>NC_051251.2:78885188-79520188 GCF_015237465.2 Chelonia mydas | reverse complement strand
ACCTATCCCTCTAATCCTAAACTTCTAACCCTAACCCTACCCCTAACCCCGAACCCTAACCCCTAAACCAACACTAAACCCTCACCCTCTCCCAACCCTAACCCCTACCCCCAACCCCTAACCTCCCTAACCCTAAACCTACCCTAATCCTTAACCCCTAACCCTAACAATGCTAACCCTCACCCCAACTCTAAACCCTAACCCCCACATCCCAACCCTCTGCCCCAGCCCTAAGTCCCTTCCTGCACCTCAAACCCCTCATCCCAGGCCCCACCCGAGCAACACCCCCAGCCAGAACCCTTGCACCCCCACACCCCAGTCCTCTGCCCCAGACCCGAGCCCCTCCCACACTCCTCCCACACAGCACCTGCATATTGGTGCACATAAAATTCGTTACACACGTGGACGCAAAAAATTAGAGGAAACATTGCCTTACAATCAGCAACTCAGTCATCTTTCTAAACCCGTGGTTCTCAAGCTATTTACCATTGTGGGCCTCATATGCAGCTCTCTCTGTGTTATGTGGGCTGCATCCACACAACATATATACTACCTGTATGGCCCTGAGGATGTCACATGGGCTGCAGCTGCGCGCTGATTGGGCTGCAGCCTGCAAGCGGCCCACAAGGTGCGGGTTGAGAACCACTGAGCTAAACCTTCTTGATCTATGAATTCATAGATCATAGATGGTAACTATAGGGAATAAACAGCAGAGCCCTGCTAGACTCTGTAATTTAAAAGAAACATGTAAAGAGACTTTCCTGAAGGTCCCATCTCACCCCACGAAGGCCTATTCTCACATTCTTCTCCTCTCCTGATGAATGAATCTAAGAAACTCAGACCCATGTTATTCCTCCTCCTGCACAGCAGGAACGTCACAAATAAACCGTCATCCCAAGGCCAAGGTCAGGACATTGCATTTCAAACCTCATGGAGACCATTATTGCTCCTGAATGTATCCATTTTATTAAACAATATACTATCAAGTAGAAATGAGAGGTTACAGAGCATAAGATAAATTCTATTCTGTGTGGGTGCTTATACCATGCTCATCCCCACAATATGTGAGCACCCCTACCTATCCATGGTGTAATAAGCAGCCTGTTTGTTCTCTTATCCTTTCCTGGGGGAGGAGTGTGTGCAGTGCTCTGACGGGTTGGGCCCCCATTCCCAGGGTGCCACCGGATGTGCTGGGGTCCCACTGAGTGTGCCTGTCCCCCTAGCCTGGCCCTCTCACACTCTGTGCTGCTGTGTTAGGCTCTCAAAGCCCTCTTTCCAGCCACACAGGTAGGGACACGCCCAGCTATAGAATCACTCAGAGTCTGCGATCAGCTGTCTGTGGGAGAGCTCAGCTCAGGGAATTGCCCAGCACTCTGGTACGGTTGCCAACTCTCCTGTGGGGAATTAACTTAAATGTAGGAGCTCATCAGAGGACATTCAGAGAGTCTTGAAAAATCATAATAAAATCCCATCACAATGTGGGAATCTTATCCCAGCCTCCTGCTCTGCATGACTCTGTTCCAGGAATGGGATTTTATTCTCTGCTTTATATCCATTGCATATCCCCATTACACGGCCACTCCAGCCTGGCCTGACGCTCTGAGGTTCTTGGGAACTGGCAAAGACGTTATTCACTTGGCCCTTCCCTATTCAGGGCACTTCAAGGATTGCTTGCCTGTGTGGATTCTCTGATGTTTAGTAAGGTGAGAGCTACACCGGTATGTTTTCCCACAGGTCAGGCACTTATAGGGCCTCTCTCCCGTGTGTACTCTCTGATGTACAATAAGTGCTGACGGTACCCTGAAACTTGTCCCACACTCAAGGCATTTATAGGGTTTCTCTCCCGTGTGTACTCTCTGATGTACAAGAAGGTCTGAGCTCTCCCCAAAGCTTTTCCCACAATCACAGCATTTGAAGGGCTTCTCTCCTGTGTGTACCCTCCGATGCCTGCTAAAGATTGAACTGTCACTGAAGGATTTTTGGCACTCGGGACATTTATAAGGTTTCTCTCCAGTGTGTTTTCTCTGATGTGTGGTAAGAGCTGAACTGTACCGGAAGCTTTTCCCACAGGTCAGACATGTATAGGGTTTTTCTCCTGTGTGGATCTTCTGATGTTGATTGAAATGTGATTTATCACTGAAGCTTTTCCCACAGGTCAGGCATGTATAGGGCTTTTCTCCCGTGTGGATTCTCTGGTGTCTAACAACTTGTGAGAGCTGAACAAAGCTGATCCCACATGTGGGGCACATATAGGGCTTCTCTCCTGTGTGGAGTCTCTGATGGTTAATGAGAGTAGTACTCTGAGAAAAGCTTTTCCCACACTCAGCACATCTATAGCGTTTTTCTCCCATGTGGATTGTCTGCGGAGTAATATGGGCTGAACTCCCAGGGAAGCTGTTCCCACAGTCACCAAACATACTGGGTCTGTCTCCAGGGGGATTCTCTGCTGGGCAGTTTCTTTGACTTTTCCAACCCCTCTGCTCCGGTGAGCTGATTCACGCTGTCTCTGCCCTGGCTCTTTTCCCGGGTGCCCGTATGGCCTGGGCTGAGTCTCCTAGGATCTCCCCAAACTGTCCTGTGTGGTTCCCCCTGCTCCAAGACTCCCAGCTGAGGATTCTCCTCCTTGGTCTCACTCACGGTCCCAGAGACAGAGAGATAATCCAGTTCAGAGTCACGCCCTGTGCTGCAGAAAAAAGGGGACAAACCAAAAGGGGAGTGGTAAAGGGGAAACACACCAAACAACTGCCCCCAAATCCTTCCCCAGAGACAGAAAGGAGGGAACCAATTATGCCACCTAATTCCAATCTGGATAGTTAGGAGAGTTTGTTTCCACATGGGCACACAGGATTGATAAAAACTCAGGAGTGGCATTTGCCGTGAGAATGTAAAACACAATTTCGGAGCCACTTTTGCCCATTCCTTACCTCTGCAGGCACATCTCAGTATCTCTCTTTCCCCCTCTCTGTGGAGACTGGGGACCCACAGCTCCTCCCTTCACTCTAGCCAGGAGATCATGTCAGGTCTGGAAACGGGAATTCCTACTTGGGGCTCAAGCAAACAAATGAGCAACATGACGTTAGGGCCCAACATTCAGTTATCTCAATAAGTGGCCTGAGTTTCAAAAACGTTGAGCCTGCAACACTGGGGTTCAGTTCTGAGTGTCCAGAGCTATTGATACCAGGCCACTTATTCCGCTACCTGAATATGGATTTGGAAATGTACTTTTAAGGTCCTGTAATTAAAATTCCTGGCCTTGGTCATTTGATTATAGCACAGACTCTGCCCCTGCCACTGGGAGTAAATCTGTGAGACATTTTTAGATCTGGTCAGTAACAGAGATTTAATAAACTCAGTAATGCCGCTCAGATGGCTAAAGACAAGCATGTGTGGAAGTATTGGCAAAATCAGATCCTAAGTTAATAAACAAAACTTACCAAATGGAAAAAGAAATCAGTGTGTGAAGAATGGAGAGCTATTGAGCCCTCAGAAAACACACACATCACAGGTCATTTTTAACTGGAGCTGAGAGACAAGCATGCCTGACCTAGGAATTCTCTCTGCATCAAATGTAAAGTTACCAGCCTAAATCCTTCTGCTACCCAATTAGTTCAAAAGTTGATAACACTTTTTAAAAATAATGGTAAAAGGGTCATTTCCCCCTTGCTCAAAATGAGGCTAAGTGGTGCTTTTTAATCTGTTTCCATTACAAATTCACTCTGGACAGAGACTTTCTATCCTAAAGACGAACATAGGGACTGCTGCGAGACTGGCTCAGACCAAAGGTGCATCTAGCGACTTTCAGCACTTTGTAAGTAACTGAAAAGGTCCCTTTAGAATGAAATTGTGCAGCCAACGAGCATAATCAAAGGTGCCTCTTTGGGGGACCCCCCTGCCCCTGCCCCAGGGCAGCGCGTCCCCCGAGCAGCGCGGGGACCAGGCGGAGGCACGAACTGGCTTTTCCTCTCCCTGCCCCTCCCCTTCTCCCCAGGACAGTCACTGCCCCGGGGCGGGGGGGCTGCAGGGAATGGGGCGGGGCAGGGCTGGGAGCCGGGAACCTCCCTCCCCCCATTGCTCCTGCTGCCCCTGGCTCCCTCCTGCCCCCTCGGGCTGGGAGACTCGGGCCCTGGCCCGGCCCGGGCGGTCGCTCTCCCGGGGCCGGCTCGGCGCCTGCTGGCGCAGGGGGGGCAGAGCCCAGGAGGGTCCGGGGGTGCGGGGCAGCACCTATGGGACTTGCACCCCCCGGGAGCAGAGCTGGGGCGGGGAGGGACCTTCGGGGCAGAGTCACTTCCCTGCCCGGCCCCCGCGCTTTCCCCAGGGGCCCCCTCACCTGCAAGCTGGGTCCGCGCTCGGCTCACAATGGAGGCGGCGGCGGCAGCGTGTGACCCGGGAAGTCCATCCCCAGCTCTGCGGAGAGACTAGAGGGGAAGCCCGGAAGCTGGAAGCCCGGCCCCCTCCCTGGGATCGGTTAGTCTGGCTGCGGAGGGGGTGGGGGATGCTCAGTAACAGCTGCTGAAGCCGCTGCCCCCCTGCGCTGCCCTCACTCGCCAGCCCCTCCCGCTTCCTGCAGCAGCCACAGAGCGGGGGGGGATGGGGCGGAGAGATGGGCGGGGGCCCAAGCCCTGGTCAGAGGCGGATAAAACAGGGCGGCGGGGGCAGAGGGGAGGATCTAGGGAACAGCAAAAAGAAAAGGAGGACTTGTGGCACGTTAGAGACTAACCCATTTATTTGAGCAGAAGCTTTCGTGAGCTACAGCTCACTTCATCGGATGCTTTTTGCGGATACAGCCTAACACGGCTGCTACTCTGAAACCTGTCAATATGCAATCCAGGGAACAGGGTGCGCGACTCTTGGAGCAGCCAGAATAAAAACTCTGTGATGGGGGTACTTCACTCTGAGCAGAGATGAAAGCGGCAAGAGCTGGTGCACCCTACTGGGGCAGCCCGGCTTCCCCAGGGGGCAATTTAAATTTAAATTGCCTCCAGAGCCCTGCTGCTAGATCCCTGGGCTAGTGGCTGCGGGGCTCCGGGGGCTAGTTAAAGGGCCGGGGCAGTAGAAGCAGAGGAGCCGCAGGCCCTTTAAATAGCCCCCTATTTAAAGGACCGGGGCTCCAGCTGCTATCTGAAGGACTAGGGCGGCAGAGGCAGCTGGAGCCCAGCCGCTTCCCCAGGGCTCTGGTGGCTAATTAAAGGACCTGCGGTAGAAGCAGGGGAGCCTCTGGCTGCTGCTGCTGCCAGGATTGGGGGGGGGGAGAGGGAGGAGGAGGAAGTGGTGGTGGGGCACTTACCTTACAGGGTGGACTGGGACTGGCTCTGACCCCCTCAGTCCTGCCCCTTCCGGGGGCCAGAGCTGGCCCCAGCATACAGGTAAGTCCCTCTACTTACTTTCACCCCTGATTCTGAGTGACACATGCTGGAGACTGCTGGAGTCAGATCCCCTTGGGGGATTTCTAAATATCACAGAGGACAATTTCCTGGCTCAAAAATTGCTGCATCCCACACAAATGCTATATGAGACCTCTTCCTGACTGAGAAAGAATTGATCAGAGAACTAAACATCAGTGGTAGTTTGAGTAAAAGTCATTGTGACTTGAGCACATTGTTATATGCAAACACAGAACAGAGTCCAGGTGAGTAATATACATGTATATTTTGTGCTTTTAAAAGGGCAGTTTCATAAAGCGGAAAATGAATTGAGTCGAATGAGCTCAGAAGAAGAATTTAAATGGAACAAATGTGGCTGAGTTGGAACAATTTAAATGGAACAAATGTGACTGAGAATTGAGTGATGTTTAAGAACACTTTAGTCAATGCCTAGAAGTTGACAATTGACGAAGGCAGCACGCTGGCAAAAAACCCCACAAACCTGACTTAGAGGGGAACTGAAGGCAGTTCTATAAAATCAACCTACCCACATCAGCTCCGGGCTCCAATCCAGGGCCCTGCAGTGCACAGCCAAGGCCTTCATCTGCTCCAAGCAACATTGACAAGAGGCAGTGGGTTCAAACTGCAGCACTGCAGATCTAGAGTCAATCCCAGGAGAAACTTCCTCACCCACAAGCAGTAGGACAGTGGAACAGAGGCCTCAGGAGGTCATAGAGGCTTCTTTGTGGAGGTTTTCAAAAGGGGGGCTGGGTAGCCATCTGTCTCAGGCACAACAAACCCTGCATTTTGGCTGGGGGTTAGACTAGAGGAGTAGTTCTCAAACCGCGACCCCCTTCTGACAACAAAATTACTACATGACCCCAGGCAGGGGAACCGATGTCCGAGCCCCGCTGCCAGGTAATGACACTTTCCTATGGGGAGCAGTTTAATACACTACACCTGAAGGGGGTTGAAGATGGGCAGGGGATGTGAGAGCCAGAGGGCATTGAGGGGGGAACAGGGATGTGGGAGGGGACAGGAGGGGGGTGAACAGGGATGTGGAAGAGGGGAGGAACAGGGTTGCAGTGGGTGGGAGGGGGCCACGGGGATGTGGGGCTGCTCCCCCAGCCCATTGGGTAGGAGAGAGGGAGGGGCTGACCTGCCCAGGAGCCAGTGGGGAATCTTTTTCCCTAGACATGGTCAAACCAGGGATATAAAAGGTTAACTGGGAAGCACTGGGTTTACCAGTTTGCTTACTGGTTAACTGGACCTTGCTAGTTAACCCTGCGGGCCGGCCAGCCACCCTGGGTCAGAGGAGCCCCGGCCATAGTGGGCTGGCTAGACCTGAGCCATGGCCGCAGTGGGCTGGGGGGTGTGCAGCAGCCCCAGCCCCAGTGGGCAAGCAGGATCCTGGACACAGCCACACTGGAATGACTCCAGCCCTGTCTGCGGCAGGCAGGCCGGCCTGGAGCAGCCCCTGCCGTGCTTGGCCAGCGGGACCCCAGCCCTGGCTGCCCTGCACCAGCCCACTGGAGAGACCTCGGGTAAAGTGGTTAACCGGTTAAATGATATCATTTGAATTGGTTAACTGTTGTAATTGATATTTACATCCCTAGGCCAAACAAGCATGGGGGCGCCATCAGAGTTCCCCCTAAAGGCTCAGAATTTACAAGGCAAATATTCCCCTCCCCCACGCCCACGTGCGCACCCCCTGCTCCTAATTTAGTTTTTGTTTTATTAAGACAATCTCATTATGTGGGGGTCTGACTGGTGAATGATAAATGCTTGGGGCTGACAGGACTGAACCGGGCCCTGCTCCGAGTTCCATGTCAACCCGAGTCGCTGTTAGCAACAGCAGGCAGGGAGCCCAGCTGGCCTCTTTTTTTTTTTTTTTTAAGTTTGACTCATGCTCAGGTTCAGTTCCATTGAATATGTTCAGTTTCATTTCTGGTTCAAGCCACCCAAAGAAACAAAAATAGAAGTTCAGTGACAGGTTTAAATCCTATTTCGATCTCAGTGGAGGTAAATCCAGCTGCAACTTAGACTGGAAACTGTTTCGACTTTTGATTATTTATTTATTTTGTAACTTAAACTTTAGGTGACTTTTCCTAGTGTTTTTGTGTTGTCAAATATACACGATTATTTTTTTCCCTAAACAATCTGTTTGAGAAACCTAAGAAACCATATTTAAACATATGCTTTTGGAACCTCTACAGAGAGAGGATACATTTGAGGCCTGGAAGTTTTCTTTTGACACTCCCTTGTGTTGCTGTTATTGCCAGTACGATTTTTGCTAGTTGATTTAGCGTGGGCATGACATTTTTCAGATGTTCCCAGTACTGTAGTTTGGTATGTTTTCTTTCTTATGGAGATGTGGCCCATCTGCGAATGAATCAGGCATTGGCCCATTCCTTTTTGGGGCTTTCCATCGTCCAGATATCACTTCTTTTTTAGATATTTCACAAGCATTCAGAAGAAATTTCCATTCGTCTTTCAATTTCAGACGTGTCTGACATTGATTCTCTGACATCATTATTTCTGACTCAAACATTTCCATCTTCATCCATGTTTTGGTGTCATGAAATTTTGCCTTGACCTTGTCCTCTGCTGACAGTGGGGGTTGATGTCTAGGATCAAGATATATATACGAGAAAAACAGATCTCTCTGGGATAGGGGTGGGTGGGTTAGAGGTGGGTATCACCCCCCCCCCCAGAGGGGGCTGGGAGGCAGCTTCAGTGGGGAAGGGAGTTTGGAGCACGAATCCTGCCTCAACTGGGGCAACTGGAGGGAGAAGCTGCCCCAGGGGGTGGGGATGGTGGGAGGAGGCATGTCAAGGGGAGAAGTTTGGGGAGCCATTACCTTTGTCCTTGGCCTTGAAGAGTTATTATGAACTTCAGGGCCCAGGGAGCACCCTTCTCTCCCCAGGGGGGCATCTCAGAGGTGGCTCATCTACCTCTGGGCCCCACCTCTGCCTCTCATGGTGTGCAGGCAGCTCCCAAGGTTTTCTTCTCCCTCCCTGCTCTTGCGGGCTGGCCCCCTTCTCTTCTCATGCTCTTCTCACTATCCTGGGGCAGGCCTTTCTGGGGCCATCACCAGCTCATTGGCTAGTTTGTTGTCTTCTCTTACAATGAAAGTAAGATCTCTATATGTTTTTTTAAAAAATAATGAGCTTTAAAAATGCTGAATCTTTATTTTAACTGGTAACAGCCCCTTTCCCCCCTTTTTTTGTTCAGTTCCATTCTGGTTCAGTCAGTAAAACAAATGTCTGGTTGAGATTCGGTTCTGGTTCATGTAGAAAATCCTGGTTTGAACTGGGTCTCCAGTTCCACTATGGGTCCAGATGGGTGAATGAAATCAGCATCCACCTGACTGTCCCTGGGGGCTGCAGGGGCAGCAGAGAGGGGCTCGGTCATTAGCTGCCCCTAGCAGAGGACTCTGGTCATTGCTCAGGCCTAGGAGGCCAGTGTCAGTCTCTCTCTGAGCTCAGGATACTGGAGCCCTAGAGCTCACTGGGCTTCCTGGGGCAGATGCTGCTGCCTCTGTTGTGATCTGGAGCCTGGGCTGAGCAGTTGCTGAGTGGGATCTGTGCTGGGACAGACCATCACTAAACCTCCCTCTGTGCCCAGCCGAGGGGGGATTTTCTCCTGTGTCTGGAACTATCCCCCTGGGGCAGCCCTGGGCTCTGCTGGCATCAGCCCCTGAGCCAGAGACTGCAGGTGATAAGAGAGATCTGGGGTAAAAGCTGGGGCCAGGTTGGAAAGTGACTCTGCAGAAATGGCTCCCACTTGCCCCATCTCTGCTCCTGAGTGTCTGCGTGTCACAGAGCTGCTGCCCCAACGCACCAGGCTCACACCCCCATTAGCAGTGGCTGTAGCTATTGGAGAGGAAATGCCCACGGGAATGGCAGGACAGTGACCAGTTCTTCATGCAGGAGGGAGCGTGGAGAGACTGGAAGGGGCAGCTGGAGCAATCAGTGGGGAGGGAGGTTTCGGGCACCCAGCCTTGCCCAACTCCATTCACTGCAGCCCCCTGGGGCAGATTGACTTTCCTGGGGAGAAGGGGAGAGGCAGGGAGAGCAAAAGCCAGGTCCTGGCTCTGCCTGGTGCCCACGCTGCTGGGGGAATGTGCTGCTGGGGGGACAGTGTCAGGGGAATCCCCCAAAGAGGTGCCTTTGATTCTGCTTTTTTCTGGTATTTAGCTCAGAAGCTCTGTTCCTGGGAGGGTGTAAATGTGTCTCATGGATTTAGTCCCTGTGGGAGAGGTCGGGTCTGTGCTGTAATAATGTCACTGAGGCTTCTCCCAGCATGGCAGAGTCTAGAGTGTCTGCAGGGAAAGAGCCTGGGGGGAATCGGGGTGTGAAATGGACTAACGCTAATTCAGAAATCTCCCAAATTTCCCTTCTCGCCCTGACAGGCTGCAGAATAACGACCCCGTTTTGCTCCAAACTCTCCCATCTTCCTAGGGGCCGGGGCAGGGAAATGGCTGTGGTGGATCCAGCTCAGGTAGGGGATTGAGGGGGAAGGGCAGGAAACACTCAGGGTGAGGTGGGGGGGACAGGGTGTGATAAACCTGCTGGGACATGCTCAGCCTAGGGCCTGATTTATGAACAGACCCATTGGGAGTGTGTGAACATTCCCCCATTTCTGAAACAGGAAATAACCCCCTGGACAAGGCTGGGAAAACAGAGCAAAGTGCTGGAGCCTGAACCCCCTAAGCAGAGACTGCAGTGAAATAAAAAAGGGAGATGCTGGGATTCCTGTCCTTATTCCCAGCCCAGAGCCCTGCTTCCCACCTCTGCCTGTTCCTATTAGTTGGATGGTAAATGGGAAGACCCTGCACTCCTCCTGCTGGGAGGGACAAGGAGCTCTCCCCTTCTCTCTGTTCCCTGCAGCCTCCTGGCCACTCTGAGCAGGGTGGGGTGGGATTCTGCTCCTCTGGCCTCCCAGACCTGTCCTAGTGTTGTGTTTCTTCCCCCATGAATAGTGGGATTGTGGCAGGGGCAGCAGGCACTGAGTGGGGGGCACCTGTTGTTTCAGATGCCGGTGACCTTTGAGGAGGTGGCTGTGTATTTCACCGTGGGGCGGGGGGCGCTGCTGGACCCCGGTCAGAGAGCCCTCTACAGGGATGTCATGCAGGAGAAATATGAGACTGTCCCCTCAGCTATGTGAAGCCATGGGGCCTGCATTTCTGCAGCTGGTCAGGTTCTTCCCTGGTCAGTTAGATGTCAAGGAAATGGTTCACATAGTCCACAGTGCCAGTGTGAGAGAGGCATTCACCTCCAAATGCCCTCCAATGCAATAGGAGAGTCATGAACGTAATGGACATGCTAATTCATCCCCATCCCTCCAGTTATCACGGGGGCAGGAGCAGTGTATTATCCTCTCTACATTAATTCTCACTCAAACACAGGATCTCTGTGCACCTCCCCTCATGGGACTAGCTCCATGTGTGGGGAGGGCTCTGGGGGTTCAGACATAAGCAGGGGTTGAACACCAGAGCTATGTGTGCCTCAGCAAATCCCCCAGAGCCCACAGACCCTGAAAATTCCTAGTGAGGGTATGATAACTCCCCCTCCTCCAGATATCAGCCTCTCCCAAGGGGGCTCAGTGACCATGTTCCCATCTGTTCACATCCCACAACCCCCCAGGAAATCATAGGGTCAGTTTTAACTCAATTTGTGACAAATACTGCCTGAATCCTCAGTGCACTCTGCTCATGCCTGATTTCACTCTCTGAGCAGGACTCCCCATTCCCAACCTGCCCTGATCGACGAGCTGGAAGCAGGGGAAGAGCCATGGATCCCGGATCTCCAGGCCTCTGAGGAAAGCAACATCCCAAGAGGCACCTGCACAGGTGAGGAATCAGTGTCAGTGACACTGATTCCATCTGGCAAATGAAGGAAAAATCTGAAAATCCCCAAAATGTGGTGTGAGCCCTCCTCAGTTCTGTGTCGTTTCACCCAGGTCAGGCTGTGGTCAGCAGGTATCGTATCATCATGGCAGATATCACTCGTGGCTTCCCACCCAGCCTGTTCACTGTCTGGAGTTTTCTCCCTGACTTCACTTCCCTGGGAGTGTTTGGATGGGGTGTGGAGACAGAATCCAATTTCTCAGTCTTCCCCACAGTTACTGTGTTGTGTTTTCCCTTTTTGCTACTCCCCTTTGTGCCCTTTCTATCAGCCCAGGAACTGACTCCTGCCTGGATTCTCTCTCTCTCCCGCAGCAGGTGACATGAGAATGAGGACAGAAATCCACAGCAGAAAGGTCCTGACCAAGTGGAACTGCAGGGGACGGTGAAGAGCTGGACAGTATTTTTTCCCAGTGCTTGGAACAGAGAAAAGCCTGGCGTAATCAGCACAGGTCAGAGAGAAAGCTGGGAAACAGCCCATGGAAGAAAGTGTATGAATCCACTGAATGTGGGACAGGAGGACACTGAATGTGTCCCCAGGAAACCACAGCCTAGCAGACAATTCACAAAGAAAAGAAACCCTATAAATGCTTGGACTGTGGGAAAAGCTTTGTTCAGCAGTCTGGCTTTATAAAGCATGGGAGAATCCACACAGGAGAGAGGCCATATAAGTGCTTTTATTGTGGGAAAAGTTTCAGTGCACCATCAGCCCGTTACATTAGAAAACACACATGGGGTAGAAACCCTTTAAATGCTTGGACTGTGGGAACAGTTTCAGTCAGTGCTCAAGCGTTATTAAGCATGGGAGAACCCACACAGGGAAGAGCCCCTCAGATGTTCTTAGCATGGGAAATGCTTCAGTTGGAGCTAACACCACATTAGCCATCAGAGAGTCCTCCACATAGGAGAGAAATTCTCTCAGTGCCCTGACTAGGGCTGGCTATAGTAAAAACCCCCTCCATTTACTGGGGAGAGGCAGGGAGAGCAAAAGCCAGGTCTTGGCTCTGCCTGGTGCCCACGCTGCTGGGGGAATGTGCTGCTGGGGGGACAGTGTCAGGGGAATTTGCTGAAACAGACTAACACAGCTAGCCCTCTGAAACTTGACACCCACCCTTGGAGCAAGGGGTTGGGGCAGCCCAGGCTGGGGACTTCCATCCTTCCTGCCCTGTTCCAGCTGGGGCTCAGGAATTCCACACACCCACTGCCCAACGGCGGGACAGCCCAGGCTGGGGACTGACTGTCTTCCACCCCAGCCGAGGCAGCCTGGGATCGGGACTTCTGCCCTGCAGCCCTGTCCTCCTGCGGCCCCAAGCTCCTACCGCGGCCCCATGGGCTTCCTCCTGCAGCGTCTCCTGGGGGCTTCCGCTCCTGCCAGCTGCAGCCAGGGCAGCGTGGGCTCAGGAATTCCCCCTCCCCACAGCCGAGGCAGCCCAGGAGCTACTGGGGGTTGAGGAGGGACAGCAGGGTCCCATCACTGTTGTGCTGTTTGGGCAGCAGAAGCAGCCCTGAGAGGGGGACCCTACACCCCAGAGCAGGGTTCGAGGGGAGAGCATTCCCTGGTGCCGAGTGCCACAGGCTGACTGTGCCTTGTGTGAAGAAATACTTCCTGTTGTTTGTTTCAAACCTGCTGCCTAGTAACTTCATTGGATGCCCCCTGGTTCTTGAGTTATGTGAGGAGGTAAATAACACGTCCTCGTTCACTGTTCCCACCCCAGTTATGTGTTGGTAGCTCTGTATCGTAGCTCCGCTTAGTCGCCCCTTTCCTAAGATGAACAGTCCCAGCCTTTTTAATTGCTTCTTGTTTGGAAGCTGTTTCATCCCCTTCATCGTTCTTGTTGCCCTTCTCTGTACTTTTTCCAATTCTAATATATCTTTTTTTGAGATGGGATGAGAACTGCACACAATATTCAAAATGTGGACGTATCATGGATTTATGTAGTGGCATTATGATATTTTTTGTCTTATTATCTATCCTTTTCCCAATCATTCCTTCCATTCTGTTTGCTTTTTTGACTGCTTCTGCCCATTGAGCAGATGGTTTCAGAGAACGATCCACAATGATTCCAAGATCTCTTTCTTGAGTGGTAACAGCTAATTTAGATTCCCATAATTTTGGATATATAGTTGTGATTGTTTTTTTACCAATGTGCATTACTTTGCATTTATCAACACTGAATTTCATGTGCCATTTTGTTGCCCACTCACCCAGCCACTGGCTACTGGCTATAGAGATACTCCTCCCTCAGTGCCATGAGCCCCACTCTTTCCTTCTATTTACAGCCCCCCTTTTTTACACTTGAATTCCCAGTCCTTGGTCTTCTGGACATCTGCAATGTATGCCAGTCCGTTGCCTCAAGAGAAGCAGTGCCCCCCAGTTTGCTGGTTTCACCTGTATTTAATTCTCTGCTTAGCACAAGTTACTTAGACGTGTCTACAGTAAAAAATAAATTGAAGTTTATTTAACAGAGCTTGAGACAGAGATTCTAATGAAAGCTGGTATACGGATTTGGAAACATACAGTTACAGGTTAAGGAAAAACATGTCTCCTAGGCAGTCTCCTAGGCTGTACTCATTTACAAGTTACTTCCTGTCTAATAAAGTATTTCTCATCCAACGGTGTACCTGTCCAGTTTCAAAAGCTGGGATGCTCTTTTCATGAGACACGTCTGCTGACAGAGTCTCTCCTCCAGAATGGATAACATCTTGTGTCGTTTCCTATTCTGTTATACAGGCAGGCCTTGAATTTACGATGTTCGAGTTATGACAAACGGCACTTACGCCGTTTATAAAACTGACATCCTGTTTTGACTTTCTGACATCGTTTTTGACTTTCCGGCACCTGAGAGGACGCAACTCAAAGCCAGAGAACAAGTTCATACGTTCACAGCGATGTTCTGTGCCGCCCATCTCCCTAATTCAAGGTGCTCAATTGCTATTCTGACGCCATTTTTACGTGGTGGATCTTCGCACTTCCAAACTTTTTCTTAAAATTTAGTGTTTCTTTGCCCATAATAATGGCAGAAAAGCGAAAATCTGGTGAAAGTGGTGTTTCTTCTTCTACGAAACATAGAAGAAATTTGAATACAAAAATTGAAATAATTGAGAGGTCCGAAAGAGGTGAGACGCCAACTGAAATCAGCAGAGTTTTGGGGATCCCCCGATCAACTATCGCAACCATCCTGCAAAAGAAGGAATGGATTCAGAAACGTGTTAAGGGCTCGGCTCCTATGCAATCAACTGTGATAACTAAGCAGCATGTTGGACTTATTGCCCAGGTTGAGAGATTGTTAATCATTTGGCTGGAGGATCAATATGAACGCTGTGCTCCGGTGAGCTCAGGCAGAATTCGGGAAAAGGCTGGGAGTCTTTATGACGATCTAAAGAAACAAACGGGGGAGAGTTCTGACGCTGAGCCTTTTAATGCAAATGGGGAATGGTTGATGCGGTTTAAAGCCAGGGCCAATCTGCATAACATGAAGGTCTCAGATGAAGCTGTCAGTGCAGATGAGGCAGGCAGCTCGTGTTTTTCCTAAGACATTGGCTGAGATCATTGAAAAGGGTGGGTATTGTGCTCAACAAGTTTTTAATGTTGACGAAACTAGGCTCTTTTGGAAAAAAATGCCGTCGAGAACCGACATTGCCAAAGAGGAGAAATCCATGCCAGGGTACAAAGCTGCTAAAGATAGGATCACTCTTTTGTTCGGTGCAAATGCTGCAGGTGACTTTAAACTTAAACCTTTGCTTGTGTACCGTTTGGAAAACCCCAGGGCTTTGCACAGATATTCCAAAGCATTCCTCCCAGTGATATGGAAATCCGATCCTAAGGCACAGGTCAATAAAGACATTTTTGAGGATTGGTTTAATTATCATTTTGTGCCAAGTGTTTTTGCTGCAATAATCCCTGACAATCTTGCATTTAAAGCATTGTTAATCCTCGACAATGCTCCTGGTCATCCAACCAGCCTTGGTGACATGCATCCTGACATCCAAGTGGTGTTTCTGCCCCCAAACACCACTTCCTTGTTGCAACCCATGGAACAGGGGGTAATTGCATCGTTCAAGGCCTACTATCTCAGGAGCACATTTGGTCAGGCCATCTGGGAAACTGAGAAGCAAGGTGGACCAACTCTGAAGGAATTCTGGAAGAGCTTCAACATTTGCCATGCAGTTAAGAACATTGATGAGGCATGGAATGAAATCAAACAACCCGATTTGAATGGTGTTTGGAAAAAATTGTGTCCTGATTTTGTGTCTGACTTCAAAGGCTTTACTGACACTGTTAAAAAGGTGACCAAAAATGTTGTTGAAATGGGCAAAGACCTGAACTTAGACATTGCACCAAAGGATGTTGAGGAGTTGCTGGCATCACATTCTGAAGAATTAACTAATGAGGACCTCATTGAATGGAACCGCAAAAAGTGGCAGAGGAACAAGAAGATGCACCCACTGTTCAAGAGACTCCTCCTCGTAAAGTCTTGACAATAAAAGTGTTGGCTGAGGCATTTCAACATTTGGAAGCTGCCATGTCCCTGTTTGAGGAGCATGACCCTAACATTGAACGCAGTGCACCTGTGAATAGGGACATATACAACACGTACTGCTGCTACAGAGAAATTTACAAGGAAAAGAAGAGAACATCTGCCCAAACTTCCGTGGGCACTTCCTTATGTTCTACCAAATCACCTCAACAACTCCTGAAAGCCCCATCCAATTAGACCCACCTGTGAGCTCAGAAGAACGTGTCCCATCTCCTTTTTCATCCCTTCAGTAGGTTTCTTAGATCAGCAATGCCCAGGAATGATGAAGACAAGTTATGTTAAAAAAATTTTAAGGCTTTAAAATTTGTCTATGCTTTTTAGATCATTTGTGGGTAGGGGTAATGTACAGTGTACAGTATTGTACAGGTACTATATTTCTTTATGTATTCTTAGTGTCTGATTCTTTTATGTCAACATGATTGCTATTTTCAATATGAATACATTAATGGAGCTATATTACTCGTCTATAATTGATTGAGTATAAAAATATGGGTGAAAATAGTATATCGGGCCTCGGTTTAGAAATCAGTCCCCCATTTTTAACATTGTTCCAATGGGAAAATGGGTTCCAAGTTACAACATTTCAACTTAAGATGTGATTTAGGAACCAATTGTGTCATAAGTCCGAGGACTTCCTGTACAATTACAGTCTATTGTCTCTTCCCCCAGGGGTCCCCTATTCAGAGACTTTTCTTGGGGTTCTTTTGTCTTAGTAAATGCTCAAGCCTGCTTCTGGTCCGGACAGTAAACACAGGGCTTGGGCTGGGTTCTGGATGTCCATTGTTCTCAATGTTGCTTGAGACAGTCCTGGGTCTCTCACCCCACCCCCAGATGAGATCTTTCACCTCCAACAGTTTTGGACACTATACCCTACATGTTACATGTTAATAACTGTGACAATCAGTTAGACATTAGCTTTGGCAGAGACCACTCATGACACTTTTCAATGAGATATTGAGAAGATGGTTGGAGGCAGGTGTAATTAGTCATTTCCCCAGCTCACCAGCAGATGTCAGCGGAGAGCTCCTACCTATTTGTTTGCATGTATTATTTCTATGTCTGGATTTAGGAAAATAAGATATAAACTTGTATTACTGATGTAGTGATATTAAGGGTGCTTCGAAAACAATGAGTTGTGAATGGCCTTGTTTACCTACAAGCCTTCCTGTGTGCTTGGGGGCCGGCCCAGGAAGATTGGTGGCTAGGGTCTTACAGAGACATGTGACCATGTCACCTGATACTGGAATCCATCTTAAATCTGGTATTTTTCCAGATGGGAATGGCTAGGGGGTCAAACCAAATAAAGGTTTCCCGCCTTGGGGAAATCCTACATAAGGCGGAGGAAGTAAACAATGATTGTCTTCAGCTGGCTTAAGAGATGGCCTCCCCACCCCAAAGAGATACCTGAAAGCACCTGGAAACAAATGGACTGTAACCACAGGGGTGGGAGAGATTGGCTGGACCCAGGCCACAAAATACATCTTTGGCCTGAGAAGGACTTTTCCTGAAATAACATCTAGGGTGAGAAGCTATTATATGTAACCAGTTTCTTAGTATATTAAGCTGAGCCTTGCGTGTTAGTTTTATTTTACTTAGTAACTCACTTTGTTGGGTCTGTAATCTTGTTATATTTACTTAAATCCTACCTTTTATTCTTAATAAAATTACTTTTATTTATTAATAAACCCAAGTGTAAGGAATTGTTACCGGGGGGTGGGGGGGAGAAGCTGTGCGTATCTCTCTTTCAGTGTTAAAGAGGGTGGACATTTATGAACTTACCCTGCATAAGCTTTATGCAGAGCAAGATGGATTTATCTGGGGTTCAGACTCCCAGAAAGGCTGTGTGCTAAGCACTGGACAAGTCCCTATTAACTGAGAAGCCCCAGGGCTGAGTGTGTCTCTGTGTCTGTGCTGGAGCTAAACTGGAGTGTCTAGCTCTGCAAGACGGAGTTGAGGGGTGCCCATTCTGGCAGGGGGGTTATTCTCAGCGGTGTTCCAGCGCATTAAGTTACAGTCTCAAGGGGTTTCTGTGACCGAACACATCACAACCATGATCAAGTCACCTCTCGATTTTCTTTTTGGTAAATTTACCATGTTAAGCTCATTAAGTCTTTCACGATCAGCTTTTTCCTCAAGCCCTTGAATCATTTCTATGGCTCTTTTCTGCATCATCTCCAAGTTTTTCAACATCCTTTTTAAAATGTGGACACCAGAGCCACATGCAGTATTCCAGTACTGGTCTCACCAACACCATATTCAGAGGTGAAATCACCACCTTGCTCCTGCTCACTTCTCCCCTGTCTATACATCCACGGATGACATCAGCCCTTTTACCCACAGCATCACCCCAGGAGTGGAGTTGTGCCCCCTCACTCAGGGTATCCCTTCCCAGGGGAACCCCAATCCCCTAAACCCACCTTGCCTTAGTGGCTACTGCCAGTCTTCATCTAGCCCCCTCTCACTGGAGCAAATTGCAGTCTGTAATGGCCACTCATCATTGGCAAGGGGGTTGGACCTGCTGCCTTTCCCTGCAGCCCCAATACCTCCCCTGGCCTTTAGCCGGGACTCGCCTGCCCTTCCCCAGCACAGCACAGCTCTGCTCGATGTACCCTGTATCATAGCCGCCAACTCCGTGGGTGCTCCGGGGCTGGAGAAAAATTAATGGGTGCTCTGCACCTACTGGCAGCCAAGCTTCCCTCCATAGGATCGGAAGGGACCTCAGGAGGTCATCTAGTCCAACCCCCTGCTTGAAGCAGGACCAATCCCCAGTTTTTTGCCCCAGATCCCTAAATGGCCCCCTCAAGGATTGAACTCACAACCCTGGGTTTAGCAGGCCAATGCTCAAACCACTGAGCTATCCCTCCCCCTGAGTGCTGTGTCTGTGCTCCTCCACCTACTTCCCAGTGCTTGCCGCCACCAAACAGCTGTAGCAAGCTCCGGGAGGAAGTGGGGAGGAGTGGGAACGTGGCACGCTCAGGGGAGGAGGCAGGGCCAGGGCGGGGATTTGGGGAAGGAGTCGAATAGGGGCAGAGAGCGGGAGGAGTTGGGGTGGGGACTTTGGGGAAGGGGTTGGAATGGGGGCAGGGCAGGGGTGGAGTCAGGGCAGGGCCAGGGGCAGAGGGGGGTCGAGCACCCACCAGCGCCATTAGAAGTCGGTGCCTTTGCCCCGTACTCCCAGGCAGCTAGGCCCTTCTCACTCCAGGGCTAGAGTGAGCCTGACCCAGCTCCTCACTTAGCCCTTATATCGGGGCCAGCTGTGGCCTGATCCGGTGTGGCCACAGCTGTGGCTGCCTTTCCAATCAGCCTACTTCAGCTGCCTTTTACCGTTTTCCTAGGAGCTGGGTAACTGCCCTGCGACTCCCCATCAGTGTAAATCTCTCTCCCCTCAGCCTCAGGACTCTCTGTTTTGGACGTTGCTAACTTTCACCCAGTGCAGGGGGCACCGGATCTGAGCAGGCTCAGGGAACTCTGACCCTGGGATGAGTGACACCCTACAGTGATGGCCATCCATGAGGTGCAGAAGTGGGGGATGGGGCATAGAGAAGGGGCCAGAGTTTGGGCCCCTCAGTGGCTTCTTGGTGTGGCTCCATAAACACACAGATCTGCCCTATCCTGATGCCTCCCCCACCAGGGGAGCGCTAGGGGCTGCAGGGCCAGGGCTGGACTCAGTGTCTTGACATTTCAGCTAAACTGCTGCATTCCACAGGGCTCTGAAAGCAGCAGCCGAGTGGGGACGAGTCTCCCCCAGGATCAGCATCTCAGCCAGACGATGCCTGAGGCCCTGCAGCGCTGACCCTGCTGCCTCTACCCGGGGCATTCTCCTGGCTTTGTTATTACAGGTTTCAGAGTAACAGCCGTGTTAATCTGTATTCGCAAAAAGAAAAGGAGTACTTGTGGCACCTTAGAGACTAACCAATTTATTTGAGCATAAGCTTTCGTGAGCTACAGCTCACTTCATCGGATGCATCCGATGAAGTGAGCTGTAGCTCACGAAAGCTTATGCTCAAATAAATTGGTTAGTTTCTTAGGTGCCACAAGTACTCCTTTTCTTTTTGTTATTACAATGTACATTGCACACAGGGCTGGACTGAGGCCACCCAGGGCCCAGGCTCCACACCCTGACACAGGATCCTGCTGTGAACCTGCCCCATTGGCTGTGAAAGGGGTCACCCACCCAAGGGCTGTCTGCTGGGGGTGGGGCCTGCAAACCTCTTTGGCAGACAGGGGGAAAAGCTGGGGGCTCCCTCCCTTTGGGAACACTGAGGGCAGGAGGAGGGGGGTCCTTCTCCTCTGAGAGAGAGAGAGACAGGATCAGGGAGCCCCCTTCCCCACTGTACTGACCCCAGCAACTGGAGTGTCTCTCCTTGGGTAGGGGGACAGAGCCACTCAGCTCTCCCCTTCCTGCCACACACACAGCCTTCTGCTAGGGTGCAGTTGGCAAAGCAGGTTAACACCCTATATGGACACATGACAATTACCTGTCAGGGCAATTGGCTTAGACTCTCTTCAGACTCTGGCAGGTGTCACAGCATCTGCCACACAGGGGCATGTTTTCAGTATTTTCTTTGCAACCCTAATAGTTGAAACATGCTTTTTTTTTCCCATAGAAGCCAAGATCCTGATGTAATCACATGTTTTCAATTGCCAGGGCTAGACATGGTCCTATAGCGCCTCTGCGTCATCCAGCCCTGCCTCCTGGTGTCCCCACCAATCAGACATGAAGACTAATGGCTGTTTATCACACACATAATGCCCCTGCAGGTGAAACTCCAGGAAGCCCTGGGCCCCCTGAGGAAGGAGCTGGAAGAGGCCCTGGAGCTGATGTCTAAGGAGCAGAAGAAATCCATGAATTGGCAGGTGGGTGTCTGGGTTTATCCTTCCTGGAGCCCTTCTCCCTGCAGCGTTCCTGGGGATGCAGGGCCGTAAAGCTTCAGGCTGAGGTTATAACCTGCTCTGGCTGTTTGCTCCGGGATGGTGCCATGGTTCCTGGAGCAGGAATCGTGTCTGGTGGGGATCCCAGTGCAGCAGCCCTTGGGGGAGGGACAGTTCCTCGCCCGGGGGTAGTGACACAGACTCACCCCAGGGCTCTCCATACACCCAATCCCCACTCACTGCACAGCCACTGTCACTGCACCCCGACCTCTGCACCCACCCCCGCGTACTGCACACGCCCCACCCAGAGACAGTTCACGCTGCACCCACCCACCCACTGTCCTGTACACACGAACAGAAGCCCTGGTCCTGTCAACGCCAACACACGCACTCTGTGTTAGAGGGAAGCTGCCCCTGATATGCTAAATGTTGTGGATTCAGTGTGGTAGAGAATGGAAAGTCACTCAGTGGTTTTGCATGTGGTGTTAATCCAGCTCCCTGTCTCTCTGTCTCCTTTCAGGGTGTGAAAAGTGCATTGATCAGGTCTGTGCCCATTTCCATTTCTCCTTCTGTTCCCGTGAGCGATGTGGGTGCAGAGCAGATAAGTGATGATGGGACGTTTTCTTCACAGGAGGGAGCATGTGACACTCCAGCCACCAGAAGCCATTTCTCCTGCCCTGAAGAACGGGTATAAAATCTGCCTTGACATGAGGGAAATGCTGGCGAGATTCACCTGTGAGTGAGAGCTGCCGGCTGGGTTTCCTTTATAGGGAGGAGAATTGACTTGTGTTATGGATGGGGACAAATGGTGAGGGGGCCATATTGCGACTGGCAGCCTGGTACAGCAGCAGCCCCCACACCAAGGCCGGCTGAGCTCTCTGAGCTGGAGGAGGGGGATCAGGAGGTCTCCCTGCTCCACTCTGCCCTGCTGCTCGGCCGTGTTTGACTGGAGGACAAGCTGGTGGCTGCGCCTGTGCTCGGAGCCCGGCGTGTTTAGACATTTGGGGGCCGGGGGGAGGCTCCGAGAGCTCTCAGCGCTGACTGAGCTCTGCCCCAGGGACGTCCACGCTCTGGGGTTTTTCTGTACTCCACTTGAATTATCCCAGCATTGTTACAGGGGTACTGCCCTGTGATGGGAAGGGGAATAGGCTGTACTGGTATAAGGCACCTTTATCCTGGTGTCACTGTGTCTACCCGAGGGGCTGCACTGGTTCAGCTATATCGGTAAAACTTCATCCCCCAACTGACATGGTGACTCTGGCACGAAATCTGACCCGTTGTTTCCCAGGCCTTGAGAGACTCACTAGCTGCTCCAGGCTGGCCAGGCCCAGGGGTTCCAGCAGGACCGTTGGTGAGGGGGGCTGGAGGGGCTGCTGCCGCTCTGCCTGGCTGAGCCCCCCTCTCTGCCGCTGCCTCTGGTGCTGCACTCGCAGGCTCAGCCCGTGCCAGGGCCCATGCGGCACCAGGAGACTCTCAAGCTGCTTTGTGAAGAGGATCAAACCCCCATCAGTGTGGTGTGTGACAGATCACGGGCTCACCAAGCTCGCACTGTGGTTGCCATAGAGGAAGCTGCCCAGGAGTACAAGGTAGGGAATTGCTGTCCAGTCTAATGGGTAATAGCTTTGGATTTTAATTACAGGTTAATGTTGGCAGAAATTGCCTGACACAGGTGTAATTTGTCACTCAGCTGTGTGTAGCCTTCACTGTTATATCAGAAGCTGTACAAATTAATGATACTCCAGCCTGGTCAGAAAGGCAACAGAAGCAGATTTTAAATTCGGCTGATGTGGGAAAGTTCTCTCTGAGCAGCTGAATCCTTTTCAAAGCCAGCTCCCACCAGTGAAATATGGGAACTCTCTCAGACCAGAAGCTGTGAAATGAGGAGTGAGGTTTGATTCACAAGAGCTGCAGGCCAATCTATGTGAGAGTGCTGCCCTCAGGCTGGAGAAGGGGTGGGGTGGGTGTTACAAGCTGTGGCTGTTATTACTGATTCATCACAGATTTTATTATTGTGATTTCCTTCCCAGCAGCCTCTACGTACCTCAGATGAGATCTAACCTCGACTGTGGGGGGCCCTGCACAAAACCGAGTGAGGGACAATCCCTGCCCAGAGCCATTTACAGTCTGACAGGACAAAACAGACAAAGGGTGGAAGGGGAAACAGAGGCACAGTGAGGGGAAGTATCAGAGGGGTAGCCGTGTTAGTCTGGATCTGTAAAAGCAGCAAAGAGTCCTGTGGCACCTTATAGACTAACAGACGTATTGGAGCATAAGCTTTCGTGGGTGAATACCCACTTTGTCGGATACATGAGGGGAAGTGACTTGTCCAAGGTCCCTCAGCATGTCAGTGGCAGAGCTGGGTATAAAACCCTGGTTTTCCGAGGTTCAGGCTACTGGCCTAACCACTAGGCTATCTAGTAGGACCTACAGTCATCTCAAATCTTGTGTTCTGGGTGGAAAACCAACCCCTACAAACAGATGGTCAACCCTCAAAATCAAACCACCAAATCATTTCTGTTTGTCAGGAAAAGATCCAGGCCCGTTTGAAGTCTCTGAGGGAAGAGAGAGAAAAACTCCTGCGATTGAAAGTAAATGGAGAGAAAAGAAGCCAGGAGTATCTGGTAGGTGCCCATTGTTTTTCACCTGCTGGGACATGGAGAGGGGAGGTTTGTTGGTAGATTTCTGTATGGTGTGGGGAATGTGGGCTTGTGTATGTTTCTCCATGATCATGGGATACTCTCTGTGTGTGTACACACATGTGCATCACATATGTTCTCTCCTTGGAGGAGGACAACAGCATCTTCTGCAGCACCTAAAATGCATTTTAATTAACAAGTTAATTACTGTCCCTTGTGGCTTTCACAAAACTTTTCCCAAACTGCACTGACTATATCCCAGCAGTGCTGTGTGCCGGCATCTGCCGTCATTTCTTGTATTTTTCTAATCATTTAATCATTTCTTTATTTTTTCTCCCCGATAATTCTATCAGTGTAGAGCTGAGTTCTGTTGCCTGCTGCTCTGGATCTGGCATCTCAGGGTACGCCCACACAGCCAGCAGCAGTGAGCCTCCAGGTCCTGCTCAGCAAAGCTGGACTCAGGAGACTCGCAGTAAAGCACTAAAAATAACTCTGTAGACAGCACTTTTAAACTGCAGCTTGGGTGGGAGCTCAGGCTCTGAAGTCCACCCCCTTCCCTCCCTAGGCTTCAGAGCCCAAGCTCCAGCCCCAGGCCCAATGTCTACACAGCTGTTGTTAGTGCGGTAGCGCGAGCCCCAAGAGCCTGAGTCTGTTGCCCTGGTCTCTGAGGCTCACTGCTGTGGGCTGTGTAGACGGACCCTCAGAGGCCATTGGGAACACAGTGTCGGAGCCACGTCTGACATGGAGACATCCCTTTAAGGGATATTGGGGCCAAATGGGAAGCTGTAGGAAAATCCTCTCCTTTGGAATCCCAAGGGATACTCAAGTGTCAGGATGTGACGAATCACAGATTTCAAACTCCAAACCACAGGTCCCAGACTGTCGCTGCAACCTATTGGCTCTCCGGAGCCAGCAGGGGAGGGGCTAGTGGAACTCTGGCCCACCAGAGGATCCGCCTACGAAGCTCCTGATTGGAGCAGGCATTCGAATACATGACTTACGCCAGCAGGCATCACAGGAAGTTGCCCACGCTACTGAGTGCACTCCAGATCGGCTGCTAGACTGGACCCGGACAGTGGCTTGACCTGGCATAGTTCCTGTCTCAGTTTGACCTGCAGTACTGCTGTCTGACTCCGGCCTGACCCGTCGCATGGCTGTCTGACTCCTTACCCTCGCGTGACTCCTGACACTGATTCTGGCTCAGCCCGTGGCATGACTCCTGATCTCGACCCTGACCCCAACCCTTGGTGAGATCCTGACTCTGACTCCAGGTTTGACTCTGGTTTTCGTTCCTGGCTTCCAATTCCAGTTTTGACCACTAGACCTGACTACTTGTGCCCTGGTCCTTACACAGATGTCTTAGAGATTGTAAAAGAATTCTCTCTTGTAAGACTCTATTAAAGGCTCTCAGGCGCCATCCATGTTCCTGACCAGCCCTTTCCTTATGTCTTATAGATCCCGACACAGGCCGAGAGGCAGAAGATTGTGTCTGAATTTCAGCAACTGCTGCAGTTCCTGGAGGAACAAGAGCGACTCCTGCTGGCCCGGCTGGAGAAGCTGGAAAAGGAGATTCCGAAGATACAGAATGACAATGCCAGTAAACTCTCTGAGGAGATTTCCTGTCTCAGCAACCTGATCAGTGAGATGGAGGGGAAGGGTCAGGAGCCAGCGAGTGAATTCCTGCAGGTGAGACTGAGTTAGAAACATCCCAGATCCTCACACAGCGAAGGGAGGGCTCCTGAATCATAAATACCTGGAGTCCAGCAGTCAGAGAACGCAGTGTAACTTGGTGTGTGCATTCCTGAGATGTGAATGACTATTGTTCTTTGAAGAGTTACAGACACATTGATATTAGAGCAGGGAAAGCCCCATTAGCTCAGGGAATCCATGGGCCTGGAGCCAGGTCAGGGGCTCTTTTCCCCATATTTGCAAAATCCCTTCCCTAGGATCTCGTGTGTGTGTGTCAGATAGGACTGAGATTATTTTCTCTCTCTCCTCTAGGACCTCAGAAGCACCTTGAGCAGGTACATGTCTCTCTCTCACTCCCCCTCACACATCACAATGCTGGCTTGGAGATGATGTTAGCACCACATCTCCCCAGGGCTCTTCAGCAAAATGTGTGGGGCAGGGTCACATTTTGGATATAAATCTCTCTGATCAACTTTATCCTAAGGTTCTCGCCCTTGTATAGAAGACTCTGGAATTACCTGTTGAACGGGAAAGATTAACCTAAATGATATTCTAGAGATGTCACATCCCTGGGGGACTGACTGCTTCAGGATTGTGGGGATGGAATATGGGCCTGTCACTGCTGGGGCACTGGTTACCATTCAGCCTGGGGCAACAGTGATCAAGAGTCTTTCCTACCTGAGGGTTGTTTGGAGACCTGTGTGGAATGAGCTGGGGAGGGGGGAGCTGATGTATTAGCATAGTTCCTAGTGGATAGATTTCTACAGCATTCCACATGAGAACTTTGTATCCCTCAGAGCATAGAGGCCAAGGAGTGAATTGGCCATGGAGACTCACTTCCCCTTTTATCCCTGGAGCTGGTCTCTCCAGGCCAGAGTTGTAGAATATCAATGGGACTTTCTACCTGCTCTGAGGCTGGAAGAAGCAGAGGGATTCTAACTCCAGGCCCATTAGAGCAGCAACTTTCACAAACAACAGATTATGCTGTGTCACTAAATGAAAAATAAGAATGTGAAATTTTCTCTTCAGGTGTGAGAAGGGGAAGTTCCAGCAGCCAATGGAGATTTCTCCTGAACTGGAGAAGAGACTCGGCAATTTCTCCCAGCAAACTGTTCCTCTAATGGAGAATCTGAGGAAGTTCAAGGGTACTGAGAAGGGCTCTACAAGGGGAAATTGGGATGAGCCTCTGAGACTGTGGGAAGAGGTGGGCTCTGTCCAGTTGGTTCATCGTTATGTGACATCTCTATTGAATGAAAGGTGGAAAGTAGGGATATTGAGCAGGTGTAACAGGGGCCCAGGTGTCGGGATGTCTCACATTAATTCATGACTTACCAGAGGCCACGACATCAAGGCCCAAATTTAGCAAAATGGCCTAATTTTGGGTCCCTGATTTTCTCTCCCAGTTACAGAACTTGCAAAGCCCCTAGGGGTCAGAGAAATGGGTGCTAGTCTGACTGGATCTCAGGACTTCCCCAGCCTGTGCCAAGGTCTGCACAGGCCTCTGCAGCTACTGAATAGGGGAGTCACAAGCTGCCCCCTCTGTCCCTTTGCCAGTTCAGAGTGAATCTGGCCCATTGAGCTGACCCTCTCCCAGCTCGAATTTCCACACTTATAAAATGATTTTATTACTTGTATTTCAGTGTAAGGAGGATGAGGGCCTCATTGTGCTGAGCTCTGTAGAGATGCTGAGTGAATAGACCCAAGGGGTTTACAATTAAGAGCCCTGACCCTGCAAACTCTTAACATCCCTTTAGTGGCACAAAGTGTGTAAAGTTATAGTCACACTAAAGTCTTTGCAGGATCTGGCTCTAGGGCAATGTTTCTCACAGGCAGCCACCAGCAGATTTTCTTTTCTGCCATGACAGCCTCTCTGGGCGGAGACTGGGGGACCAAAGCAGCAGCAGCCTCTCCCTGCAGCACCCAGCAGTTGCTCCCGAATAGCTGTTACCAAGGACAGTGAGATGCACTGCCTCGGTGTTTGTGCTGGTACCTGCGCCGCAGCACCACTGGAGACACGTGGGGCTGGTGAGTGAGGCACTGGAGGCAGCGGCAGTGTTTGGTTGCTGGGGTGCACCCGGGCAGCTTCCCTACTCCCGCCCAGCCGGTGCATGGGGATCCTGGGATCCTGCAGGCAGCCAGTGAGTTCCTGATCCACCTTTCCTGGGGCAGGCGGGAGGCAGGGACAGAGAGACTTGTTCATCAAGAGCTGGTGGCCACTCTGAGGCCACCAAAAATTTTGTTGTGAGCTTCCTTGGTCTAGGATCGAACAAAATGCAGTATGGATAAGGAATGGTGAAACTTCCTGTCTCATCCAACGGTGTACCTGTCCAGTGTCAAAAGCTGGGATGCTCTTTTCATGAGACACTTCTGCTGACAGAGTCTCTCCTCCAGAATGGATAACATCTCGTGTCCTTTCCTATTCTGTTATACAGGCAGGCCTTGAATTTACGACGTTCGAGTTATGACAAATGGCACTTACGCCGTTTATAAAACTGACACCCTGTTTCGACTTTCCAACATCGTTTTTGAATGCCCGGAGCCGGAGCCAGCAGGTGAGGGGAGAGCCCCGGGGGCCGCGCAGGAAAGTGACTGCACCAGCAGCCCCTCCCCGCCCCAGCTCTGCTCCCGGGGGAGCTGCCAGTCTCAGAGCTCCTGCCCTCCCAGACCCCCCAGGCTCTGCCCCTCCAGCGCCTGCAGGAGCTGAGCCAGCTCTGGGAGAGCGAATGCCCCAGGCCGGGCTAGGGACCAAGGCTCCCAGCCAGAGGGGAGCAGAGAGGGAGCAGGAGGGAGACAGGGGGAGAGACTGGAAGGGGCAGCAGGAGCAATAAGTGGGGTGGGGGGAGGGTCTCAGCCAGTGATGAGCTGCCAAAATCTTAACAACTGGAAGCATCTTTCCTAGTGGGTGTCACCCAGGTGTAACTACATTTAAAATAAAGATACATAGTCAATATTCATAACTTCCGCTACCAAATTGATACATGCATACAAATAGGATACTCCTATTCAGCAAATCATAACTTTTCCAATGACACCTAACACGACCCACCTTGTATAAAATGCATCATGATATACCGAATATGGGGTGTAGTGTCAAAAGCAGTTTCTCTCTCCCTTCCCCCAGCAGGTTGGCCCATCAGTTCAGCAGCCAGGGCTGCAGCAGGGAGGAGGGGCTGACCAGGACTTCTCCTCTGCCTGGGCTTTGTTTAGACCAGGCAAAACCAGAGGGTCACTGATCAGCTCCAGGTCAGCTGCTGCTGGAACCTGCTCCCAGACATGGGCAGCTGGATACTTGGGAACCAAATCCCTGCATTTAAATTACCAGGATGGGTAAGGAATGGTGTCCCTAGCCTCTATTTGTCAGAGGGTGGAGATGGATGGCAGGAGAGAGATCACTGATCATTACCTGTTAGGTTCACTCCTTCTGGGGCACCTGGCATTGGCCACTGTCGGTAGACAGGATACTGGGCTGGATGGACCTTTGGTCTGACCCAGTATGGCCATTCTTATGTTCTTCTGTTCAGACCAGCTGGATTTGGAGGGTGGGAGGGGATGATGACGGGAAAGTAAATCTCTCTTACAGATTGTATCTCCTAGGGTGGTTGTGAGACCTAATGGCTGTAGGTTCCATTGCTGGGAGATGCCTGAATGAGAGAGAGAGAGGAAAAGGAAGGTCTCAGAATAGTTTTTATTTCTATTAAAGACCTGAGTGTGTCTCTGTCCCTCTGTCAGTTTCTCTGTCTACATTCAAAACAAATTAGGTCACTTCAGAGTGGGGATGTCATTATAAATATGAAAGCAGGAAATCTCGTCTCTTTTCACCTTTCCCCCTCCAGACACTCTGCCATCTGCACTGGAGACACAAAGAGGGGAATCCCTAGGAGCACTCAGACAGGGTGAGATTATCTTTAAATTATGAGAAAATTCCAATGAAAAAATTTTCATTGCTAAAGTAGCTAAAGTTAAAAAATAAACCGCCCCCTGCCATGGCGCACACAGCCCCAAAAATAAACACATTGAACAGGGAGGAGATCCCAAGCTGAAGTCACACAAACGCTCCTGATACCAAGTGCTGAGTTCGTGCCCCACACTGATGCACAGAAACACTCACTGAGCAGCATCCAGGCACCCTTAATTCTGACCCTGAGTTTTTCATAGACATTCATAGGCCTTTTGATAATAAATCAAGAGGAATGAGTAAAGAGCCCTCTCCCCTGAGGGCTGAGCCTCTCCTTTACCCTGGCAAAGGGGGACTCTCCCATTGGAGCTTCTCACTCTTTAATTGACTAGGGAGATGCTCTCCCTCTGACACTGCCCCCCCCGCCGCCGCCTTCTCTCTGGGCTGGGGTTGGGGCTGGGGCTACCCCACCCAATGCCTCCTCCTATGCTCTGGTCTTCATTGGCTCTTCCCCCAGGCTGCACCTCTGTTTTCCAGCTTGGGAATGGAGGATGCAGTTTGGGGAGGGAGTTTCCCCCAGTGGTTTAAAGCTGGTACCTGCCTTCTCTGCTCCCTCCTCACTAAAAGCTTCTGAAACTTTCCTCGCTGTGTCTGTGCCACTGGGAATGGAGCAGCCCCAGCAGGGGGAGCCAGGAGCTGAAGTCTCTGCAAACAAATGATAAACCAATTAATTGCCTCCAATTAAACAAACTGAGGAGCTGCTGTGACATCTCTGCTCAGTCTCAGGTGCCCAGGACAGAGGCAACACTCTGGGATCCAGGCCTGTCCCAGCCAGACCAGGGCTGCTGGGGAGTGTGAGAAATAGTCCCAGCCTCCCCCAGGACCGAGCTCTGCCCCTCACACTCTGATTCTCTCCCTAGTGACTCTGGATCCAGACATGGCTCATCCCCAGCTCGTCCTGTCTGAGGATCAGAAAAGTGTGAGCCAGGGAGACACCCGGCAGGATCTGCCCAACAACCCTGAGCGATTTGACACTGAGCAATGTGTGCTGGGCTGTGAGGGATTCACCTTGGGGAGACATTGCTGGGACATGGAGGTGGAGGGTGTGGAATGCTGGGCTGTGGGGGTGGCCAGAGAATCGGTGAGGAGGAAGGGATTTATGAGCTATACCTTTAACCTTGATGGGGGGTTCGCAGCTGTGAGGCAGTGGTGGCAGGTCAGTTCGAGGCTCTCACCTCCCTTGGGATCCGCCTGCCCCTGTGCTGGGTCCCCAGGAAGATCCGTGTTTGTCTGGACTGTGAACGGGGGCAGGTGACGTTTTTTGATTCTAGTGATGAGGCCCTGATCTTCACTTTGCCACTCACCTGTCCCCCTGGGGAGAGAATCCGCCCCTGGTTACGGGTAGCGGCCAGAACCCGGCTCAGATTGTGTTCCTGAGACACCGGGGGAATATTCCACTGGGAACCCTGAAATCAGCCTCTCTAGCCCCATGCACCCTTGTCTGTCTGACTCCAGAGGACTGCTGTCTTCATGAAGTCTCTGTGACCCTGCAGGCCCCACAGAGTCTCTGGACTGTCAAACCATAGAGAACAGGAGTGATGGAGGTAGAGAAGCCAATCTCGTTGCCCCAAGGATTTTGTAGCCGGTTTGTCACTGTTCTCTGTGATCCAGGATGACTCTGATCATCCAGACTCAGACAGTGTCACTGGTTAATTGGGGAGGGGAAGGATAAAATGAAAAAATGGGCTTCTCTAGCTCAGTGGTGGATTTAGAGTCAGTGGGGCCCTGTGCTCAGCTTCATTTTTGGGGCCCCTTCTTGGGAGCCAGCCAAGAAAAAGGACATTTCCTCTCTTATCTCCCACCCGCCCCCGTTTTTCATTCTTTCTTTCCTTCCTACTCCTCCTATCAGTAATAGCCAGTAACTGAAAATAAAGTGAGGGACCTTGATTGTCTTGTCGTCAAACTTATTTTTCCATAGACCACTTGAAAATCGCTGGGGGTCTCGGTGGACCACGTAATGATCTTTCCAAATATTGTTTGTACCGTTAGCTAACTATTGTAAAGCGCTTTGGATAAGAGTGTTTAAAAGAAATGTAAAAAAACATTGGGGTGCAGGGTCTGGGAGGGAGTTAGGGTGCAGGAGCAGGCTGGGGGTTGGGGCAGGAGGCTGGGGTGTGGAGTGCTTACCTGGGACAGCTCCCATTTGATGTGAGGGGTGCAGGTTGGGATGTGGGTGGGTGCAGGATTCAGGAAGGACAGGGGGCTGGGGGGTGTGAGGGGGTTCAGGAGTCAGGGCTGGGTGTGTGTGAGGGGGGTGCAGGTGTCATGGCTGGGGGTGTGGGGGCTTGCAGGAGTCAGGGAGGGCAGGGGGCTGGGGATGTGTGAGGGGGTGCAGGAGTCAGAGCTGGGGGTGCAGAGTCTGGCAGGGAGTTAGGGTGCAGGAGCAGGCTGGGGTTTGGGGTGCAGGGTCTGGCCAGGAGTTAGGATGCAGGAGGGGGCTCAGGGTTGGGACAGGAGGTTGGGGTATGGAGCGCTTACCTGGGGCAGCTCCCATTTGGTGCAAGGGGTGCAGGTGGGAATGTGTGGGGGTGGGGGTGGTGCAGGAACTCCCGTTTGGTGCTCAGGGTGGGAGGTGCAGGAGTCAGGGCAGGGGGCTGGGAGTGTGGACTGGGGTCGTGGGGGTGCTCCCAGCCCTCTGCCCTGAGCGGCTCACGGCAGGGGGCTGGAGGGGGTATGTGTAGGGGGAGTGCGGAGGCCTTGCCTTTGCTCCGCCCCAGCCCAATTCCACCCCCTTCCCCAAGGCCCCACCCCCGCCTCTTCTCTGCCTCCTCCCCCAAGTGCGCTGCGGCCCCGCTCCTCCCTCTTCCTCCCAGAGCACTGCAAACAGTTGTTCGGCGGCAGGGGAAGCGCGGGGGGCGGGGAGGAAATGCGGCGCGCTCGGGGGAGGAGGTTGGGGAAGAGGCAGGGGACGGGGGAGCTTGGCCGCCGGTGGGTGCAGGCGGAGCCTGCCCTGCAGCGGGAGTCCCAGGAGGCAGGACAAAGCTTCTGCTCCCGCAGCTGCCCGGCCCTGGGGGCCCCCTGTCGTTGGGGGGGGCCCTGTGCCAGGGCACCCTGTGTTTCACTGCAAATCTGCCTCTGCTCTAGCTACTGTCATCTCAGTCTCTGTGACCCTGGAATACCTCCCGGGGTGCTGGAATCATTTTTATAGTGGGGGAGCTGAGCGCCACTGATGGCATTGAGCCAAACTATAAATCCTGTATATAATGGAAACCACTTTCAGCCAGGGGTGCACCCCTCGTTCCAGCACATATGCTGGCTCCTCATTTTGTACCAATCTGTGTCATTAGCTCTCACTGGGGTCTCCTGCCACAGGGGCCAAAGTCACCTTCCCCTGTAACTATGGGAGAGCGGGTAACACAGTAATTGTCACACACGCACATCAAAGATGATAAATCAACTCCTGAGATTGGGAATATGGGAGAGGCCGGGACAGGGCAGGTTTAACCAGAGGGAAGAGAATCACGAAGAAAATGTGAATTAAAATAAAACAAGAACAAATAGAGAATCCTGGAGAAATAGTGAACAATAGAAATGAAAAGAGTGAAAGGAAAGTATCCCTGACAGGGGAACCGGCCAGGGGGCAGCAAGAGGGGAAGAGATAAAATCAGGAGAAAAGAATAGAGCAGCCAAGGGGGAAGATCTGTGACAGAGAGGAGAGGAGAGAGGGAGATGCACAGGGAAGGGAAGGGGGGCCTAGGAAAATTGAGAGTAGAAAAGGACAGAACGAAAGAAAAGGGGCTGTGACAAGGACAGAGCTGTATTAAATGTTACTGAAAGTGAGACTAACTCATGATTTCCCTAGATCAGTGGTTCTCAAACGGGGGTTCGTGAACCCTGGGGGTTCTCGGGAAAAAATTCCCTAATGGCAGACAGATCTGTCCCTGGGGACCCCGGGCAGCATGGGGCCAGCAGCCCGGAGCCCCTGGACTTCCAAGAGCTAAGCAGATCAAAGCAAGCATAACTAGCACACTGAGGAGATTTAAACTTCAAGACTCCTTATAAGAAACGGAAAGGGAGGTGGATATTTTTTGCTGTTTTTAAAATTAAATAGGCAGCTAGTATTGTTTTTAAAATTATTATGAAGAACAAGTTTAAGCTCTGTTGTAACGTGCATTGTTTGCCTGGACTGCTCAAGACCTGAATGCTTGTGTAGGAGGAATGATATGAGCTGGCTTCTTAAATACTTTCATGCTGTTTCACATCTGATACTCCTGGATAAAACCTAGGAGCCTTGTCTTATAACAGGCTTATTCAAAGTGATACAAGCTACGAAAGTGAGATCTTGGAAGAGGGTTGCCATTTTCATAATGTAATAAAAATACTGTAATGATAAATATTAATAAATAGTGTGTAATAAGCATGTCATAAAAACAAATTTTATATTTCGAAGATCATTGCTTTTATAATTTATACTCAGGTTAGGAGAAAATCCCTGGAAATATTCATTTTTAGGAGGGGGTTCGTGAGACTTGACATTTTAGTGAAAGGGGTTCACAGGTTGTTAAAGTTTGGGAACCACTGCCCTAGATTAATTCCTGCACATCGGTGCTATTGTAGTGCCATTAAGAAACCTGTACTCAGTAGCTGTGAATCTCCTGGCCATACACTGTAGTTATTAAAGCTCCTTCCCAGCTCCTTTGACTTTCCTGCTTTCCAGTTATTTACTGTAAATAAAGCATTACAAACCATTCTTCCTGTTCATTCCCCTTTCATGTCCCAGCTGCAGTTGTTGGGATTAGCTTCCTGACCTGGTTGTATCTCCCCAGCACCCACAAGGAATATCGGGAGAGTTTGGGTTTTACTGTGGTATGTCATTGTCCAGCCTGTGCTCTGTCTCTTGCCCAGGAATTGCTTAGCTGTGCTCTGCGGAGAGGTGCAGTCCAGGAAGGGACTTAAGCACGGCAATGCTGAGCATCACAGGGTCTAGTTTTTAGGCAGTTAGAAAATCACAGGAACAACACTGTGATCCACAAAGCAGAGTTAGGGGCCTAAACTCCCTGTACAATGCATGGGCATTGAAGGTACCTCGCAATGTGATTCACAAAAGCCAATTCAGTAGGCAGGGACCCATCTAAGCCAGCCAAGGGAGAGGCTGACAAAGGGAGAAGGGTGTCCTAAGCCTTTCCCACCTCTCACACATAGATGGCTAAATCTGGGCTGCAAAGGGGCATGAATCTCTACTTAGCAATCCAGTACTAACACTCAGGTGACCCAAACTGGTATCCAGCCATGCATTTGTCAGTGAGGCCTAGGGGTCTGGGCCTCAGCCAGTGCTGGGTCTGCCAGCATCACATCCACTATCGCTTTTGCGAGAGAGAAAGGATCAAAATATCTCCTCCTCCGGCCCCTGCCCCATTCAGACAAGGGTGCCAACAACTAAGCTGTGGGATATTCTGATGTGAGGCTCCTTCCGTCTCTCTTTTTGTAGCTGCTCCACTGTGCCCTACCTCTGCAGTGGGTTCCTGAACCACTGGACACTGTCATAAAAATAACATTGTTACAGATAAATAGTGAAGAGGTGCGGAACTACAGAAATCCAGGGGGTTTCAGGACAGGGAGACCAATTCAGGCAAACAGAGCAGATAAGACAAATTTGTAAGCTGCTATTGATACCCGAGAAACTCCATTTTGAAGTCCCAGACTCCGTTTGATAACCCTGACTTTCATTTTGAATCAGCAAGAGTCACCCCATCACTAGATAGAAGCTGCTGGTCACATAGCACTAAAAATAGAATCGCCAAGACAACCAAACTGGTGCAGGAAAGGTGCTAAAGAACAATGCTAAAAAAAAAGCAGCAGATAATGTCACTGCGAGGTAAATAATGGTCACAGTCTAAAAATAGAACTGACAGGTTAGAACGTTAGAGGAAGTGACTAGAAAGTTCCGGCAGAACGGTGTAACGGTCAGGCTGTCAGCTGAGAGCCGACGGCTGAGAGCGCTGACAGAGACAACAACAGCAGAGGGAGCCCTGTCCTGTCACTGGCGCAGACGGCAGAGACAGAGCGCGCACAGGAGAGACAGTACAGTGTAGTCAGCAAAGTAAGTCTGTCTGACAAAGTTATAGGGTTTGTGTATGTGTGTCCATGGATTAATGTGTGTGTGTGTGTCTGTGTGTGCCTATGTGTGTGTGTGTGTGTGTTGATTGTGAAAGGAATTTATACATGTAAGACCTAAAGAATATTTAACAACGTCTGTCAGCAACCTGTGAACGACTGATCAGCGTAAGCAGGATGCATCACTTTAAACTGTAAGACAACATGGCTTGGGGTGCTCTTAAACATGTTGTACAGGATTTGTGCTTTACAGCATCAATAAGGGATTTGTGTGTTATAACATCATTACAGTTTGGATGCAGGAGGGGGCTCCAGAATGGGGCAAACTCCCTCCCAGAGCTTGCACTCCTCACTCCTGCACCCCAACCCTCTGCCCCAGCCTGGAGTCCCCTCCTGCACCCAAATTCCCTCCCAGAGCCCGCACCCCTCACCCCTTACTGCACCCCAACATCCTGCCCCAGCTGGGTGAAAGTGAGTGAGGGTGGGGGAGAGCGAAGGGTGGGGATGGAGGGGGTGGGGCTTTGGGGAAGAGGCAGGATAGATCCTGGGTTGCCCTTAAATCGTTGAGTTTAATAGTCACTGTTCATTCCAGTTGCATGTGGGGAACAATAGCAGTCTGCAACTGAATGAATGAATGAGCCAGCCGCCAGGTCTTTGGTGAGTATTGTTTTGGTGGCATGCGGTAAGGTGCGGGTGGGGAAGGTGTGTGAGAGAGAAGCTGAAGTAGAGAACGTAACAGAAATGGTCTGGTCTGGGAGCTGGTGACCCAACCTGGAGAAAGCCTAGAGCGTGGTCTCCAACCTTTTTATGCCCAAAATCACTTTTTGAATTTAAGGGCAACCCAGGATCTATCCTGCCCCTTCCCCAAAGCCCCACCAATGCATCCGATGAAGTGAGCTGTAGCTCACGAAAGCTTATGCTCAAATAAATTGGTTAGTCTCTAAGGTGCCACAAGTACTCCTTTTCTTTTTGCGAATACAGATTAACACGGCTGTTACTCTGAAACCTGTAATAACAAAGCCAGGAGAATGCCCCGGGTAGAGGCAGCAGGGTCAGCGCTGCAGGGCCTCAGGCATCGTCTGGCTGAGATGCTGATCCTGGGGGAGACTCGTCCCCACTCGGCTGCTGCTTTCAGAGCCCTGTGGAATGCAGCAGTTTAGCTGAAATGTCAAGACACTGAGTCCAGCCCTGGCCCTGCAGCCCCTAGCGCTCCCCTGGTGGGGGAGGCATCAGGATAGGGCAGATCTGTGTGTTTATGGAGCCACACCAAGAAGCCACTGAGGGGCCCAAACTCTGGCCCCTTCTCTATGCCCCATCCCCCACTTCTGCACCTCATGGATGGCCATCACTGTAGGGTGTCACTCATCCCAGGGCCAGAGTTCCCTGAGCCTGCTCAGATCCGGTGCCCCCTGCACTGGGTGAAAGTTAGCAATGTCCAAAACAGAGAGTCCTGAGGCTGAGGGGAGAGAGATTTACACTGATGGGGAGTCGCAGGGCAGTTACCCAGCTCCTAGGAAAACGGTAAAAGGCAGCTGAAGTAGGCTGATTGGAAAGGCAGCCACAGCTGTGGCCACACCGGATCAGGCCACAGCTGGCCCCGATATAAGGGCTAAGTGAGGAGCTGGGTCAGGCTCACTCTAGCCCTGGAGTGAGAAGGGCCTAGCTGCCTGGGAGTACGGGGCAAAGGCACCGACTTCTAATGGCGCTGGTGGGTGCTCGACCCCCCTCTGCCCCTGGCCCTGCCCTGACTCCACCCCTGCCCTGCCCCCATTCCAACCCCTTCCCCAAAGTCCCCACCCCAACTCCTCCCGCTCTCTGCCCCTATTCGACTCCTTCCCCAAATCCCCGCCCTGGCCCTGCCTCCTCCCCTGAGCGTGCCACGTTCCCACTCCTCCCCACTTCCTCCCGGAGCTTGCTACAGCTGTTTGGTGGCGGCAAGCACTGGGAAGTAGGTGGAGGAGCACAGACACAGCACTCAGGGGGAGGGATAGCTCAGTGGTTTGAGCATTGGCCTGCTAAACCCAGGGTTGTGAGTTCAATCCTTGAGGGGGCCATTTAGGGATCTGGGGCAAAAAACTGGGGATTGGTCCTGCTTCAAGCAGGGGGTTGGACTAGATGACCTCCTGAGGTCCCTTCTGATCCTATGGAGGGAAGCTTGGCTGCCAGTAGGTGCAGAGCACCCATTAATTTTTCTCCAGCCCCGGAGCACCCACGGAGTTGGCGGCTATGATACAGGGTACATCGAGCAGAGCTGTGCTGTGCTGGGGAAGGGCAGGCGAGTCCCGGCTAAAGGCCAGGGGAGGTATTGGGGCTGCAGGGAAAGGCAGCAGGTCCAACCCCCTTGCCAATGATGAGTGGCCATTACAGACTGCAATTTGCTCCAGTGAGAGGGGGCTAGATGAAGACTGGCAGTAGCCACTAAGGCAAGGTGGGTTTAGGGGATTGGGGTTCCCCTGGGAGGGGATACCCTGAGTGAGGGGGCACAACTCCACTCCTGGGGTGATGCTGTGGGTAAAAGGGCTGATGTCATCCGTGGATGTATAGACAGGGGAGAAGTGAGCAGAAGCAAGGTGGTGATTTCACCTCTGAATATGGTGTTGGTGAGACCAGTACTGGAATACTGCATGTGGCTCTGGTGTCCACATTTTAAAAAGGATGTTGAAAAACTTGGAGATGATGCAGAAAAGAGCCATAGAAATGATTCAAGGGCTTGAGGAAAAAGCTGATCGTGAAAGACTTAATGAGCTTAACATGGTAAATTTACCAAAAAGAAAATCGAGAGGTGACTTGATCATGGTTGTGATGCGTTCGGTCACAGAAACCCCTTGAGACTGTAACTTAATGCGCTGGAACACCGCTGAGAATAACCCCCCTGCCAGAATGGGCACCCCTCAACTCCGTCTTGCAGAGCTAGACACTCCAGTTTAGCTCCAGCACAGACACAGAGACACACTCAGCCCTGGGGCTTCTCAGTTAATAGGGACTTGTCCAGTGCTTAGCACACAGCCTTTCTGGGAGTCTGAACCCCAGATAAATCCATCTTGCTCTGCATAAAGCTTATGCAGGGTAAGTTCATAAATGTCCACCCTCTTTAACACTGAAAGAGAGATACGCACAGCTTCTCCCCCCCACCCCCCGGTAACAATTCCTTACACTTGGGTTTATTAATAAATAAAAGTAATTTTATTAAGAATAAAAGGTAGGATTTAAGTAAATATAACAAGATTACAGACCCAACAAAGTGAGTTACTAAGTAAAATAAAACTAACACGCAAGGCTCAGCTTAATATACTAAGAAAGTGGTTACAAATAATAGCTTCTCACCCTAGATGTTATTTCAGGAAAAGTCCTTCTCAGGCCAAAGATGTATTTTGTGGCCTGGGTCCAGCCAATCTCTCCCACCCCTGTGGTTACAGTCCATTTGTTTCCAGGTGCTTTCAGGTATCTCTTTGGGGTGGGGAGGCCATCTCTTAAGCCAGCTGAAGACAATCATTGTTTACTTCCTCCGCCTTATGTAGGATTTCCCCAAGGCGGGAAACCTTTATTTGGTTTGACCCCTGTTAGCCGATGGCCAGGGATGTTTGGTGAGGTGCCAGCTATGCCCGTTTATACCATCCGTGACTTTAACCGCTAGGACGCACTGTCCCTTCGCGGCGGGCAGCCCGGGCTAGGCTGACGGATGCCCCAAGGTCCTAACCACCCGTGACTTTAACTGCTAGAGCTCAGAGCTCCTTCGCAGCGGGCAGTCAACACTGACTGACAGGTGCCCCAATGGCAGCACTAAGAGCCTCTCCACACCCGTGACTTTAACTGCTAGAGCTCAGAGCTCCTTCGCAGCGGGCAGCCAGGATTGACTGACAGGTGCCCCAAGAGTTTGCCCCGTGGAGGCGGCACAACTCAACGCTAGGCTCTTAGTACTCTCACCTAATGGCCAGGCTTTATAGCCAAAACGGCTGAGGTTCTTTAATTGTGTTGGCTGCTTTACAGTAAACCAGAGAAACAAGTCAGGCTTATGCACAATGGTTACCAAAATTTATTAAACTAGATTCTAATCATGTGGTTACAAAATTGCTAGTGCCTACTTATTTAAATGTAGAGATGTTACACACACAAACAAGTTACAAAACTGAAGCCACAATCCCAAAGAAAAGAAAACAAAGTATAGAGCTCTATTTCAAAATATGTGTACACTAAAGATAGGAGATCAGGTGTGGGTGCTTCTTACCCTCCTTGCATCTCTCGATTCCAGCGGTGCCAAGCCAGGATCGGTCACTCAATTCCGCGGAAAGACGAATAAGGGACAAGGTTTAGGGACCCTCTTAGCTGCAGAAGCCTTGGGAGGCTGTCACTTATCTGACCAGCAGATAGATAGTGAAAAGCACTCAAAAATCATGGTGCTGTAGGTCCCATACTTATACCTCTGTACTCCTTTATTCTCTTTCTCCTTTCTTATGCCAAATTGGGGCTGGTCTGTCTGGGCGACGCCAGCTCTCGCAAGAGTAGTTCACACTTGCAAGGGAGAAACAATAAGTTTCGACTACTGGACACTTCTTTTATCAGGGTAAATATTTTCCCACCTAAGATGTTGGGGTGTGTGCATCACGCTATTTAGTAGGGGCTAAGAGCCATGTCTGTCACAGCTTCTCTGTCTGCTGTGAGCCTAATCGTTGTATATGTTCCCAGAGGCACATTGTCACAGCACACCTGTGCTTCTCACAGCTTCAAAGGCTGTGCTGGAATTTATGTTGAGTGCCCTGTTGTTTTGGCTCCCGTGTGTTTCCAGCAATGCTGGTCTGAGGGGGGGGCTGGCTGTCTGGCTACATTCCACCCCCTGATGCACCACACTACATCCCAGATTGCAAGGTGGCGGTGATGCCAGCACCTCTTGCCCTCCTTGGGGAAATCTAGAAATACCCAACAACCAAATTAGAGGATGAGGGTTCGCGGAATTGGTTAGGATCCCTTTTTAGCTCTAGGTATCTGATTTGTGTGGAGGAAAGAGCAGTTTGAATCAAACGCTTCATAATACATAAAGTTACACAAAAAACAATTACAATAATTAAAATGGTTAAAACAGTATTTACAACTGAATGTAAAAACGGGGAGAGGGAAAATCCCAAGTGTATCCCGTTACATATTCCACAGGCCGTCCCCAAACAGTGCGATGCCATTGTCCCACCTCCCCCGAGTCAATGCGAGGGTGGTTGGTGTACCATGCTGGTGGTCCCCACCGAAAGATGTCGCTTTTGTTCCACCAATCATTTAGGCTGAGTGGTACAAATTCAATTCCCAGTCCATTGGTTGAATTTAGCAAGGTGCACATCCAGCAATTTGTAGCACCAGCAGCTGAGGCGATGGTTTGGATTGCTCCCCGAAGAGGATGTTCTGGTATTGCCAAGGTGACTGGAGCCAACAGAAGGATCATGAGGGCTTGCAGGAACATATCTCGGGTGGGTCGTGTTCTAGCTAAAAAACTTATTTTAAAACCAAAAGCAAAAATTACACCTGCTATTATAAGTAATGGCAAATATATCAACAGTCCATAGTAGTCTCTAGTGATCAAACAGGTCTGCTGCATGGTCCATTTTGCTGACAGGTTAGCTGGCAGGTTGCTCGGAACCATGGGACCATTCCTGCAATAAATCACCTGGTCAGCCGGTCTTGGATGCGATCCAAGCCTCTGTAATGGTTATTAATCTTTTATCAGCATTTAAGGCACTCCATACACCTTTCTCTTTATAGGCGTGCAAAACGCAGGTAAAGGTTCCCAGGGCTGGGTGTTTAATCACAACAGTGTCCCCGGGAGCATACTTGGAACTGTGCAGTGGTGTTCTGGCAGGGGAGATAGCTTTCCCTGTAGGGAAGAATCCCCTGCTGATTGGACTTCCTGTAGGAGTCTGTCTGTTGTTTAATCTCTGCACCACTTCGTCCAGTCTGTCTCCCCATGTGCCATCAGTAGGCTTCAAGTGATTCTTTAGCAACCCATTCCAGCGCTCGACCATGCCATTAGATTGAGGTCGATATGGAAGGTGGAAGGTCCATTGGACTCCATGGTTAAGGGTCCATTCCCTTATAAGTTTATTCTTAAAATGCGAACCATTATCTGATTGGATTTCTTGAGGCATTGGGACAATTGCTGTTAAGCGGTTTAGTCCCATAATTGTGGACAACCCTGTTGCCAATCGGGTTGGATATGCAAAACCAATCCCTGAAACAATTTCTACCCCAGTCAAGATGTATTTCCACCTCTGCCTTGTAGTGGGCAGTGGTCCGACATAATCGACCTGCCAGGTTGCCCATAGTGTTTTTCCATCTCTTAGCCTGGCAAACCTTTGTCCTTCTGCTATATGTTTTCTAGTCTCAGCACAAATAGCGCAGGCTTGCACCAGGTCTCTAGCCTGTCTGTGGGTGATAGGCCACCCCCTGATATGTGCTTGCCGCACTAACTCATCACTTCCTGTGTGTCCTAAATTATCATGTAACCATGAATATAAGCGTTCCCATTCTACTTGTGTGGTAAAGAGCTGGGCAGCTGCATCGGCTAAATTGTTTAACTGTGCAGCTGGGGTATTATTCCTCTGATGAGCTGAGACATGTCCTATAGACAGGGGTTGTTGCAGGGCATGCTGATATAACCACTTCCAGTATTCCAGTCCCCATACTGGTTTACCTCCTATTTCCCAGTGGTTATTTTTCCAGTTAGTGATCCACTGAGTGGCACCTGCCCATACCGCATAGGAGTCCGTATATACTGCGGTGGCTCCTGCTTCACAGGCCAGTTTAATTGCAGCCAATTCTGCAAGTTGTGCTGACCCATCAATTTCAGCAGTTAGGGGTGCTGCAGAGGTGTCTGCAGGCACTGCTGCAGCTTTTCCCTTCCATTTTCCTTTAACCAGCCTGGCACTGCCATCAGTGAACCATACTCCCTCAGGCTTAGAAGGGTCAAATGGGGCAGCATCCTTAATGGGAGATTGCTGTGGAGGTAGGCTGTATTCATCAGGCATTCCTACTTTCCATAGGGATTCCTGAATCATAGTGGGGTTTTGTGCAGTGTCTGCACTACCTACCCTGTGGTGTATGTAAAGTGCCCATCTTTGGACAGTCATTTTTTGTGCTACACCAGGTGGTAACTCTTTCCCTTCCAATATAGGTTTAATGATTGGAAGAGGAGTGTGAATTGTGATGTCCTTATTCTGAGTTAATTCCTCAGTTTCTCTCAAGGCTGTGTAAGCTGCCAGAAGCACCTTCTCATAAGGCGTGTAGTTAGCCTGTGACCCTTGCCATGACTTGGAACCAAACTGAATTGGTCGTTTGGGAGCAGTGTCACTTTCTTGCCAGAGAGCATAAGACATTCCAGTGGCTCCCACAGTTAGGTACAAATGGAATGGGGCTTCAGGATGTATGGGACCCAGAGCCTGATAGGTGTGTATCTCCCCTATCAGTTGCCTGAGGGCTTCCTCATGGGCAGGAGCCCATTCCCAGGCAGCACTTTTCTTTAACAAATTGTACAATGGTCTGGCTATAATGGCAAAGCCAGGTACATGTTTTCTCCAAAACCCCAGGGTTCCCAAAATCTGTCTCAATTGATCTTTACTTTCAGGGGAGGGTGCCTGATTTAGCTCTTGCACAGTGTCATTAGGCACAGACCTCCTACCTCCCATCCATACAGTACCTAAGAATTTTATCTCTTGGGAGGGACCTTGGCATTTCTCAGCTGGTAACTCTAAATTAAGGGCTTCTAGTGCTTCTTTGATTTGATTCATAGCCTCCTGTACCTCTTCTGAGGTTTTCCCACCTATTAAGATGTCATCAATGTATTGCACAGTTTGTATATTGGGTGGCAGTATAAGGTCATCTAGGACCTTTGCCAGTGCCCCATGGCAAATAGTGGGTGAGTGTTTAAACCCTTGTGGCATTCGGGTAAAAGTGTATTGTACACCTTTCCAAGTAAAAGCAAATCTTTCCTGGTCAGCTGGTTGCAAAGGGACCATGAAGAACATGTCCTTTACATCTAATACTGCTAGCCAGGGTTTATCCCAGGTTTGTATGGTGTTTACAATATCTGTTATGCTAGGGACTGCTGCAGTTAATGGTCCAGTGTTACTGTTTAGCTTCCTATAGTCTATAGTGAGTCTCCATTTGCCATTTGGTTTCTTGATGGGCCACACAGGAGAATTAAAGTGAGAGTGGGTACGAATTAAAATTCCTCGCTGTTCCAAATCTTTGATCAGGTCAGTAACAGGGCTTATGGCCTCAGCTGGGACATTATACTGCTTTATGTTTGTTACTGTTGAGGGCGGGAGAGCAGGCGCGCTGCTAAGTAAGTTTACAGAATAGTGGGGAGGGCTTTCCTCTTCCAGGTGGGTGGCATGAGGAACAGAACTGACTCCAAAAGCCCATCTTTCCCCATTAATCCTTCCCTTCTTTCCTCTTAAAACGTCCATGCCCAGTATGTTGGCATTGCCCAAAATCACCTCATATTTTCGGGGCTGATGGTGGGGTTGCAATGGGATATCCAGTTTTATCTTAACTAATGGGTAAGTTATGGTACTGCCATTTACTCCCGTAACAAGTACCTGCTTTCGGCCAGTAGGTGGCGAGCCCTGAAAACTTTCTCGCTTAATCATGGACATTTGAGCCCCTGTGTCCATTAAGAAAGGAACAATGTGTTTGTCATTTACAGTTACATATATCCGGGGGTCTTTTGCTGTTGTTTTCTCCTCTTTGGATTTAAGCTGGTTTATTGGGAGAGGAGAGTGACCCCCGCAAGCTAGTTTCCCTGTTCTGGTAACTCTTGCAGTTGCTGCAGCAATGGAGTATACAGGGTGTTTGCAGCTGGGGAAGGAGGAGAGAGCTGCAGAGGTGCACTGGGAGTAGCATTAGTTGTCTCCCAGTCAGCTCTTTTAAAGGTGGTGAATAATTTTAGCCGCTCTGTGGGCAGTCCATTTATCACATCTCTGGGATACCCTAAAGCCAGACATTGTCTCCACAACTTGGCTCTAAGCTCCTTTTCCTCCTGGGTTGGCTCTCGCTTGTTTTTATGTCCTTTAGATGGTGCCCCCTTGTTTCCCTGAAGGGAACGCATCTTAGCTTTGCCTGTCAGTGCTCTGATGTCTCCGAATTCTCTAAAGTATGACACCAGAAGGTTTAGCAGTGCCCGAAAGGTACTGTTATGTGCTGCAGCTTCTGATCTAAGGGACAGTGCCACAGCCCTATGGTTACTCGGAGCTCCCTTAAGCAGGGGTCTGAGATCCTCTACATTTACCTGACCCTCCCATGGACTTTCATAGGCTAACTCTTGAGGGTTTTGGCCAAGCATGCTAATGACAGCCACAGTTAATAGAACTGCTTTTACCTCATCTATGTTGGTCCAGTGCATTACTGTGGGTTCATCTCGGTCTGCTGGGTAAATTCCTCTTGCCCATCGACAAGCCAGAGACCAAAGTGTTTTAGGGGTGTTCCCCTCTGAGTGTTCCAGGAATATTCCTGCACCTAAGTTAAGGCGCTCAGTTTCTTGGGCTGTCAGGCGTATATATCCACCCCCAGTGTCCCAGAGGCGGACCAGCCACTCTATTATACCTTCCTCAGGCTTTTTAGCAAAATCTCCCTGGATTGTTTTTAACTCCATGGGAGTATATTGGCGGGTGGTAATTTTGGTAAAGTGTGTTGGAGCTTTACTCCCTTTTCCCTTTTTACCTCCCCTTTTTGTTTTTGAAGAGGTGGATGGATCATTATCATCCCCTTCTTCATCCAGCTCTGCCCCACTCAAATTTCCCTCATGTTCTTCTGATTTGTGATGTGTGATAGCTGGTCTTAATTTTACAGAGGGACCTTCCTCCTCAGAGGAGGGGGACTCATCTGCTGAATCCCAAATGTCTCCATCCCATTCCTCAGGGTCTAGCCAGAGAGCAGTCTCAACCTTAGCCCGGTTGATTCTGCGTGTTTTAGTCTCCAGCTTTTCCCTTCGTTCTATCCCTTCTTTCTCAATTAAGGGAAGTAATCTTTTCTGAAGATGTTCCATATCCCTATTCAGTGTTCTTACTCTGGTATCTAAATTCTGGCATTCCTTGCGCAGTGTGTCCCTTTCCTGTTGTAGCCTATTAAATTCTGTTGCCAGACTATGATAATCTTTACAGGCAGCTTGCCAAATGTTAGTAAGCAGCCATATACAAGCACCTTTTCCTTTCCCTTTCTTCATCTTGCAGGCAGTTCTCCAGTTACAGAAATGCTGCCAGATCTCTGCTGGTTTTCCCCAATATTTCTCCAGCAGTTCTTTGCTCCACAGAGGATTTCCCCATCCCTCTTGGGTCAAACTTTTCTCTAGCTCAGGGAATTCTGTGGTGTTTATCATGACTGGTTTCATTGTGTTACTGTAGTGCAGCCTATATCACAATCCTGTTCGTGACGCCAAATCTGTTAGCCGATGGCCAGGGATGTTTGGTGAGGTGCCAGCTATGCCCGTTTATACCATCCGTGACTTTAACCGCTAGGACGCACTGTCCCTTCGCGGCGGGCAGCCCGGGCTAGGCTGACGGATGCCCCAAGGTCCTAACCACCCGTGACTTTAACTGCTAGAGCTCAGAGCTCCTTCGCAGCGGGCAGTCAACACTGACTGACAGGTGCCCCAATGGCAGCACTAAGAGCCTCTCCACACCCGTGACTTTAACTGCTAGAGCTCAGAGCTCCTTCGCAGCGGGCAGCCAGGATTGACTGACAGGTGCCCCAAGAGTTTGCCCCGTGGAGGCGGCACAACTCAACGCTAGGCTCTTAGTACTCTCACCTAATGGCCAGGCTTTATAGCCAAAACGGCTGAGGTTCTTTAATTGTGTTGGCTGCTTTACAGTAAACCAGAGAAACAAGTCAGGCTTATGCACAATGGTTACCAAAATTTATTAAACTAGATTCTAATCATGTGGTTACAAAATTGCTAGTGCCTACTTATTTAAATGTAGAGATGTTACACACACAAACAAGTTACAAAACTGAAGCCACAATCCCAAAGAAAAGAAAACAAAGTATAGAGCTCTATTTCAAAATATGTGTACACTAAAGATAGGAGATCAGGTGTGGGTGCTTCTTACCCTCCTTGCATCTCTCGATTCCAGCGGTGCCAAGCCAGGATCGGTCACTCAATTCCGCGGAAAGACGAATAAGGGACAAGGTTTAGGGACCCTCTTAGCTGCAGAAGCCTTGGGAGGCTGTCACTTATCTGACCAGCAGATAGATAGTGAAAAGCACTCAAAAATCATGGTGCTGTAGGTCCCATACTTATACCTCTGTACTCCTTTATTCTCTTTCTCCTTTCTTATGCCAAATTGGGGCTGGTCTGTCTGGGTGACGCCAGCTCTCGCAAGAGTAGTTCACACTTGCAAGGGAGAAACAATAAGTTTCGACTACTGGACACTTCTTTTATCAGGGTAAATATTTTCCCACCTAGGATGTTGGGGTGTGTGCATCACGCTATTTAGTAGGGGCTAAGAGCCATGTCTGTCACAGCTTCTCTGTCTGCTGTGAGCCTAATCGTTGTATATGTTCCCAGAGGCACATTGTCACAGCACACCTGTGCTTCTCACAGCTTCAAAGGCTGTGCTGGAATTTATGTTGAGTGCCCTGTTGTTTTGGCTCCCGTGTGTTTCCAGCAATGCTGGTCTGAGGGGGGGGCTGGCTGTCTGGCTACAACCCCCTAGCCATTCCCATCTGGAAAAATACCAGATTTAAGATGGATTCCAGTATCAGGTGACATGGTCACATGTCTCTGTAAGACCCTAGCCACCAATCTTCCTGGGCCGGTCCCCAAGCACACAGGAAGGCTTGTAGGTAAACAAGGCCATTCACAACTCATTGTTTCTGAAGCACCCTTAATGGCTGCCATTTAATATCACTACATCAGTAATACAAGTTTATACCTTATTTTCCTAAATCCAGACATAGAAATAATACATGCAAACAAATAGGTAGGAGCTCTCCGCTGACATCTGCTGGTGAGCTGGGGAAATGACTAATTACACCTGCCTCCAACCATCTTCTCAATATCTCATTGAAAAGTGTCATGAGTGGTCTCTGCCGAAGCTAATGTCTAACTGATTGTCACAGTTATTAACATGTAACATGTAGGGTATAGTGTCCAAAACTGTTGGAGGTGAAAGATCTCATCTGGGGTGGGGTGAGAGACCCAGGACTGTCTCAAGCAACATTGAGAACAATGGACTTCCGGAACCCAGCCCAAGCCCTGTGTTTACTGTCCGGACCAGAAGCAGGCTTGAGCATTTACTAAGACAAAAGAACCCCAAGAAAAGTCTCTGAATAGGGGACCCCTGGGGGAAGAGACAATAAACTGTAATTGTACAGGCAGTCCTCGGACTTATGACACAATTGGTTCCTAAATCACATCTTAAGTTGAAATGTCGTAACTTGGAATCAATTTTCCCATTGGAACAATGTTAAAAATGGGGGACTTATTTCTAAACCGAGGCCCGATATACTATTTTCACCCATATTTTTATACTCAATCAATTATAGACGAGTAATATAGCTCCATTAATGTATTCATATTGAAAATAGCAATCATGTTGACATAAAAGAATCAGACACTAAGAATACATAAAGAAATATAGTACCTGTACAATACTGTACACTGTACATTACCCCTACCCACAAATGATCTAAAAAGCATAGACAAATTTTAAAGCCTTAAAATTTTTTTAACATAACTTGTCTTCATCATTCCTGGGCATTGCTGATCTAAGAAACCTACTGAAGGGATGAAAAAGGAGATGGGACACGTTCTTCTGAGCTCACAGGTGGGTCTAATTGGATGGGGCTTTCAGGAGTTGTTGAGGTGATTTGGTAGAACATAAGGAAGTGCCCACGGAAGTTTGGGCAGATGTTCTCTTCTTTTCCTTGTAAATTTCTCTGTAGCAGCAGTACGTGTTGTATATGTCCCTATTCACAGGTGCACTGCGTTCAATGTTAGGGTCATGCTCCTCAAACAGGGACATGGCAGCTTCCAAATGTTGAAATGCCTCAGCCAACACTTTTATTGTCAAGACTTTACGAGGAGGAGTCTCTTGAACAGTGGGTGCATCTTCTTGTTCCTCTGCCACTTTTTGCTGTTCCCATTCAATGAGGTCCTCATTAGTTAATTCTTCAGAATGTGATGCCAGCAACTCCTCAACATCCTTTGGTGCAATGTCTAAGTTCAGGTCTTTGCCCATTTCAACAACATTTTTGGTCACCTTTTTAACAGTGTCAGTAAAGCCTTTGAAGTCAGACACAAAATCAGGACACAATTTTTTCCAAACACCATTCAAATCGGGTTGTTTGATTTCATTCCATGCCTCATCAATGTTCTTAACTGCATGGCAAATGTTGAAGCTCTTCCAGAATTCCTTCAGAGTTGGCCCACCTTGCTTCTCAGTTTCCCAGATGGCCTGACCAAATGTGCTCCTGAGATAGTAGGCCTTGAACGATGCAATTACCCCCTGTTCCATGGGTTGCAACAAGGAAGTGGTGTTTGGGGGCAGAAACACCACTTGGATGTCAGGATGCATGTCACCAAGGCTGGTTGGATGACCAGGAGCATTGTCGAGGATTAACAATGCTTTAAATGCAAGATTGTTTTTGCTGCAATAATTCCTGACACTTGGCACAAAATGATAATTAAACCAATCCTCAAAAATGTCTTTATTGACCTGTGCCTTAGGATCGAATTTCCAGATCGCTGGGAGGAATGCTTTGGAATATCTGTGCAAAGCCCTGGGGTTTTCCGAACGATACACAAGCAAAGGTTTAAGTTTAAAGTCACCTGCAGCATTTGCACCGAACAAAAGAGTGATCCTATCTTTAGCAGCTTTGTACCCTGGCATGGATTTCTCCTCTTTGGCAATGTCGGTTCTCGACGGCATTTTTTTCCAAAAGAGCCTAGTTTCGTCAACATTAAAAACTTGTTGAGCACAATACCCACCCTTTTCAATGATCTCAGCCAATGTCTTAGGAAAAACATGAGCTGCCTGCTCATCTGCACTGACAGCTTCATCTGAGACCTTCATGTTATGCAGATTGGCCCTGGCTTTAAACCGCATCAACCATTCCCCATTTGCATTAAAAGGCTCAGCATCAGAACTCTCCCCCAGTTGTTTCTTTAGATCGTCATAAAGACTCCCAGCCTTTTCCCGAATTCTGCCTGAGCTCACCGGAGCACAGCGTTCATATTGATCCTCCAGCCAAATGATTAACAATCTTTCAACCTGGTCAATAAGTCCAACATGCTGCTTAGTTATCACAGTTGATTGTATAGGAGCTGAGCCCTTAACACGTTTCTGAATCCATTCCTTCTTTTGCAGGATGGTTGCGATAGTTGATCGGGGGATCCCCAAAACTCTGCTGATTTCAGTTGGCGTCTCACCTCTTTCGGACCTCTCAAATATTTCAATTTTTGTATTCAAACTTCTTCTATGTTTCGTAGAAGAAGAAACACCACTTTCACCAGATTTTCGCTTTTCTGCCATTATTATGGGCAAAGAAACACTAAATTTTAAGAAAAAGTTTGGAAGTGCGAAGATCCACCACGTAAAAATGGCGTCAGAACAGCAATTGAGCACCTTGAGTTAGGGAGATGGGAGGCACCGAACGTTGCTGTAAACATATGAACTTGTTCGCTGGCTTTGGGTTGCGTCCTCTCAGGTGCCGGAAAGTCAAAAACGATGTCAGAAAGTCAAAACAGGGTGTCAGTTTTATAAACGGCGTAAGTGCCGTTTGTCATAACTTGAACGTCGTAAATTCAAGGCCTACCTGTATAACAGAATAGGAAAGGACACAAGATGTTATCCATTCTGGAGGAGAGACTCTGTCAGCAGACATGTCTCATGAAAAGAGCATCCCAGCTTTTGAAACTGGACAGGTACACCGTTGGATGAGAAATACTTTATTAGACAGGAAGTAACTTGTAAATGAGTACAGCCTAGGAGACATGTTTTTCTTTAACCTGTAACTGTATGTTTCCAAATCCGTATACCAGCTTTCATTAGAATCTCTGTCTCAAGCTCTGTTAAATAAACTTCAATTTATTTTTACTGTAGACACATCTAAGTAACTTGTGCTAAGCAGAGAATTAAATACAGGTGAAACCAGCAAACTGGGGGGCACTGCTTCTCTTGAGGCAACGGACTGGCATACATTGCAGATGTCCAGAAGACCAAGGACTGGGAATTCAAGTGTAAAAAAGGGGGCTGTAAATAGAAGGAAAGAGTGGGGCTCATGGCACTGAGGGAGGAGTATCTCTATAGCCAGTAGCCAGTGGCTGGGTGAGTGGGCAACAAAATGGCACATGAAATGCAGTGTTGATAAATGCAAAGTAATGCACATTGGTAAAAAAACAATCACAACTATATATCCAAAATTATGGGCATCTAAATTAGCTGTTATCACTCAAGAAAGAGACCTTGGAATCATTGTGGATCGTTCTCTGAAACCATCTGCTCAATGGGCAGAAGCAGTCAAAAAAGCAAACAGAATGGAAGGAATGATTGGGAAAAGGATAGATAATAAGACAAAATATATCATAATGCCACTACATAAATCCATGATACGTCCACATTTTGAATATTGTGTGCAGTTCTCATCCCATCTCAAAAAAAGATATATTAGAATTGGAAAAAGTACAGAGAAGGGCAACAAGAACGATGAAGGGGATGAAACAGCTTCCAAACAAGAAGCGATTAAAAAGGCTGGGACTGTTCATCTTAGGAAAGGGGCGACTAAGCGGAGCCACGATACAGAGCTACCAACACATAACTGGGGTGGGAACAGTGAACGAGGACGTGTTATTTACCCCCTCACATAACTCAAGAACCAGGGGGCATCCAATGAAGTTACTAGGCAGCAGGTTTGAAACAAACAACAGGAAGTATTTCTTCACACAAGGCACAGTCAGCCTGTGGCACTCGGCACCAGGGAATGCTCTCCCCTCGAACCCTGCTCTGGGGTGTAGGGTCCCCCTCTCAGGGCTGCTGCTGCTGCCCAAACAGCACAACAGTGATGGGACCCTGCTGTCCCTCCTCAACCCCCAGTAGCCCCTGGGCTGCCTCGGCTGTGGGGAGGGGGAATTCCTGAGCCCACACTGCCCTGTCTGCAGCCGACAGGAGTGGAAGCCCCCAGGAGACGCTGCAGGAGGAAGCCCGTGGGGCCGCGGTAGGAGCTTGGGGCCGCAGAAGGACAGGGCTGCAGGGCAGGACAGAAGTCCCGATTCCGGGCTGCCTCAGCTGGGGTGGAAGACAGTCAGTCCCCAGCCTGGGCTGTCCCGCCGTTGGGGAGCAGGTGTGTGGAATTCCTGAGCCCCAGCTGGAACAGGGCAGGAAGGATGGAAGTCCCCAGCCTGGGCTGCCCCAACCCCTTGCTGGAGCTGGGAGAGGCCCGGAGCCCAGGTTGCCCCGGAGCCGGAGCCAGCAGGTGAGGGGAGAGCCCCGGGGGAAAGGGCTGGGGCTGCGCTGGAAAGTGACTGCACCAGCAGCCTCTCCCTGCCCCAGCTCTGCTCCCGGGGGAGCTGCCAGTCTCAGAGCTCCTGCCCTCCCAGACCCCCCCAGGCTCTGCCCCTCCAGTGCCTGCAGGAGCCGAGCCAGCTCCGGGAGAGCGAATGCCCCAGGCCGGGCTAAGGACCAAGGCTCCCAGCCAGAGGGGAGCAGAGAGGGAGCAGGAGGGAGACAGGGGGAGAGACTGGAAGGGGCAGCAGGAGCAATAAGTGGGGTGGGTGAGGGTCCCAGCCAGCGATGAGCTGCCAAAATCTTAACAACCGGTTCCCTATAAAAAGTTCTGATTTAAGGGATGTGCCCCAGTATGTATTTTTTGTACCAACAGGGTTACCATATGTCCGTATTTTCCCGGACGGCGATTTAAGAACCAAAAAGCCTGACCTGCCCGGGAAAATACGGGTGTGTTTTAACCCTGCCTAAAGTTCTTTTTTAAAAGATGGGCCTGAACTAGAAATGAGCTCCGTTTCACATGTGTGGGTCCCCGCCACTCCCTGGGGGTGTGCTCGGGTTGACCAGATGTCCCCATTTTATAGGGACAGTCCCGATTTTGGGTCTTTTTCTTATATAGGCTCCTATTACCCCCCATCCCCATCCCAATTTTTCACACTTGCTGTCTGGTCACCCTAGGGTGTGCACAAGTGTGGGTTCCAGCTGCTCCCTGCCCCCCTCATTGAAGCAGGTGTGCAGGGTTACTGCCCTGGGAACTGCAGGGCACCAGTGGACGTGGAGCCAGCTGCAGACAGGGGCATGGGGCAGGGCTAGCTGGAGGCAGGGGGTGCGGAGCTGGCTGGAGACAGGAGGGTGCGGGGTTGGCTGGAGGCAGGGAAGGGGCTGACTGGAGGTAGGGGCTGGCTGCAGGCAGGGCAGGGGAGTGCGGGGCTGGCTGGAGACAGGGGGTGTGGGACTGGCTGGCTTCGGGCGGGGCTGCAGGGGGGTGCAGCAGGGGTTGGCTGGAGATGGGGGGTGTGGAGCTGGCTAGCTTTGGGCAGGGGGGTGCGGCAGGGGTTGGCTGGAGACAGGGCAGGGGGTGCGGCAGAGGTTGGCTGCAGGCAGGGCAGGGGGTGCAGGGCTGGTGCGGGCAGGGCAGGGGGTGCGGCAGGGGCTGGTGCGGGCAGAGGGTGCGGGGGTGGCTGGAGACAGGGGGTGCAGGGGTGGCTGGAGACAGGGGCTGGCTGTGGGCAGGGCAGAGGGTGCGGGGGTGGCTGGAGGCAGGGGCTGGCTGCGGGCAGGGCAGGGGGCGCGGGGGTGGCTGGAGGCAGGGGGTGCAGGGGGTGGCTGCGGGCAGGGGGGTGGGTATTCATGGGGAGAGTGGCTCAGAGTGGCCCGAGCAGCAGGATGCAGCCCGGGTCCAGCAGAGCAGCCGGGAACCCACCAGGCAGCAGCGGGAGCCCCAGGGCCAGGGGTCAGGGGAGCAGCAGCAGCACCAGGGTCAGGCCCAGGGCCAGGCGGCAGCCCACATGGCTCCCGCAGCGCAGCGCCCCCAGCGGCCAGAGGAAGAATTACATCACTTCTCGGCCGGAGCCCACCAAAGACTCAACACCCCCTGCAGGGAAGCGGGTTAACAACTGGTTCTAAAACTGCTTCAAAATTTAACAACCGGTTCACATGAACCGGTGCGAACCAGCTCCAGCTCACCACTGGTCCCAGCTCCCAGCCCTGCCCAGTTCCATGGTGGATGAGATGGGGGAGGGGAGGTTTAGAGTCCTTCTATGCAGATACCCCAGGCATGAGAAAGTTTTTTGGGGGGGGCTCCTTCCGTACAGGGGCCCTCATCCCTGGGACTCCATCTATACAAACCCCTCACCCTGAGGATACAAACCTTGGTGGCCCCAAATAAGCCCTGAGCCACGTGCAGCCTCCAGTTACTGATGGGCCCTGCCCAGCTGCTGTCCTACCTGTGAGCTGGTGACCCCAGCTGTCCCCCCTCCCAGCCCCAGAGCAGAGATCCCCCACTCCAGGACATGCAGGCAGCAGTGGGATCCCCCATCAGCCCTGCCCCAGCTGCACAGAGACAAATCGCTCTTTATCTTGGGGAGAGTCAGAGACACAAGGGACCCTGAATCTGTCTCCCCGGGGCTGGGGCTCTGTCCCGACTCAGGGCCTGAATGGAGAGATGGTGGGGATGGAGTCATCAGGCCTTACCGTCCATCTCTGGGCTCGGTGTCTCCCCAGGCTCTGTCTGTCCCTGGGAGCTGGCAGGTCTTCTGTGCTTCCCCCGGGCTCGGTGCCTCTCTGTGTGCTCTGGAGTGAGTATTATATCTGCACCCAAAGGCTCCACCCACCCTTGGGGCCTGTGGATAGAAACATCCCGTGCCATGCATCACAAGAACCCGACCCAGTCAGGGTGTGTCCTCCCCCCACACATCCGCTGATGACTTGCCATGACACAGACCATTTGGCAGCTCCCTTATGTTTCCTTGGCCCCATTCTCTGGCTTGCCCCCATGTGACCCAGGAGTAACAGGTTTAGTTTCACTTTCCTGTTCCCAGAAATGTGCTGCTCTGACAGCAATCATCCATTTCCCTTCTGCCAACTCCCTGCTCCTGTGGGCTGACTTGGGAAGAGTCATTAGGGACAAAGAGCCACCTCCCATCGCATGTTAGCCAGTTCCTGCAGCTTGGCCTCTCCTCAGCTCCAGCCAGGTGTTGCATCTGCTCTGGGTGAGGATGCTGTACAGGTGAATCATAGGACTGGAAGGGACCTCGAGAGGTCATCAAGTCCAGTCCCCTGCACTCATGGCAGGATCAGCACCATCTAGAACATCCCTGACAGGTGTTTGTCTAACCTGCTCTTCAAACTCTCTAATGTGTAATCACACACCTCCAGGGTGTGGTGCTCTGTCCCATGGCGTGGAACTGAGCCCGCTTAGAGACTAATGAGTCTGCTACAGCCTAGTGAACAGCCATGTGGCTTTTAGCTCATGCAACAGAGGTTCATGCATTTAGCTCCAGAGGTTCCCAGGTTCAATCCTGCCTGCCAGTGACGGGGGTCTGCTAGCATTACCTAGGGAACAATGGTGCATGTGAGCATCGCATCTCTCACTCAGACTATGTCTACACTACACACTCTCTGCTGGCACAGGCCCCGCGGGTAGATGCAGCTGCACCAGCTGAAGGAGTTCTTCCATAGGTGTAGAAACAGCACCTCTCTGAACGATGCTAGCTGTGCCAACAGACATCCTCCTCCGGCCTTTACCCTCTATTATCCAACAGGGCCAGTTCTCCACAGAACTGGGGGTTGGGGCCCAGAGCCACAAGGGGACTTAGGTATTGCAATGCCTAATTGTTAGACTTGTAGAAAATCACTGGAACAACACTGTGCTCCATAAGGCCTGAGCTAGGTGCCTGGGCTCCCCATACAATGCACAGGGGGAGAGACAACTGAGAACAATGAGGAGTCCTGTGGCATCTTAGAGACTAACAAATGTACTTGAGCATAAGCTTTCGTGGGCTACAACCCACTTCTTCAGATGCGTATCAGATGGGTTGTAGCCTACGAAAGTTTATCCCCAAATTTGTTAGTCTTTAAGATGCCACAGGACTCCTCATTGTTTTTCCTGAAACTGACTAACACAGCTACCCCTCTGAAACTTGACACCTAAGAACGGGATCCACAAAAACCAGCACGCTAGGCCAGGAGCCTCCAGTAGCAAAGTGGAAATTTTCTGTTATATTTTTCTGAAGCCTATGTGTGCCTCAGTTTCTCCTATGTGATGCATTGTTACCTAGTGGGTGAAAAAGGACTGTTTGCTCTCAGAGCAGGCTAAAAGGCATAGGCATGAATGTCCTCTTGCTGTCTGAGACTGAATGGCTGGCTGGATAAGGAGAAACCTATTAGACAATAGCAAACCCAGTTACCTGGACATTGACACCCAGCACCCAACCACCCAGAGGCAGATGGAGCCCCCTCACCTCTCAGCGGGGAAGCCAAGCAAATATCCCCCAGATGGAGAACAAAGGACTGCGAAGGTGTGAGGTGGGAGAATAAGAGTTGGCTGCTGGAAGGAGTTGGGGCTCTGACCAAGGAGGTCAGATGGGGAGGCAGATAGTGCTTGAACAAGGGGATTCAGAACAGCTTGGCTGGGTTCTGGGCTGACCAGCCTGGCCTATGCTTTGCTTTTCATTTCTCTATGATAACCTAAGGACTTGCTATGCTGTGTCCAATTGACTAAAAAAGCCGGTTGTTTGGGCAATGTTATTTGGACTGTCACTGCAAATGCTGGATGAAGTGCGTTACTCCCTGAGGAGTGGACAAGTGTTCACCAGGCGTCTATCTCAGTTGTACTCGCTGAACAAAGCCCCCGCTGTGAGGCAGGAGTGCTGGAGCTCAGAGGCTCAGTGTTAGGAGGTGGTGAGGCTGCGTGACTTATCCTGGAGGAGGAGTGAGACCCCGAGGGGGTCTGGAACACTGAACTGGTTCCTCTTAGAGACTATTCCAAAGCTGGGGCCATAGCACCAATCCTGTGGGTCCGTGACACCTCCTGGGGAGATGCTGATGAGAGCGGTGTGTCCTGAGCCCAACCCCTCTCACAGAAATAGGTGTCACCGTTCAGAGCACCCATACCTGTATCTCCTCTCACTGATGCTGCAAGAGCAGCCATTCTCCAGCTCCCCCCAGCCATTGCCTCTGTTGGGTGGGGACCCACGTCCCTCTTCCTTCTGATCAGGGTGTGTCTAGGCTGCCGAATTCCTGGCACTCACTGTAATTCCCAGCACAGACAGGCTGTCCTAGGACACCTGCTTGCTTTCACTTCTGAGACGGCTACAGAATAATTGCTACAGGTGTAAAGTTACCACTCAGCTCTTTCTAAGCAAGCCCACATCATTCATAAGGTAAAAAGATGACATATTAAAAGCAATACAAGAACCTACACACCTGTTAATAAGCTTACCAGGCACCAGCCCACTCTAGGGGTTTCCTTCTGGTTAAAGCTCATCAGAGCTTCAGCTCCAAGCAAGGCCACAGTCTTATGAGGCCTCAGCCGGCCAAGTCCTTCCACTCCTCCCCTAAGGACTGGGGCCCTTAGGGGACCAGGGTCCTGTCCATTTGCTGGACCAGGAAGAAGGCCCTGAGTCATTTTAACCTTTTGGGTGTAAACTTGAAAGCTGGTTCTCCCTCTGGAGCACTCATGGGGAAAAGCTGGGGGCCCCAGGCTCAGTAACTCCTCCCCCACCCTCCCAGAACTTCTGGAGCACCGCAAACAGCTGATTTGCGGTGTTCAAGCTCAGGGAGGGAGGGGGAGGAGCAGGGACTGGGGGACACTTGGGGGAAGATGCGGGACAGCTGTGAAGTCCTGCGGCCGGGGGCCAGGAGCGCAGCCCAGCGGCAGGCAGCCGGGAGCTGTCCCGGCCCCTGGGCTCCGTTGCTGGCTGCGGGGCTCTGCAGCTGTCCCTGCTCAGTCAATGCCAGCTTTTCTGCTTCCGCTGGAGTGGAAACCCACAGCCGGCAGCAGCAGAGGGGCCGGCATTGACCTGACCTCCCCTGGTCCGGTAAATTCCCTGGTTTGGGACCAGTCAGGTTCCGAGGGAGCTGGACCAGGGAAGTACGACCTGTAGCTACTTACACCCTTCAAGTCTTAAAACACAAGTACACTTTCACAATTACACAATAAAACAAGGTTCACAATATCACAGCTGGGCTCTTACTTCACTTTATCTGGGTCTTATATCTCACTGATTGACTGGTGACATCCTGCCCCTTATCCACCCGCAAGGGCATGGCGGACAATGTTTTAGGAGCTTCGACGAAAATGTAGTTCTCAGAAAGTCTGGAAGGTTCCACGCGATTCTACAAAGCTCCAGAACATTCTAGGAAGTTAGTGAAAAATGAATCCACATATGGAATACTGGAAACATTTTACTTCAGACATTCTATTTTCCCTTTTGTCACTAACAACAAAAACAGCACCCTGAGCCCGGTGCCCCCCTGAGCCTGGTGGTTGCCTGGGTCACCTGCCCTTAAATCCAGCCCTGGGGTGGGTGCCATAACATAAGAACATAAGAGCGGCCAGACTGGGTCAGAGCAAAGGTCCATCTAGCCCAGTATCCTGTCTTCCGACAGTGGCCAGTGCCAGGTGCCCCAGAGAGAATGAACAGCTTCCGCGGCTGCCTCCATGTCCCTACTTGTGGCAACCTCATGGTCTGTATGGCCCCTGTATCCCTCTAATGGGTTAGCAGAGAGCTTAATTCCCTTATCTGTGCATTAGGGACAAGCAGATTTCCCTTTCAGTCAGTAGGCCCTGTCCCTTCTGGAAAAATCATGGAGCAGGTCCAAAAGGAATCAATTCTGAAGCACTTAAAGGAGGGGAAGGTGATCAGGAACAGTCAACATGGATTCACCAAGGGCAAGTCATGCCTGACTAACCTAATTGCCTTCTATGACGAGATAACTGGCTCTGTGGATGAGGGGAAGGCAGTGGACGTGTTATTATTTGACTTTAGCAAAGCTTTTGATACAGTCTTCCACAGTATTCTTGCCAGCAAGTTAAAGAAGTATGGGCTGGATGAATGGACTACAAGGTGGATAGAAAGCCGGCTAGATCGTCAGGCTCAACGAGTAGTGATGAACGGCTCCATGTCTAGTTGACAGCCGGTATCAAGCGGAGTGCCCCAAGGGTCAGTCCTGGGGCTGGTTTTGTTCAATATCTTCATTAATGATCCGGAGGATGGCGTGGACTGCACCCTCAGCAAGTTTGCAGATGACACTAAGCTGGGAGAAGTGGTAGATACGCTGGAGGGTAGGGATAGGATACAGAGGGTCCTAGACAAATTAGAGGATTGGGCCAAAAGAAATCTGATGAGGTTCAACAAGGACAAGTGCAGAGTCCTGAATTTAGGACGGAAGAATCCCATGCACTGCTACAGACTAGGGACTGAGTGGCTAGCCAGCAGTTCTGCAGAAAGGGACCTGAGGATTACAGTGGATGAGAAGCTGGATATGAGTCAACAGTGTGCCCTTGTTGCCAAGAAGGCTAAAGGCATTTTGGGCTGTATAAGTAGGGGCATTGCTAGCAGATCGAGGGACGTGATCATTCTCCTCTATTCGGCATTGGTGAGGCCTCATCTGGAGTACTGTGTCCAGTTTTGGGTCCCACACTACAAGAAGGATGTGGAAAAATTGGAAAGAGTTCAGCAGATGGCAACAAAAATGATTAGGGGGCTGGAGCACATGACTTATGAGGAGAGGCTGAGGGAACTTGGATTATTTAGTCTGCAGAAGAGAAGAATGAGGGGGGATTTGATAACTGCTTTCCATTACCTGAAAGGGGGTCCCAAAGAGGATGGATCTAAACTGTTCTCAATGGTAGCAGATGACAGAACAAGGAGTAATAGTCTCAAGTTGCAATGGGGGAGGTTTAGGTTGGATATTAGGAAAAACTTTTTCACTAGGAGGGTGGTGAAGCACTGGAATGTATTACCTAGGGTGCTGGTGGAATCTCCTTCCTTAGAGGTTTTTAAGGTCAGGCTTGACAAAACCCTGGCTGGGATGATTTAGTTGGGGATTGGTCCTGCTTTGAGCAGGGGGTTGGACTAGATGACCTCCTGAGGTCCCTTCCAACCCTGATATTCTATGATTCTAGGGTGCACCCTGTCACTGCCTTCCTCCTCAGGCATTTGCCTGCAAAGCTGGGGGTGTCACCTGACCCCTCTGGGAGTCTGGCTGGGCAAATGTGACTCCCCCTCAGCTGTTCTATCTGCAGCTTTGCTCACACACCCTTTTTGCCTGTCTGAGGCTACCCGAGGGGCTGATTCAGCCCTTCTGCATTCAGAGCCCTAAGGTCATTCCCCAAAAACAAAGAACATGGACTATCAGACAACACACCGACAGCCTGCACTCCTGGCCCTTCCTAGGGCTGTATCTGTGACATAGGCAGCATGAAGGATTTTGCATCAGGAACCTTAACCCACATTTGGCATCCTGGGGGGCATCTGATGGGGTTTCACTTATCTATAGTCTTAGCAGTCTCTCCACCCACTGAACCTCTCCCCATTAACCACCACCTTCCACTCCCGCTGGTGATCTGCTGGCTCAGCACCCAGGAGGGTGCAGCATGACACGTACACAGCGGTGTGGGGTGTGAGTGAGTCAGCACGAACCTTATGTGCCTTTGGCAAACTGGCTGCGAGACGCTCTCCCTCGGCGGTTCAGTCACACAGTTACCTCTGTGACGTGGGGGTGCAGCCGGCTTTTCCAGCACGGCTCTGCAGCTCAGTGGGCGTCGTGGGCATTCTCAGGCAGTGACCCTGCTGGCCACAGATGGCACACTGCTTCTCCCCACCCACCCCAGGGCTTCTGGGAGGTGGTTTCCCTGCCCCCTGGTTGTGGGGCTCAGCATGGTCCTGATCCCTGTCCTCTGATCCCATTCCATCTCTATTAGATTTTCTCCCAAATCCGGGATGACTAGCCACATACTGGTCTGCCAGTTTTCCAGCTATAGTCAGTGGTGGATTACTGCAGGGGCCCATGGGGCCCATGCCCAGGGGCCCCGGCTGATTTGGGCTCCCCCCACCCCGCAGGAGTGCCGGAACTCTGGACCCGTCCCCTGCTCCTCCTCTTTCCCCTGAGGCCCCGCCCGCTGGCCAGGCTGGAAGCTGGAGCCCCCCCTGTAGTTGGGTGGGCATATTCTCCTGCCCCACACACATGGAGCTGGCCAAGCCACTCGCCTGAGCACCCTTGGCCCTGCCCCCGCGTGGAGGTGGCCTGAGACCCGCCCCCTGAGCGGAGCTGGCCCAGCCTCCCTCCCCCCCATTGTTTCCCTCCCCAAACCTCTTTTTGGAAAAAGCGGGCATTTTTCCTGTTTGCTTTTGCCAGCAGGTGATCAGTTGACAGGAGCAAATGGGACAATTTGGGATCACTTGCCAAAAAAGTTGGGATGTCCGGGGCAGCACTTAAAAAGGGGACTGTCCTGGCCAAAACAGGATGTATGGTCACCCTAGGCTGTGGACTCTCCACCTGCCCTGGGCCAGGACCAGGGGGGGCCTGAGAGCAGCCCCCAGCCGATGTTCCTGCCCCCCGGGGCGCACCGCCCAGGGCAGGTGGAAGGTCCGGGGCTTCCCGCAGCAGCCCAATCTCTCTGGGCAGCTCTTACCACAGCCTGGCTCCAGCTTCCAGCCTGGCCTGCCTGTGGGGTGGGGTCCCAGGGGCAAGGAGAGGGGACCCGTGGCGGAGCAGGGAGTGTGGGGGGTCCAAATGTTCTTTGTGCCCATGGCCCCTATCAATCTGAATCCGCCTCTGGCTATGGTCACATCTCTGGGATTTCTGACTATTAACTGTGATGTCAGGTTTGGGCAGCAGAGTCAACATGGTTCAGGAACAGATACAGAGCATGTCTAGTAACTGCAGCCGCCGCCAATTTCTGGGCCAGGTGGTCAGCCCTGCACTCTACACGTGTGCTGAGCCACCACATCACAATGCTTTAAGTGAGCTGAAGATATTTTTGTTACTTACAGCCTCTCTGACGGTGACCTTTGTGGTTACTGCAGTCACTGACTCATTAATAGTACCATCATAATGTAAGAAAAGTGTAAGAGGCAATGTTGTGTTTGCAAGTTAAATTTTCCTGGAGCACATCGTTACTACAAGATAAGGTTTATATTATGTGTGATTAGCGACGGGTAGAGGCTGCAATCAAAGAGGAATTTTTACAGTTAAAGCACATCCCTCGGTCCCCGTAGTGCTGGGAGGGTGTGTGGGGAGGTGCAGGGGTCAGGGCAGGGGGCTGGTATGTAGGGGGGTGCAGGGGTCAGGGCAGAGGGCTGGTGTGTGTGAGGGGGGTGCAGGAGTCAGGGCTGCGGAGGTGGGCTGGGGCCGTGGGGGTGCCCCCAGCCCCCTGCCCTGAGCACTCACATGTAGGGTAAATTTGTCAGCCCACAACAATGATCTTTTCTTTGCTCATCAAGTCACCTTTAAGGAAGGGCCATTTTTCAAGGACTTGACATTTATCTCCAACTGCAGATTTTGCTGTTTCCTCTCTAATTCTTGCATTTTGAAATAAAATCCCGATATATCCCCTTTTCCCTCTAGCTATTAAATACTAATATATATCTTCGATAGAAGGAAGAGCAATGTCTCTGATGGACAACTGCCCAGCCCCAGTTTGCCCCATTCCAGTTGCTTCTTCCCCTCCGCGTGCCAACCCAGCTCCCCCAAACCATGTCAGTCACCTGCCTCTTCCCTGCTGCTGCCCTCTCCCAAATGCCATGGGACCTTCCAGCTCCATCCTCCCCTATCAACTTGGCATTGCCCAGGGCTCTCTGCTACCTTGGTTAATGGCAGGGCACTGGGGCAACCAGCATTTTCCAGTTATTTATGACCGTGGATTTTTCTCTTTTTCTCTCTGTTGATCCAAAATTCCTCTGATTTTCTCTATTTTCCATCTGATTTCCAAATTAGATAGAAACTTCCCTCTGAGTTTTTGTCCCTTTTCTCTAACCATCAGTCACTAATAGAAACTCTCCTCAGATTTTCCCAATTTCCAGTTAAGGTTCAAGTATTGGTATAAAATCCCTTCACAGCTGGGGAGTTTCCCATCCCTTTTATCATCAGCCATTTCTCCTGTTACTGGAGGGGAGCTGTCGCTGTATCCTCACCCCGCTTGAGTTATATCCCTCCATCCCTTCAAGGTGCCAGCCCTGCCCTAGGGCAGCCCCGGGCTCTGCCCACATAAACTCCTGAGCCAGACACTTCCGGTGATTGAGAGGGAGCTGGGTAAAAGTGCTGGGGACAGACAGGAAAGTGACTCTCTTCATAAACAACCCCTCTACACTCCCAACTCTGCTCCCCAGGGGGTTGTGAATCCCAGAGCAGCTGCTGTCAAACTGCCTGTAGTGAGGCGGTGTGGGTCCCCGCCACCCCGGAGAGAGACAAGCCCCCCCGGACACCAGAGTGGGCGGAGCCGGGAGCTCTGAGCCCGCCCCCAGAGGGTCAGGCGTGGTACTGGAAGTATAAAGGCCGGACCCCAGAGCTCACTGGGAGAGCAGCCACCAACGAGACCAGACACCTCTGGCCTAGCTCTCAGTTGGGAAGCCCCAGCGGCCTGCGGTGGACCCAAGGGCTGGCCGGGCCTGCCCCACGCCAGCTACCCGGAGGAACCCAGGGTGCTGGACGCCCCTGGGGACACCACCCCGACCCAGGTACCTCCAGAGGGGGAGTCTGGAAGTAGCCTGGGGGCAGCCGACCCTAGTCTGGCTGCAGCACTGCCAGAGCCCATGTCAGTGTGTTGTGGCCAGGATCCCCACTGACCCAGCAGCGGATCTTCTACCGCTGCTAGGGCCCCGGGCTGGGACGCAGTGGAGTGGGAGGGCCTGCATCCCCCCTGCCACCCACCTCGCAGGTGGCCGTCTCCCCCTCTCCCAGGCCGCTTGGAACCTGAAGCCTGGGTGTGCTATTTACCTGTGTTTGCTCAGCCCCTGCCTGAGCACCTGACTCACCATTGCCCTGCCCTGACCTAGGGCCTGGGCTGACGACTAACTATGTTGTTTCTGCCCTCACAAAGGCTGCGGAGGAAGACTCCTGTGGCCGGACTAATTCCCTGCTAGATCTCTTCCCGAACTTAGTGAGGCAGCGGGGGCCCTGCCGCCCCTGAGATTGGTGAGCCCCGGCTAACCTCTCTACAGTGCCACGCACAGGTTCTTGCTCCCGTTTGCGCCTGCAGAAGCTGATCCCACTATGAGAGAGTGAACGCCCCTGGGAATGGCACAGAGACAGTGTATCCCAGCTACAGAGGTGTTGGAAATATCAGATGCATGTGTCATGTACCCAGGCCAGGGTAATGTTATGCTAAGGTAACTGACTGTGGCCTAGTTTTTGCTTGATGTGTCGCATTGCAAAATTCATCCTTATGTGGACTTGCTTAAATAAGGCTTATAGCTGCTGTGTGGGATTGAGGGGATGTTTTGTACAGTGCTGAAAGGCAGAGCTAAGAGGAAGATAATCAGTAAACTCTTAATACACAAAAGGTACTGGCCAATTCCCTATCAGGAGTATCTTTTTATGGAGTAAGGTGACACGGTGGCATGAAAATAGCATGGAGAGCAAAAGCTATGTAAATTGAAGTCTGTACAGGCGTATAGGTTATTAGATGGTCATAGTGTGGAAAGGTACGACTATACTAGAGTGGAAGGGTGGAGTTGGAGACTTGCAGGAGAAATCCATTGTGACCCACCTGTGCCCTAGGAGAAGGTAACTGGCCAATGTCTTTCTCTGTATATGTCATTCATTGCTTTTATAGTAACTGTAAACACTAGGTCATGCTTTTGGTTCAATTAAGGGTTTGAATGAATAAATCTAAGTATGTCAGCCCCCAGTGTGTGGTATTCCTCACCCCCGCAGAGGGAAGGAGATATACAGAGAGAGAGAGAAACTGAGAGAGCATTAAGGAGGGAGGGAGGTTCCTGGCTCCCATCCCTGCCCAGCCCCATTCACTGCAACATGCCTGGGCAGATTGAGTTTCTTGGGTACAAGGTGAGGAGCAGAGAGTGGAAAAGCCAGTTCCTGCCTTTGCCTGGTCCCCAAGGGGCTGTGGGGGGGATGTGCTGCCCTGGGAACAGTGTCTGGGGGAATCCCCCAGAGCAACTCCTTTGATTCTGCTCTTTTCTAGCATTTGGTTCATAGACTCCGTTATTGGGAGAGGAGGTTAGAAATGCCTGGTGGGTTTAGTCCTGGAGTCAGGGCCAGCCCACAACATTTTGGCACCTGAGGCCCAGAGCTCAAATGACACCCCCATGTCCCCTCGCTTGGGCCAAAGCTTTGAAAGGTCTCAATTCTGCCTTCTTCCTGTTCTACTCTTCTCATGGTACTTCTCTGCCACCTACCCCAATAAAGAAGAACTAATAACTTAAAATGCCTTGTTCAAAAATGTTAAGTAACACTTAATTTTCAAACGCCTGAACAGCAAAGATAATTTTTCTTGTCTGCATAGTAAACACTGGCATTTTTATCTGTTTGAATAATCAAAATGGTGCTTTCCGTGCCTTCTTGGTTACAAAGATTTGAACTGCTTCCTGCTGAAGGTCCACAGTCTGGGCCAGCTCATGCTCTATTGAGCTGGTTGCAAGGCCAACCAGCCTCTCCTGTGTCATTGTGGAGCGTAGATGTGTTTTTATTAACTTCAGCTTGGCGAAGCTGTGTTCTCCACTGGCGACTGTTACAGGAAGTGTTAGAAGTATGCGCAGAGCAACAAAACATTTGGAAAGAGGGTGGTCGTCTTATTTGTGCACATATATTCCAGAACAGCCTTTGGAGTTGATCCTGCTGAAATGTATCTTGAAAGGGCTTTCAGTTCATCACCTAAATCATTCGCATCAATATCGTGCATGTCATCACGTGTCAACATTGTCTCTAGTGCCCTGTATTGCTGGCGTAGGTCTTCTTCAGGTATAGTGAGGAGTTTTGGAATATCATACAACATCCCAAATATACTGCTGTGTTCCTTGAGCTGCATAAAACATTCTTCAACTGATTGTATTGCACAGTCTAGCACCTGGTTAAAGAATTCAACTTTGAATTGTTGTTTGGGGTCTCTTATGGAATTATCCCATGCCTCGTAATCAAAATGTCTTCTTCTTCGGTGACTCTTGTATTCTTGAATGGGTGGGAAAATAGCTTCAGTGTGAAGTTCCTCTGCCAACTTCTGTGCACTCTCCAGAACATTTTGAAATCCCTCATCTGACCGGTAAGATTGTAGGTATGACTTTGCTTTGTCCAGTTGTTCCATTGCTCCAGATATATCAAGATCAACACGTTGGAGTCTCTTGCTTACAACATTTATTTCAAACAGTATGTCATGCCACAACACTAAGCCACACAGAAATTTGAAGTGATGTATGTTTCTGGTGATTCCATTTCCCTCTGCCACTGTTCTCCCATGAACAGTTCCTGTCATAGAATTATCCTCCATAATGGCAATTATGGCATCATCTGTCTTTCCAATTTGGTGTTCGATAGGCTTTATCGCCTCCACTCGACTTTCCCATCGTGTGGCACTCAGTGGTTTCAGTGTCAGAGAGGATGTTCCCAGATGTTGCTTTAAAATTTGCCATCGATGAGTTGAGGCAGAGAAAAATACATAGATGCTTTGAATTACATTAAAAAATTCAGCAGCCTCATTAGAAGCTGATGCTGCATCACTGACCACCAAGTTCAATGAATGAGAACTGCATGGGACAAAGAAAGCTTGAGGGTTTAACTCTCGGATCCATGTCTGCACTCCTCTGTTCTTTCCTCTCATGTTGGCACCATTATTGTAGCCCTGACTTCTCATGTCAGCAGGGCTGGCCTTACTATGAGGCGAACTGAGGTGGCCGCCTCAGGTGCCAGACTGGGGGGTGGGGTTGGGGGGCACCACTAGGACCCAGAGTGTAGAAAATTGTGTCTGCTGCTGGTGCATATGTATTCTCTCTGCGCTAGATGCACAGAGATGGTGGACCTTTCAAAGTTTTGGCCCAAGCGAGGGGGCATGGGGGCGTCATTTGAGCTCCCCGCCTCAGGTGCCAAAATGTTGTGGGCCGGCCCTGCATGTCAGCTATCGCAATTCCCATAACTTCCAGCTTTTTAAGAAGCACATTTGTCATACCAGCTGCTGTACTATCATCAATGTCAATAAATTCTAGAAAATGCTCTCTGACAGTCATCATTGCAGGGACATTTTCACTAGGTTCTGTTTTTGTTACAAAACGCCCCATTAAAGTAATTTGTTCCGTATGGCTGATGTCAGGTGTGCAGTCCAGAATAACAGAGTAATATCTTGTTGACTTCAGATCTGCCACAATCTTCTGTTTGACTTTTCTTGCCAGTAACTGATCTCATTTTGAATTGTTTTTCCAAAGTAATGGTGTGTGTACCTTTCTTGGGTAGTGACTCTTCTTAGATGCTCCTGGAGTACAGCATCAAACTCAGCCATCAGCTCCACAATTTTAAGGAAGTTTCCATTGTTTGGCACATACGGCTGATCTGAAGTGCCACACAGTGCTAGGTTTTGGGGAGCAAGCATTCTCACAATGGCAATGAGCCTTTTCAGAACATTTTGTCAGCAAAGAGACTCGGTTGCAGTCTTCTCTTGATGCTGATCATCTATGGTGGCCTTTAACCTTTATCTCATCTCAAGCTCTTTCCACTATGGAATGCTCTCTGGTGATTTGCTGCCTTCTCATGGCATGCCAAATTTCTAGCCAGATTTTTCCAGTCCTTTATTCCTGTAGAACCCAATGTGGCTAGAACATTAGACTGGAAGAGTTTGCAACAAAAACAGTATGCAGCATTCTGGGTTTTTGAGTACATAAGCCATGGCCTCTTCACTTTGTCACCATTGGGGATTTCAGGCCAGTAATGAGTTGGATGGAAACTTCTATTTTCATTGTCTTTGGGGAACATGAAGTTTCTCACTTGCTGTGGCCCACGCAGTACAAGGAAGTCCCTCGGGCTACTGCTCAAGTGGGTCCACAGTCCTGGATCATCTAGACTTAAGGAACTAAACTCAGCAGCAGCTGTTTCTTGTGCCTCCACCACACTCTTCTCTGATCTACACTTTTCTTCAGGAATGTGCAGGGCTACATCCATTTGAGATGGAGATATGGATGCTGCAGTGGCTGCCAGGTCACCTGCACTCTGACTAACTGGAAGATCAGGCATCTCCTCACCACTCACATCCTCACTGGGGCCGGAGTGTCTATGTATCTCAGGAGAGCTTCTTCCTGCTTAGATAGAAAAGCTTCCTTTGCTTTCTTTCTTTTTTCTGAATGCTGCCCCAGAGGGGCGTTTTCTTTTTTCATTCATGACTGCTGTTCTGTGCCAGCTATAGTGGCTCTCAACACTCAATTGAAGGGGACAAATAAGCAGGCTGGTAGCAGAGCTTGAGTGAGGGAAGATGTCAGCGTCTTAAGGGCTAACTGGCTCCTACTACTTCAGTTGACGGCCTGTTCTCCTCAAGTGGGTTCAGGGAAGCAGCAGGAAACAGGAAGCTCCCTGAGAAGCTGGGGTTAATCAGCCCAGGTTCCTGGGGTTGCTCGAGGGGTACATAAAAGGCTCCTCCTCCTCTCTCTTCCTGCAACTCCTGCTGCTTTTTGTTATGCCCTCTCTGCTTGTCTCCTGCCTGCCTGTCATGTCTCTTGTGTCCTCCTTCCTCCAGCACAGCACTCCACCCTCTCTGTGTATCTCGAGCAGAGAGAATACAGATGCACCAGCAGCAGACACCATTTTCTACACTCTGGGTCCTAGCGGCGCTCTCCCCCCCAGTCTGGCACCTGAGGTGGCCGCCTCAGTTCGCCTCACGGTAAGGCCAGCCCTGTGCTTCCTGGTAATGATCATCCCCTCTCTGCTTGTGACGTAAACTGCTTCCCTCCTATAGTGTCTCCTTAGCTCCCTCCAGCCTGGGGAGAAAACTTTGGACATTTCAGGCCTATCTGGGTAGGCCAGGGAGAAAACTGCGTTTCTGGCTTTGGGAAAAGTCTCATGTTTTAAACACAAAGGGTTCATCTACATGGCCCATGGCAGCGAGTCTCAGAGTTGGGTTGGCACACTCAGGCTCCCGGATATTATGGTATGATGCTAAAACCACCTTGGTAGATGATGCAACTTGGGCTGGGGCTCAGGCTTTGAAACCTGAGGAGGGGAGTTCACCAGAGAATATCGTGAGACATTAAATGAAAAAAAGCCTGAGCCCAAATGTCTGCATGGCTATTTTTAGTGCCATAGCAAGAGCCTGTCAGCCTGGGCTCTGAGACTCGCTGCCATGGGCTGTGCAATTGGGCACAAAGGGTCTCCTGAGTCTTGGTATGAAAGTTCCCAGCATGTCTGACCCAGGGCTGGTTAGTGAGAGCGAGGGGGTGGCTGGCGCAGTCGTTAGATGGAGACACCTGAGCCCCTGGGGCTCTGAGATGGTCTCTGTGACCGTTATCTGCTCTGGGAGATGCCCCGGTGCAGCTGCAGAGGGTCTGTGCTGCTCGCAGAGCCTATGGGACAAATCACTCTGGGCAGAGAGTTCAGGCTGGAGCCGAGTCTCCATTTGCAGCCTGATTTGTGCGGGTGAGATCAGGAGCTAGGGGGTGAGTGGGAGGAGACAGAATTTTTCTACCAAGGGCAAATTTAATGGCAGTTCTGGAGTGTTTCATAGCTGATGTCCTGAGCCTGGCCTGCCCGTCACTGTGCGTTGCTGGGGATGTTGACAGTCACTCAACTGCAAGTCACTGGGCTTTGGGCTCCTAAGTTGCTCAGACAGGTTTGAAATGGAGCTGGGAGGAACGTTTTGGACAAATAGTTTATTTATTTAACTTATTTATATTTAAATTAATTATTTAATTTATTAATTAAATTATATTTCAGTTCGACTGAAACTATTCGCGAATCCATGTCAAGTTTGCTGACTAGTTTCACTGAACAGAAAAAGGTGCTTCCCTTCTCGCCTTTAGCCCAACGGCTGGGCCCTCAGCTGGTGGCCCCAGCTTCAATCCCCCTATGTGATGTGTGGCAGGAATTGGAATGTGGGTCTCCCCCCATCACCTCAGGTGAGGCCTGGAACCATTGGGCTCTGGGTGTCTGACGTGGGGCTCCCTCAATTTCTCCTGCTGAAGATGCCCCCTGTGTCTAAACACGGCCATGGGCCCTGGGCCAGACCATAGGAGTGAGAAGGACTCTGCAGCCCAGTGGGTCAGGCCCCACCTGGGAGCCCAGAGATGCCAGCTCCCCTGCTCCAGTGACCCTGTAATTACTGACCCATAACCCCAGTGAGGGGAGGGGTTACGCCTTCTGGCACTGCAGGGTCTCAGGCTGTGTCTGCGGGTGTTTCCTTGCATCGATGTAGCTGCCCCGGTGGAAATCCCTAGTGCAGACTTGCTGTGCAGGTGTGAACTGGGACTGGCCCCTGGGGCAGCTTCTCCCAGATGGAGGGGGCAGGAAGTGGGGAAATGCCCCCTCCAAAGCAATAGAGATTCCATCGGGTCCACCCCTCCCCTCATACCCCTCCGCCTCCCGGGTGCCTGCGACTCAACAGTGCCACCTGGCCCTTGCCTCTCTCCTCCCCCGCTGGGCCCCTGCCCCTCCCCTCTGGCCCCATGGGCTCAGGCCTCTCACCTGCCTCTGCCCTCCTGGCACCTCCCCCTCCTGTCCCCTCTGCCTGTGCTCCTAGATTCCACTCCCCATCTCATCCCTTCTGCCCCCTGATAACTGCTTCTCCCCTCTCCCTGCCCCCCAGCCACCAAACAACTGTCCCTCCCCCAGTGTCTGCCCCTTCCTCCCCTCCCCTCCGCCCCATTGGTACCTTCCCCTCCCCTTACAGTGCCACTCCCTCTGCCCTCCTGGCATCCACTCCTCTCTTCACCCCCCGTTCTCCTAGTGCCTGTCCACCCCGCCCCCCCCGCACTTCTTCTGCGCCCAGTGCCCACCCCTCTTCCCTCCTGGGGCCAGCTACTCCCTGCCCCCTCTGTTTCCCACCCTTCTTTCCCTGCCACTGCCCTCACTTCCATCACCCCAGGACCTGCCCCTCCTCTTCCCCCACCTCCTCAGCATCAACCCGTCTCCATACTGACACCCAGCATTCCCATCAACATCTCTCTTCACGGGTAGACTGGGCCCTGACTGCCTTGAAAGGGCAACAACCCACAACACTCTGATTAATGGGGACGCAAGTTAATTTTCCTTAGATCCCAGTGACCAGCCCCTGCCCCTGGTTCTAACTCTGTGACTCTCTCCCCAGTGGATGTGACTCTGGATCCAGACACAGCTCATTCCAACCTCGTCCTGTCTGAGGATCGGAAACGTGTGAGACATGGAGACCCAAGCCAGGATCTGCCCGACAAGCCTGAGGCCTGGTCTACACTACGAGTTTATGTTGGATTTAGCAGCGTTAAATCCGAATTAACTCTGCACCCGTCCACAGAACGAAGCCATTTTTTCAACATAAAGGGCTCTTAAAACCAATTTCTGTACTCCTCCCCAATGAGGGGATTAGCGCTGAAATCGACATCACCATTTCGAATTAGGGTTAGTGTGGATGCAATTTGAAGGTATTGGCCTCCGGGAGCTATCCTACAGTGCACCATTGTGACTGCTCTGGACAGCACTCTGAACTCAGATGCACTGGCCAGGTGTACAGGAAAAACCCCGGGAACTTCTGAATCTCATTTCCTGTTTAGCCAGGCGAGCTCATCAGCACAGGTAACCATGCAGTCCCAGAATCGAAAAGGACCTCCAGCATGGACCGAACAGGAGGTACTGGATCTGATCTCTGTATGGGGAGAGGAATCCATGCTATCAGAACTACGTTCTAAAAGATGAAATGCCAAAAAATTTCAAAAAATCTCAGAGGCCATGAGGGACAGAGGCTACATCAGGGATGCAACACAGTGCCGCATGAAACTTAAGGAGCTCAGACAAGCGTACCAGAAAACCAAAGAATGAAACGGATGCTCTGGGACAGAGCCCCAGACATGCCGCTTCTACGCTGAGCTGCATGCAATTCTGAGGCAGGGGAGGAGCGCCACCACTACCCTACCCCTGTTCATGGACTCCAGTGATGGGGTACTCTCCGCCATGCCTGATGGTTTTGCAGATGGGGAAGATGAGGAGGAGGAGGACGAGCTTGGGGAGAGCACACAGCACACCGTTCTCCCCGACAGCCAGGATCTTTTTATCACCCTGACTGAAATACCCTCCCAACCCAACGAAGCCGGAGAAGGGACCTCTGGTGAGTGTACCTTTTAAAATATAATACATGTTATAAAAGCAAGCATTTTTTATTGATTAAGTAGCCCTGAGGACTTGGCATACGTTCGTGGCCAGTACTGCTACTGGAAAAGTCTGTTAACATGTCTGGGGATGGAGCGGATATCTTCCAGGGACATCTCCATGAAGCTCTCCCGGAGGTACTCTAAAAGCCTTCGCAGAAGGTTTCTGGGGAGAGCAGCCTTACTCCATCCTCCATGGTAGGACACTTTACAATGCCATGCTAGTAGCAAGTAATCTGGTATGATTGCATGACAAAGCCTGGCAGCGTATGGTCCTGGTGTTTGCTGGCATTCAAGCAACATCCGTTCTTTATCTCTCCGTGTTATCCTCAGGAGAGTGATATCGTTCATGGTAACCTGGTTGAAATAGGGGAATTTAATTAAGGGAACATTCAGAGGTGCCCGTTCCTACTGGGCTGTTTGCCTGTGGCTGAAAAGAAATCCTCCCTGCAGTTAGTCACATGGTGAGGGGGGATAGGGGGGCATTGGCGCTGAGCTGTTCGCTTTTGGCTCTCAGGGATGTTCCCTGATACCAGCCAGGCGGTGGGGGGAGGGGTAAAGCAATCATCCCAGAGAATTGGATGTGGGGAGGGGGTTAGTTTGGTTTCTGCTGCTGCATGTTAACAGGAAAACCGCAGCACTAAATGGCCAGCTCAACGGGCTTTGCTTGTTATGGGAAAGGAGGGTGCTGCTGTTATGAAGGTTGCAGAAGCCGAGAGACTATGGCTTACCATGGTCGCCTGCAAGCTGAATTCTGTTGCCTGACACTGCGTGTGTGATCTCTAACACCAAAGCCGCAGGCACTCAATATAAGATGCAAAATGCGACCTTGTAACAAAATCACAGGTGCTATGTAATGTGACTAGTGTTGTTCACCGTGAAAGAATATAGCCATTGTTCTGTAAAATGTATCTTTCTAAATACTCACTCCCTTTTTTTCCTCCAGCAGCTGCAAACGTTTCAAGACTCCCTCCTCTGTCCCAAAGGCTATCTCAGATAAGGCGGCGAAAAAAATGCATGCGCAATGACATGTTCTCTGAGCTCATGCAGTCATCTGGCACTGACAGAGCTGTGTGGAGGGACACAATAGCAGAGTACAGGATGGTGGCCGATGAACGTGAGGAGAGGTGGTGGCAGGATGATCAGAGGAGGCATGAGGCAACGTTGGGGCTACTGCGGGATCAAACGGACATGCTCCAGCGTCTGGTGGAGGTTCATGAACGGCAGCAGGATCACAGACTGCCACTGCAGTGCTTGCTTAACTGCCCTCCCCCCTCCCCAAGTTCCATAGCCTCCTCACCCAGATGCCCAAGAACGCGGGGGGGGGGGGAATAGGGAGGCTCCGGGCACCCAACCACTCCACCCCAGTGGACAGCCCAAGCAACAGAAGGCTGGCATTCAAGAAGTTTTAAAAAGGCCTTTGCCTTCCCTCCTCCCACACTCCACCCAGGTTACCTTGTGAGTTATCTCCCTATTTTTATAATCAATTAATAAAGAATACATGTTTTTTAAACGATAGTGACTTTATTTCCTTTGCAAGCAAGCTGTGATCAAAGTGGGGAGGGCGGGTGGCTTACAGGGAATTTAGAGGCAACCAAGGGGGCAGGTTTTCATCAAGGAGAAACAAACAGAAGTGTCACACAGTACCCTGGCCAGTCATGAAACTGGTTTTCAAACCTTCTCTGACGCGCAGCGCTTCCTGCTGTGGTCTTCTAACTGCCCTGGTGTCTGGCTGCGCGTATTCAGCGGCCAGGTGATTTGCATCAACGTCCCACCCCGCCATAAACGTCTCCCCCTTACTCTCACAAAGATTGTGGAGCGCACAGCAAGCAGCAATAACAATGGGAATATTGGTTTCGCTGAGGTCTAACCGAGTCAGTAAACTGCGCCAGCGACCCTTTAAATGTCCAAATGCACACTCTACCACCATTCTGCACTTGCTCAGCCTGTAGTTGAACAGCTCCTTACTACTGTCCAGGGTGCCTGTATACAGCTGCATGAGCCAGGGCATTAAGGGGTAGGCTGGGTCCCCAAGGATAACTATAGGCATTTCAACATCCCCAACACTTATTTTCTGGTCTGGGAAGTAAATCCCTTCCTACAGCCATTTAAACAGACCAGAGTTCCTGAAGATGCAAGCATCATGAACCTTTCCCGGCCATCCCACGTTGGTGGTGGTGAAACGTCCCTTGTGATCCACCAGTGCTTGCAGCACCATTGAAAAGTACCCCTTGCGGTTTATGTACTAGCTGCCCTGGTGGTCCGGTCCCAAGATAGGGATATGTGTTCTGTCTATAGCCCCACCACAGTTAGGGAATCCCATTGCAGCAAAGCCATCCAGTATGACCTGCACATTTCCCAGAATCACTACCTTTGATAGCAGCAGCTCAATGATTGCACTGGCTACTTGCATCACAGCAACTCCCACAGTAGATTTGCCCACTCCAAATTGATTACTGACTGACTGGTAGCTGTTTGGTGTTGCAAGCTTCCACAGGGCTATTGCCACTCGCTTGTGAACTGTGAGGGCTGCTCTCATCTTGGTATTCTTGTGCTTCAGGGCAGGGGAAAGCAAGTCACAAAGTTCCATGAAAGTGCCCTTACGCATGCAAAAATTTCGGAGCCACTGGGAATCATCCCAGACCTGCAACACTATGCGGTCCCACCAGTCTGTGCTTGTTTCCCGGGCCCAGAATTGTCATTCCACGGTATGAGCCTGCCCCATTAACACCATGATCTCCAAATTGCGGGGGAACGCGGTTTTAGAGAAAAGTGTGTTCATGTCCTCATCACCGCACTTCCGTTGCCTCATTGCCTGTTTTTTCAGGTGCTGGTTCTGCATAAACTGCACGATAATGTGTGAAGTGTTTACAAATGGTCATAACTGCTGCGGTGAGCTGAACAGGCTCCATGCTTGCTGTGCTATGGCGTCTGCTCCTGCTCGGGCAATCCAGGGAAAAGGGCACGAAACGATTGTTTGCCGTTGCTCTGACGGAGGGAGGGAGGGGCAACCGACAATATGGCTTACAGGGTTGGCTTACAGGGAATTAAAATCAACAAAGAGGGTGGCTTTGCGAGAAACAGAATGGACCCCTCAAGGATAGAACTCAAAACCTCAAGGATAGAACTCGAAACTGGGTTTAGCAGGCTGTTGATTTCACAGAGGGAGGGAGGAGAAAATGAATACAAAACAAATCTGGTCTATTTTTTGTTTTGATCCACTTAATCGATCTTTATACATCGTGCTGGCAGCAGACTGTGCAGTACGACCGCTAGCCGCCGCCGCCGCCGCCATCATCATCTTCTGGGTGCTCGGCAGAAGATGGGGTAGTATGACTGCTGGCCATCGTCGTCTCCTGACTGCTCATTAAAAGACGGTGGAGTAGGACTGCCAGCAGGACTGAATCACCATGAGACTAAAGTTAAAAGGGTAATGATCTGGCTGAGTCACTCCTATGTTTGCCCAGGTGCCCCTGACCTCATCGAGGTCGCTTAAAAGAGCACCCTCGACAATGGCTACCAGTCATACTGCACTGTCTGCTGCCAAAAGGCAATAAGCTGCTGCTGTGTAGCAATGCAGTACCAAGTCTGCCAGCACCCAGGAGACATACGGTGATGGTGAGCTGAGCGGGCTCCATGCTTGCTGTGGTATGGCGTCTGCACGGGTAACCCAGGAAAAAAAGCGTGCAATGATTGTCTGCCGTTGCTTTCATGGAGGGAGGGAGGGAAGGGGGGCCTGACAATATGTACCCAGAACCACCCGTAACAATGTTTTAGCCCCATCAGGCACTGGGATTTCTAGCCAGAATTTCAATGGGCGGCAGAGACTGCGGGAACTGTGGGATAGCCACCCACAGTGCAACGCTCCAGAAGTCGACGGTTGCTTCGGTACTGTGGACACACTCCGCCGACTACATGCACTTAGAGCATTTGTGTGGGGACACACACAATCGACTGTATAAAAATACTTTCTACAAAACTGACTTCTACAAATTTGACCAATTTTGTAGTGTAGACAAGGCCTGAGAGATTTGATACTTATTTTGCTGTCCTGGGCGCTGAGGGGCTCCCGGGCGGGAGGCATTACTGGCAGGACCGGCTCTAGGCACCAGCAAAGCAGGCACGTGCTTGGGGTGGCACAATTCCAGGGGCGGCGTCCGGCCACCCTTTTTTCTTTTTTTTGCTGGGGCAGTTGCGCTCTTGGAGCTTGGGGCGGCAAATTTTTTGCTTGGGGCAGCAAAAAACCTAGAGCTGGCCCTTGTTACTAGGAGGTGCAGGTGGGAGACAAGACTGCCTGGGACCTGGGGGTTTGTAGGGAATCTGTGAGCAGGAAGAGGCATGTCACACTCTCACCTGGGAATGGATACTGGGTCGTGTAGTCGTAGGATGGGGATACAAGGCCCACACCTTCCCCTCAACCCCCTCCCCGTGAGCGTGAGGCTCAGCTGGGTGGGGATTTTCCTGGACTTTGAGCGGGGAGAGGTCTCATTTTACAGTGTGACTGACAGGTCCCATCTCTTCACTTTCACTGGCTCCTTCTCCGGGACACTCTGCCCTTATTTCCATCCTGGTGTCAGTGCTGGGGGTACAAACGCGGCTCCCCTGATAATCTGCCTGGTCCCAGCTCAGGCCGGAGGGAATCTCTGTCCTTGACAGTGACACTGTCCATTCTCAGCACTGACCAGCCCCCAGGCCTGTTCCCCAGATCTCAGTTCCCAGCACCAGGCCTGTGAGCTAGGGGGAGAGGAGAGGGGCAGAGAAAGGGATGGGGGATGTAAACTGCAGGGGCGCTTGGGGGTGCAGGCTGGTGGGCTTTGAGAAGTGAGGAACGCGGCTCTCACACTCCAAACATTCCCAATACAATGGTATATAAAACAAGTATGAATGACAGTCAGTGAAACGCTCCAACCAGGCCGGGTCTGTATGCAGAGAGCTATGAGCTGGGGGTGGGTGGAGGGGTGTCTCATGTCTGTGGGAAGGGCATTGACCTGATTCAGCCACAGCCCAGCGCTGCTGAAATGGGAAGTCATGTCTATACAGGGGGGTACTGAGGGGTGGGGAGGTTGGTTGGGTTAGGGGATGAAGTTGCTGTCCCTGTTTGGACAGTGTTTCTCTGGGGAGGATTTGGCAACTCAGTGGCTCCAGCCTCTTCTCGGTGGAGGGGCTGAGGTGGGCTAGACAGAAAATTGGGAGGGGGATAGATCTTGTGGGAAGGCATATTTATTTTTTAACAATATGTACTTAAATGTGCGCTTTATCTCTGTTATCCCCAAAAGAAGAATAAAAATATATACCGACTGTTCAGTTTTAAACTTTTTCTATGGCAGCTCACTGGTGCAACATTTATTCACAGAACATCAACAGGAAAAAAACCTAGGCAAATAAATGAATAAATACATAAACTACCTTACGTGGCACCTTACGTGGTTCAACACTGATGGCCCCACCTCTCCATGGGGCTCCGCTCCGCCAGCCGCTCTCCTCCACTCGCCGCACCACAAACTGCTCTGCCAGCCGCTCTGCTCACCATACTGCAAACAGCTCTACCATATAGCTTCAGGCTCCCCAACTCCTTAACACAACACTCAGTGATTTCAGCTTGTAGTAGGGGAGCCACAGTGCTCGTGCACCATTAGCCTAAAGTGAATTCAGCTCAGCAGCCTGTAACTAGACTCTTAATAGAATCAAAATTAGCTCTGATATTCTACAGTGGAGAGAGAAGAAAGTGCAATTAGCATGTAAGGCCCTCACCAGAGGGCCCATGCCACCAGGTATTAATACCTGTTCCCAGCCTCACTCCATTCACAGAGTTTTGGAACCCATGACCCTTGCCCAGCGAGTGCTACTTAGTTGATGGTGAGTCCCTCCATCATAACAAAAGGCCAAGTACAGTTCCAAGCACAGTTCCCATAATCAGGGTGTCAAGGTTCCTCCCCCACTCTGAACTCTAGGGTACAGATGTGGGGACCTGCATGAAAAAAACCTCCTAAGCTTATCTTTACCAGCTTAGGTCAAAACTTCCCCAAGGTACAAAATATTCCACCCTTTGTCCTTGGATTGGCCGCTACCACCACCAAACAAATACTGGTTACTGGGGAAGAGCTGTTTGGACACGTCTTTCCCCCCAAAATACTTCCCAAAACCTTGCACCCCACTTCCTGGACAAGGTTTGGTAAAAAGCCTCACCAATTTGCCTAGGTGACTACAGACCCAGACCCTTGGATCTTAAGAACAATGAACAATCCTCCCAACACTTGCACCCCCCCTTTCCAGGGAAATGTTGGATAAAAAGCCTCACCAATTTGCATAGGTGACCACAGACCCAAACCCTTGGATCTGAGAACAATGAAAAAGCATTCAGTTTTCTTACAAGAAGACTTTTAATAGAAATAGAAGTAAATAGAAAAAAAAAAATCCCCCCTGTAAAATCAGGATGGTAAATACTTTACAGGGTAATTAGATTCAAAACATAGAGAACCCCTCTAGGCAAAACCTTAAGTTACAAAAAAGATACACAGACAGAAATAGTTATTCTATTCAGCACAATTCTTTTCTCAGCCATTTAAAGAAATCATAATCTAACACGTACCTAGCTAGATTACTTACTAAAAGTTCTAAGGCTTCATTCCTGGTCTATCCCCGGCAAAGACAAAATATAGACAGACACACATACCCTTTGTTTCTCTCCCTCCTCCCAGCTTTTGAAATTATCTTGTCTCCTCATTGGTCATTTTGGTCAGGTGCCAGCGAGGTTACCTTTAGCTTCTTAACCCTTTACAGGTGAGAGGAGATTTCCTCTGGCCAGGAGGGATTTTACAGGGGTTTACCCTTCCCTTTATATTTATGACACGCCCCCCAAATCTCAGCTAGGATGAAACACTGGCTGGGATTTCTTCCTGGAGCTCTAGGAAAAACAGAGTTAATAAGACACATGCATCTCTAAATATACTACCAAGTACATAAAGACTAACAATATTTTCTACATCTCAAGGACGATTTTAACCAGTTGATTCTGGGAAACTTTCACGGGAGAGTGCATCAGCCACTTTGTTAGAAGCTCCTGAGATGTGTTGGATGTCAAAATCAAAATCTTGGAGAGCTAAACTCCACCGAAGAAGTTTTTTGCTATTTTCTTTGACCGTGTGAAGCCACTTCAGTGCAGCATGGTCGGTTTGCAGGTGGAAACGCCGTCCCCAAACATATGGGCGTAGCTTTTCCAGAGCGTAGACAATGGCGTAACATTCTTTTTCAGTGACTGACCAGTGGCTTTCCCTCTCAGACAGTTTTTTGCTGAGAAACACTACAGGGTGGAATTCTTGATCAGGTCCTTTCTGCATTAAAACTGCTCCCACACCACGCTCGGACGCATCTGTGGTTACTAGGAACGGTTTGTCAAAGTCTGGGGCCCTTAGTACAGGGTCAGACATGAGTGTTGCTTTAAGCTTGTTAAAGGCCTTCTGACACTTTTCGGTCCACTGAACCGCATTTGGCTGTTTCTTTTTGGTTAGGTCTGTCAGTGGGGCGGCGATTTGGCTGTAGTGCGGTACAAATCGTCTGTAATAACCGGCCAAGCCTAAGAAGGATTGAACCTGTTTCTTTGACTTTGGGACAGGCCACTTTTGGATAGCATCCACTTTGGCCTGTAGGGGGCTGATAGTTCCTTGACCCACCTGGTGTCCAAGGTAAGTCACTCTGTTTAGGCCTATTTGACACTTCTTAGCCTTAACAGTTAGTCCTGCCTCCCTTATGCGCTCAAGGACTTTTTGTAGATGTTCCAGGTGGTCTGCCCAGGAATCCGAAAATATGGCCACATCGTCAAGGTAGGCGACTGCATATTCTCCTAATCCTGCTAGGAGACCATCTACAAGTCTTTGGAAGGTGGCGGGTGCATTTCGCAGCCCGAAAGGGAGTACATTAAATTCATACAGCCCGAGATGTGTGGTGAAGGCTGACCTTTCCTTGGCAGATTCATCTAGCGGTACCTGCCAGTACCCCTTGGTTAAGTCCAAGGTAGAGATGAACTGGGCCCGTCCCAGTTTCTCTAATAGTTCATCTGTGCGTGGCATTGGATAGTTGTCTGGGCGAGTTACAGCATTTAGCTTACGGTAGTCCACGCAAAAACGTATTTCCCCATCTGGTTTGGGAACTAGAACCACTGGAGATGCCCATGCACTTTCAGAGGGGCGGATTACACCCATCTGTAACATATCCCGGATCTCCCGTTCTATAGCAGTTTTAGCTTGAGGAGACACCCGGTAAGGTTGGACTCTAATTGGGCGAGCATTACCTGTGTCAATGGAGTGGTATGCCCGTTCAGTCAGTCCTGGGGTGGCTGAGAACGTTGGCGCGTAGCTAGTGCACAGCTCCTGGATCTGCTGTCGCTGCATACGCCCAAGGGTCATGGAGAGGTTCACCTCTTCCACACCACCAGCACATTTCCCTTCGTAGTAGACACCTTCAGGCCACTCAGCGTCGTCTCCTCCCTGGGCTGTAAACTGACAAACCTTTAATTCTCTGGAATAAAAGGGCTTTAGAGAATTAATATGGTACACCTTAGGCTTTCGGTTGGAGGTGGGGAATGCTATGAGATAATTAACAGCTCCCAGGCGCTCCTGGACCGTGAATGGCCCTTCCCACGATGCTTCCATTTTATGGGCCTGGAGCGCCTTTAAGACCATGACCTGGTCCCCTACTTTGAAGGAACGCTCTCTGGCATGTTTATCATACCAGGCTTTTTGCTCTTTTTGAGCATCCTGTAAGTTTTCTTTAGCAAGGGCTAAAGAGGTTCGGAGGGTGTTTTGTAGGTTGGTTACAAAGTCCAGAATGTTAGTTCCTGGAGAAGGTGTAAATCCCTCCCATTGCTGCTTCACCAACTGCAATGGCCCCTTAACCTCACGGCCATATACAAGTTCAAATGGGGAAAACCCTAAACTGGGGTGTGGTACAGCTCTGTAGGCAAAGAGCAACTGCTGCAACACTAGGTCCCAATCATTGGAGTGCTCATTTACGAATTTACGTATCATGGCCCCCAAAGTTCCATTAAACTTCTCCACCATGCCATTTGTTTGATGGTGGTAAGGAGTGGCAACCAAGTGATTTACCCCATGAGCTTCCCAAAGGTTTTTCATAGTTCCTGCCAGGAAATTAGTCCCTGCATCTGTGAGGATGTCGGAGGGCCAACCTACCCTGGCAAAAATGTCTGCTAGTGCCTGGCACACACTTTTAGCCCTGGTGTTGCTTAGAGCTACTGCTTCCGGCCATCGGGTGGCAAAATCCATGAAAGTCAGTATGTACTGCTTTCCTCTGGGTGTCTTTTTCGGAAAAGGACCCAGAATATCCACAGCTACTCGCTGAAATGGAACTTCAATGATGGGGAGTGGCTGGAGAGGGGCTTTGACCTGGTCTTGGGGCTTTCCCACTCTTTGGCACACCTCACAAGACTGGACATAGGTAGAAACATCCTTGCCCATTCCCTCCCAGTGGAATGACCCCCCCAAACGGTCTTTGGTCCTGTTCACCCCAGCATGGCCACTAGGATGATCGTGGGCCAAGCTCAAGAGCTTGGCCCGGTATTTAGTTGGAACTACCAACTGTCTCTGAGGATGCCAGTCTTCCTGGTGTCCACCAGAAAGAGTTTCCTTGTATAAAAGTCCTCTTTCTACAACAAACCTGGATCGATTAGAAGAGCTGAGAGGCGGTGGGTGGCTCCGTGCCGCCGTCCAAGCTCTCTGGAGGCTTTCATCTGCTTCCTGTTCGGTCTGGAACTGTTCCCTTGATGCTGGAGACATCAGTTCCTTATTGGATTGTGGACCTAGGCTTGGTCCCTCTGGAAGCGATATAGGGGATGGGGCTGTTTCTGTTGACTGTGAACCGCTCTCCGCTGGTGAACTATGTTGGGATTCAGGCTCCGGCTGAGCCTCTTGTGTCGGGTTATCGGCTGCTGTCGGTTCAGGGTCGGTGGGGCCCTCTGGTGTTGAGGTTGCAAGTACTGGATTCAGTGCTGGCAATGGGTCTGGTGTTGGTTGTTCGGCTGGTTCCGGTTCTGGGACTGGTTCCGTCTGGGTCTCTGGGACTGGATCCACTACTGCTGTTGCAGACATTGGTCTGGGGTCCGGATCCATCACCTCTGACCGGGTCCTGATAGAAGTTTCCGGAACAGAGCTAGGCCTCACGGCTTGGTTAGCCTGGCTGCGGGTGACCGTTCCCACCCTCTTGGCCTGCTTCACATGATTGGCCAAGTCTTCCCCCAACAGCATGGGGATGGGATAATCATCATAGACTGCAAAAGTCCACGTTCCGGACCAGCCCTTGTACTGGACAGGCAACTTGGCTGTAGGCAAATCGAAAGAGTTGGACTTGAAGGGTTGAATCGTCACTTGGATCTCTGGGTTGATTAAATTGGGGTCCACTAAGGAAGCATGGATAGCTGACACTTGTGCTCCGGTGTCCCTCCACGCGGTGACCTTCTTCCCGCCCACACTCACAGTTTCCCTCCGCTCCAAGGGTATCTGGGAGGTATCTGGGCCTGTGGACCTCTGGTGCGATTCCGGTGCAATGAACTGTAATCTGTTGGGGTTCTTGGGGCAGTTGGCCTTTACATGCCCCAGCTCGTTACATTTAAAACATCGTCCAGCTGACTGGTCACTGGGGCGAGGAGGGTTGCTGGAGAACGGGGTGGAGGGACGATAAGGGGTCTGGAGGGTTCTTTGGGAGGTAGGTGGGGCTTTGGGCGGCCCCCGGTAATAGGGTGTGGTCTGGGGTTGTCCCTTCTGGTCTCCGCTCCAACTGCGACCAGTTTTCTTCTTCTCTGCCACCTCCACCCATCTGGCTCCAATCTCTCCTGCCTCGATTACAGTTTTGGGCTTCCCATCTAGGATGTACCTTTCTATTTCTTCAGGAACACCCTCTAAGAATTGTTCCATTTGCATTAGGAAGGGCAAATTTACTGGAGATTCAACACTTGCTCCGGATATCCAGGCATCCCAATGTTTCACAATGTGGTAGGCATGTCGGGTAAATGACACGTCTGGTTTCCACCTTAGGGCTCTGAACCTCCGACGAGACTGCTCGGGTGTTATCCCCATTCTGACTCTCGCCTTGGATTTAAACAGTTCATACTTGTTCATGTGTTCTTTAGGCATTTCAGCCGCCACCTCAGCTAAGGGTCCACTGAGCTGCGGCCTCAGCTCTACCATGTATTGGTCAGTAGAGATGTTGTACCCAAGGCAGGCCCTTTCGAAGTTTTCTAAGAAGGCCTCAGTATCATCACCTGCCTTGTAGGTGGGGAACTTTCTGGGATGGGAAGTGGTACCTGGAGAAGGATTGCTAGGGTTTGTTGGTATATTCTGCTGAGCCTTTATCTTCTCCACCTCCTCCACATGCTTCCTCTCTTTTTCCTTCTCCTCCTCCACATGCTTCCTCTCTTTTTCCCTCTCCTCCTCCACATGCTTCCTCTCTTGTTCCTTCTCCTCCTTCTTCAGCCGCATGAGTTCTATCTGTCTTTCATGTTCCCTTTGTCTTTCCTCAGCCTGAAATCTGGCTAATTCCAGCTGTAGTCGAGCTGCAGATTTTGTCATTCTAACCTCTCTGTTTTTAACTAACTTTACACCCGAGGTTTAGAAATAAACAAACAAAACTTGGCTGTAAAATTTTGCTGTGCTGGAATAGAATACCTATTCTCTGATAGTGATTGTCAGCCTACAGAAAAAGACAATTCCCTTGTCTCTGCTCTGGGCCCAAATCAAAGCAAAAACTTCCAGCTACTTTGAAACCTGTTTACCCAGCCCAAAGAAAAAAACAAGTTTCCTTTTTAAACTTGTGCTCCTTGTAAAAACTCAAAATCCAAAAAAAAAAAAAAAAAAACCCTGCCCCTTTTGTCTCCAGGCAAATGGGTAGAACACCCCCCCCCCCCCTTCTATTTACTTTTAGGGGAAAAAAAAAAAACTCTGGGTTGGAAGACTGTGAATTTCCCTGCAGGAGTTAAGTACCCTGCCTCCAGGCAAAGAAAACCTGCAATTCACAAAGATAATCCCCTTTTGTCTCTGCTTGGCCACAAAGCAGAGAAAAAAACAAGCTGCTTTCAGTTTCAGCTGCTTCTGGACTTCCTTTCCAAAGGAAAGGAAAAAATCTCCTTTTTTAAAATCTGTATTTCTAGTTCAAAAAAATCTCAACTGGATCTCAAAATGATTTCAGGTTAATCCCACCGCTATGCCACCATGTCAAGGTTCCTCCCCCACTCTGAACTCTAGGGTACAGATGTGGGGACCTGCATGAAAAAAACCTCCTAAGCTTATCTTTACCAGCTTAGGTCAAAACTTCCCCAAGGTACAAAATATTCCACCCTTTGTCCTTGGATTGGCCGCTACCACCACCAAACAAATACTGGTTACTGGGGAAGAGCTGTTTGGACACGTCTTTCCCCCCAAAATACTTCCCAAAACCTTGCACCCCACTTCCTGGACAAGGTTTGGTAAAAAGCCTCACCAATTTGCCTAGGTGACTACAGACCCAGACCCTTGGATCTTAAGAACAATGAACAATCCTCCCAACACTTGCACCCCCCCTTTCCAGGGAAATGTTGGATAAAAAGCCTCACCAATTTGCATAGGTGACCACAGACCCAAACCCTTGGATCTGAGAACAATGAAAAAGCATTCAGTTTTCTTACAAGAAGACTTTTAATAGAAATAGAAGTAAATAGAAAAAAAAAAATCCCCCCTGTAAAATCAGGATGGTAAATACTTTACAGGGTAATTAGATTCAAAACATAGAGAACCCCTCTAGGCAAAACCTTAAGTTACAAAAAAGATACACAGACAGAAATAGTTATTCTATTCAGCACAATTCTTTTCTCAGCCATTTAAAGAAATCATAATCTAACACGTACCTAGCTAGATTACTTACTAAAAGTTCTAAGGCTTCATTCCTGGTCTATCCCCGGCAAAGACAAAATATAGACAGACACACATACCCTTTGTTTCTCTCCCTCCTCCCAGCTTTTGAAATTATCTTGTCTCCTCATTGGTCATTTTGGTCAGGTGCCAGCGAGGTTACCTTTAGCTTCTTAACCCTTTACAGGTGAGAGGAGATTTCCTCTGGCCAGGAGGGATTTTACAGGGGTTTACCCTTCCCTTTATATTTATGACACAGGGTAATAACAATTTATTCTTTCTGCCCCAATAACAGAGACACTGGGGATCCCACAGCAGCCAAAGTGACCATTTGGGCAGCTATGGCCTCATTCTAGGCGGGGTGGGTGTGCCTATGCAAATGAGATCGGCCCCTGAAGTTCTTTTCCACAACTTGCTACACCTCACCACCAGGTGTCAGGTGGGGCTTCTGGACCCTTCGCGCACTGAACTCAGGCCATGTCTACACCAGCACTAATGGCGGAAAACCTTTTGTCGCTTAATGGTGTGAAAAAAACAAGGCTCTGAGCCACATAAGTTTCACCGGCGTATGCGCCCGTGTGCCCAGTGCTGACCCAATGCAGTGTCACCCTCTGCCTGTGTCAATGGCAGGGCTCGGGGGGCGGGGGGAGTAACACTTTCCAGTGATTTATTAAATATTGATGAAAAATCCCTTGGATTTTGTCCTTTTCTCTTTAAAAACCAAATACTGATGAAAATCCCACAGATTTCTCCCATTTTCCATTTAATTACCAAATTACATACAAAATCCCCTTCAACGCTGTACTTTCTCTCTCGTTACTCGTGATTGATATAAAATCTCCTCAGATTGTGTCACTTTCTGTCTACTTCTCAAATACTGATGGAAAATCCTCTCCGGCTCTGGCCTCCCCAGTCCCTGTCTGCCGCCACGTCTTGTTCTGGAGGGAAACTGTTGTTCTGAGTCACTACCCCAGTTAGGGGTGGGGGAGCTAAACGCCCAAAGGACAAACTTTCCCCTCATGTCTGAGAATCCAGTTGTTTTCCCCTTCACATCAATTAAACCTCCACCCTTTCCTCTTTAATAATTGAACATTGATATCAAATCTCCTCAGGCTTGTCACTTTCAGGTTTTGATATAAAATCCTCTCCGATTTCAATTTTTTCCTCACTTCTTTATTTGCAGCAACTTGTTTTTTGAGGGAAGCTGTTACTCTGAGTCATTTTCTTTGTGAGGGGGGGGTGCAGTGGGAGGAGGTCAAACCCCCCAAGTGATCAACTTTCCCCCTCACATCTCAGAGTTGAATTGTTCCCTCCTTTACACACAATAAAATCGACATGTTGCTGAAGAATGTGACTCGCCCTGTAGTTAATGAACATCAGAGCCAGAAGCCTGCCCCTGTTTGGGGAACGGTGTCGCCCAGCTGCTAACAGCAGAGCTGGCCAGACCCTGACAGGCTGTTTTACTGCCCCAGATGGGGCAGAAAAGTGGGAAGTTAGAGGGCTGCTCTCTGCTTAATTGACCCTGTTCCCATGGGCAGGACCCAGAGTGGCCACAAACTCCTGTCCCAGCTATTCATGCTTCCCTCCCCTCAGTCACCACAGGACAAATGACCCTGGGGTGGGGGGGAGGTCGCTTCCCACAGCTCTCAGAAACAACCAGGGCCTGGGTGGGAATGTGGTGGCCATTCTGTGCCAGTGACAGGGCACGGCTGGGTCACTGGAGAGGAAGGAAAGAGCCACGTCCCCCACTGAGACTGCCCGGCCCCAGTTTGCCCAGTCCCAGCTCCTGGCTCCTCTCCCCCAGCCCAACCCAGCTCCCCGCCTTCAGCTGCCCCCAGCCCTTTCCCCACTGCTGTGCCTTCCTGCTGCCAAGGGACCGCCTGGCTCCATCCGCTCTCCCTGCCCCTGTTAACATGGTGTCACCCAGGGCTCCCTGCTGCCCATGTCAATGGCAGGGCTGGGGGAAACCAGCCCCTTCTGGTTAAGTATTCAACATTGATTTTAAAAACTCCCCACAGTTGTTTCTGGGCTATGGTGACCTCTCTGCCACTGACCTCCCCACTGGGGCTATGGGAGATGGCAGGGGAGGGCCCGACAACTAAATCTGTCTCCTTTTCATCCCAGTTCTGCTCTTTGGTGGGCAACTGGGCCAGAAATTACAGCCAGAAGAACAGGAAGTACAAAATAATGTGGCTGTCAACGACATCTTTATTGGATCTATGAAATGACAGGGGTTAACGCCATCAGGGGCAACACACGGGGGGGACCCACAGGGCCCATTGCCCCGGTGGTGGCCCCTGCTGGCCCCTCTCATTTTCTGGCGCTGCCCCTCCTCCTCCATGTCGCCCTGGAGCAGCGGGGGCTTTCTGGCCCCATTACACTTACTGGGGGCCTGGGCTTGCCGTTCCTTTGGAAGTTGTATAATGCAGTTAATGGCCCCGAGGGGACCTGAGAATCCTCCAAGTCCCTTCCCACTCCTTCACAGTCACAGTCATCCCCATCAGGTAGGTGAAGTGCAAAACCCACATTCCTCACTTTTCACCACCTTAAACACTGTGGGGATGTAACAGAGCACAAGGTGAGACTGAAATGGGGGGGCCTCCTTGGAGCAAGAGGGAGGGAGGAGGGATCACTTGGGTGGGGGGCCTGTCTCCCAGCAATAAACAGGTCTCCCTGAGCCCCCACCTACAGAAGCACCTCCCTCCACATCTCCTGAGAGAGAAATCAAACCTATGTGAGAGGGGTGTAAAGTTCTGTTCTGGACACCCAGAACTGTAAACCAAAGTGTTACCCCTCTGTTTTAGAAAGAGTGAGCTTTACTGGAGATTAGACTGTGTCAGCTCCCTGCCACATCTTTCTGTTCAATTCACCAGCAAACTCCTCGAGACTCTGCCAGTCTTTACCATAGCTTGCAGGTAACAGTCAGTGAACTCCAGTTCCTGAGTTCCCCAGAGACATTTCTCTGCAGCATCCAGTCCCTCTCACTGTACACTTGCAAAAGTTATTAAGTTTGTTGCCTCCAAAGAGCTAGAGCTCATACCAGCCTGTTACAATCTTTGGCTAAGCAGTTTTTTCACTGACATCAAGTTACCAGCATCACTGGCCATCCAGGCCAAGGCATCCAGTTTTCACAGACTCAGAGGGTGCTGTTTCCTTTGCTCCTTAAGTGATGGGTATGTCCTGGAAGTCTATTGAATTTTCTGAAGAGCCAGGAAGACTTCCTGGGGGTGCAGACTCTGTCCCGCGGCATGCTCACTAAGCTCGTTCCTCGGAAGCTTGTTGGCTTGCTTTGTTTACCTTATATGTAAATGTATTTTCGTTGTTCTCTGCCTCTATTCAAACCAGTCAGACATTCCTTTGGCTAGGGCTGGCTGGCTTTATGCACTGCCTCCCAAACACATTAAGAACATATTTCCAGCACTCATGTATAACTCTTTGTACACAACCCACACAGACATCATCCAATGATTTTGGGGACCAGTGTGTCACCAGTTTATATATGACACCTTACATGACACCTTTTAGATATATATGAAGACAACTGTGTGGTGGGGGTAGTGAATGAGTCAGCCCTGATCTGAGTTACAGTATGGTGGCTTTGTCAATTAGTATCAAAGAGCTCCTGGGCCACTTTTGAAACATTTTGGCTCTGGTGTTTCTGTACACCACCATCCCATTATAACTCCCTTCTTTCTATTCTCTCTCTCTCTGCTGGATAGCTCCTTGCCTCACTGGCAGCTGTCTTTTCACCATGACTCCCAGGAACTGTTTTCCCTCCAATGCTTTCCCCCCTCCTCCCCCCTCTATGGGCCTGTCCTCTCCACCATCAAACCACACATCTTGGAATCTGGTCACTGCACCCTCCTGGCTAACGCTGGGTGGGGTTTGCAATGGAACATGGTTCTGATCTATGTTCATCTTCCCCTGAGTCATGCAGGGCCCTGCAGGTGCCTCCCGGGGCAGCGCAGCTCAGGGCACAGATGAGACCGAGATTAGTCCTGTCTACACTGCAGCACCCAGCCGCGCTCTGAGGGTGTTGGCAGCCACCGTGTGCTCAATGGCTCCTGCAGGAACAAGAGACAGAGTGCTAGGAGGGCCCATCCCTCCCTTCTTTGGCTCCAGCATTTCGTGCTCCTGGCTCCCTCCCTTCTGCCAACTCTTACCTTCCCCAGGATCCTCCTGCTCCCCTGAGCTCCTCCTCCTCACACTGGGGTCTCCTTCCCCTGTCATTTCTGCCACAGACTCTTCCTCCTTGTGATCTCTCTCCCCTCTGCCTCTCATTACATCCCTGTGATGGGGTGCACTGGGCGGGAAGGGGTTAATCTTACATTGTGGGCTGAGGGAGCCACACCCCCTTCCCTCTACTGGGCATGCTCCAGGTGCCGCAGTATAAAAGAGAGCAGCCCAGCTCAGTTAGGGAAAGATCTGTGTTAGGAGCTCCAGCTGAAGGCTGCCTTTGCCTGAGGAGACTTGGAAGACAGTCTGGGGCCCCAGCTGCCCAGGGAGCAACCTGCACTGCGGAACCTGTAGACTCCCAACGCCTCCTGGACAGACACTCGAGGCTGCAGTAGGAAGTGGCCCAGGGGAGGTGGAGTGGTATCTCCTACTGAGGTAAGCTCAGGGTGTTTTGGTGGGACTCCCCACTGAGCGAGTGATGACCTGCTATGCCACTAATAGGGCCCTGGGTTGGGTCCCCTCTACCTGGGCCGGTGGCCCCTTGGGTGCTGGCTGTTAGGCCACATGCTCCTGCATCGGGGAGCAGTTGTATCATCACTGGCCATTGGGCCCCACTACCCTGCAAAAAGGGTGCAGAACTCCCAGAGTCTGGCTGTTGGGCTGTACTGCCCTCCAAGAAGGGGCAGATTCCCTGGCTCTGACAAAGCCTTGGCTGGTATGATTTGTGTGTGCGTGTGTATAGAATTTTATATATATATAAAAATTCTTTCTATATTCACAAAAAAACACAGCGTATTGCCTTATCCCCTAAATAAAATCCTGCTGTTTTTCATTTTCTAAGCATAATGGGGGGGGGGGGGGCAGGTGATACCCTTTGTACCAACCCTGTGGGAACAGGGCTGGGGGCTGGTCAGCACTGGGAGGGGACAGTTTCTGCTGCAGGGTCACTGTCAGGGACAGAGATTCCCTCCAGCCTGAGCTGGCACAGGGCAGATTGTCAGGGGAGCTGCATTTTTACCCTCCTCTTTGTAACCAGGATAGAAATAAGGATGGAGCGTCTGAGAAGGTGTCAGTGAAAGTGAAGAGATGGGACCTGTCAGTCACATTGTAAAATGAGACCTCACCTGCCTCATAGTCCAGGAAAATCCCCACTTGGCTGGGTGTGATGCCTGTGGGGAGGGGGATCTTGGGGGAGGAGGTGCAGGCCTCGTATTTCCCATCCCTCAGCCACACAGCCCAGTATCCATTCCCAGGAGTGAGTCTGACCTTCCCTGTCCTGATCACAGATTCCCTACAAACCCCCCCAGTCCAATTTATTTTGTCTACCACCTTCACCTCCCAGTAAAACCTCCCACCTGTGAATCCATTTGTGCCCAGGACAGTGGGATAAGTATTGAATCTCTCAGGATTGTCAGGTTGATCCTGTCATCTATCATCGTATGTCAGTTTTCTGATCCTCAGACAGGACAAGGTTGGGATGAACCATGTTTGGATCCAGAGTCTCATCCACTGGGGAGAGAATTAGAGTCAGTGCTGGGGGCAGGGGCTGGTCACTGGGATCAAAGGGAAATTCACCCACATGCCCATTAATCACTGTGATTTGGGGTTCTTCACCCTTAAGGGGAGTCAGGAGCTCAGTTAATGCTTTGGGGGTGGGGGGGGAGGAAGGAGGGAAAGCTCTAGGGAGTAGGAGAAGAGGCAAGGCACGCACCAAGGAATCAGAGTGGGAAGAAAGGGTGGGTGCCTGGGGATGGGGCAGGGCACCGGGCGGGGGGCATGTACCAGGGTGCAAAAGGTGAGGGGTGGGGTGGTTGCTAGGGTGATGTGTGTGTGTGTGTGTGGGGGGGGGGGGAAACAGGGGTGGGGTCACAGGGAAAGAAATGGGAGTGGGCTGGAGTGGCGGCAGGGGAAGGGTGGGTTGCAGCAGAGGACCAGGGAGGAGGGGCAGGTGCCATGGAGCTGGGAGGAGATGGGTAGTGAGGGGGAAGGGCTGGCACAAGCAGAGGAAGGGGACAGGTGCTAGGGAGGCAGAGAGGGGAGGGCAGGCTGCAGGGGAGGGAAAGGGCAGGTGCCGGGGCAGAGGGAAGGTGCTCAGGCTGGGGTAGGACAGCGAGGGAATGGGATAGGCAGGCACTGTGGGAGCTGCGGGAAGGGGTGGGTGCCAGGGGGAGGCAGTGAGGCCTTGAGGCCACTCAGGCTAATTCCCTGTTGTGCCAGCCCCTGCACAGACAGAGGCGGGATCTTCACCTGTGTCTGAGGGGCACAGATCCCAAGGACCATCAATGGGAGGTGGGCTCCTGAGTCACTAAGTCCCTGGTTTCAGCTCCACCGTGATGCATAAACTTCCTGCTGACCCCGGAGGCGTCAAAACTCACTTGGCGCCAAAGTTTGTGCAGTAAAAGTTCCCTCAGTGCCTGTTTCTCCCTCCAGCCATGACCACGGCTGCCTCCCTCCAGGCGCGTGGACGCCTATTCCCCTGCCTGAGCCCCAGCGTGATCCACAGGCTGGGGGAAGATCGGGGTCCAGCCATCCCAGCTAGGTTGGTAGGCGAGCTCAGGGGCGCTCTCAGACCGGGTCCCTCAGGCGAGGTCACGCAGCAGCTGGCTGGGGAGGGCTTCCCTCATACATTTTAATCCAGTGGCTAGAGCATTCCCCTAGGATGGGGGGACTCCCAGTCCCTGCTCCCCTCGGGCAGAGGGGGAGCTTAAACTGAAACAGGGCTCTGCCAGTCTCAGGAGAGCGCTTTGACCACTAGGCGAGGCTGAGGTGGGGGGCTCCCACACTCTCTCCTGCTGAGGATTTTCCATGGTGGATAAATAAAGGGCCATTGGTGCAGGGACGGGACCCTGGCTTCCCCCCTCTCCGGGGGGTGCTCTCACCCCCCAGCTGTAGAGTCAGCTGCATACTTGCTCTCTCTGACCCAATCACAGGTGCCAACTCCGTGTTAGACTCCGGGGCTAGAGCACCCTCAGAAACAAAACAGTGGGTGCCCGCCAGCCACCCTCCAATCAGCTCTTTGGTGGGCCCAGCTGTTTGGCAGTGGGCGGGAGGTGCTGGTGTGGGGCAGAGCGGGGGCAGGAAGAGATGGAGCAAGGGCAGGGCCCTGGGGGAAGGGGCAGAGTGTGGGCAGGGCCTTGGAGTGGGGGTGGAGCACCCACCCAGAAGAAGAAAGTCAGCACCTGTGCCCAATGACCTTTAGTTATTCAATCCATAGTGGAGCAGGTTCAACAGAGGGGAGAGTCTGTTCTGAGACTTCCTATCTCAGAGGTTCTCAGACTGTGGGTTGGGACCCCAAAGTGGGTTTCAACCCCATTTTAGTGGGGTCATCAGGGATGGCTTAGACTTGCTTGGGCCCGGGGCTGAAGCTTGAGCCCCACTCCCCAGGACCAAAGCCTGAGGGCTTCAGCCTTGGGCTGTGGGGCTCAGGTTACAGGCCCCCTGCTTGGGTCTGAAGCCCTTGGGCTTCAGCTTTGCTTCCTGCTTCCGAGGAGTGGAAGGCTTTGGCTTCCCCACCCAAGGTGGTGGGGTTTGGCCGGGCTCAGGCTTTGGTCCCATGTCTTCGGGTCATGTAGCAATTTTTGTTGTCAGAAGGGGGTTGCGATGCAATGAAGTTTTTTATGTTGGGCACGAGTTGTTTTACCTTTTATTTTTCTTGTAACTATTTATGCCTCCTCATTAATTGAATAAAAGTAAAATCTATTTTGTTGTGCCAAATTTGTTTTATCTAATCCCGTGTGTTTGAATTGAAGATTTTTGGAAATTCCATTTGGGATAACCAGATTCGTGCATATCATTTCTATTAATAAATTTGACAGACTTTAAATGGGCAAGCTTGTATTGTCCAGGAGAAGACCTACATGTCTGGGGAAAAATGTGGGCCTGGGAGTGTGCTGGGATTACCCTGTGGTATAATTCAGGCTGGTAAGAGCCTCAGGGTGACTGGCCGATGGCAGGTACACACACCAAGCTCTTTGTGAACAATCCTGACTGGATGCTATAGCAGCAAAGCAGTGTGTGTGTGTGTGGGGGGGGGCACAGCTACTCACTAGTCTAGATTATACTCTCTGTACGTTGTCACAGACTCCACCCACAGAGTCGGGCTCTATGTTAGGCTCCAGGGCTGGCAGCCAGCTTCCCCCCCAGCACCTGCCAGTGGCCCTGATGATCAACTCCTCCCCCTCCCCGCAGCACCTTCTGGCCGCCACAATCAGCAGTTCTGCAGCATGCAGGAGGCCCTGGTGGGAGGAGCGGGGATGGGGCACGCTCAGCAGAGGGGGTGGAACTTTGCAGGAAGAGGACCGGCAGGGCTGGGAGATGGGGGAAGGGATGGAGTGGGGGCAGGGCATGGGGCAAAGTGGGGCTTGAGCACCCCCAGGGCAAGGAGGAAGCCGATGCCTGTGCTCCCTAATGGTAACTATAATGGACACCCCCCCCCCCTTCCAGCTCAGTGTAGTGGGATACTCTGCCATGCAAGGAGCCGCTAGGCTAGTGACAGAACAGGGGTGGGGGCTTAGGGGAAGGGGTGGAGTTTCCCAGCCCTGTCCTTTCCGCCCCCAAGGCCCTGCCCCTTCCAGGGGGCAGAACCACCCCCCCCCTTGGTAAGGACACTGGGCCCTGTGCAGGGAGCACTGGTAAGTCCCACTTTCACCCTTGGCTAGCAATGCTGCAATGTGCGTGCACATCCAGTGGGCTCTCTAATTCCTGCTGGAGCTACCCACAGTCAGGCTGGGTGCAAACACACACACACACACTGCTCAGCCACTGCTGGGAGGCAGAAAAGCTGCTTTGTGGCAACTGGGTCAGGGGAGTGTCACAAGCTGGTTATAAAAACCTGTCTGCCCTTGCACTGGGGACAGGGCCTGCCTCACCCCAGAGCCAGGGAGACACTGAACAGCTCTTCCCTGGGCATGTTCCACTAGAAGAAAACTGTGGCTAAAGCCCGGTCTGAGCACGGAAATCCTGCCGTTGGGAAGAGAGAGCTGAGCCGTTCAGTGCCAGTGATGGACAGATAGGAATGCCCATCCTGCAGAACCCAGGTACCACCCTGCAAAGGGGACACCAGGGGGCAGCACTGCCTCACCCATCAGCCCTTTCCCAAAGGGAACATCTCCCTGCTCTGCAATAAACCTGGGTGTTGTCTGCCCCTTTCCATCAGCCCCCAGTGACATTGCTATTTCCAGCCGACTGAATGTCACAGGGAAACGCTCTGTGCAGGGAAAGGAGCAGAGAGCTCCCAGGGGAAGGTGGGTCTCACCATGGATACAGTGCCAGCGGTATGTACAGTACCTGCATAGAGCTGGGCACTTCTCCACCCTGCAACCAAACACAGAGGGGTGAGAACACCCCTGGCCACAGACACACTGAGCAGGAGACAATGTCACACGAGGGTCATACTGGGGGGAATGGAACTTACTGAGCTCAGCCTGGAGTTTGTCTGAAAATAAAACAGAGAGAAATGAGTCAGTGTCACATTACCTTGCAGAATGGAAGTGAGTGAAAAAGACCTTAAAGCAAGGAAATTAGGCTCCAGACTGAGCCTAAGGATTTTATGTCAGCAACCAGGCACCAGCACCCCCTGAGCAACAAAGGATACTGGAAAAGAAGAAATACAGAATTACAGCCCAGAGAGCCTTTCTTCAATACCTGGTAAACTGGTTGAATCAATAACTAAAATCAAATTCTAAAAATGATATGGGCATGAAATTCTAAAGTCAAACCAGCCGAGGTTCTGCAAAGGAAAATTATGTCTCATTAAATCTATCTGAATTCTTTGAGCATGCCAATAAAATAGTGGTCAAAGGAGAACCCTCTGGAATGGGTTTATATCTTTGCAATGTTGTTGTAGCCATGTTGGGTTTAGGATATACGAGAGACAAGGTAGGTGAGGTGGTAATTTATGTGGACTTCCAAACAGTCTTTGTCAAAGTTCCTCACAAAAGATTATAAGGAAACCCAGTCATCATGGTATGAGAGACTAACATACAATCATGGATGAGAAACTGTGGCTACTGTCAGAGACAGGATCCCAGACTAGACAGCCTCCAGTCTGATTTACTCTGGCAATTCCTGTGTTCTTAAAAGCAACTGGTTTAGAGCCTGATGCAGCTAAACACTGCACATTCTGAGCAGGGATAGATTTACTTGTAGTTCAACATGTGCTTAACCACCTTTTTGAACAGGGGCTCTAGTGAATATACATTTAAAGGCCTGTTCCTGTAACAGCTATCTAGATGATAATCTCCAAATAAATGTGGCTATCTTGAAGTTAAGGCAGTCTTATGAAAATCCACTATTGGTGGCTGAGTGAAGCAAGATCCTACACTAAACTCAATTGCATTTCTATTTCTTTGTCTGTAATTCAATAGCTTTTGAAAACGACATTTGATCAATTCCAACATTTCCAGGTGTGCTCTAGGCATTAATGGGCAGAGCCCTAATGATTATGGTAAAAATCAGAAAACTGGAAAAGCCTAATTTTAGTGGAAATCGAGTTTCTTGTTCAAGTAGAGCACAGATTCCCCCCCACATCAGGGGGTCAATAATTCATATACTTACCAACAACACTCTATGGTGTGAACAGGCAGAGGGGAGCACGCTCCAGGATGCTCTGCCTTGAGGAGATCAGGCTGTAGCAGTTCTGCATCTATGAGCATATCACTCCAATGGCTGATCACTTACCCAGGGTTCAGAATCATTTTGCAGACACCACAACAGGAATTTTCCCCTAAACCACTAGTGGTCTCTGAAGCCTTGCAATCTGTGAGTCGTTTTTGCAGTGTGGGGCATTCCAACAATTGACCTGTTCACCACAAGGGATAACAGGAAATGCTGTCTGCTCTTGGGGGTTGGGGGTGTGTGTCTGAGTCTGGGCTCCCTGTCTGACATCTTCCACCTCAGCCAGCAGTCAGCTCTCCTGTATGCTTTTCCTCCAATCCTAATCATCATACAGGTCATCCTCAAGCTGAGAGCGGATCATGGCAAGCTCATTCAAATTTCCCTGGCATGGCCGAGGCAGTGCTGGTTCTCCGACCTTCTCATGTTACCAATTCAGCCTCTCTGGTACCCCTTCCTCTCCATCCCAACCTACTCTCAAAGAAGCATGGTCACTCCTTGCATCCCACGCTCAGCTCTCTGCATCTCACAGTGTGGCTGCTTCATGGTTGAATGGGGAGGAAGAGTATTGTTCAGTGGCCTACTCAACCGTACAAAGCCTTCTACCAGAATGGCTTAGTCAGTGAAATGGACGTGTTTTTTGGTGCAGTTGTTGACCCACGGAATCCAACTGATGCTGGCTTCTATCCAGGACATCTCGGAGCTTTTGTTGCACCTTTAGTCATCCAGCCTTGCGCTTAGCTCATTGAGAGTGCACAAAGTGGCGATATCAGTGTTTCATCCTCCATTCACAGAAGATCAGTCTTCTCTAATGCCATGGGCTTATTCATCCATCTGTCCTCCGGTCTGAGAGCCACTTCCTCTGTGGTACCTGAACACAGTCCTAGCAGCTTTAATGGGACCTCTGTTTGAGCCCCTGATATCTTGTCCCTTTCTGCTGTTGTGTCAAAAGACTGCCTTCCTGGTAGCAATGACATATGCAAGGCGAGTCTGTGAATTGTAGGCTCTGACAGCAGAGCTTTCTTATACCTAGTTCTCCACAGACAAAGTGACTTTACAACCCCACCCAATATTTCTGTCCGAAGTAGTTTCTCAGTTTCATTTGAATCAGGCAGTGCATTTATCTGTGTTCTTCCCTAAACCGCATTCATCTCCAGAAGAGCAGCGTCTCCATACTTTAGATGTCAGGCTATGTCTAGCCTTCTATCTGAACAGGACCAAACCTTTTTGTGCTTTGCCTGGTCTGTGTCATATGCAGATTGTATGAAGGGTCAAGCAGCCTCTTCACAGACGATCTCTAAATGGAAAACATTGTGTATGAAGACTGCAGATGAAATCGCTTTGGCCTCACCTCCTCTGCAGGTGCGAGCTCATTCTACAAGAGCACAAGCAGCATCAATAGTGTTCCTCAGTATTGCCTCAATATCAGACATGTGCAGGGCTGCTACGTGGTCATCAATATATACGGTCATGAACCATTATGCCATTACTGTATCATCCAGGGCAGATGCAAGCTTTGGTAGGGTGGTCCTGCAATCCTTGTTTAGGTAGACTCCAAGCCTTGCCACTTGGGTGGGGGGCAGGGGGGTAGGTCCTGCTTGTGAGTCACCTAAGTGGAATACCTGGCTGATTCTACTTGAAGAAGAAAAACTGGTTACTTACTGTAACTGTGATTCTTTGAGATGGGATGCAGGCATACTCCATGACCCACTTCCCATCGCCTTTGCATCAGAGTCCAGTATCTGGATGCTTGGTGTGAAGGAACCGAGGGGTTGCAGGGCGGCGTTGCCTCACTTAGCCAGGGGAGGGGCCATCACCATAAAACACAAGTGCTGCCCCTCTATGAGTACTTCTAGGCAAAATTCCCCAGCTTCGATGTGCTTGTCCCACACATGACTATGGTGTGAATCACATCTCAAAGCACCACAATTACAGCAAGTAACCACTTCTTATCCTGTTTTCTGATTTTCAAGAAAATCAACAGGGTTCTGACCGGAGTGTGGGGGGAGGGACTCAGCCTACATAATCAATTAAGTAGGAGGCCCTCTAGTTTAAAAAAAAAAGCCACATAATTTTGCTTCAAATGATCTAAATTTTCACAATGAGATTCTGTGCTGGGAACCTGCAGCCTCAGAGCCCATAAGAGCTAAGGTGACTTTCAGCATCCCTGACATCCTCCTGATCCTGGGCTGCTCTGGATAATGTAACTCGGGGCTAGTTCTGCAAGAGTGTTGCAGTGATGTCATCTCCAGAGCACCCTCTTCTAGCATAGGGGGACTTGCAGGAACCCAAGCCTCATTTCTATCCTGGCACATCCGAGCACATAAAATAAACATCTCCTTCTGGGGGTTTCTGATACATTATAAATTAATTCATTTATTCATTTTCTCCCCTCTTGTCACTTTACTTTTCTCTCTGTGTTGCCTCCAGAAGCAGTAACTGGCCAGGGCAATGAGAACAGCCAGGAGAGCCAGGATCACCCCCAGAGCCACCCTCCAGGGATTGACTCTTGGGAAAAACTGCTCTGCAAGAGAAAGTGTTATTGACTTGGGAACAAGCATGTACATAAGAATATTAGAACAGCCAGACTGGGTCAAACAAATGTTCCATGTAGCCCAGTATCCTGTCTTCTGACAGTGGCCAATGCCAGCTGCCCCAGAGGGAATGAACAGAACAGGGCAATCATTCAGTGAGCCATCCCCTGTCACCCATTCCCAGCTTCTGGCAGCTAGTTTTAGGGACACCCAGAGCATGGGACTGCATCCCTGCCCATCTTGGCTGATAGCCATTGATGGACCTATCTTCCATGAGTTTATCTAGTTCTTTTTTTTTAATCCCATTATAGTTTTGGCCTTCACAACATCCCCGGGCAGTGAGTTTCACAGATTGACTGTGTGTTGTGTGAAGAAATACTTCCTTTTGTTTTTTTTAAACCTGCTGCCTATTAATTTCATTCCCTGGTTCTTGAGTTATGTGAAGCGGTAAATAACATTTCCTTACTCACTTTCTCCATACTAGTCAAAATGTTATAGACCGCTATCATATCCCCTCTTAGTCGTCTCATTTCCAAACTGAACAGTCCCCGTTGTTCCATACCCTTAAGGCTTTCATATGTGTAATAATTTTTTGCTCTTCTCTGTACCTTTTTCATTTCTAATATATCTTTTTTGAGATGGGGTGACCATATCTACACACAGTATTCAAGGTGTGTGCCTATCATGGATTTATATATATGTATTATCCTATTATTACTCCTGGGGGGATTCTGCACCAAAAAATTCAATATTCTGTGCCCCCAAATTCTGCATATTTTATTTGTGCAATATAATCACACCAGTTTCAATTGTTGTAGTAAGTTATTTAAACTACAATACAGAAAGAAGTCACAATAACTATTCAGCATTTCCTAAACACATGAAAATGAAGTTACAAACACTTGATAACTAATACCCTCCATTCCAGTTATAATCCTGGATTTTCATTTAAATTACATTTCGGAACACTAAACAGCAAAAAACAAAAACAAAAAAAGTAGAATGTCTTTTTAAATTGCTCAGACTTTCACACATGAAAGTCATACCGTTTTGCTAATTATTGTCCTGGACCTGGCATGGTACTTTGGGAAGTGCTTGGTTCTGGTTGTCCTGACATTTTATTGACTGCTTGGTGAATGTTTTATCTGCCCTTAAAGTCTTTTTTTTTTTAAATGGGTAAATACAATAAATCCTGAGCTGTAATCTAACCCCATTATGCCACTTTGGCACAAGAAAAAAGTGAGACAGTACATAGATCTTCCTAAAACCAGGATTCCCTTCCCGTCATTTATAAGTAAGAAGACTCCCTTACGTCCCTCTGGCAATGTAGGGGCCTGAAAAGTTTCACAGGTTTTATACTGCTGGGGGAATTGACTGAAAATGGGACCAGTTAACTAACAATAGGAACAACAGGCCTGCTGCTGCGTTTCTGCTTCTGTGAAGGAGATCAATTAACCATCAACAGCAACTTTAACAACTTTACTACACATTCAGGGTGCTGCATTTGTGCCTCAGAGAATGAGATCAATTAACTCAGGCAGGCTGCTACATTTGTGCCTCTAGCCTGCCTCCTGCATAATAAAAAGCCCGACCCTTACACGCCAGAGGGACGTCTTTCTCTCTTGCTTGTTGGGACGCACATAGGTACAGCCCCCTCCCCCCGCCGGTGAACCCGCAGGCGCCCATGCCTGCCCCTCCCCTGCCCGGTCTCTGAGGCTGCGCCAGCAGGGCCCGCTGGAGCCGCTGCGCTGCCTCCTCGGCTACCTGGGAAGCGGCTCATGTCCCTGGCCCCAGCAGCAGGGAGGGGCAGAGGGCTCCATGCGTTGCCCTGGCTTCCAGGCACCGCCTCCGACAGCTCCCATTGGCCGGGAACGGGGAACCGCAGCCAATGGGAGCTTCGGGAGAGGTACCTGGAGGAGCAGCAAGGCAGCACACGGAGCTCTGTGCCCTCGCCTCCCCCACCCCGCCCCCCCCGGGCTGCAGGGACATGGTTCTGGCTGCTTTCCGGAGGGGAGCGGCATGGCGCGGGGCGGGGCCAGGGCCAGGGCCAGGGCAGACAGACAGGGAGCCTGCCCTGGCCCCAGTGCATGCCGCTGCCACCCCGGAGCCACTCTAGGCAAGTGGTGCCGGGCCGGAGCCTGCACCCCTAACCTCTCCTGCACTCCACACCCCAACCCCCTGCCGCACCCCGCACCCCTCCTGCACCTCAACCCCCTGCCTTGAGCCCCCTGCCTGCACCCCACCCGCTTGCTGCACCCCAACTCCCTGCCCTGAGCCCCCGCCGCATCCCACACCCTTCCTGCAGCCCAACTCCCTGCCCTAAGCCCCCTCCTGCACCCCAACCCCCTGCCCTGAGCCCCCTGCCTGCCCCCAACCCCCTGCTGCACCCCAACTCCCTGCCCTGATCCCCCTGCCTGCACCCCAACCCTCTGCCATACCCTGCACTCCCTCCTTCACCCCATACCCCCTGCCCTGAGCTCCCTGCCTGCACCCCAATCCCTTGCTGCACCCCAACTCCCTGCCCTGAGCACCCTGCTGCATCCCACACCTTTCCTGCAGCCCAACTCCCTGCCCTAAGCCCCCTCCTGCACCCCAACCCTGTGCCCTGAGCCCTCTGCCTGCCCCCAACCCCCTGCTGCACCCCAACTCCCTACCCTGATCCCCCTGCCTGCACCCCAACCCTCTGCCTTGAACCCCCTGCCGACCCTGCATCTCAACTCCCTGCCCTGAACCCCCACCACACCCTGCACCCCTCCTGCACCCCCTGAGGGCAGGGAGGGGGCGGAGTTGGGGTGGGGACTTCGGGAAAGGGATTGGAATGAGGGTGGGGCAGGGAAGGTGTGGGAAGAGGCGAGGCAGGGGCGGGGCCTCATGGAAGGGGTGGAGTGGGAGCGGCGCCAGGGGCAGCAAGGGGGTGTGTCAGTGATGTGGCCCTCAGGCCAATGCACTAGTCCTCATGTGGCCCTTGTGGTCATTTGAGTTTGAGACCCCTGGTCTAGGTACACTACATCCAGTGGATCACTCTTCTCCACTTTTGTTGATCCCCTCAAAGAACTTTAGTAGATTAGCAAAGCGCGATTTCCCTCTACAAATGCCACGTTGACTTTCCCCCAATAAATCATGTTCACCTATGTGCCTGGTAATTCTGTTCTTTACTAGAGTTTCCACCTATTTGTCTGGTACTGAAGTCAGGCTCACCAGCCTGTAATTGTCAGGAACATCTCTCGAGCCTTTTTTTTTTTAAATAAGAATTTTCTCCATCACCCCCATTGAGAACTGTGATGTTCACAGCACACACACACACACACACACACGTCAAATACTAACAAAAATACTTTTGCTTGAAGCGTAACATAACTTTGTTTCTTAGAATCCAAAACCTTTAAACACAAGAACCCAAAACAGAGAGGGGCTGCTCCCTAAAGCAGCAGGCACAACTTCCACCTTGAAGGGTCCTACAGCTTGGTCTCCAGCACAAGCCCAAATGTCTACGCTGCAATTTAAACTGCCCTTAGCCCAAGCCCTGCAAGCCTGAGTCAGCTGGCATGGTCCACCAGTGGATTTTGAATTGCAGTGTAGGCATATCCATAGAGAACTAAGGTTGCTCAGAAGTTACTAAGAAGTACTCAGCATGTTGAAGGCCCAGGCCAATACACAGGAGACACAATGATAAATAGTCTCTGCCCAGGTCTGCAGCGTCTCTGTCTACCCATGTGCAGCACGGACGGGCACTGACCTGCTATGGAAATCGCTGACTCTCTCTCCTGGTCGAGTCGGGGGTTCCTGACACAGCAGGACACTTTATGGTTGGACTCTTCTGTTAGAACAATGGCAATCTCTGTTTGAAACAGGCCACGGCCTCTTGGGATATTTTTTCAGAGGCTGATGGTAAGAGCTGCCCCTGGAGATCTCTCCACTGAGCCTCAGGCTGTGGATACCATCTGGATGATCAACACACCACCTGGATCCCTCCATCCTGATGTCCCTCCACAGAGATGTCAGGAGCAGAGCCAAAACCTACAGAAGAAATAAATGTACTTGTGATAATCCTACAGTGCCCAGTAATGAGCCAAAAGATTTATTACAGCGTTATCAAAAGCCATTTCCTCTCAAACTAATAACTGAATGTGAGACCACGAGTGCGTTAGGTCAGTTAATCTGGTCAGCTTCTGATTTGATACACAGTAAAATTAATGTTAATGTTAGGGCTTTTTCTTGCTCCAGTTTAATTAAACTGATTTAGTTAATCAAGTGCAAATTCCTGTGTTGACACTCTTAAATCAAGAAGGAATTCACTCAAGCTAAATCAATATAAGCCATTTCTAAACCCATGTAAGTGTCCACACAGAGGTTTGCACTAGTTCATTGAAACCAGTGCATATGTACATGTAGACAAGCCTTAAATAATTCACTAATAAAAAACGTCATTCTAAGGGAGTTCAAGTTGCCTTGGCCTCCATTATCTAGTGTTTGTGGTTTTGTTTTGCTCAGTGTATTTCCTGGCTTTCAGAGGTACCAAATTTTCTGCTACCCACTTCTGGCATTCTGCAGGGGGCCTGGCCCATCCACTTTTCAGTATGGGCTGACCCCCTGCCCCTCCCCTTCATCCCGAGGCCATGCCCCCCAGCCAGATCAGAAGCTGGAGCCCAGCCAGCTCTGGGGAGCCACACACCCACAACCTGCACTGGGTGGGGGCCGGGGAGGCAGGGACATGGGCAGGGGGCTGCTCTCAGGCCCCCCCACCCCAGGCAGATGGAGGAGCCCAGGCTCCCCAGCCCAGCTTCTGGCTTCCAGCTTGGCCGGGGGCCGAGGCCTTGGGGGGGAGAGGAGGGGTAGGGGCAGGGCCGCAGAGGGGATGGGGCCTCGTGGGTCCCCCCCTTTTAGGAAGAATATGTCACCCCTTACTGGGGCTGGTGACTTTGCAGTGGGAATAAGGAGGGGGCTGTAGCCAGTTAAATGGGGAGGCTGTCGCTCTGTGGGGTTTGCAGAGAGCAGCAAAAGAGGGCACTGAAGGGGTTTGTTGGGGAAAGTTCACTGGCGCCGAAGATGACCAGGATCTGCCCAGGATCCCTGAACTCTGAATGTAGCTGCAGTGCTCTGTGTCTGCCCTCTTGTATTGTGGTACCACCGGGCCCGTGTTGGCTCGAACCCCGTTTTCCTGTTCCCACTATGTTCTCCCCTGTTGTTTGTCTACCTTCATCCTTCTGTAAGTCAATATTTCCCTTTCCTATATTTGTGGTATTATTCTGGGGTGTGTGCATTTACCCTGGGGGACGGGGGGTGGGGAGGTTGGAACAGGTGCCCTTACGGTGGAAGGGAATTACCCTGCTGTGCTCAACAAAATACTTGTCAGTGCAGAATTAAGGCTGCCCAGCAGTCCCTTGTCCCTTTCCAAAATGCAGAGAGCAGCTAAACTTAAGTTTCTGAAATGCAAGAGATACAAAGTAACAGCACCCACCACCCCAGCCGTGCCCCCTGAACTCTGCCTCCTGGGCTGGCAACAGGTGCTGGAAACAGTTCAGTAAGGGTGGTGCCATCATACACAGGCATGAGGAAGGGCTAGGGAAGGTGCCGTTGCTGGTGTTGTGTTTCTCGGATTTGGATTCAAGCATCTATCTGCCTGCACTCCCACTGTCTTGCTCGTGTTCAGAGTCGCCGTACTGACTGGGGGAGGGATTCATTCGAGCAGACTGGCAGAGCTGTCACTGTGATAAGAGGAGAGGTGTGTGTACCTTGAGGGATCACATACGTGTCTTATTTCAGTGCTGAGGTAGACTGTCAGCAGAACTGCCCAGAGGCGTCTTCTTGCCACGGGGACTGTCAGCAGTCTGGTGTTTGCTGCACCTGACCTAAGCCTCCTGTCACGGTTACAGAACTAGCTACACCTGCCCCCTGGCTGGTCTGTCTGGCAGCACTTTCAGGGGTCAGACCTCCTGCCTTCACCTGTCCTCATGGAGAATTCCTCAGCTCTCCCACTCTTAGACCAGGCCTGGGCTACAGGACTCTCTGTATCAACCACTGTTACACTGTGGGTGCCAGACACCAGCCGAGATCAATCCCCACTGGTGACATCAGTGAGGGGAGGATCAGAGCCATCATCTGGCACCCTGATGTGCACAAAAATGTTCTAATAACTACCTGTTAGTATCACGTGACCTTTTATTGGTGTCTGTGTGTCTCATTAATCCCTGGCTCTATGACCCTAAATTTAGCTCTCTAACACTACCCCAGAGTCCAGTGAGCCACAGCAATTTTCAAGACAACCCTGAGTGTGGGTCTGGATTTTAGAGCCCTTAGAAAAAACAGCTGTTAACAGTCAACTAGAATAAACCTCAACCAGAGCAGAGCTGCTGCCCCACTAAAATGAGATAAATCAGGTGTCATCTCACAATGGCCCCTCTGACTCCACTTATTACCCTGTTGAAGACGTCAAAGTATCACAAGTTACTGACCTGCCACCTGCAGTTCCAATAAAGCTTCTTCATAAGTGACACGGGACTGAAAAAAGCATGTGTACTGTCCCTTGTCGGAGAGTCGGATATTGTATGTTCTCAGGGAAACTCTCCCATTGGTGATGTCATCGCTCAAGAGCTCAGTTCTTCCTCGATATTCCAACATCTGCTCTCCATACTGATCCTGCCCATCACGGTACAGGTGCACAACTGCAGAGTACGGGGATCTGAACCTTCTCAGCTCCATGTTCTCAGCACTCATCCTGGGGGAGAGGTGGCAGGGCAGGACGGCCTCACCCCCTAGGGAGGCAGTGGCTGGATGGTCAGGTCCAATCACTGTGAACTGTGCTGTGAAATGTACAGTGAAAAAAGGAAATTAAATAGGCGAGAGGCTGGAGGTGGCATTAATTCAGCAGTAAGATATACAGTAAGAGAGTGCCCTGCATTAGCAGTGAACACCATGTACCCAGGCAGTGCTCTCGACATGTCTGTGAGTGTAGAGAGTCACAAGTTTGGCCTCTGACTTCCTCTGGGGTCTGCTCAAGGAATGTCCCCTTAGGTCTCAAGCCTTCAGCCATCACCTCTTTCTGGGCAGGGATCCATGTCCTTCTCTCGCCACACTGAGGTTTTACAGCTCCCGGCAATTCACCGTGGTTTTCCCAGCAGGCCTGAGAAAAGTCCAGCACCTGCATTTTGCCTTCTCTCCCAGAGCTACAAACAGCATGTGTGAGCGGTTACCAGTAATCAAATCGCACTTCCAAAGCAGAGCAAAAGCCTGACAGAGAAAATGTATCGTAAATCAGAGGTCTGAACACATTATGCTTATACCAAATGATTCTCATCTGGCACACGGGACTCTTTAAAAATGTCTATAATGGTATCCCTCTTGCTTAGCAGGTGATGTCAGTTTGTAGCCCAAAATCCCAGGTCTCTTCTCAGTTTAAATCAAGGATTTAACCAAAAATTGTTCTCTTCAACTTCTGGGAGCTGGTCTGAATTACTTTAAGCAGTTTCCCCTCTGGGTGGTTGTGATAGGATCCCCAGGGTATAACCTGGAACTGGGACCTGGGGGATGGGGACATGGGCCGGGGGCTGCTCTCTGTGCCCCCCACCCCCACACTGCAGGCAGGTGGAGAGTCTGCCATGGCTCCCCACAGCTGCCTACGCAGCTCTTATCATAGCTCGGCTGCGGCTCCAAGACCCTGCCATGGAGCCAGGTTGGGGAGAGCTGCGTGGGCAGCTGTGGTGAGCCTAGGTCCCTCCAGCTGCACTGAGTGGAGATCCAGGGAGCAGGGACACGGGCAGAGGCTGCTTTTGGAAGCTTCCAGAATTGGCCAGTGGTGGGGACTCCAGGGGAAGAGGAGCAGAGGGGCAGGCCCCTGGGGGGAAGGGGAGGGGCCTCAGGCAGTGCGGGCCCCCGGCCCTCCCACTTTTGAGAAGGCTCCAACGCCCTTGGTTGAAATTCTCTAAGCTCTTCAACTAAAACCACATTATTTTAGGTAAAATATAGAACAGATATATTAACTGCAGAAGTGGTTCTCAAACTGTGGGTCGGAACCCCAAAGTGGGTCATCACCTCTTTTTAATGGGGTTGCCAGGGCTTGTGTTGGACTTGCTGGGCCCTGGGGTCAAAGTCAAAGCCCAGGCCCCACCATCCAGGGCTGAAGCCAAAGCCCCAGAGCTTCAGCCCTTGGTGGCGAGGCTCAGGATACAGATCACGCACTTGGGGCTGAAGCCCTTGGGCTTCAGCTTTGCCCCTCTCCCCCACCAAGGCAGTGGTGTGCAGACTTCAGTTCCCTCCCCCCAGGAGTCATGTAGTAATTTTTGTTGTCAGAAGGGGGTCACGGTTCAATGAAGTTTGAGAACCTCTGAACTACAGAAAGATAGATTTTAGGTGATTATAAGTAGCAGGCAGAGAGATCAGAGATTACATTACTTAGATTACATAAGAAATAAAATCACAGTGTACAGACTAAGCAAGATTTGAATCAAGTAGTTTCTCACCCTAACTGATGTTACAGGCAGCTCACAGTTCTTAATACACAGGCTGTATTCTCTTTCAGCCTGGGACCAATCTCCACAGTTCAAAGTCTCTGTCTTCCGTCAATCTTCGAGGTGTTCAGAGTGGGGAGCAGAGAGGCCCAGCTGTGATGTCATCATCCCTCACTTATATTTTCTCTCCACGTGCTAGAAAGATTCTTGATGTGAAGTGGGGGTTGGTAGCCAGTGACACTTGCTCCTTTGTTGTCACTGAAAGGCTAGCTCTGGGTGTCTCCCACTTACCACATATTTCAGTAACAAACCTATAGCAATACTTCATAACTTCACATGAAATGATGGTACATAGAATTCAACAGGATATTCAACAGATCAAGGGAAAGTGTGGGACCCCTACTGAATGGGGAGGCAACCTAGTGACAGATGATGTGGAAAAAGCTGAAGTACTCAATGCTTTTTTTTGCCTTGGTCTTCACAGACAAGTCAGCTCCCAGACTGCTGCACTGGGCAGAACAGTATGGAGAGGTAGTGAGCAGCCCTCTGTAGTGAAAGAACAGGTTAAGGACTATTTAAAAAAGCTGGACATGCACAAGAACATGGGTCCAGATCTAATGCATCCGAGAGTGCTGAGGGAGTTGGCTGATGTAATTGCAGAGCCATTGGCCATTATTTTTTAAATCTCATGGCGATCGGGGGAGGTCCCGGACGATTGAAAAAAGGCAAATATAGTGCCCATATTTTAAAAAGGGAAGAAAAAGAACCCAGGGAACTACAGACCAGTCAGCCTCACCTCAGTCCCTGGCAAAATCATGGAGCAGGTCCTCAAAGAATCCATTTTGAAGCACTTGGAGGATGGAGCTTGGCTGTTCTCAGAGGTGGCATATGACAGAACAAGAAGCAATGGTTTCAAGTTGCTGTGGGGGAGGTCTAGGTTGGATATTAGGAAACACTATGTTTGTCAAGCCGGGCCTTAAAAACCTCTAAGGATGGAGATTCCGCCACCTTCCTAGGTAACCCATTCCAGTGCTTCACCACTCTCCTGGTGAAATAGCCTCTGGCATGTAATCTGCTCCTTGGATTGTGCAACTGAATGACACTAGCCAATATCTCCAGTCCCAGACACAACCCTAGGAACCTCCATCTTCCAGCGTCCAGTTATACCTACTTATTGAGTTCATCAATTTAACAAAGAAATTGATATGTACCAGGCTTGTTATCCCAAGGGGAGTCTCTGACACACTCCAAACCAAACGCACTGCTTCAGGTAGAATAAACAAACAGATTTATTAACTATGGAGATAAATTTTAAGTGATTATAAGGCAAAGCATAACAAGTCAGATTTGGTCAAATGAAATGAAAGCAAAACGCATTCTAAGCTGATCTTAACACTTTCAATGCCCTTACAAATGTAGGGCATGACTACACTTGCAGATGTAGAGTGCTTTGAGTTAAACCAGCCTTCATAGAGCACGGCAGGGAAAGCGCTGCAGTCTGTCCACACTGACAGCTGCAAGTGTACTAGCGTGGCCACATTTGCGGCACTTGGAGCGGCATGGGGAGCGGTGCATTCTGGGCAGCTATCCCAGCATGCAAGTGACTGCAACGTGCTTTTCAAATGTGGGGGGGGAGTGTGGCAGGGAGTGTGTTGTGTGTATGTGGGGGGAGAGAGAGAGTGGGTTTTTGGGGGGCTGACAGCATATCAGCATGCTGTCTTGTAAGTTCAGATCCCCCACCCCCCTCTCTCTCACACACACACAGCATTGCACAGTAATGGTTGCTTTATAAGCAGCCGGCTGTCAGAAATGGAGCTTTGAAAGGGCATATCCGCATTCCTGCAGTGATTCCAAACAATGAGAAGAGTGGCCACTTGCCTGAAGGGGATTATGGGACATTTCCGGAGGCTGATCAGAGCGCAATAATGCAACACCTCGTTCACACTGATGCCCGGGCGTTTCAGCCGAGGCACAGCAAGCATTAATCTTCCTGTGGAGGTGGATTACCAGGAGCGCTCCAGCTGCAGAGTCCAGGCACTCTAAGTGCCTTGCCAGTGTGGATGGGTCGTGAGTTAGAGCGCACTGGGCTGCTTTAATGCACTCTAACTTGCAAGTGTAGCCATGCCCTTAGATGCTTCTCACCACAGGCTGGCTGGTTGCTCTTCAGCCAGGCTCTCCCCTTTGATCAGCGCTTCAGTCGCTTGGTGGTGGTGTCTGTAGGTGTAGGTGGAAGAGAGAGAGCATGGCAAACGTCTCTCCCGTTTATCCTGTTCTTTTTTCCTCTTGGCTTTGTCCCCCGCGCCCCTTCAGAGTCAGGTGAGCATTACCTCATCGCAGTCCGAAACTGACCAAAGGAAGGAGGGGTGACTCACTCGAGAGTCCAACAGATTCTTTTGTTGCTGCCTAGGCCAGTGTCCTTTGTTCCCGTGAGGCTGGGCTGGGTTTGTTTCATACCTGCCTGATGAGGTGTGAACTGCCCCTCTGCTCTTGGATAGTTTTTGCCTGGGCTCATTTTAAGCCAGGAGAATATGTTTTCAGGCTCATAACTACATACATGAAATTATAACCTATAACAATACTAGAACGTTACTTGTAACAACAATCACTATAACATTACTGTAACAACGATGCTCAGTGCGTCTTGAGCCTTCCGAAGACACCCGACATGACAAACTTTGCATTGGATACCACACAATCATTTTACAAGGATGAACATGGGATACTTGGTGTTCCCCCGAGTTACAGAGCGTCACACCCTCCCTGATGGAGGAGATTATAGTCCTGAGCCCACAAAGCTACATATAGATACTGTTTATCAAGGGGTACAAAGATATACAGAACATGCATAATGTTAATTTGATAGTCCCCAAAATACTGCATGTGGTTCCAATATCGGTCACCCAGAGTTCACATGTGAATGTTATACACTGTCCCTATTATCTCTGAATAGGGCTCCTTGGGTATAATGGATACTGGGGGGGTCTGGTTCTCTGATACACCAAGGACTTTTCATGCTGTTCCAGTGTGAGGGCCTCTCCAACTGGTGTAGGGCTGGTGTAAGGGCCTGCAAGGTGTAAAGATATGAAAATTGATCGTCATCACTATGCAGGTAAAGTTACAGGTCAGATAATGGAGAGGGAGAAGGCGGCAGATAGAAAAGTGCTGGGGGCAGAGAACCAGCCATTGTGGAACTGCACAGAAAAGGTGGGGGGGGGGGCATGTCTCAGGGCAGAGACTCAGCAAGAGCTGGTTAAATTAGCAGGATGGAAACCACAGCAGGAGGAACCAAAATGCCTGAGTAGTTGTGGGAGCAGCCCCAGGGTGGAGTGGGACATAAGGTCTTCACCAAGGGCACAGAATGAAGAAGCCAGTAAATATCCTCACATCCCCATTGTGAGATGAGGTCCCTTCCAACCTTGATATTCTATGATTCTATGACATCTCGCTCTCGGCCCTAGTCAGATGTGCCTAGTGCAATGTGAATAACTTGTGGGTTTTCATTTCATAACCAGAGAGATGGGGATTCATAATTTGTTTGTGGCTTAAGAGGCTAATCTGTGACCTACACAGTCCAGCCGTGTAATCTATAGGAATTGGGTAGTGTCCCTTTAAATAGTATGAGAGCCCTACAATGATGCTCACCATTTTCTATGTCTTAGAAGCTTCTAGTCAGAGCAGCAGCATGCGTATAGCTAGGCCTGACAACAAGACTGTATATAGGTAGCAAACACGGTTACTGGGGACCCAGATGTGCCCTGTGGTTTCTCCACGTTGCTGGTTGTTGGCAGGTTGCGCAGACATGGTTTATAAGAAAAGGCAGTGAGGTAAGATGGGTGTTAGTGACCAGCAAGAGAACATCAGCAAACCCAGCGAGGAGCCCAGAGCTCCTACCAGACACCAGACTGTGAACCTGTAGAGCGAGGCAGAGAGCGACGGAGCCGGGCAGAGCGGAGCTCACTGTGGAGCCGGGAGAGAACAAGGGAACCTTCCCCATCATTGTAGCTGGGTCTGGGGAACAGGAGAAATAACAAACGAGACAGCGAGTGAGTGGGATGTGGTGACACGACACAGGGCAGTGGGGAGGAGGTAACAAGCCAACCATGCTCCAGAAGGGAAGGGATTTCCCCCTCAGGCCTCGTCTGCCTTGGCTCTGAGCAGGGTCAGATGTCACTGGGCCAGCAGCCAGTCCATACCACACTCACTCTATGGCTGCGCATGTGGAGCTGTCTGGTCTATTAGACTGTAAGGAACTCCCCAGGGCAGGGATGGTCCCTGACTATTGGTGTGTCCAGGGCCAGGCCCAATGGGGTATCTCGTTTGGGGCATTTAGGCACTACTGTAGAATGGGACGTATTAAGGAAAACAAGCCAGTATGGTATGAATGGCCACTGATTGCTGTGGGGAAAAGTGGCTCCATCGCCTGACCACACCTGTCCCAGGTCTCTGGGGATCTCTCAATGAGCAGATGAGTCCCTGGCCCTGGTGATTTTTCATGTCAGTGACCCACCCTCATTGGCTCCAGCCTTGGTGCAAAGGTCGGATGAATTCTGAACAGGGTCACCTCGGCTCTGCGCCCCCTGGGATCTGAAACATTCAAACCTCTCTCAGGGTGCATCTGCACTGCAGGCGGGAGCGAGCTTTGCGTGGGTGTAGACAGACACATGCTAGGTCTGCTCGAGCTAGTGCACTAACACTAGCAGCGTAGCTGGGGTAACCCGGGCAGCAGCTCGGGTTACCTGCCTGAGAACAACCCCGCCTGGACCCCTTAGGTATGTACTTGGGCAGCTAGCTTGAGCCACCGCCCACGCTACCCCCGGCTACACTGCTCTTTTTATTGCACTAGTGTTAGTCACTCAGGGCACGCTGCTCCCAGCCGTGCAGCTCCTGCCAGGCCGTGCAGTGGTCAGCGTGAACCAGACTGTGCCCGTGACTTTCCCTAGACTGGGAGAGCCGCCAGCCAGTGTTGCCCACAGAGCGGCCAGCATTGGCCAGGAAGGGAGCCTGACCAAGGCTCCAGGGCACAGACTCAAGGCCGCCACCACCACCACCCCCCTGTGACTCCCACTGACAGGGCTCTGGGGCAGGTGAAGCACCCCCTGCCCTGGCAGACACCCATAGGATGAGTGCCAGCGGTAACAGCACCTGCCATCCCTCGGGGCAATGGCCCCGCAGACTGTCAAGGGGCTGATAGGGATACATTGACAAAGGTTTTGCTCTTCTTGTCTTTCACCCCCTCACTCTGGAACTTCAGTTTAGTGACTTAATAATAAAGGTGAAGAAGGGGGGCAGAATCACAAACAACTAACCCCCGCATCACAACATCACATAAGGAAAACTACACATGGTGATTACTGGCCAATCAACATCTAACATCACTGAACAGAACCAATGAGTGCCAGTGAGCCCAGCACTGTGCCAGTCCAGTCAGATGAATGGAGCAATCTCTGAATTTGCAGGGACATTCCCACAGCCAGATTTACATTCAGAGTCAGGAAGCACCGGTGTCTCCTAAGAATTCCTTCAGTGAGGCCTGTTGGTGCCAACAGCTCATCCGAAGGGTCAGTGCTGTATGTGAGGTCTCAGACCGAGCACTGTAGCAGGGGATCCAGTGCCCAGAGCGCCCCTCCCTGCCAAATCCTGGACAGAAGCTTTGAACCCGTGCCCATCTTTGTTAGGGGGCTCTCAGAGTCTCTGACACCCGTGGCCGCTCTCCTCTGCTCCGCCTCCTCCTCGAGCAGGCCGCCGCTGCTGCTTCTCCCGCCTCCCAGGCTTGCGGGCCAATCAGCTGCTTGGTGCGCAAGCCTAGGAGGGAGAGAGGCAGAGCGGGGCGGGGCTCAGGGGAGGAGCCAGAGCAGACGGGAGCCGGGGTGGGGAGCGTTGCCCTGTGCGCCGCCCCCCGTTACTTGCTGCAGGTGGCCCTCCCCGCACCCCCCTGCCCCAGCTCACCTCCGCTCCACCACCCCCAACCACTTGGCGCCCTAGGCGACTACCTAGTTCTCCTAGTGGGCCCCGCACCCCCCCTAGGGATGGGCCTGCATGGGAGAGTGCTCTAAAATATTTATTCCGGTAACTGAAGTTAGGCTGACTGGTCTATAGTTCCCTGTGTCCTCTTTGTTCCCCTTTTTAAAGACAGGTACAGTGTTTGCCTTTCTCCAGTCCCAGGATCCACATCCATCCTCCATGAGTTCTGAGAGCCAGGGCTGTCCCTAGGGGGGTACAGGGCCCGGGACAACTCCCCCCACCACCACCCCAGGCCCTTCTCCCAAACCCCCGCCACACCTCTTCCCATCTCTGCTCTGCCCCCATTCCACCCCTTCCCCAAGCCCGTGCCCCTTTCTCTCCCGAGTGACACTGGAAATTGGTGAGGAGGGGCATAGCGGAGTGGAGTGGAGCAGGGCTGGACACTGCTGCCGGCCCCCAAGCCGCCCAGGCCCCACATCCTCCGGAAGCAGTAAAGCTCAGTAAAGCTCACTCAGTAAAAAGAAAAGGAGGACTTGTGGCACCTTAGAGACTAACAAATTTATTTGAGCATAAGCTACAGCTCACTTCATCAGATGCTCACAAAAGCTTATGCTCAGATAAATTTGTTAGTCTCTAAGGTGCCACAAGTACTCCTTTTCTTTTTGCAAATACAGACTAACACGGCTGCTACTCTGAAACCTTTCACCCAGTAAAGTGATTCATGGGGCGGGGGGAGCAATAAAGCCAATTAAATTTTCAAAAATGTTGGGAGGTATGCCTAGAGTCGCCCCGGCTCAAACCGTCCTGTGGATGGCATGGCTCTGCTGAGAGAGAATCGTTAGCAGGTCTGAGAGCCTGTCAGCTAGTTCCTTAAGTGCCCTCAGGTGAATTTCATCAGGTTCCACCAACATGAATACATCGAACTTACCTAAATATTCTTTAACCTGTTCTTTCCCTATTTTGGCTGGGCTCCTTCCCCCTTGTTGTGAATATGAATTGTGTTGAGTACCTGGTCATAATTGACTTTTTTAGTGAAGAATGAAGCTAAATAGGCATTAAACACCCCAGTGTTAGTGACTCAGACATGGTGTCACACCCCGATGGCCCCCTCCCTCAAAGGGTCCCCTGGGGAAGGCAGATAGGCTTTGTATATTGCTAACACTGTTGCAAGCATTGCAGGGTATTTTGGAAAGGGTCAAAGGTCTGAGTGAGTGTGGAATGGAGGATTCCTTTGCAGGTTGCAAGAGGCCAGGGGGTGGGTGGGTGGGGGGAAGAGAGCAGAGAACGGGTTAACTCCACACTCATGCTAGGCCCGAAGATAAGACGCTGACTCCACCAGCTCAAGGCCACGGCACACATCTGTCTTTCGGCTGCTTGCCAAGAAAGAGGGGGCCCGGAATCCACCGACCAGCCATGAGAAAGGGAGATTCAACTGAACAGACCTGCAGAGCCAGCCCATAACAAACGAGGCAAGTGAGGCCAGTAAAGAAGAAAACAAGGTCTAAGCCCTGGTCTACACTAGGACTTTAGGTCGAATTTAGCAGCGTTAAATCGATGTAAACCCGCACCTGTCCACATGATGAAGCCGTTTATTTCGACTTAAAGGGCTCTTAAAATCGATTTCCTTACTCCACCCCTGACAAGTGGATTAGCGCTTAAATCGGCCTTGCCGGGTTGAATTTGGGGTACTGTGGACACAATTTGACGGTATTGGCCTCCGGGAGCTATCCCAGAGTGCTCCATTTTGACCGCTCTGGACAGCACTCTCAACTCAGATGCACTGGCCAGGTAGACAGGAAAAGAACCGCGAACTTTTGAATCTCATTTCCTGTTTGGCCAGCGTGGCAAGCTGCAGGTGACCATGCAGAGCTCATCAGCAGAGGTGACCATGATGGAGTCTCAGAATCGCAAAAGAGCTCCAGCATGGACCGAACGGGAGGTACGGGATCTGATCGCTGTATGGGGAGAGGAATCCGTGCTATCAGAACTCCGTTCCAGTTTTCGAAATGCCAAAACCTTTGTCAAAATCTCCCAGGGCATGAAGGACAGAGGCCATAACAGGGACCCGAAGCAGTGCCGCGTGAAACTGAAGGAGCAAGCCTACCAGAAAACCAGAGAGGCGAACGGCCGCTCCGGGTCAGAACCCCAAACATGCCGCTTCTATGATGAGCTGCATGCCATTTTAGGGGGTTCAGCCACCACTACCCCAGCCATGTTGTTTGACTCCTTCAATGGAGATGGAGGCAATACGGAAGCAGGTTTTGGGGATGAAGAAGATGATGATGAGGAGGAGGTTGTAGATAGCTCACAGCAAGCAAGCGGAGAAACCGGTTTTCCCGACAGCCAGGAACTGTTTCTCACCCTGGACCTGGAGCCAGTACCCCCCGAACCCACCCAAGGCTGCCTCCTGGACCCAGCAGGCGGAGAAGGGACCTCCGGTGAGTGTACCTTTTAAAATACTATACATGGTTTAAAAGCAAGCATGTGAAAGGATTACTTTGCCCTGGCATTCGCGGCTCTCCTGGATATACTCCCAAAGCCTTTGCAAAAGGTTTCTGGGGAGGGCAGACTTATTGCGTCCTTCATGGTAGGACACTTTACCACTCCAGGCCAGTAACACGTACTCAGGAATCATTGTACAACAAAGCATTGCAGTGTATGTTTGCTGGCGTTCAAACAACATCCGTTCTTTATCTCTCTGTGTTATCCTCAGGAGAGTGAGATATAATCCATGGTCACTTGGTTGAAATAGGGTGCTTTTCTTCAGGGGACACTCAGAGGTGCCCGTTCCTGCTGGGCTGTTTGCCTGCGGCTGAACAGAAATGTTCCCCGCTGTTAGCCACAGGGAGGGGGGAGGGTTGAGGGGGTAGCCATGCGGTGGCGGGAGGCAAAATGCGACCTTGTAACGAAAGCACATGTGCTATGTATGTAATGTTAACAGCAAGGTTTACCCTGAAAGAGTGTAGCCAGTGTTTTATAAAATGTGTCTTTTTAAATACCGCTGTCCCTTTTTTTTTCTCCACCAGCTGCATGTGTTTCAATGATCACAGGATCTTCTCCTTCCCAGAGGCTAGTGAAGATTAGAAAGAAAAAAAAACGCACTCGAGATGAAATGTTCTCCGAGCTGATGCTGTCCTCCCACACTGACAGAGCACAGACGAATGCGTGGAGGCAAATAATGTCAGACTGCAGGAAAGCACAAAATGACCGGGAGGAGAGGTGGCGGGCTGAAGAGAGTAAGTGGCGGGCTGAAGAGAGTAAGTGGCGGGCTGAAGAGAGGGCTGAAGCTCGAATGTGGCGGCAGCGTGATGAGAGGAGGCAGGATTCAATGCTGAGGCTGCTGGAGGATCAAACCAGTATGCTCCAGTGTATGGTTGAGCTGCAGCAAAGGCAGCTGGAGAACAGACTGCCACTACAGCCCCTGTGTAACCAACCGCCCTCCTCCCCAAGTTCCATAGCCTCCACACCCAGACGCCCAAGAACGCGGTGGGGGGGCCTCCGGCCAACCAGCCACTCCACCACAGAGGATTGCCCAAAAAAAAGAAGGCTGTCATTCAATAAATTTTAAAGTTGTAAACTTTTAAAGTGCTGTGTGGCATTTTCCTTCCCTCCTCCACCACCCCTCCTGGGCTACCTTGGTAGTCATCCCCCTGTTTGTGTGATGAATGAATGAAGAATGCATGAATGTGAAGCAACAATGACTTTATTGCCTCTGCAAGCGGTGATCGAAGGGAGGAGGAGAGGGTGGTTAGCTTACAGGGAAGTAGAGTGAACCAAGGGGCGGGGGGTTTCATCAAGGAGAAACAAACAGAACTTTCACACCGTAGCCTGGCCAGTCATGAAACTGGTTTTCAAAGCCTCTCTGATGCGTACCGCGCCCTCCTGTGCTCTTCTAACCGCCCTGGTGTCTGGCTGCGCGTAACCAGCAGCCAGGCGATTTGCCTCAACCTCCCACCCCGCCATAAACGTCTCCCCCTTACTCTCACAGATATTGTGGAGCACACAGCAAGCAGTAATAACAGTGGGAATATTGGTTTCGCTGAGGTCTAAGCGAGTCAGTAAACTGCGCCAGCGCGCCTTTAAACATCCAAATGCACATTCTACCACCATTCTGCACTTGCTCAGCCTGTAGTTGAACAGCTCCTGACTACTGTCCAGGCTGCCTGTGTATGGCTTCATGAGCCATGGCATTAAGGGGTAGGCTGGGTCCCCAAGGATACATATAGGGATTTCAACATCCCCAACAGTTATTTTCTGGTCTGGGAATAAAGTCCCTTCTTGCAGCTTTTGAAACAGACCAGAGTTCCTGAAGATGCGAGCGTCATGTACCTTTCCCGGCCATCCCACGTTGATGTTGGTGAAACGTCCCTTGTGATCCACCAGAGCTTGCAGCACTATTGAAAAGTACCCCTTGTGGTTTATGTACTCGCCGGCTTGGTGCTCCGGTGCCAAGATAGGGATATGGCCCCACCACAGTTAGGGAATCCCATTGCAGCAAAGCCATCCACTATGACCTGCACATTTCCCAGGGTCACTACCCTTGATATCAGCAGATCTTTGATTGCGTGGGCTACTTGCATCACAGCAGCCCCAACAGTAGATTTGCCCACTCCAAATTGATTCCCAACTGACCGGTAGCTGTCTGGCGTTGCAAGCTTCCACAGGGCTATCGCCACTCGCTTCTCAACTGTGAGGGCTGCTCTCATCTTGGTATTCATGCGCTTCAGGGCAGGGGAAAGCAAGTCACAGAGTTCCATGAAAGTGCCCTTACGCATGCGAAAGTTTCGCAGCCACTGGGAATCATCCCAGACCTGCAACACTATGCGGTCCCACCAGTCTGTGCTTGTTTCCCGAGCCCAGAATCGGCATTCCACAGCATGAACCTGCCCCATTAGCACCATGATGCATGCATTGGCAGGGCCCATGCTTTCAGAGAAATCTGTGTCCATGTCCTGATCACTCACGTGACCGCGCTGACGTCGCCTCCTCGCCCGGTAGCGCTTTGCCAGGTTCTGGTGCTGCATATACTGCTGGATAATGCGTGTGGTGTTTAATGTGCTCCTAATTGCCAAAGTGAGCTGAGCGGACTCCATGCTTGCCTTGGTATGGCGTCCGCACAGAAAAAAGGCGCGGAATGATTGTCTGCCGTTGCTCTGACGGAGGGAGGGGCGACTGACGACACGGCTTACAGGGTTGGCTTCAGGGAGCTAAAATCCACAAAGGGGGTGGCTTTAAATCAAGGAGTAGTTCAGGCAGGAGTTCATGGAGGGTTCCAATAAGAAATGGTGCACCTAAGTTACTTTTCTTATTGGAACAAGGAGGTTAGCCTGGCCTCTGATTGATACATGGCTAGATTTAGCTCGCTGCACCTTCTCTGTGAGTGACTGCAGTGTGACCTAGAGGAATGAGTCCCCTAGACAGGAGAGGAGGCAAATGAGTACAAAACAAATCTGGTCTATTTCTTGTTTTGATCCACTCCATCTATCTTTTACATCTTTGGCTGGCAGCAGACGGTGCAGAAGGACTGCATGCCATCCATATCTCATGGCTGCTCGGCAGAAGATGGTACAGTACGACTGCTAGCCATCCTCATCTCTTGCCTGCCTGGCAGAAGATGGTGCAATGTGACTGCTAGCCATCCTCATCTCTTGCCTGCCTGGCAGAAGATGGTACAATACGATTGCTAGTCATCGTCATCTCTTGCCTGCCCGGCAGAAGATGGTACAATACGACTGCTAGCAATCCGTATTGCCTGCCTGATCACCATAAGACGGTTCAATAGGACTGACTGCAGGACTAAAGAGAATGACCTGGTCAAGTCACCAAAAATTTAGTCCCTGCGCCCATGTCTGCCCAGGCGCTCCCAGCCGACGTGGCCAGGAGCACCTCGGACACGACGAGGACGGCTACCAGTCATACTGCACCGTCTGCTGCCAGAAGGCAATGGGTTGCTGCTACTGTGTAGCAATGCAGTACCACGTCTGCCAGCACCCAGGAGACATACGGTGACGGTTACCCGAGCAGGCTCCATGCTTGCGGTGGTATGGCGTCCGCACAGGTAACTCAGGAAAAAAGGCGCAAAACGATTGTCTGCCCTTGCCTTCACGGAGGGAGGGAGGGAAGGGGGGCCGGACAATATGTACCCAGAACCACCCGCGACAATGTTTTAGCCCAATCAGAGTGCTCCATTGTGACTGCTCTGGACAGCACTCTCAACTCAGATGCACGATTGTTTGCCGTTGCTCTGACGCAGGGAGGGGCGACTGAGGACACGGCTTACAGGGTTGACTTCACGGAGGGTTCCAATAAGAAATGGTGCACCTAAGTTATTGTTCTTATTGGAACAAGGAGGTTAGCCTGGCCTCTGATTGATACATGGCTAGATTTAGCTCGCTGCACCTTCTCTGTGAGTGACTGCAGTGTGACCTAGAGGAATGAGTCCCCTAGACAGGAGAGGAGGCAAATGAGTACAAAACAAATCTGGTCTATTTCTTGTTTTGATCCACTCCATCTATCTTTTACATCTTTGGCTGGCAGCAGACAGTGCAGAAGGACATATTGCCTACCTGCTCACCATAAGATGGTTCAATAGGACTGACTGCCGGACTTAAGAGAATGACCTGGTCAAGTCACCAAAAATTTAGTCCCTGCGCCCATGTCTGCCCAGGCGCTCCCAGCCGACGTGGCCAGGAGCACCTCGGACATGATGAGGACGGCTACCAGTCGTATTGTACCATCTGCTGCCACAAGGCAAGGGGTTGCTGCTACTGTGTAGCAATGCAGAACCGCGTCTGCCAGCACCCAGGAGACATACGGTGACGGTGAGCTGAGCGGGCTCCATGCTTGCGGTAGTATGGCGTCCGCACAGGTAACTCAGGAAAAAAGGCGCGAAACGATTGTCTGCCCTTGCTTTCACGGAGGGAGGGAGGGAGGGAAGGGGGGACTGATGATATGTACCCAGAACCACCCGCGACAATGTTTCAGCCCCATCAGGCATTGGGATCTCAACCCAGAATTCCAATGGGCAGCGGAGACTGCGGGAACTGTGGGATAGCTACCCACAGTGCAACGCTCCGGAAGTCGACTCTAGCCTCGGTACTGTGGAAGCACTCCGCCGAGTTAATGCACTTAATGCACTTCTGTGGGGACACACACACTCGAATATATAAAACCGATTTCTAAAAAACCGACTTCTATAAATTCGACCTTATTACGTAGTGTAGACATACCCTAAGACTGCAAAGATTGAAAACACTGGCGAGACAGCAAGAGGGGGAGCTGAGCCTTGCGTCCCTGGAGCCAGGGTATTTTGAGAAAGCTGAAGACACCATGAAAAGCAGGTTTGGACTGGCACAGAGGGCATCAGGAGCAGGGGTCCCTGAACGAAGCATCCCCCCCTCCCAAGGATCCTGGGACTTAAAACCCTCCTGAGAGCTGGAGCAATTTGGAGATCACAGCGGATCCTCGGACGACCTGGGCCCAGGACAGCACTCCCGTCCACCCTTCCCCCCCTCTTCTTCTTACGTCACACCCAGGCTTGGCCAGCTTTGGGTGGGGCATATATGAGTATGAAAGTGGGTTAGGGCTTGGAGCACTAACGCTTCCTTCCTTCCTTTGAGTGACATGGAAGCATTTCCAGTACTCTCTGCTGTTATTTTATTATTTTATCAATAAAGCTTTAAAATGTAGACCCTTGCTGTGTTCCGTTATCTCCTCCCTTAATGATCCTGTGGCCTTAGACTGATCACCTGATGCTTCAGGCAGATTGGTAACAGAAATCTGTCACAATGGGCAATCATGCCTAGAGGTCAGAGCAGGGGTCAGTACCCAGGCATCAGAGCCCAGGGTCAAAACTGGAGTCAGAGCCTTGATGCCAGAGTCAGGGATCAGAGCTGATGTCAGAGATCAGGAATCTGAGTTGAGGAGTCAGAACTGGGTTAGCTGGAATGAGGCAAATAAGGGGCAAGGTTGGGGCCAAGGCAGGAGCAGGTGCTATCACAGACATGGGTGATGCTTTGAGCAGCCTTTGAACTGCTGCTGCTGGGCTTCAGAACTGCTCTGCTGACTCTTCCAACCAATCAGTTCCTGTAGCCAATCAAGCAGCCTACTGCCGGCCAGCTGTGCTCATTAGGTTGCCCAGAGACTGGGTCTGATTCCTGACACGCAGCCTTCTTGAGGTTGTCAGTTATTAGCCCTGTTCCTTTGCTAAGTAAGGGGCCTGCACTTTCCTTCCTCTTTCTCTTGCTCCTAACCTATTTACAGAACCTCGTCTTATTGCCTTTTTTGTCCCTAGCTAGGTGCAGCTAATTTTCTGACTTCGCCTTTCTCATTTTGTCCCTATGTGCTTGTGCTAGTCATCTGGACTCATTCCGAGCAACTTGTCCATGTTTCCACATTTTGTAGGATTCCCTTTTGGTTTGCAGGTCATTACAAAGCTCCTGATGGAGCCATATGGGCCTCTTACTATTCTTCCTATCTGTCCTTTATATCAGGAGAGCTTGCTGTTGGGTTGGACCTTTATTAGTGTCTCTGACACACTGCCAGCTCTCCTGAACTCCTTTTTCCCATAGATTTTCTTCCCGTGGGATCTTAGCTGCCAGCTCGCTGAGTTCGTTAAAGGTCATTGTCCTTGTTCTGCTACTCTCACTCCTTCCTTCCCTTCCAATCATGGCATCTGGCATTACAGGGCCACTTTCACCCAACTGCCTCCAACCTTCAGATTCACGACCAATTCCTTCCACCCCACTAGTCAGAATCATGTTGAAAATGGCTACTCCCTTGGTTACTTCCTCCACCTTCAGAAACAAAAGGTTCTCCCGGATACATTCCAAAAACATATAGGAACCATTTGTGTTTTGCTGTATTTCTTTTCCAACAGGTATCTGCTAAAGCCTCTCATTACTACTAGGTCTTATGTTTTGTATATTTCTGTTATTTGTTCTAGAAATGCCACACCTACCTCCTTCTCCTGATTTGGGGGTCACTAATAGACCCCTATCATGACATAGCTTCTGTTCCCCCCCCACTTTTATCTTAACCCATTGTAAGGGATCAGAGCATAGGCAGTCTTGCCTACAAATCACAGCTGGAATGAGGTCTGCCTACCAGGGAAGAGAGTCTCTGGGTCAATGTTAGAGGAATCACAAAGCCAAGTTCCATAAAAAAGAGTCCGGGTCAGGCTGGGTCAGAGACCAGAGGCAGTATCAGGTTAGGATCATGAGTCAGGGTCAAAGTTAGGCTGGAATCAGGAGATGTAGCAGACCAAGATCTATGTGGTTGCCCAGATATCTTCCTGGATTAAGTAGGGACACCTGTCCAACCTGAGGGCTGCAGGGTACTGTCACTCTGGGTCTCTTGGGCAGTACTTCCTGCAGTGCCTACTCTCCACAGTGCTCCTTGGCTGTACCTCCGCATATCCTGCCAGTGGCACTGTGGGCAGAGGCGATGCGTGTATGTGTGGGTGGGAGTGCGGGGGCCATTCCCCCACACACACACACGGCGGTGGCCTCTGCTGTCCCCTCCCCTCTTCCGGCGCCTTTGGTCCTTACACACAAAGACTTTCAACAGATCTACCTCGCATCTCCTTCTAGACCTCAGAACAAGTGAATAGAGTCTTGATGTATAACGTAACACCACATCCCTTTTCCCCCGCCTGTCCTTCCCGAACAAGCTGTACTCTTCTTTACTGATATTCCAGACATGAGATTTATCCCACCTCGTCTCTGTGATGCCGATTAAGTCATAATTTAGCTAATGTGCTAATGCTTCCAGTTCGTTCCCTGTACTCCTTGTCTTGGTGTAAGTATAGATGTCTCAGACATGGGGTAAATTCTCCCACTGTTATCCCCCTCGCTGCTCCTATGACCCTGAGCTGTGCGCTGGTCCCCGAACTCTGCACAGTATTCTAGTGTCAGTCTCACTGATCCCATATGCAGAGCTACATTCTGCTCCCTATTCCTAGTTGCTACAACCCTGTTTATACAGCCAAGGGTCACATTAACCCTTTTTGCTACAGCATCGCACTGAGATCTTCTGTTTAGTTATGGGTCCACAAGGACCCGTGAGTTCTTCCCAGAGTCACTGCTTTCCAGAAGACATTCCCCCGTTCTGTAGGGCCTACATTCTGCAGGACAAATTTTCAAAAGTATCTAGGCACCTCAAAATACAAGTAGGTGCCTGTAGGATTTCCAAAATCTCTAAGCAGGTTAGACAAACACCTGTTGGGGATGGTTAGATACACTGAACCTACCACAGCTACAGGGAAATGAACTCGATGGTTTCTTGAGGTCCCTTCCAGGCCTACATCTGTGATATCGATGAGGTCATATGATAAAGAATAAACTTGTGCTAGAGGAAAAATAAAAAGAACAAAAATTGTGAAATAACACTTGTTAATTACAAAATCCTGGCAAGAACAAAGAACATAAGAACATAAGAATGGCCATACTGGGTCAGACCAAAGGTCCATCCAGCCCAGTATCCTATCTACCGACAGTGGCCAATGCCAGGTGCCCCAGAGGGAGTGAACCTAACAGGTAATGATCAGTGATCTCTCTCCTGCCACCCATCTCCACCCTCTGACAAACAGAGGGTAGGGACACCCTTCCTTACCCATCCAGGTTAATAGCCATTAATGGACTTAACCTCCATGATTTTATCCAGTTCTCTTTTAAACCCTGTTATAGTCCTAGGCTTCACAACCTCCTCAGGCAAGGAGTTCCACAGGTTGACTGTGCGCTGTGTGAAGAAGAACTTCCTTTTATTTATTTTAAATCTGCTGCCCATTAATTTCATTTGGTGGCCCCTAGTTCTTATATTATGGGAACAAGTAAATAACTTTTCCTTATTCACTTTCTCCACACCATTCATGATCTTATATACCTCTATCATATCCCCCCTTAGTATCCTCTTTTCCAAGATGAAAAGTCCTAGCCTCTTTAATCTCTCCTCATATGGGACCTGTTCCAAACCCCTAATCATTTTAGTTGCCCTTTTCTGAAACTTTTCAAATGCCAGTATATCTTTTTTGAGATGAGGGGACCACATCTATATGCAGTATTCAAGATGTGGGTGTACTGTGGATTTATATAAGAGCAATAAGATATTCTCCGTCTTATTCTCTATCCCTTTTTTAATGATTCCTAACATCCCGTTTGCTTTTTTGACTGCCACTGCACACTGTGTGGACATCTTCAGAGAACTATCCACGATGATGCCAAAATCTTTCTCCCGATTTGTTGTAGCTAAATTAGCCCACATCATAGAATCATAGAATATCAGGGTTGGAAGGGACCTCAGAAGGTCATCTAGTCCAACCCCCTGCTCAAAGCAGGACCAATCCCCAACTAAATCATCCCAGCCAGGGTTTTGTCAAGCCTGACCTTAAAAACCTCAAAGGAAGGAGATTCCACCACCTCCCTAGGTAACGCATTCCAGTGCTTCACCACCCTCCTAGTGAAAAAGTTTTTCCTAATATCCAACCTAAACCTCCCCCACTGCAACTTGAGACCATTACTCCTTGTTCTGTCATCAGCTACCACTGAGAACAGACTAGATCCATCCTCTTTGGAACCCCCTTTCAGGTGGTTGAAAACAGCTATCAAATCCCCCCTCATTCTTCTCTTCCACATGCTAAACAATCCCAGTTCCCTCAGCCTCTCCTCATAAGTCATGTGTCCCAGTCCCCTAATCATTTTTGTTGCCCTCCGCCGGACGTTTTCCAATTTTTCCACATCCTTCTTGTAGTGTAGGGCCCAAAACTGGACACAGTACTCCAGATGAGGCCTCACCAATGTCAAATAGAGGGGAACGATCATGTCCCTCGATCTCCTGGCAATGACCCTACATATACATCCAAAATGCCATTGGCCTTTTTGGCAACAAGGGCACACTGTTGACTCATATCCAGCTTCTCGTCCACTGTAACCCCTAGGTCCTTTTCTGCAGAACTGCTGCCGAGCCATTCGGTCCCTAGTCTGTAGCAATGCATGGGATTCTTCCGTCCTAAGTGCAGGACTCTGCGCTTGTCCTTGTTGAACCTCATCAGATTTCTTTTGGCCCAATCCTCTGATTTGTCTAGGTACCTCTGTATCCTATCCCTACCTCTCCTCCCAGTTTAGTGTCATCTGCAAACTTGCTGAGGGTGCAATCCATGCCATCCTCCAGATCATTTATGAAAATATTGAACAAAACCGGCCTGAGGACCGACCCTTTGGGCACTCCACTTGATACCAGCTGCCAACTAGACATGGAGCCATTGATCACGACCCGTTGAACCCGACAGTCTAGCCAGCTTTCTATCCACCTTATAGTCCATTCATCCAGCCCATACTTCTTTAACTTGCTGGCAAGAATACTGTGGGAGACAGTGTCAAAAGCTTTGCTAAAGTCAAGGAACAACACGTCCACTGCTTTCCCTTCATCCACAGAGCTAGTTATCTCGTCATAGAAGGCAATTAGATTAGTCAGGCATGACTTGCCCTTGGTGAATCCATGCTGACTGTTCCTGATCACTTTCCTCTCCTCTAAGTGCTTCAGAATTGATTCCTTGAGGACCTGCTCCATGATTTTTCCAGGGACTGAGGTTAGGCTGACTGGCCTGTAGTTCCCAGGATCCTCCTTCTTCCCTTTTTTAAAGATGGGCATTACATTAGCCTTTTTCCAGTCGTCCGGGACTTCCCCCGATCGCCATGAGTTTTCAAAGATAATGGCCAATGGCTCTGCAATCACATCTGCCAACTCCTTTAGCACTCTCGGATGCAGCGCATCCGGCCCCATGGACTTGTGCTCATCCAGCTTTTCTAAATAGTCCCAAACAACTTCTTTCTCCACAGAGGGCTGGTCACCTCCTCCCCATGCTGCGCTGCCCAGTGCAGTAATCTGGGAGCTGACCTTGTTCGTGAAGACAGAGGCAAAAAAAGCATTGAGTACATTAGCTTTTTCCACATCCTCTGTCACTAGGTTGCCTCCCTCATTCAGTAAGGGGCCCACACTTACCTTGACTTTCTTCTTGTTGCTAACATACCTGAAGAAACCCTTCTTGTTACTCTTAACATCTCTTGCTAGCTGCAACTCCAGGTGTGATTTGGCCTTCCTGATTTCACTCCTGCATCCCCGAGCAATATTTTTATACTCTTCCCTGGTCATTTGTCCAATCTTCCACTTCTTGTAAGCTTCTTTTTTGTGTTTAAATCAGCAAGGATTTCACTGTTAAGCCAAGCTGGTCGCTTGCCATATTTACTATTCTTTCTACACATCGGGATGGTTTGTTCCTGTAAGCTGTAGGGGCACTGCTAGCCTAGGTTCCAATTAACCATGGTTACTAACTAGAGACAGACATGCAAGGCCTAGCCACGGATTTACTCTACTGCGTAGATTAGTCCTTGGCAGTTTCAGGGGTGGGCAAACTATGGGCCACGGGCCGCATCTGGCCTGTCAGACCTTTAACTTTGGCCCTTGAGCTCTCACCAGTGAGTGGGGTTGGGGGGTCTGCCCCGCTTCACGCAGCTCCTGGAAGCAAAGGTAGACAAGGGACTCCGCATGCTGTCTCCAGCCCAAGCATGGCTCTGCAGCTCCCATTGGACGGGAGCCACGGCCAATGGGAGCTGTGGGAGTGGCGCCTACGGATGGGGCAGCACACAGAGCCATGTGGCCCCGCCTCCGCATGGGAGTCGGAGGGGGGACATGCCGCTGCTTCTGGGAGCTGCTTGAGGTAAGCACTGCCCGGAGCCTGCACCCCTGACCCCCCAACACATCCCAGCTTCCTGCCCCAGCCCTGATTGCCCTCCCACCCTCCGAACCCTTCGATCCCAGTCTGGAGCCCCCCTTGCACCCATAGGCGCTGACTCTGTGGGTGCTATGGTGCTGGAGCACCCACCGGGAAAAATTAGTGGGTGCTCTGCACCCACCGGCAGCCAAGCTCCCCTCACCCCCCATCCCTGAGCGTCTCAACCCCGCTTCTCCACCTACCTCCCAGCATTTCCCGCCTGGCCGCTGCCAAACAGCTGTTTGGTGGCGTTAGCAAGCTCCAGGGATGGGTTGGGGAGCGGGAACGTGGCATGCTCAGGGGAGGAGGCAGGGCTGAGGTGGGGATTTGGGGAAGGAGTTGGAATAGGGGCAGGGAGGGGGCTGATTTGGTGCAGGGACTTTGGGGAAGGGGCTGGAATGGGGGCGGGGCAGGGGCGGGGTCTCATGGAAAGGCTGGAGTGGGGGCAGAGCCGGGGGAGAGCAGGGGTCGAGCACCCAGGGGAAAGAGGGGAAGTCGGTGCCTATGCCTGCACCTCAAACCCCTCATCCCCAGCCCCACCCCAGAGCCCACAACCCCAGATGGAGCCCTCACCCTCCCACTGCACCCCAACCCCCAATTTTGTGAGCATTCATGGCCCTCCATATAATTTCCATACCGAGATGTGGCCCTCAAGGCCAAAAAGTTTGCCCACCCCTGTAAATCTAAACCACAGAACATAGCGAGCCACCAGACAACTGACAAACTGCTTCAAGGGATGTAATGGGGTTTTATGGGTCGCTGTATCCCCAAGGGCAGCTAATCATCAACAGGAGCCCTTCCCTGATATCCCTCTGCTTGAGCTGCAGTGGGTTTCAACCACCTGGGGTCTCAGCTTCCATCTGGTGGTGCCCCCACCTGACTGCTTAAGGGAGTCAGGAACATACCCTACCTTCCTGTGTCGTTCCAATGATACCTGACTTGGTCCTTACCCCTATGACTAGCCTGATGCCTCCTACATACACTCTTCTGCCCCCTCGGTAATGGATGAACCAGCAATTAATGTACTCTTTATTTACAAGGGGAAATAAACAGGAAGCCTATAAAGGGAAGGGAAAGAGGGACTTGGAGTGGGTGCATCAGGAACACCATACAGCTCGCAAGTGACACAGCCCCTAGGGTGGATTGCCCTGGATTCATGAGTCCAGTTTATTCCACACTACTGGGCTCCTTAAGGTGGGGGAACCCATGTACCTTGTTAGGGGGCTTATTCCTTTACCCACTTACTTCCCTGGTCCTTCTCGCATGAACAGAGAGCAACAATACCCGAAGTCCAAAGGTGCAAACAATTCGATGTTTATTGGGGTGAACTTCCAGTAAGCATGATTCCAGTTTCCTTCCTTAGTGTCCCCCTTCCCAGCTCTGACACCACAGAGCCTTACCTGTGTCCCTGTTCCCATTCCTGCCCTTAGCTAAACAAGATTCCAATTTCCCCACCCCCATTCCCTGTTCCCATTTCCCCCCTTAGCAAAACATGATTCCAATTTCCCCCACCCACACACTTCCTGATTGACTGCAGACTATATAGTAAAACCTGAGTTCTGCTTACTATACCTTAACCAATCATTTTACTGAAATTTAACTAACCAATCCTAACATATTGTAACATGATTATGTAACCAATTATATCCCACCACCTTAATTAGTTTACACCCAGCAAAATTAAGTATACAGCAGGCAGAAACAATCACAGAACCAGACAGAGATTATACAGACAAACAATGGGGAAATGGGGACTACAGTAATAGAACAAACACAGAAATGAGGACTTCACATCCCAGCTATTGATAAGTGAGTTCTTGCCAGACAGGATGCTATCAAACTAAGTTTCCTTTTACATCTTCTAGGCACTTCCCTTTCTCTGGAGGCGATAGGCACTATCAGGACAGGATTGTACCCTAACAGCCCAACAGCACCTTATTTCAATATGACTAGTTTGGAATGTGAGGATGTGACCGATCGCGTCCCAGCTTATGGCTGCCTCTGCTGCTTAGCCAAAGGCCTTAGCCTAAGCACAGGGCCTCAGACTGTCACAGTAAGAGAAGGCCCTTTCACCGGCAGACAGTGATTTTGATTGTTTCTTTTATACCTCTATAACTAGCCAAGTGATAAGAATACACCTAAATTCTTAGAGTACAGGCCTTTACCGACAGGCCTGAATATCTATATCCTAGCATACCTTGATGAGACGATGTAGGCCTGAAGCTGCTTGAGTGCAGTGGGGTGATGAAGGCGCCATTTTGCCCAGAGATCTAAACTCTCTGCTGCAGAATAGGCATTACGCACAGTAGAAAAAGTCCCCACAGTGTAGGAATGCTCTTTGACGTTTCCCAGGCTGATTTCTCCCTGCCAGAGTAGTTCGGCAAAGCCCTTTGATGGCAAAAGCGGCAACACACCAGGCAGGGGCAGAAAGTTGTGGGGTCACTCGCTCTCCCCTCAGGCACAGAGGGACAGTCAGGGGATCATCAGCGCTCCCCTCAGGCAGGAGTAGATGGTTGGGGGACTGCCCACGCTCCCCTCAGGCCGGGGGAGACAGTCAGGGGGTCGCCTGCGCTCCTTCAGATGGGTAGAACAATGTTCTACGTTCCTTTCGCTAGGTGGGGTGGGGCTTAGTCAATGCCTGCCAAACATATTTTATGTTCATAGTTCAGCACACATTTATAATGTGTTTTACAGCACCTGTACATACGTGACAGAATTATATTAATGACCAGCGTGTTACCAGTTTTCATATGATACCTTATTTGACACCTTTTAGATACGAATTATGACAACAATGAGTTGGTACAACAAGCGTGTCAGGCCTGATGAGAGCCATGGGCTGGTGTGTCCTCTGACAGCCGGCATTGAGGGACTCCCTGGCTAGCAAAGACTTCTATTGCTTGTTGCACTGGCACAGAATACTGAGGCAAGTTTTCAGTTGCAGAATCTGTTTTTAAGTTTGAGAATTGCTCGGAGTGGATTCCTGGGGCCATATCCAGTATTGAAGAAGGGGTACCAGTATGAGTTGATGCTTACCTAGGGAGGTGGTAGAATCTCCTTCCTTGGAAGTTTTTAAGGTCAGGCTTGACAAAGCCTTGGCTGGGATGATTTGATTGGGGATTGGTCCTGCTTTGAGCAGGGGGTTGGACTAGATGACCTCCTGAGGTCCCTTCCAACCCTGATATTCTATGATTCTATGATTCTTACAGATAATTTTTTCAAAATAAGTGGAAGGATTTCCACTTGGAAATAAGTCAGCACGTGAGGTGGACAAGAAAATCTGTCAAATGATATATTGAGATGGATGTTCAGGTAGAGCACTGGGAGATCGGGGTTCTGAATTCAATAATAACGTAACAATTTACATTTGATTTTCTTTTCACTATTTGTTCAACCACACAAACATGTCATGGATATTTGAAAACAAACATTGCCTTCATTGTTTTCATGGCATTTAATGCTGTAAATTGTTAGCGATAACGTTTTTTATGTCTCATCACACAGCAAAAAATTATTTGTATAATTACCAACATATTTTCCCATGTAATAACACAATAAAATTGTATAAGAAACCCCAGTAATTACACATAACTTCAGTGGGAAATAGGGAAAGGAAGAGAGGAAATGTTATACATTTTTTTTATGTTTTCAGTTTAACCTTTCCCTGTGTGAGAAACTGCGGCTATCACATAGTTTTACCAGCCCATGCCACCTGCAAACCAATGGACTGGATGAAAACACAAATAAATCCACCAAAAGGTAATTGTGGGGGGGAGGGGAATCACATAACTAACAAGATGTAGAGGGCACTATGCTATGAATTGTATATTCTGTATAAATCCTCAAAATTGGATTATGACATTGAAAATATTCATACTGAATCAAATTTAAAACAAAATGTAGTCCTAGCAATGCCACGTGGTGTGTCACCTCTCCTACTTTACTAATTATATATCAATTATTTTGCTCAACAGATTAGATTCAATTACTAGTCGCAAGAAATTAGACCAAGCAGTCATTATTTTTACAGAGCATTCCAGAAGATGGTGGACAAAACCCAGAGCAATTGGGATGAATTTCTTGGAGCAACTTTATTTTCTTTCAGAGTAGCAGCCGTGTTAGTCTGTATCCGCAAAAAGAACAGGAGGACTTGTGGCACCTTAGAGACTAACCAATTTATTTGAGCATAAGCTTTCGTGGGCTACAGCTCACTTCATCGGATGCATTCTTTGTGCTCTAAACTACACATGACAACAAAAATATCACCTTTCAATTGATGTACGACCAAGAAGCAAGGTTTCCTGACCATATTTCACCAAATTACGTGGTAAGTGTCTTTAAGTCCCAGCAGTTTTCATACCGTTAATTTGTGATTATTCAGTTCAAGAATACAACTCCATCTCCATTTCTTTACCAACCCACAAAATTAGTCATGTCTTGATAACCAAGAACACAAAGAGCCCTGCAGCACATTGAAATTAAGAATGGACACTGACAATACATTGGGTGCAGATAATATTTCTACAGAAAAACAAACAAAAAGGATGTGGTAGAACAAAGATTTCTACAGATAGGAAATTAGGATTTGAGGCTGGGGACCATGTTATGTTACTCAGGGCATGTCTATATTACCAGCCGTATAGATGCAATAAATCGACTGCTGAGCGCTCTCCCGTCGACTCCGGTACACCAGAACGAGACGTGTAGGCGGAGTCGACGGGAGAGCGTCAGCTGTTGACTTAACACAGTGAAGACACCGCGGTGAGTAGATCTAAGTACATGGACTTCAGCTACACAATTCTCGTCGCTGAAGCCGTGTAACTTAGATCGATCCCCCCATGGTAATGTAGACAAGCCCTCAGTGCAAGAAGAACAAGAAAGAGAGGGTCATATCTTGATTACTGATTATATTACTCCTGGGCAAATTCTGCACCAAAAAATTAAAAATTCTCCACAAAATATTTTAAAATTCTGCATATTTTATTTGTCAAAATAATATAATGTATATAATCACGCTGGTTTCAATTATTTGGTAATTTATTTCAAAATACCTGTCAACAAGTATGTCTGTAACAATACAAATAAAAAGATTCAGCAATTTTTTTATTGACTAATAGATTCTTTACTAGGCATATTAGTACAGAACGTTGATGTCAAGGTTCCTTCCCCACTCTGAACTCTAGGGTACAGATGTGGGGACCTGCATGAAAAATTCCTAAGCTTACTTTTACCAGCTTAGGTTAAAACTTCCCCAAGGTACAAACTAATTTTACCCTTTGCCCTTGGACTTCCGCTGCCACCACCAAACTTTATCTGGGTTCCTGAAAAAACGTAGTTTGGACACGTCTTTCCCCCCAAAATCCTCCCAACCCTTGCACCCCACTTCCTGGGGAAGGTTTGGTAAAAATCCTCACCAATTTGCATAGGTGACCACAGACCCAAACCCTTGGATCTTAGAACAATGAAAAAGCATTCAGTTTTCTTACAAGAAGACTTTTAATAGAAGTAAAAAAGGAATCACCTCTGTAAAATCAGGATGGTAGATACCTTACAGGGTAATTAGATTCAAACATAGAGAATCCCTCTAGGCAAAACCTTAAGTTACAAAAAAGACACACAGACAGGACTATTCATTCTATTCAGCAAAGCTATTTTCTCAGCCATTTAAAGAAATCATAATCTAACACATACCTAGCTAGATTACTTACTAAGTTCTAAGACTCCATTCCTGTTCTGTCTCCGGGAAAAGCATCACACAGACAGACACAGACCCTTTGTTTTTCTCCCTCCTTCCAGCTTTTGAAAGTATCTTGTCTCCTCATTGGTCATTTTGGTCAGGTGCCAGCGAGGTTACCTTTAGCTTCTTAACCCTTTACAGGTGAGAGGATTTTTCCTCTGGCCAGGAGGGATTTTAAAGGGGTTTACCCTTCCCTCTATATTTATGACAGTTGAGTACTAATTCATTTAAACTACAATACAGAAACGTATTTCCCGCACCCCTCAGAAGCCATGCAAAGGCTTGCGGGAGTCAGGGTAACGGACGAGCTGAGGGAGAGGGAAGAAGCCTGGGAGTGAATCTGGAGGGTTGTTGAGTGTGGGTGGGAGAAGCCTGGAACACCTTCTTTGTGGGGGGAGGGATTGTTAGGGAGTTGGGGAACCTCCCCCTGCAGACTCTGGCTGACCCCGAGCCTCTCCCATTCAGTCAGGCACATCTGCCCCATCCCTGCATCCCGTTCCCCCTCCTCATGTGTCCCGTCACTCACCCTTCCCTCCATCCCCATGTGCCCCGTCACTCACCCTACCCTCCATCCGCATGTGGAGCCCCCCACCCACTCAGACCCTAGCTCAGTGCTGTCATCCTACTAGCTCCTGAGCCCACGCCCCAGTCTGTCCCCACAACTAGCCCTTCTGAACCCCAGCCTGTGGCCCCTCAGCAGCCCTGTGTGGCCCCCCTCTGCCCCCGAGCCTGGCTCCACCGGAGGCTGCTCTGATGACAGCAGCCAGCTGTTGTCGTGCCACATTGGCCCCTGGTGGGCGAAAGGAAGAGCTGCCTGAGCGTGTGTGTAGTGATGTTTATAACCCGTGAACATTGTGCTGTACGTAGAATTGAATAAACTGGTCTGACAGTTTTATAATTATTTTGTAACAATAAATATTTAGGATTTCTTGAAATAACAGTTAAAACAACAACAAAAATCAGCTATTTAGAGAAGTTAAATTTTAATGTACATGTCAATGAACATTCAAACAATACGTGCTAATTCCCTTTCTAAGAGTGTGTTTAGAGGCATGTTTTTGAAATACTGTTGAAATGTAAATTAAAATATTCTCGTATGTACACCTTGTTACAATCATAGCATTTTCTAAATCAGAAAAATCTCTTTTTTTCTTTCTCTTAGTATTTAAAATTGAGCTGTTACGTGGGTAGAAAGTCTGACAGGAGTGAATGATTCCTGTCCATCACAATCTGCAACCCCTGGGCAAGGTGATGGGTAAAGGGGGGAACAAACTGTCACGGGGCAGCAAAAACCCATTTGTGGTGCTATCTGAGTATTTCTCGCCAGTGTTGCCCCATGCTGGGAGCCGTTTGTCACAATGCACAAGGGAGGAGCAGAAACCCATTAGCGGTATCTGAGTATTTCTCGCCAGTGTCACCCCGTGCTGGGAGCCGTTTGTCACAATGCACAAGGGAGGAGCAAAAACCCGTTAGCGGTATCTGAGCATTTCTCACCAGTGTCGCCCCGTGCTGGGAGCCGTTTGTCACAATGCACAAGGGAGGAGCAGAAACCCGTTAGCGGTATCTGAGTATTTCTCGCCAGTGTTGCCCCGTGCTGGGAGCCGTTTGTCACAATGCACAAGGGAGGAGCAAAAAATTGGAAGGGGGGAAAAAGCTTGCTCCTCCCAGCAAGTGGGTGCCATTCGCCCAGCCCAGGCCCTCGATCACACCGCCCTGGGGCTGGGCTCTCACTCCCCTTCCCCTGCCCAGCCACCGAATCCCCTCCCCAGCTCTCCCCACCCCTCCCTCCTTCGCGCTGGGACTAGCTCCCCCCCATTGCTGAGTCTGCAGCACAGAGCAGCCCCTACAGCAGGACCCCGGCGCTCTCACTCCTGCCCCCGCACCATCCCTGTGGCCGCTTCGCTCCCCTCCATGGGCAGAGACTCCCCCAGGCCAGAAAATGCTGGGATGTACCTGCCACTCACTGGCCCCATCGCACTCACTGGGCTCCTCTCCTCCCCTCTGTCATTTCTGCCAGGGGCTCTTCCTCCTTGGGCCTCTCTCCCCTACCCCCTCATTACAACCGCCTCCGCCCAGCCTGCCTCTTGTGATCTGGGCTTTTCCATTCCTGCTTCTACAAACTCCTCCCTGCCCTGGATCCTACACAGCCCAGCAGCCTGCACCCCATCCCCTCATGCCTGCACCCCCATCTCCTCTCCCCCACATCAGAGGCTGGGTTCTGGAAAGTGAGAGGGGTGAGGGTGGGAAGTGGGGGGAAGCTGATGTCCTTTCCACCATCACACCAGGGGTGGCAGGAGCAGGCTGTTTCCAGAAGTGTCAAGAAGTCTGGTATTCCGGCAATGTGTGAGTGGCCAGCTTAGGTGTCACCTTCAGGGACCAGGATTCCCTCTGGCCTGAGCTCGGACTGAGCAGATTATGAGGGGAGCTGCATTTTTACCTCCAGCATTGGCACAGGGACTGAAGAAAGGACGGACTGTTCCAAAGAAGGTGTCAGTGAAAGTGAAGAGATGGGATCTGTCAGTCACATTGTAAAATGAGACCTCGCCTGCCTTATAGTCCAGGAAAATCCCAACCTGGCTGGGCTTGATGCCCACGTGGAGGGGGGTTGCGGGGAAGGTGAGGGCCTCATATTCCCTATCTCTCAGACACATAGTCCAGTATCCATTTTTTGGCAACAGGTGATCTGGACTCTTCCTGCTCACAGACTCCTTACAAATCCCCAGAGTCCATCTAGTCTTGTCTCCCACCTCCACCTCCCAGTAATGCCTCCCTCCTGTGAATCCCTCAGCACCCAGGACAAAGACACAGGGATCAAATCTCTCAGGATTATTGGGCAGATTTTGTCGTTTGGTTTTGCGTATCACACGTTTCCTATCCTGAGACAGAACAAGGTTGGGATGAGCCGTGTCTGGATCCAGAGTCATGTCCACTGGGGAGAAAGTCACAGAGTTAGTGCTGAGGGCAGGGGCTGGTCACTAAGATCTAAGGGAAATTAACCTGTGTCCCAGTTAATAGCTGTGTCGGGGTGTTGTTGCCTTAAAGGGGAGTTAGGGCCTTGTCCACCCACGGGAAAGAACTTGAGGAGAATATTGGTGTGTGAGTGTGTGTGTGTATGTGTCAGTGGGGTTAGAGGGGAAGGGCAAGACAAAGGGGAGATATCAGTGGGGGTAGAGGAGGGGCAGGCCCCAGAGGGCAGATACTAGGCTGGGAAAGCAAAGAGAAGAGGAGGATCAGGCTTGAGGGAACCAAGGGTGTGGGGAGGGGCAGGCATTGGAGGATGAGGGGTGGCCCTGGAACCAATGCAGGAGAAGCAGGTATTGGGAGTGTCAAAGGGAGTAGGAAAGGGGGAGCGTAAGAGTGCCACAGTGTAGGAGGAAGGGACTAACTGGTATTGGAGGGGGCAGGGGGAAGGGGAGGGGTAGAGGGAATGAGGAGAGAGGTGGGTGCCTAGGGTGCAGAGGGGAGCAATGGAAGGGCCAGGCCCCAGGGAAGCTCTATTGCTTTGAGGCCATGTGTGGCTGGTTTGTTACGAAGCGTAGGTCGGCGCTGTCCCCACACACACTGGATGGGCAGTCCTGCCCCAGGGGGCGCAGCAGGGACTCTCCATGCTGGCCTGATGGGCATCACCTTCCAGACAGGCAAACCCCACAGCCAGGCCCTTCCCTTGCTCAACCCGGCCTCTCCCCCAGGGCATGGGAAGGATGACTGGGCAGGGTAGAGAGGGGTGCTGGGAAGTGTACCTGGGCATTGGGGGAACAGGGGCTGTTGCTAATGAGGCTGGGGCAGTGAGGAGGGGAGGGGCCTTTACCCCACTTACTGCCTCCTCCATCTAGGATAAGCTGCACGGGCTGCCAGTCCCACTTCACACTTTATGCTACATCTTGTACAAAATGTGCCATGTGAGGTGTATATGGAAAAGTTATGATTTGCTGAAAATGATTAACCTATTTGTGTGCATGTAACATTTTTGTCTCTCACGTTATGAATATTGACTATGTATCTGTATTTCAAATGTGTGTGCTCTGGGTAACACCCACAACTAGCCTTTCAGGTACAACAATGAAAAAGCTAGACAGGGCCAATGGTCCAGCAGCGAAAACAACAGGCCATGGAAAAGGCTTGTCCTCACCTGGGGACGCTTCAGCCACCCTATGGATAATGGCTGCCATGACTCATCAAGCATGCAAGGGCATGTGACTAGACTGAATGTTACTGAACTCCATTTGGGTACCTGTATTTTTCCACAAATTGGGCTGGGAACTTGGCTTGGAACAAAGGGGTTCCTGACATATGAAAGAAACTATAAAAGGGGGAAGTGATCTCACCAAGGGGCCTCACTCCCTCTACAGCTCAACACTCAGAAACACCTAAGGAACAAAGACTGACCTGGGGGAAGTGCTGGTCCTAGGCTGGAAGAGAGGATTCCTGCCTGTGTATAGAACATCTACAAACTGCTTGTACTCGCTAACAGGGTGAGACACTGTTTGATTTAAATCCTGTCTAGTATATTAGGCTTAGATTGCATTTTTGTTTATTTGCTAGGTAATCACTTATAATCACTTAAAATCTATCTTTCTGTCATTAATAAATCTGTTTTATGTTAGCCAGTGTGAGTTTTTGAGTAAAGTGTTAGGGAATCTTAGCTCTGTTAACAAAGGCTGGTGCATATCTTCCATACAGCGAGGAGGGAGCAGAATAATTAATGAGCTTGCACCATACAGATCCCTCTCCAGTGCAAGATGGTATAATTCTGGGTTTATACTCCAGAAGGGCAGGGCTTGGGATCTTGGAAATTGGCTGGTGCCTCCATGGCTTAGGTAAAGCACTCAGGTAACTCAGCTGGGGGTGTGGCGCCACCTACTGTTGTGTTGGGTGATAACAGGGCCAGGAGGGGCTGGCTGTGTGCCATCAGCAAAAGCAGTGTGAGAGGCCAACCCAGATGGATAGTTCGGGGGAGGGCAGTGGTTCCAGTAGCTTCCAGCCTTCACCCCAGGAGTGCAGCCCACCACAGCACCTTTTTCAGTTCATTTGAAACTATTCAGAAAACTCAGCATGAATTCACAAATCGTTTCAGTCAACCCGAAATATAATTTTTTGGCAAGTTAACTAAAAACATTTTGCCCAGCTCTACTTCAAACCTCTCTAAGAAATGGAGCCCAGATCCCAGTGACTTGCAGTGAATGACTGTCAACACCCCAGCAAGGGGATTTCTCCCAGTTTAGGGAGGCCAGGTCTTGGCTTTGGGGCTGCTGCCACACCAGCCTGCCGGTCACAATGTGGCCTACACCATTTGTCCCCATGCACAACACATGTCAATTCTCCTCCCACCCACATGTAAAGGAAACCCAGCCAGCAGCTCTCACTCACGGGTGAATCTTGCCAGCATTTCCCTCATGTCAAGGCAGATTTTATACCCATTCTTCAGGGCAGGAGAAATGGCTTCTGGTGGCTGGAGTTTCACATGCTCAATCCTGTGAAGAAAACGTCCCACGATCACTCATCTGCTCTGCACCCACATTGCTCATGGGAACAGAAGGAGAAATGGAAATCGGCACAGACCTGATCAATGTACTTTTCACACCCTGAAAGGAGACAGAAAGACAGGGAGCTGGGTTAACACCATGTGCAAAATCCTTCAAAAAAAGGCTTCAGACTTTCCATTCTCTACCACATTGAATCCACAATATTTAACACAGCCGCTTCTGTGCAGGACACTCAGCAGTGATCACCGATTTCAGGTGCCCCATCACCCTGGCTCTAACTCTCAGAGGAGCTGAGTGTCATGTGACAATGGCACAGACGGGGGGGATGTGACATTCTGCGAACACTGAACAAGGAGCTGTGTTGGGACAAGGAAACAGCAGAATCCCTAACACACCTCTGTTTGTCCCGCCACTTACCTGCAGAGTTTCCACCAAACTGTTCCCAGCCTCACACCTGTGTGGCTTCCTGCTGCAGATCTAAGGAGACAGGGCCCAGATCCTCACCCTGAGCAGCTGCAGCTCCCATTGCTTCAGCTGTTGTGTGGGTGCTCAGCCCTTCTCAATATCAGCCCCCAGGTATCCCACGCTGGCACCCAGAGATGGAGGCCCCCAGCACCAATGGCCAGTGATGAGATTCTCGGCCCTTTCATTTCATGAATTTGAGAGTTCACTTTGTCTTGTGTTTCCCCGCTCTGGACGCCCCCTTGTCACCACTGAGAATCTCTGCTCATCAGCAGCATTGGGGCAGGTTCCAGCTGGCGCCGCAGGGACCACATCAGCCCCTTGCTCCTTCTGCTCCACCCGTTCAACAGGCAAAGCCCCCGCTGTATCTGCCTTTCTCTCTAACATAGACTGCGCGTGTCGGCACCGACAGGATGTCACGCCTGGGCTTCTGTTCATGTCGGGAAACTGTCAGAGCAGGCGCAGGAAATAGGATTGGTCACTAATTCCTGGGATCTAGTCACTGACCAGAGAGTTTAAGGCCACAGGATGGATGGGGAGATTGTTAACAGTCTCACCTGCAGCAGTTCAGCGGCCCGTTGCTGACACTTCTCCTCCATCTCTGTGATGAGATTGATCAGTGCAGCACTCTGCTCTGAGAGCTTTGTTATATTGCCCTGTAGTCCCTGCAGACTCTCCCTCTCCTCCTCCGCCAGTCTCCGCAGGAGCAGCTGCTCTTCCTCACTCAGAAGCTGGTGCAGTTTCTTAAATTCACGTGTGATCGACCGTCTCCGATTCTCCACTTTGTCCTTTAGTAAAAAATGGAGAAGGAACAAACTGCAGGAGCCAGAGCTGGGCACACACTGAACTGAGTCTGCTCGGGGTTAGGGAGCAGGGCTGCTAGTCTTGGGCTGCGAGGATCACGTATCCATATGAGGCTTTAGAGTAATGGATCACCATAAGGGAAATGCAAAATGCCCTTCTGAGAAAAAGTACCTGGGTCACACGCCCAATCGCTGCTCCTGTATCTCCACCCCCACCCCCTCCCCTGATCTGGGGGTGGGAGTCTCAGGGGCAGGGTGGGAGGGCAGTGTCCCTCTCCTGTAGATCCTGGTGCTCTTGCTGGATTGGGGGCAGGCAGTGGCCACCCTTGGTGACCCTTTGAACAGTGAAGCTGGGGTGGGAGCATCTGGCCTCTCCCTGAAATCAGAGGGTCCCAAGAAGACCCCTGTGGTAAAAAGGGCGAGCTGGGACCAGGGACTCGGGGGCGGGGGGAACAGACTGGGGGAGGATAGGATCAATCATGGGGAGTGGGATAGGGGTCCACACACAGAGGCAGTGGTACATGGGTGCCGGACAAAGCTCAGCAGAGGGGCAGTGGTACATGGGTGGGGGTCAGCATATGGAGGCATGCGGGAATAGGGGCAGGAGCTCTCCTTACTACACAAGCTGAGGGACCAGGCTGTCCATCAACATACATCATAGCTCTGATTGGCTGCCCTTCACTATCAGGAAGGGGAAAGGCAGCCAATCAGAGGGGATTTCCCCTCAAACGAGGGGTGTCTCCTGCCCACTCTTTAGAAAGGTCTGACCCCCCCCCCCATTGGCTGCTCTGGCTGCATGAGGAGCGAGTGGGTCTGTGTGTACTGGACAGTGGGTGGGTGGGTGCAGGATGAGTTGGGGGGGTGCAGAGGTCAGGGTGCAGTGAGTGGGGATTGGGTGTATGGACAGTCCTGTGGTGAGTCTGTGCTGCTACCCATGGGCCAGGAACTGCTCCTCCGCCCAGGGCTGCTGCACTAGGATTCCTGTCAGAGACATTTCCTGCTCCTGGCACCATTGCACTGTCCCAGGGCAAACAGCCAGAGCAGGTTATAATCTCAGCCTGCAGCTTTACAGCCCCGCATCCCCAGGAGCACTGCAGGGGGAAGGGCTCAGGGAAGGATGAACCCAGACACCCACCTGCCAATTAATGTATTTCTTCTGCTCTTTAGATGTCAGCTCCAGGGCCTCCTCCAGTGCCTGCCTCAGAGGGCCCAGGGCTTCCTGGAGTTTCACCTTCAGGGGCACCGTGTGAGATAAACATCCATTAGTCTGCTTGTCTGTTGGGTGGAGGCTGCAGGAGGCAGGGTCGGTGAAAGCAGAGGCCCTATAGGACCATGTCTAGACCCCAGCTACTGGAGTCATGTGATTACCTCAGGCTCTTGGCATCATTAAAAATGCATGATTCAAACCCTCCGGGTTGCAAATTAAATATTGAAACATGCCCTGAGTGTGACAGACACAGTGACACCTGCCTGAGTCTGCAGAGAGCCTGAGCCAGTCACCCAGAAAGGTAATGCCATGTGTCTCTAGGGGGTGTTAACCTGCCAACCGTACCCCCGCAGAGGACGCTGTGTGTGGCAGGAAGGGGAGAGCTCTTCCACCCACCAAAAGAGAGACAGTACTGCGGGGAGAGGGGATTCCCTGATCCTGTATCTCCCTTTCTCAGCGGAGAGGGGACCCCCCCGCTCCTGTCCCCAGTGTCCCCAAGGGGAGGGAGCCCCCAGCCACACCCCCTGCCTGTTCAAAGAAGTTTGCAGGCCCCACCCGCAGCAGACAGCCCTTGGGTGTATGGTCCCTTTTACGGCCACTGCTAGTGGGGCAGGGTCATAGCAGGGCCCGGTGACAGTGTGTGGAGCCTGGGCCTTGGGTGGCCTCAATCTGGTCCTTTGTGAAATGCACATTTCAGTAACAAAGCCAGGAGAATGCCCTGGGCAGAGATAGCAGGGTCAGCGCTGCAGGGCCTGGAGCATGGTCTGGCTGAGATGCTGATCCTGGGGGAGACTCTTCCGCACCCGGCTGTCGCACCCAGAGCCCTCTGGAACGCAGGAGTTTAGCTGAAGTGTCAAGACACTGAGTCCAGCCCAGGCCCTGCAGCCCCTAGCACTAACCAGGGCAGGGGAATCCTCGCGTGGGGGGGAAGATCTATGTGTCTATGGTGCAACACCAAGCACAGACCATGGGGCCCAGGATCCAGCCCCATCTCTATTCCCCTTTCCCCATTTCCTCATCTCACAGGTGTCATTTGTTTGGGGGATGTCATTCATCTCAGTCCAGCTCCCAGTGTCCCACACTGGACATACCTCCCTCTCCTGCTCTCACACACTCCACTTCCTCTCCCCTTTGGGCCCCTCTTCAAACAACCCTCCCTCACCGAGCCCCACAACACACATAGACACCCATGCTGGGTAAAGCCCCAATGGGATACGCCTGGGTCTCCATGGGAGATGCCTGCAAAATGGAGAATCCAAGGCCTTTCCTTCCTGATGTTGCAAAGTTGCAAGCAAGCCCCAAACCTACAGTCTGAGCCAACCCCTCAGCCCTCACCCACACACTGACGAGGGAAGAGCACCAGTCCTGGTTTCCTCCACTCAGATGCCATAAGGTGGCCGTGGTCACCTCGCATTGGAAGCCCTGCCTGGCAGAGAGATGGAGCCAGACGGACCCCTCACTGCCCAGCCTGGCAGCACCTGGATCCCTGGATCCACCTCCCTTAAGTCGTGTGAGGTCCCACTCCCCCCCTCCCAGCAGCTGGCTCTGGAGAAACACAATGGGGCATTTAAGGGGTTCCTTCACCAAGAGCAGCAGTGATTCCTACCTTATAACCCTGGGCAACTTCCTCTGTGGGGACCACATAGATGGCTTTTCCATCCTCCTTACAGAAAAGTTGGAGTTTTTCCTTGTGTGTCTCACACAGATTTTCATTCTGAGCTTTCTCAGGCTGTAACCTCAGTGGTTTGATGCTCTCTACAATATTGGCCAGCTGCCTGTTTGGCCTGAAATTCCCTTTCTGGAACAGCGCTCGGCACTCAGGACAGGGGAACTTTGTGCCTGATTCAGGCTTCCTTTGCGCACAGTACTGGGTGATGCAGGCTTGGCAGAAGTTGTGCCCACAGTCTATGGTCACTGGCGCCGTCAGATACTCCAGGCAGATGGAGCAAGTGGCTTCTTCTAACACTTTCCCTATGGGCGCTGCTGAGGCCATGGCTGTCTTCTGTGTCTTGCTGCCTGAATCAGCTCTTCACATGCCCAGAATAAGGTGAGAACAGGAGGGGGGGGGGGGGGAGAAGGGGGGGTGCCACAGAGAAGGTGGGAAAGTGAAATGGGGTGAGATGAAGAGAAGAGACACGATTATTGACCTTCTGTAGGGTTTTGGAGCCTCATATGGAGATGGATTTGACTTCACTTCGTTAACATTAACTCTTTATTTTGGGGTTGGGGGCAGCTATATCAGAGGAACCCCTTGACCAAATGAGTCCAACTTGCACCATTCACTCTAACCCAGCCCTAACCCGACACAATAATATTTAAAGTAATCTGAGTCTGCAGGGGGATTTACAGCACTTGGAACTATCGGCTCTTTGAGAGGAAAGCTCTGCTCTTGAGGCAAAACTTCCAAGAAACGCCCATTTCCTGGAGCAGACTGAGTAATAACATGCCCAGCAGTCAGACAGCCTCAGACCGCTGTCAAGGGACCGGCTCCAACTCAGTCTCTGGCAGGGATGAAAGTAGAAATAAGGACTTACCGGTACCGGGCTGGGTTGGGGCCGGCTCTGGCCCCCGGAAGGGGCTGGGCCTTGGGCGGAAGGGGCGAGGATGGGGGCGTCAGAGCCAGCCCCGACCTGCCCTGTACCAGTAAGTGCCCTCCTCCGCTAGGGTAGCAGCGGCAGCTGGGGGATCCAGCAGCAGTTTAAAGGGCCCAGGGCTCGGCCGCTGCTCCTGCTCTGGGCCCTTTAAACCGCTGCCGGCGCCCCGGGCTGCCGCTGCTACTCCAGGGCTCTGGCAGCAGGGCTCCAGGGGCTATTTAAATGGCCTGTGGCTCCAGCCGCTGCTGGAAGCCCCAGGCCTTTTAAATTGCCACCTGGGGAAGCCGGGCAGCCCCAGTACGGTACGGTACAGGGCGTACCAGCTTACTTTCACCTCTGGACTCTGGTCTATACAGCACGGTGCCTTGAGCTACCCCGTGACCGATGTCAGCTGTGCTTCTACACACACTTGTCGGCCACAGAACAGCAACCAGTGTGTCAGGCAGACTGGAGCTGGCGATTAGAGCTAACTCTAATCCCTCCTAACAACTCCAGTATTGCTTCCACAAAGGGGCCCTGGGTGCTGGACGTTACCTGAGCTCAATCCTGATCAGCTGAGATCCACGTGGGGCGGTTCAGAGCCAAAGGTAGAGCCGTAGGTTTGTGCAAAAATCTAAGAAGCGAGCAGGAAATGTCCCTGTCCCTTTTTTGGAGCAGTGTATGGTCTGAGGTCTTTTTCTGCAGCCAGATTAGGAGAAAGCAGGAAGTCACATCCTCACATTCTATCTAAATTACATTAAAACATGTGATTTTGGGCTGTTAAGGAGGTGATCCTGCCGTAAGAGCACCCAGCGTCACCAGATAAAGAAACAGATCTTAAGACGTTTAAAGAAAACCTTGTTTGACAGCATCCTGTCTGGCAAGGAATCACTTATGAACAGTTGTGGGTGTGAAACCTCCACTTCTTTATTGTTTTGCCATTATGGTCCCTGCTTCTCTCTTCTTTATTGTTTAGCTGCATGGTTTCTGTTCGGTTCTTTGCTTCTTTATGTCTATTACATAACTACTAATTTTGCAAGTTTGTAAATGAGCTAAGGTGGTAGGGTCTGGGTGGGTAGAGAATTTTTTCTCAATATGGTAGGATTGGTCAAGGAATTACTTTGTAATACTTTAGTAAATGATTAGTTAAGGTACAGCTAAGCAGGACTCAAGTTTCACTATATAAACTGGGGTCCAAAAGGAAGTTCTTTGGAACCTAACTCCAGGACACAGCCCCAGAGCAGAGCTGCCAGACCTCAACACTCTGCCGACTATATCGTGCAGAAACTGGAGTTCCCAGGTTACCTGATTCTTACTGGTTGGCAGAAAAAGTTCGTCTGTTGGGAGTGGTGAGCAATATATACTTAGTGTGTGTATTCTGTTTTGGTGATTGTTAATAAAGAGATGTTAAGTAGGATATTACTGTGTAAGGCTCTTTCACTGGTAAAAGACCCTGCAAACCCACAGAGTGTGAGGTTATACCCTGAGCCCAGGGAAGGATGAAGGTGGGTGCCTAAGTTAACAGGGTTACACCTTGAGCCCTAGGAAGAGGGTAAAGATGGGTGCCCCTAGAGTGTGCAGATAACATGAGGGACTGTATCTTGGGAACCCCTCCCTCAGATAACCTTAAATTTGGACCAAGAACATGACCACAGACCTCGACAGGTCACAGCAGCTTTCCAGAGAGCCCAAACCAGCATGTGGATTTTAGAGCACTTCAAAGACCAGCTATGAAACAATAAGCTCATCTCAGCCTTATCTATATTGGTGTAATAAAGCAGGAAGAGATTAGGTATTGGTGGTTGTCAGGGCCTATGACCTCGAGCCTGGATCTACAGAGGCACAGCTAGGGATCACTGTGGTGCGATGGTGCCGCAGAAATTACCACCCAAGGGAGCCAGCGTGACGGCACCCTGCTGCCCTCTGATTTGCCTAGCACCCTATTTAACCCTGGGCATTGTCCAGGAAGTTGTCTGGGAAACCCCCGGGTTTGGCTTGCTGTGACTCTACACTTTGCCTTGTCTCCTGATTGCCGGTCTCTAATTGCAGCCTGAGTCTTGCCTCCTCGCTGTGGCCTGGCTGTGATCTCAGGTCTCCGACCCTGGCCGGACTCTGTCCATGATCTTGCTTTCCTCTCAGTCCTGCTCAGTGACTGCTGTCACTCATGTGCAGACCTCAGCCCATCAGTGATGCCTAGGCAAGGCTGCCTAGGCCCTGGTCCCTTACAATGGGGTCGGCTGGATTCTCAGTACCACCAAGGGAGAGTTTCTTAAGCTGAAATTGTAGCACAAATCCCAAGAGAGAAGCCAGTGCCTGCCCTCCATCAGGGAGCCATTGACAGCTGCTGTCAGGAGAGCTGAGTGGTGGAGGTTCAAGGGCAGGTTCTCGGGCAGAGGCCCCCAGCTCCCACGGATGGTTCATGGCCTTATTTTTCAGAGGGTGCGAACCTGCAGTCCACCTCCGTTTCAATGGGAGCTGGGGCCTCTCAGCACAGCTGAGGTGCCAGGACAGAACTGGGGGTTGTGAACTCCTGCCCCACATATGATGACTCAAACAGATCAGTCTGGCTACTCTCAGCTTTACCCACAATGGGCCAGATTTCCAAAGGGGTTTAGGTGCCTTCAGGCCCGTGTAACAAAAGGAGGATTGGGGGCTGCTTGCTCCACCGATTGCCATGGAAATTTCCAGAAAAATTTATACCTTGCCCTGGTACCACTTGTCCCTACTTTGCCCATTAGTGGGGCTCAGGGCATAGGGGGCGGCAGGGCGTGAGGATGGGCAGAGGAGATGAAGTGTGATGCTTGGGGGGAAGAGTGGGGATCCTGGGCAGAAAGGGGAGTGTTGGGGACTGAGAGGAGGCAGTAGCAGGCAGTGCTGTGCTGAGGGGGATGTTACAGGGGGTCTCTGCAGCTGGGAGCATCTGTGCTGAGCGGTAGAGACATGGCACCATCTGGGCTATTTGCTCCCCTCCTGCTCCCATTTCCTGTTGTGGAAGGAGCCAGGATTGATCAGAATCCAGCCTGTTGGCCCAGCCCCAGGGATCCCATGGACACCCCAGCCCGCCCCTCAAACCCTGCTCGGATGGGGGCAGGGTCCCTTTCTTGGGGCTGCTGCTGTTGCTGCCCTTAGGACAACACTGAGAGGGGATCCTGCTGCCTCCTTGTCTCAGCCCACAACAGGCCTTCAGCACCAGCCCTGAGCCTCCCTGGACCTTCTACTTAAACTTAGAATTCTGTCCAAAGGCGGACATTCTGCGGGGGCTGGAGCCAGCCCCTGGGGCAGCCCCGGGCTCTGCCCGCACCAGCCCCGCACCCGGAGCCTGCAGGTGAGGGGAGAGACCCAGGGGAAAAGGCTGGGGCCAGGCAGGAAAGTGACTCTGCACAAACGGACCCGCATTACACAATCACGGTTACCGGGGGGGCCTGCGAGTCCCAGAGCTGCTGCCCTCACTGATCCCCCTCCCAACTCTGCTCCCATGAGCGTCCAGGAGAGTGAACGCTCTGAAGGAGGAAAGGGGAAGGAGGGGGAGAGACTGAAAAGGGCAGCAGGAGCAATAAGTTAGGAGGGAGAGTCCCAGCTCCCAGATCTGCTTGGATCCACAGGTGATGTGATGGGAGGGGAAGGGAGGTTTCCAGTTCCTCTTTGCGGATACCCCAGGCATGAGAAGGTTTGGGGGGCTTCTGTTCAAGAGAGGAGAAGCCCTGTCTGCACAAACCCTTCGCCTTGGGGATTAAAACCCTGGTGGCCCCAAACAAGCCCTGAAGCTGAGCCACATACAGCCCCCAGTTACTGATGAGCCCTGCCCTGCTGTTGTCCTACTCTGGGCCTGGGGGCTGGTGAGCCCACCTGTCTCTGCGCCCTGCCCCAGAGCAGAGATCTCTCCTCTCCAGGGCATGCAGGTAGAAGTGGGATCCCGCATCAGCTCTGCCCCAGCTGCACGGAGACAAATTGTTCTGTATCCTGGGGAGAGTCAGAGACACACGGGACCCTGAATCTGTCTCCAGGGTCTGGGGCTCTGTCCTGGCTCAGGGCCTGAATGAAGAGATGGTGGGGGTGGGGTCAGTCACTCCTCACCTTTCTGTCTCTGGGCTCTGTGTCTCCCCAGGCTGTCTCTGATCCTGGGAGCTGCCAGGCCCCCTGGCTCCTCCCGAGTTCGGTGCCTCTCTGCATGCCCCGGAGAAAGCAGCCCTGTGTCATCTCCACCCAAAGGTGCCAAACTCCCTTGGGGCCTGGGGAGAGAGACCGCCCACAGGCACAACAGCCCGGACCTGTCAGGGTGCGTCCTCCCCACCCTGCTCTGCACGGAGCAGCTGCTGCAGACTTGGAAAATGACACAGGCCATTTGGCAGCTCCCTCTCATTCACTTGGACTGATCTTCTGTTGCTCACCACTGTGTGAACCAGGAATAACAGATTTAATTTCATTTCCCTGTTCCCATAAAAGTGCTGCCATAACAGCAACCGGCCATTTCTCTTCTGCAAACTTCCTACTGCTGCGGGGTGAGTTGGAAATAGAGATTGGGATGAGAAGCCATGTCCCATCCAGGGAGGGCTCTGTTCCTCTCCCCTTAGGACTGTGATGAAAGGGGAATTTTCTGTAATATTTTTATGAAGCCTATGTGTATCAGTTTCCCTCTGTACTTTGCATTGCTGCCCGGGGGGGTTAACCTGCTCCTGGAGCAGCACAGGAGACATGGGGTGTGTGTGTCACCTAGCTGTCTGGAGCGGGCTGAATGGGTCAGTGAAGGGCTGGCCAAGGCCCACCATATCCATGGAGAACCCGAAAAGACAATGGAGCCACAGGGACCAGAACATTCACACCTAGCAATCAGTGACCAAGAGGAAGGAGATTTTTTCCCCACTTCTCTGCAGAGAAGCAGAGCAAAGCCCCAGCCTGAGAGCAAAGGAAAAGGTGTCACGTGAGGGGTTAAGTGCTGGCCTCTGGAGAGACACAGGACTCTCACCTTGGCCTGACAGAGACAGAGCCTGAAGTGGCGGCCAGAGCAACTTGGCTGGTCATTGCACTGGCTTGGCCAGGTGGATGACGTCTCTCAACCTTTATTTCTCTCTAACCTAAGGAATTCTGCTGCTCTCTTTGCTTGATTAATAAACCCTATTCCATGACGAAAGGGCTGCCATACTTGCGGAGGGGCACTGGTCCCTGTAGAGTGCACAAGCCTCTGACGAGGAGCCTGTCTCAGCTGGACTCCCTGGGCAGAGCTCATGGTATGAAATGGGAGTGCTGAAGCCAGAGGTTGAGTCTCAGAGGCCGTGTGGTCTACCCTCAAGGAAGAGTGAGACCCCTTTGGGGGTGTCATAACCATACAGCTAAGGGTAGCATAAAATCCTTCTTTACCCTGTAAAGGGTTAATTCCTCTTTTACCTGTAAAGGGTTAAGAAGCTCAGATAACCTGGTTGGCACCTGACTAAAAGGACCAATAAGGGGAGAAGATACTTTCAAATCTGTGGGGGAAGGTTTTTTGTCTGTGTCTCTCGGAGCCAGCCAGGAAACAGGGCAGGGAAAAATACATCTCCCTAAGCTATATCTGAACTAAGCATCTAGTATTGCAGAAATAGTAAGTAATAGGAAAGAAATGCATTAGGTTTTCTTTTGTTTTAGCTTGTGAATTTTCCCTGTGCTAAGAGGGAGGTTTATCCCTGTTTTTGTAACTTTAAGTTTTGCCTAGAGGGGAAATCCTCTGTGTCTTTGGGTCTTTTGTTATTCTGTAAAGTACTTACCATCCTGATTTTATAGAGGTGATTCTTTTACCTTTTCTTTAATTAAAATTCTTCTTTTAAGAACCCGATTGATTTTTTCATTGCTCTTAAGATCCAAGGGTTTGGGTCTGTGTTCACCTATACCAATTGGTGAGGATATCATTCTCAAGCCTCCCCAGGAAAGGGGGCGTAGGGACTTGGGGGGGATATTTGGGGAAGGTAAAGCTCCAAGTGGCCCTCCTGAATGTTTGTTTAAATCACATGATGGTGGCAGCGATATTAAGGCAAGGAAGGAATTTGTGCCTTGGGGAAGATTTTAGCCTAAGCTGGTAAAAATAAGCTTAGGGGGTCCTTCATGTGGGTCCCCACATCTGTACCCCAGAGTTGAGAGTGGGGAAGGAACCCTGACAGGGGGTCTGCCACACAGAAAGGGTTCCTGTGGGGGCACAGCACAGATCCTGTAGATCCATGACCAGGACACAGAAGGATGAGGTGACGTTGTTGTAATAATTGGGGCCTGTTAGGCTCACAACTGAGGTAGGCCTAACTATGGGAAAATGGATGGAAGTTTCTGAAATGATTTAATCACCTGCTGTCAGGGTTCCCTCCCCACTCTGAACTTCAGGGTACAGATGTGGGGACTCGCATGAAAGACCCCCTAAGCTTATTTTTACCAGTTTAGGTTAAAAATTCCCCAAGGCACAAATTCTCCCTTGTACTTTGGATTAGGTAAACGCTGCCACCACCAAGTGATTCAAACATTTACGGTGGGCCACTTGGAGCCCTATCTCCCACCTAATATCCTCTCAAGGCCTACACCCCCTTTCCTGGGGAGGCTTGAGAATAAACAAGATGAGCACAGACCAACCTTGGGTTTTTAGGGACACTAAAAACTCCAATCAGATTCTTAAAGAAAACAGAACTTTATTAAAAAGAAAAGTAAAAGAAACACCTATGTAAAATTAGAATGGGAGATAATCTCACAGGGCAATCAGATTCAAAACACAGAGGATTCCCCTCTAGGCAAAACTTAAAGTTACTAAAACAGGGATAAACCTCCCTCTTAGCACAGGGAAAATTCACAAGCTGAAATAAAAGATAATCTAACGCATTTCCTTGCTATTACTTACTATTTCTGTAAAATTAGATGCTTAATTCAGATATGGCTTAGGGAGATGTATTTTCCCTGTCCTGGTTCCTCGCTGACCCCAGAGCAAACAACAAAGAGAACAAAAGCAAACCCCTGCCCCCACAGATCTTGAAAGTATCTTCTCCTCTCATTGGTCCTTTTGGTCAGGTGCCAACCAGGTTACCTGAGTTTCTTAACCCTTTACAGGTAAAGGAGGAATTTTAGGCTATCCTTAGCTGTATGTTTATGGCACCTGCAATAATAAACACCGAAGGGAAAAGGTAACGAAAGTCCAACTCAGCCTGTTACATAAGACTGTTTATAAAAAACCGGTAAAAGTGAAAAACAGAAAAACTAAATGAATCTAAACAAGCAGGACTTTTCTGATGCACCTGAAGGATTGTGTTGAGACCATCTCTAGTAAACAAAAAGAGTGGGGAACCAGAAGTTAATGGGCCAAAAATTGGAAGTGAGGCCTAATTGGTGAACAGAAGACTAAGAGGATGGACAATTCTGTCCATCACCCTCTTTCAGGGGCCCTTCAAAAGATACTTTGTGGGGCAGGAACATGTGGGGGGACTGCGGGATTCCCAGAGGGGGGCAACTGTCACCGCCACCCCAGGGACTTTGTCCTTCACCCGGGGATCTCAAAAGTCATTGCATCATCAGGAAGCCCAGACCTCTGCACATCAGTGGGGACACCCAGCCACCACTGTCACACCAGAGGACATGCCATCTGGAGACACGTGAGAGCCTGCTCTGTCTCCCCTTCCCTTGTATGTTCCTTCTACCCCCACTATTTGTCCTCCTGGCCTGTCTCTCTCCTGGCTTTCCATTTGATCCTAAGATCAGCCACCCACACGGCACCAGCACAGTAAGAGAAGATGACCCATCCGGCTCTGCCCAGCCTGAGGGAGACTGGAGAGAAGAGGGACCAGACCAGCCAGATGACATCCCAGACCACAGACCGGAAGAGGAGCCTGAGCCCCAGGTAATGGCTTCCATGGCTGACCTGCCAACCCAGAGCATCCGTCTGTGACTTACCTGCCACCGGAATCCTGAGAACACCAACAAAAGCCCCATTTCCACCCCACACACCCCTTCTCTGTTTCTTTACCAAACTACTTTTGTTGTGTCTTGAAAACCAAGAACACAAAGAGCCCATTAAAATCAGCAGTGGACACAGACAGCACATTGGCTGTGAATAATATTTCTAAGGAAAAACAAACACAAAAGGATCTGGTAGAAGAGATTTCGATATATAGGAAAACAGAATTTGAGGTTGGGGATCATGGTTTGTTAATTGATGTGAGAAGGAGAACAAGAAAGGGGGGAGGGTCATATCTTGATCAATGATTATATGTAGCTAGAAAGCTGCAAATCACATGAATTAATAGTAGCAGAAGTTCTAGGAATATTATTATCTTGTGTGAGTTATTGAAATATTTTGCTTTATTAATTCTGTCTCATCATTTTTTTCACCTATTACTTGGCAAAGGTGCAGTGTGAGTCCTGCATGTGCCCTAGCTTCCAGAGGGAACCAGTCAAGACAATAAGGAGAGAGAGAGAGAGAGAGAGAGAGAGAGCAGCTGCACATGTGCGTAGTTGTGATGTTTATGACACATGTACATTGTAACTGAACAAACCTGTCTGACAGTTTAATTAATAATAATTAATGACACAATTGGTTCCTGAAAATTGCATCGTAAGTTGAAACATCATAAAGTTTAAACCAATCATCATAAGTCAACTCAGGGGATCAATTCAGAAATGTCGTAAGTGCTGTTTTTCATAAGTTGAATGTCATAAAGTCAAGAACTGCCTGTACAAATGATGCTACATAGACAAGGCAAACTTTAATGGAGATTTGAGCCTGGGCCCCTCGCTCATACCGCCCTGGGGCTGGGCTCTCACTCCCCTTCCCCTGCCCAACCACTGAATCCCCTTCCCCAGCTCTCCCCACCCCTCCCTCCATCGCGCTGGGACCAGCTCCCCTGCCCCGCTCCGCCCCCCCATGGCTGAGTCTGCAGCACAGAGCTACCCCTACAGCAGGGCCCCGGCGATCTCACTCCTGCACCCACACTGCCCCTGTGGCTGTTTCACTCCCCTCCATGGGCAGAAACTCCCCCGGGGGCAGGAAGTGTCGGGATATTCCCATTGCTCACTGGCCCCATCACACTCACTGGGCTCCTCTCCCCCCTGGGTCATTTTGCCAGGGGCTCTTCCTCCTTGGGCCTCTCTCCCCTCCCCCCTCATTATATCTCCCTCCCAGTCTTCCTCCTGTGATCATGGATCTCCCCTTCCCTCCCCACCTTCAGCATCCACCTCTGACACTGCACCCACCCAACCCACAGCCCCTTCCCCCACAGACCAGCAGCTCGCTCCCTCCACCCCTTCTCTCCCCCTCTCCCCTTTCACAGCTCACAGGCCTGGGGCTGGGAGCTGAAGGTTGGGGGAGGCAGGTGATGCCCTTTACACCCTCCCCACAGGAACAGGCCTGGGGGCTAGCCTGCGCTCAGAGGGGACAGTCTCTGCTGCAGGGTCACTGTCAGGGACTGAGATTCTCTCCAGCCTGAGCTGGGACCGGGCTGATTATCAGGGGAGCCGCATTTTTACTGTCAGCATTGAGACCAGTATAGAAATAAGGGTCCTGGAGAAGGTGTCAGTGAAAGTGAAGAGATGGGACCTGTCAGTCACATTGTAAAATGAGACCTCGCCCCACTCAGAGTCCAGGAAAATCCCCACCTGGCTGGGTCTGACACTCACGGGGAGCAGAGTCGAGGGGGAGGTGAGGCCCTTGTATTCCCCATCCCTCAGTCACACGGCCCAGTATCCATTGCTAGGTGATGCAACAATCCACTTTTTCCTGGTCACAGATTCCCTGCAAAGCCCCAGAATCCAGTGAGGATTATCTCCCACCTCTACCTCCCATTGATGCCACCCGCCCGTGAATCTCTCAGTGCCCAGGACACTGGGCAAAGGATCAAATCTCTCAGGATTGCCGGGCAGATCCTGGTGTTTATCTCCACGTCTCACACGTTTCCGATCCTCAGACAGTACGAGGTCGGGATGAGCCGTGTCTGGATCCAGAGTCATGTCCACTGGGGAGAGAGTTACAGAATCAGTGTGGGGATACAGTCGCATGAGTGACATAGATACAGTATCCCCAATAATGTCACAGCAAACCTGGTGGCTGGACTTTGTCCTCACCAACAACTATTTCACATTTGGGGACAATATATACCTTCAAGTCAGTGGCATTGCTATGGGTATCCGCATGGCCCCACAGTATGCCAACATTTTTATGGCTGACTTAGAACAATGCTTCCTCAGCTCTCGTCCCCTAATGCCCCTACTCTACTTGCACTACATTGATGACATCTTCATCATCTGGACCCATGGAAAAGAAGCCCTTGAGGAATTCCAGCAGGATTTCAACAATTTCCATCCCACCATCAACTTCAGCCTCGACCAATCCACACAAGCGATCCACTTCCTGGACACTACAGTCCTAATAAGTGATGGTCACATAAACACCACCCTATACCAAGTGAAACATACTGACTGCTATACTTACCTACATGCCTCCAGCTTCCATCCAGGACACACCACATGATCCACTGTGTGCAGCCAAGCTCTAAGATACAACCACATTTGTTCTTTGACAGAGACAAACACCAATAAGATCTCTATCAAGCATTCTTAAAACTACAATACCCACCTGCTGAAGTGAAGAAACAGATTGACAGAGCCAGAAGAGTACCCAGAAGTCACCTACTACAGGACAGGCCCAACAAAGAAAATAACAGAACGCCACTAGCCATCACCTTCAGCCCCCAACTAAAACCTCTCCAGCACATCATCAAAGATCTACAACCTATCCTGAAGGACAATCCCTCACTCTCACAGATCTTGGGAGATAGGCCAGTCCTCACTTACAGACAGCCCCACAGCCTGAAGCAAATACTCACCAGCAACCACACACCACACAACAAAAACACTAACCCAGCAACCTATCCTTGCAACAAAGCCCGGTGCCAACTCTGTCCACATATCTATTCAGGGGACACCATCATAGGACCTAATTACATCAGCCATGCCATCAGGGGCTCGTTCACCTGCACATCTACCAATGTGATATATGCCATCATGTGCCAGCAATGCCCCTCTACCATGTACATTGGTCAAACTGGACAGTCTCTACGCAAAAGAATAAATGGACACAAATCAGATGTCAAGAATTATAAAATTCAAAAACCAGTCGGAGAACACTTCAGTCTCTCTGGTCACTCAGTAACAGACTTAAAAGTGGCAATTCTTCAACAAAAAAACTTCAAAAACAGATTCCAATGAGAAACTCCTGAACTGGAATTAATTTGCAAACTAGATACCATTAAATTAGGCTTGAATAAAGACTGGGAGTGGCTGGGTCATTACACAAACTGATATCTACGTCCCAATGTAAGTTCCCCCTACTGTTACTCACACCTTCTTGTCAACTGTTTGAAATAGGCCATCCTGATTATCACTAAAAACATTTTTTTTTCTCCTGCTGATAATAGCTCACCTTAACTGATTAGCCTCTTAGAATTGGTATGGCAACCTCCATCTTTTCATGTTCTCTGTATATATATATATATATATATATATATATCTTCCTATTGCATGTTCCACTCCATGCATCTGATGAAGTGAGTTCTAGCCCACGAAAGCTTATGCTCAGATAAATTGGTTAGTCTCTAAGGTGCCACAAGTACTCTTCGTTCTTTTTGCGGATACAGACTAACACAGCTACTATTCTGAAACCTGTCATGGAACACTAAACTGTATTTTACTGTTCAGCCACTAGGCGGTGCTGTGTGTCACAGCCCTTATTTAAACTGACGCCAGCCAGACCTGGCAGAGCATTGAAGGGCCTTGGGATGAACACATCTGGTGTGTACCTGGCTGAGAGGGAAGCTCTGTAGCCAGTGCGTATCTGTCACAGCAGCATGACAGCAGTGGTGGAAGCCCGGTGCTATTGCCTACCTTTGCTACGGCCAGAGGGCCTGACTTACAGAGTACAAGCTGTTCTGAACTACGCCATGATGAAGACTAGGGGGGATTTTGCCAATCACATGAGTGACATAGGACTGTGGGGAACACAACTCCTGGTCTCTACATTTTTTCACAATTCAGTGATGAGAATAAAAATATGGTCAAAAGGGCCTTGTAGGATTCCTTGTGGCAGCCGGGCAGGAAGTGCCCCCCGGCTGCAGAACATAACCGAGTGTTAGCCAGGGTCAATCCTGCCTTTAGGTAGAGTTCGGCTTTGGGGGACCAGGTAAGGGAGGTCATGGGGGCCAGCCCTTTAAGGGGAGTCAGGGCCCAGCCTGCCTGTGACAGCGCAGGGCCTTCCCCATTGCACACGGGGACCCTGGGGTGCAGGGAGCTCTGGTTACTGCCCCACACATTCACCCAGCGACTCCCCCAAGCTGCCGGACACAGGTCCCTGGGATCAGAGTTCAGGCAGTCGAGTGGCACTGGGGCTGGTAGGGTGGGTGGAAGGAAAGGGTTAATCCCAGCACGGTGGTGCTTTGCTGCCCGGCCCTGGCTGGTGTCTGCCCTCTGGGTGCAGCACAGGGCGTGTGTCTCTGAGCGGATCCCTGCCCACTCGCCCGGCCATTTGTCCCCAACACAGAGAATCCAGGTGCCGAGGGAAGGAGCAGCCCCAGCAGTGCCGCATGGGCCCTGGCACGGGCTGAGCCTGCGAGCGCAGCAGCAGAGGCAGCGGCAGAGAGGGGGGCTCAGCCAGGCAAAGCGGCGGGGTCCCCACCTGCAGGGGAGGGGTCAGCGCTGGGGCAATAGGCCAGGCTGGGTCAGGGGCTGGGAGCTCTGGCAGCGAGCGCGGTACCAGCACCTACAGCCCTGCTGGAGACCCTGTGCCCAGCCAGCCGGGAACCCAGGTCTCAGGCACCATTTGGGGGTGGTGCCAGGAGCAGCTGCAGGGACCTAGGACCTCTTCCAAGGGAGGGGGCTGGAGTCACTGATACAGGATTGGCCTCAGGTACCTGCATATCCAAGGGAGGGGGCTGGAGTCACTGATACAGGATTGGCCTCAGTTACCTGCATATCCTCTTGTGAGTCCTGGAACAACCGGCAGAGAAAGAGAGGTGAGAATTCACACAGCAGAGTCACCCAGAGCAGGGTTCGTTGCAGAGACTGTGGGGCAGACCCAAAGTCCTGACACAAACAGACCTGACTGTTCAGCAGCAGCTATAGCCAGGTACGGACATGGGCCTGCTCCCCACAGCACCCGGCTCTGCACCATCTCACAACAGACCAGGGCTCAACAGGCTCCAACTCCCTCTCCTCTTTTCTGTCCCACATTCCCGTGTCGGGTTTCTCCCCTGTGCAGATCCCGTCACACACGCCCAGCCTGGGGGCTGCTCCATACAGGGGAACAAGCTCCCAGCAGCTGTCGTGCCCTGCCCTAGCACAGAGACCCGGGAGTCTCACCTCTCTCTGCAGCCAGCCCCTCTGGAAGGAGAGAGAGAGAGAGAATAATTAGTCACAATCCCTGTCTCACCACTACTAGAGTCACAGCTCTTTCAAGCTGATACAATATCACAGGACAGGCTGGCGACCAAGGCACAAGGAGGGAGCTTCTCCTAGATATTTAGGCACCTAAAGATGCAGGTAGACACTGAGTGGGATTTTCAAAAGGGCTGAAGCAGGTTAGGCAAGTCCATAGGAGTTAGGTGCTTTGGAGGTTCCCACCAGACACCTAAATACCATTGAAAGTGTGGCCCAAGGTGCTTAAACACCAGGGCCCTGATGCTCAGCTGGTGTCAGTCAGGGAGGCTGAGAATCCATTATAACGTCTCCTGTTAACCAAGAACATCAGCCCCTGCGCTCAGATAGCCAGGGAGAGAGCAGGAGACAGCACTGGGCACACAGATTCATGATTATGAATTATCTGCTCTCCTGAAATCTTCCCCTTTGGGCTCTGCTCTGAGCAGCCAGGGAAGCTGGGACCCCAAGGGCTCTCCCAGGATCTGGGCCCCTCTGGGCTGGGCAGTCACAGTGCTCTGAATGAAGCTCTAATCCACAAGTAATACGGGCACACAGGATCTGATAATAACCCAACCTGCTGGGCCAAATCCCTCCCCCTGCCCTGCTCGAATACAATGAGAGAAACCCGCAGCAGCGCCCCTTACCCAGGAATCCCGTCACAGCCTCCTGGAGATTGTTCTCTCGAGGGAAATCCCGGATTTTCTTTTCCAGCTCAGGGGACTTGGGCCTTGGAGACATAGCCTTCTCATCCCTGCAGAGACACGAGCGTGTTTATTCCTCCCATTCCTCGGCCCTAAGTTCCCGCCCCCCCCTCCCGAGCCAGACGGGGAGTGGGTGGGAGCTGGGCCACAGGCAGGGCTAATGGGGCCATGACCTCTATTTCCCAGGGAATTTACTGCCTGCACAATCTGCCAGGACCAGCCTCTCCATCCAGAGAGAAAACCCAGCCTGGGCAGGGCCAGCCCCAGCTCCCCTCACACCTGGCCCAGCCCCACGTTCCCCACCAGGACCTGGAGGGGCTTCTCCCAGGGATGAGAGAGGGGTCCATTCTCCAGGCCTACCCGTTCCTCAGCTTCTCCTCTCAGCCTCCAAAGGGCCTGGTCACTCCCCGTGGGGTGGGGGTTCTGGGACCGAGACACTGCCCCACTAGGGCCTGGCTGGGACACTCAGCTCTTTCCCCACAGGCCCCAGGGTCCCCTTCACACGGGACAGGCTTTGGGCCATGACAGAGCTGGGGCCAGGTCCTAGCTGGGCCCTTGGAGTGACAGGCCCCCAGCCCCATTAATGATCCCCTGAGCCAGCCAGGCCCCCAGGGAGGGTTCTGCAGCCCAGAGCTGTGGGGCACTCCCCTCCCCAGGGTGGGTCACACAGACCCAGCGGCTTCAGCCTCAGGGCGATGGGGACGGAGGGGGGCTGGATCCAGAGGGTGAGACCGTCCCACGGTTGGGCCGCTGGGGGCTGGTCTGTAGCCTGGGCTCTGAGTCTCTTCCCAGCACAACGGGGCGTGAGGGGCAGACGGAGCCTGGACGTACCTGCTCACGGCACTTCTGACACCCTAGAGGGGAAGGAGAGACAGAGCAGAGAGTCAGTGCCCATGGCCCAGCCGGCCCCCTGCCCCAGACGGGTCACTCTGCTCCCCCAGACCCGGCCCCACAAGCTGCTCCCCCAGTGGGGTGGAGACTGAAGGGCTGTGCTAGTGAGAGCAGAGCCCCTTTCACAGCAGCTGCCCTGCAGAGACGGCTGGGCCCCCTGCACTGAGCCCCAGGGCTGGGGCTGGAACAGCCTTTCACCAGCCTCCCCCCACCTCCCCGACAGCCCAAACTCCTGTCTCTCTGCAGCCCTGGGCCCCTGGCCCTGCAGACGCCCCGGGCCGTGCTCCCTGCACTGAGTTACCCTGTCAGCCCAAGTGACTCAGGGGCCGTCTCCTCCCTGCACTGGGCTCTGGGTGCATCTGACACTGTCTCACCTGCAGCAATTCCAGCACCGGCTGCTGACGCTTCCCCTCCAGCTCTGTGATCAGGGCGCTGAGCTGGGAAATCTCCTCACCCAGGTGGGTGACATTTTCCTCCCTCCTCCTCCCAATCTCCTCGTCCAGCTCTCCCAGCCGGGCCAGGAGGAGGCGCTCCTGTTCAGCCAGAAACTGGCGCAGCCCCTCGCACTTGGACACCGCCAGCGGCCGCTCCACTTCCGTCTGCCTCTGGGGTGCACAGAGAGACGCAGGGGCAGGGCAGGGACACGGGGAGAGCGGGTGTCATGGGAAATGGTACAAAACCTTGTCCGGGCTCCACAGAGCCTTTCATTCAATATCTTCGCCAGAGTCACTGTGGCTACACTAGAGCTTTTGCCAGTATAAAAATGTGACCCAAAATCACCAGCCCCCAGCCCGTCCCCATCACTGTCCCAGCACCAGAGTGAAGTGCAGACCAGGCCGTGGCAAATGGTGCTTCCCAAACTGCCCAACGGCATCACTGGAACATCTGACACTCAAACCCTGGGATCAGCAAAAGTCTCCCCCTGCTCCGCCCCGACCCCTGCCACATCTGTGTCTGTTCAGTGTTTTACTGGCCTCTCCCTCTGGCCCCCACTCCCAGTGCTAGAGAGACAGAGCCAGAGGCTGCTCCCAGCTACCTGGTGTAAACCCACTGACCCCAGTGGGAACTAACACCAGGGTCCCAGAGGAGCCTGACCCTGACCCCACTGACTTCGGTGGGGTCACTGCTGATGTACACCAGGTCCCTGAGAGCAGAGTCTGCCCTGCACTGGTTACAATGACCCTGATCTGTCTCCCTGTAGCGACCCTGGAAACCCTTTCACCTTCTGAATGCCCCAGACCCCAGCCAGCGCAGAGACCCCCTGCTGCTGTCGTTGACACCCCTGTGCAAAGCGGCCGGGCAGGGCAGGGCACCTACCAGGAGCCTCTCCCTCTCCTTGTCCCAGTCGGATTTCAAGCCCAGGAGCTCTTCTGTCTCCTCCCACAGATGCTGCAGGCAGCTCAGGATTTGCTCCTGCAAACAGACAATGGCTCTGGGGGCTGGTTTGGGGTCACTGGTTTGTGCCCAGCGATAACATCGTCACTGAGCAGAGTGAGGCTGTGGGAGCAGGTCCCCCTTCTCCAACCCTCTGAAAAAGTGACCTCAGCTCCAAGGGAGCTCCCGGCACCGCTGCTGGGCCTGGCCCACTCCGCCCCAGCACCATCATCTCCAGGCGGTTTCCCGGCCATAGGTCTGGTGCTCTTGATCAGTCCCTGGGAGGAGCTCTTTAGTGTGGCAACCCCTTAAGGTCACACTTTTTCCAGTGAGGAAAGTCACCTGGCTTCACCGCCTCCTGACTCTGAATCTCAGAGTCTTCAGCACCCCGCTTCACGTCAGCAAGTCCACCTGAGTGGGACACCCAAGGGAGACTTGTAGGCCCCCAGGGAGCCATGTACCCCCACTTCCTTACCCTGGAGTGACTCTCAGCCAGCATTGTGAAAGCAGGGGGGTTATTACAGGGGCAGTCAACAGGCAGACCGCGGGCCAAATCTGGACCACCAGATGCTTTTGAGCAGATCCTGAAATCTTTTTATTATTTTATTATGATCACGATTGTTATTATTTTTTTATTATTTTCTCTGAAGTCTGGACCTTGACTATGCCTTGACCAAGAAATTTGGACCTTAATTAAAAATAACTGACTCTCCCTGTTTTTTGACATGTCTGGAACACAGCGCAGAGAGTCCTTAGTTAACACAGAGAACGGAAAGGTCCATCTGGGTCAGTCCCAGAGCCCTCTGTCCCCTCTGTCGTCCGAGCCCACAAGCTGCTCTCCTGCCTCCAGATGCCCACACTTAGAACCCCACCCCAGTCCTTTGTCCTCCAGCTGGGCACACTTGGCTGGCTTCCCACGGAGCGTGGGCTGTCCATGGTCATTTATTGTTTGGTGCCCAATGTCCAGGCAATTGGAATGGCCATTGTCTTCTGGGACACTCCATGGGCATGGGGCCCCAGGTAGCCAGCTGTCCCTCATGCCTATATCTCTGGGTCTCTACAAGTAACACCTTTCCCCCCTCCCCTCACCTACTTAACCATGGGTAAGGCTAAGATTTTGTCAGGGATATTTTTAGTAACAGTCACGGCAGGTCACGGGCAATAAAGAAAAATTCACAGAAGCCCGTGACCTGTCCATGGGGAGTTCAGCTGCGGGGTCCCCACACCGCTCACAGTGGCTGGGCAGCTGTGGGGGCTTGCTTGGAGCTACAAGCTGAAGTCACAGAGGTCTCTGGAAGTCACGGATTCCGTGACTTCTGCAACCTCTGTGAAAAACTCATAGCCTTAACCATGTGTAACCCATGCCTGCTTGGTGTGGCGCTCTGTCCCCCTTCAGCAGCACCTAGACCAACTAACGATGTGTGAACCTCCTACAGTCTTGGAGAAGAGAACGGGTCTTTCAGCTCACGCAGTAGAGGCTCGTCCATTCAGCTCCACAGGTCCCCCTCTTTGATCCCAGCTGACGACAACTGGGATCTGTGGGTGTTAAACATGCACCACATAGGGGACACTGAGGCACACACAATATTCATCCAAAATATTATGAAAAATTCCCACTGCCAGCAATCCCGTTATTAGGCAGCTCCCTGGCTCTAACCCAGGGCTGGTCAGACACATGGGGGGGAGGGGGGGGCGCTCTGTAGCTGCAGAGAAGCTGCCCCTGTAACTCCCAGCCATGCAGATAACTGTTCCCTACCCTGTGCTCCTGGGTAGCCTCCTCCATGGGAACCACCGTGTGAGTGCGGTGCGCCCAGGATCGGTCACACACCAAGCAAAGGGGGGGTTGATCCTCCTCGCAGGAGAGTTTCAGAGCCTCCTGGTGCCTGTCACCCACTCTCTGCCCCTCGGGCTCTGGCCCCGCCTGCAGCCTCAGGCGTTTCACTAGCTCCGCCAGGTTCCCCAGCTGCCCGTGGGGATGCAGGTCTCTCTGCAGGGCGGTTTCTCTGCACTGGGGGCAGGAGAAGTTTGGCTCCAGCTCCCCCCAGCACTGGCTGATGCAGGCCCGGCAGAAGTTGTGCCACACTCAATGGTCACCGGGTCTGTGAAATACTCCAGGCAGATGGAGCAAGTCACTTCGTCCTGGAAGCTCCCAGCTAGGTCCCCGGCAGCCATGGCCCCGCCACACCCGGACCCAGCCGCTGAGGGTTCGTTTCACTTTCCTGCGCTGAGAGGAGCCTGTTTGGCTGGAGCTGGGGCGTTTCCTTCCTGCTGCTCCTAGCAGGGCCTGTGCTGAGCTGCAGCGAGTCACCCCCAGTGTCACAGCCTAGGGGTCAGGGGAGACAGAGCCAGGGCTAGCGAAGCGTTAACACCAGCTCCTCTCCCCCCCCTCACCCAATCTGTGCAGAGCCTGGCGCTGGCTGGGGACTGGTTCTGAAAGCCCCTGTCCCAGTGAGGGCAGCAGCTGAGGTTGGGATGGAGGGAAGGGGATGGAGCAGCTGAGAGCGTTTGTGGCTGGTGCTGGGAGAAGTGGGGAGAATACACAACAGAAATTAGAAACTCTGCGGCCCCTGGGTCTGAGTTAGTTATAAACCCTGTTACATGATGCTGCTGCCTCCATTGGCAAGTTTGGTCGATGAAACTAATGTCGACACCAAAAAATCGACAAAAAGCAATGACCCCAATGCGAGTTTACATTTGCTCCCTGTGTCGACAGATCGTGTCCACATTAGGGGCACCACTGTCACCAGGGGTGGCAAGTTGTATGGGCCCTTGGTGCCCGGGCTCCAGCAAACTCAGAGCCCAGGGACCCAGCTCCACCAATGTTCGGGGCCAGGTCTCTCCCCTGGCTCCGCCTGCTACCCACGCGCGCCCCCTCCCCCGCATGTCCCCCGGCCCCATCTGCCTCCCCTGTGAGTCCCTGCCTGCCCTAGGCAGCGGGTGGTTGCCCGCTGCAGCTCTGCACTGAGCTCCATCACCGGCCGCTGCTGGCTACAAGGGAATGGTGCTGGGGGCAGGCTGAGGCGGCTGCTGTTGCAGCTGTGGGGGGGGGAGGGGGCAGGGGAGAGGAGGAGGCGCATGGCAGACCCCCCTCACAGGGGACTCTGAGAGGGAGAGGCTTATCCTGGATGGACCTCCTGAGCAGCAGCCTGGGGGGGCTTGGGTGAGTGTTGGGCTGGGGAGAGGCCCTCCCTCCCCACAGCTCACTGTTGCTAGTGGGGAGAGGGCTGGGGGAAGTCCTCCTCTCTGGCCTCCTGCCCCAGCCCCGGGGCAGCCTTTCTGCTGCACCCTGAACTTCTCATCCCTGGCCCAGCACCATGCCCCACACCCCAACCCTCTGTCCCAGCCCAGAGCCCACACCCAGCACCCAAACCCCCTCCCAGAGCCTGCAACCTACACCCCCTCCCACACACAAACTCTCTCCCAGAGCTTTAGGCAGGTGTGGTGGGGCGGGAGTACCACCAAAAATGATGCAAACCTGCTGCTCCTGTCTGTTGCTAGGTGTTGTGGGAAGGCGGAAATGGAGCACGGTGCATCCTGGGATGTGCAAAATGTCCCGTCATGCACTACTTTGTGTCCCAGCCCTCCAATGGTTTCCGGCTTCCTTTTGCACCGTTTTTCCAACAGTCAGTCTTTGCAAGCGCGCGACAGCATCTGCAGTGAGCGAGGATGGATCCTGCACATCTCTCCTATGAGCTGTTAATTGTCGTGAGGACATCACACATGGCAGCACAGTTACTCGCGAAGTTACTGACAGAGGGGGAATCGCAGGTGCCCAACATTCTGCATGATATGGACAGCAGCAACGTAGTGCTTTTGCCATTCACAGAGCAGCTGCATACGGTAGACCCTCGCTTTTGGGCTAGGAAAATAAGCACTGATTGGTGGGATCGCATTGTCATGCAGGTGTGGGATGAAGACCAGTGAGTATAGAACTTTAGGATGCGTAAAGCAACCTTCCTAGAGCTATGTGCTGAGCTGGCCCCCGACCTGCGGCACAAGGACACCAGAATGAGAGCTTCCCTTTCGGTAGAGAAGCATGTTGCAATTGCTGCGTGGAAGCTGGCAAGTCCAGACTACTACTGGTCAGTCACAAATCAATTTGGAGTGGGGAAGTCCACTGCTGGGGCTGTATTACTCCAAGTGTGAAGGGCAATAAATCACATTCTACTCTGGAGGACCGTGACTTTGGGAAATGTGCATGAAATAGTGGATGGCTTTGCAGAGATGGATTTCCCTAACTGTGGAGGGGCGATTGATGGCGCACACATTCCAATTTTAGCACCAGAGCATCTTGCATCAGAGTACATCAATAGGAAGGGATACTTCTCTGTGGTGTGGCAGGCGCTTGTAGATCACCGTGGACATTTCACAGACATCAATGCAGGCTGGTCTGGAAAGGTGCATGACACACACACATCTTCAGGAACAGTGGCCTGTATAGAAAGCTGCAGGCGTGGACTTTCTTTCCAGACCACAAGATCACAGTGAGGGATGTGGAAATGCCCATAGTAATCCTGGGAGACCCGGCTTACCCCTTACAGCCCTGGCTCACGAAACCTTACACAGGGCACCTGGCAGCAGCAAGGAGCGTTTTAACTGTAAGTAGAGTCAGAATGAGCTCTACCCTGACATCTGGTGGTGAGCTGTGGAAAAGGACTTCAGGGGCTGATCTCTTCTGTATGGGCACACCCATCCTGCCTAGCATGATGGGACTGCTTGCTCAAATAATCACTTTGGCTGCTGTGGGATCCCCAGTCTCTTTGTTATTGGGGCAGGAGTAATAAAGCGTTGTTATTCTGGTTATGTGAATCCAGGACAGTAGAACTGTACTTGGCATTTTATGACTGAGGGACTCGCTCTCAACTAAGTAGCACTTGCTAGGCAAAGGACATGGGTTCCAAAGTCTAGTGAATTGAGAGAGGTTGGGTGTAGGGTTGTGTTTACAGAGTGAATTTTGACTTCATTAGGAGTCTTGTTATATACTGCAGAGCTGAAATCACTGATCTGTAGGTCTAAGCCTTAGACCTGCTCTAAGTTAGTTGTTCTGAGAGTGCCAGCACTGAGGTTCCCCTGCTAAGAGCAGAAGTCACTGACAGCTGTGTTAAGTGGGGCTGGGGGCTGAAATAATATTGATGAGCAGCTGGCAGATAGGAGTGGTCAGGGAGGTGAGGTGAGGCTGGGGATGAAGACTGCAGCAGAACCCCACGGAGAGGTGTGGCAATTGGCTGTTGACCTGAGCAGTGGAGCATGTAAGATTCACCCATACATCCTGCCCCCTTCCACCCAGGCTGGGAGGTAAACTATGCAGATGAACTTCTGAACTCTGGGGGTTGCACTGACCAAGTACAGAAACTGTGGGAGGGGTGACTTTTGGGTTGCTGGACTCAAGAACCATTTTGGGGCTGCACTGACCAAGAACAGAAACCATGGGTGGAGTGACTGTTGGGTTGCTGGATTTAAGACCCTGAAGGGAAAAGTTTCAGAGTAGCAGCCATGTTAGTCTGTATTCGCAAAAAGAAAAGGAGTACTTGTGGCACCTTAGAGACTAACAAATTTATTTGAGCATAAACTTTTGTGAGCTACAGCTCACTTCATCGGAAAAGGACACTGCCAAACTTACGTGGGGGTGGGTCTTTTGCTCATGGTTTATGTTATGAATCCTGTTTGCGGTGTTCCCCACATAATGCTGCACGGTTTCTGCATAATCTGATGAGATTCAACAAGGACAAGTGCAGAGTCCTGCACTTAGGAGAGAAGAATCCAATGCACCGCTACAGACTAGGGACTGAATGGCTCAGCAGCAGTTCTGCAGAAAAGGACCTAAGGGTTACAGTGGACGAGAAGCTGGATATGAGTCAACAGTGTGCCCTTGTTGCCAAGAAGGCCAATGGCATTTTGGGATGTATAAGTAGGGGCATTGCCAGCAGATCAAGGGACGTGATCGTTCCCCTCTATTCGATACTGGTGAGGCCTCATCTGGAGTACTGTGTCCAGTTTGGGGCCCCACACTACAAGAAGGATGTGGCAAAATTGGAAAGAGTCCAGCGGAGGGCAACAAAAATGATTAGGGGACTGGAACACATGACTTATGAGGAGAGGCTGAGGGAACTGGGGATGTTTAGTCTACGGAAGAGAAGAATGAGGGGGGATTTGATAGCTGCTTTCAACTACCTGAAAGGGGGTTCCAAAGAGGATGGCTCTAGACTGTTCTCAGTGGTAGCAGATGACAGAACAAGGAGTAATGGTCTCAAGTTGCAGTGGGGGAGATTTAGGTTGGATATTAGGAAAAACTTTTTCACTAGGAGGGTGGTGAAGCACTGGAATGCGTTACCTAGGGAGGTGGTAGAATCTCCTTCCTTGGAAGTTTTTAAGGTCAGGCTTGACAAAGCCCTGGCTGGGATGATTTAATTGGGGATCGGTCCTGCTTTGAGCAGGGGGTTGGACTAGATGACCTCTTGAGGTCCCTTCCAACCCTGATATTCTATGATTCTATGATTGTTTCCCTCCTTTATTGAAAGGCTTTTGCTACACTCAGACTCTGTGCTTGTGAGAGGGGAAGTGTTGCTCTTAGAGGTGCCCAGGGGGGTAGTATGTAATTGTCCCAGGTACTGGGCGGGGGCTCGAGCTGGTTTTGCATTGTGTTAGTGAAACGGAACCCCTAGATACTGAACCCAGCCCTTGTTGCTGCCAACTTTGACGACCAGAAGGGTTGCATAATAACATGCTGAGCAGGTGCAGCATGCTAGTTGAATGTGCCTTTGGCCATTTGAAAGCTCGCTGGAGGTGTCTCAATGGCAGGCTAGACCTTACCGAGGATAATATTCCCGTGGTCATAGCTGCATGCTGCACTTTGCATAAGCTGTGTGAATCTAAGGGTGAAATGTTTGCTCAGTTGTGGAGCACTAAGGCAGAGCACTTGGCTGCACAGTTTGAACAGCCGGATGCTAGGGCTGTCAGAGGAATCCAGAGGGCCGCTATTAACATCAGAGAGGTTCTGAGGAACCACTTTGACAATGAGGGGCACTAACACATGTCTGCTTTGGAGGTGCTTCCCTGGTGCATCCATGTTAAATTTTGAGGCCCAAGATCCGTGCAACAAAATGCTTTAGAAGCCTGTTCCTGATGCTGAACTGATTGCTATATGATTTTGTAGAACACAGAATAAAAACATTGTACCATTAGAAACCTTTGCCTTTATTTATTGTTAAAAAGGGTAAAACCTCACAACTGTGTGCAGCTCCAACCATCATTGTCCAAGCTGTGAGAGGGGTGGAGTGATGGGGAAACTGAGGAGCACCATAAAGTGAAAATGAATGTGTGGGCGTAGAGAGGGGTGGGGTTGGCAAAGAATTGTGCATGTGCACATGCTGCAGTGGAGGTCGACCATGGATCTGCTCAGTCTGCAGCTGGATCAAAGGCTTGAACATCTCTGTCTGATCCTCCATTAATTTTAACATCTACTCAGTCGCTTGATTCTCTTTTCTGTCCTGCCTTTTGGCTTCCCAGCACTCTTGTGTTCCCTAGTCAAAGCGATGCAGCACCTCTCTGAACATATCTTCTTTGCTGCATCTTGGCTTCTTCCTTATCTGCTGAAGCCGGTCGGCAGGGTGTGTTCCTCAAGGTCTCGGCTGCTGTGGACAATACATAGAAGAGGGATTGTTACAGGGAATGGATCACTTGAGGTTTACCTGTTCTGTTCATTCCCTCTGGGGTACCTGGAGCTGACCACTGTTGGAAGACAGGATACTGGGCTAGATGGACCTTTGGTCTGACCCAGTCTGGCCATTCTTATGGTCTTATGTTTTTACATTCCAGCAAATGATTGAAACATTTTGGTAATAAGGGCCTTTTGCAACTAGTAGCAATCACTTTATCACTGGTTCTAGGCAGGCACACAGCTCCACAAGCACCCAAATCATGGTGAGTGTCGGGATTGGGGGGAGAGTGGTTGTGTGTATGGACAAAACAGTCACGGCTTGCAGTGCAGCTTTCCCGGGAACTCATTCTAAAAATTATCAAATACTTTTCCACAGGCGGGCACATCTCTAGCTGACATCTCACTGCTGCAGGTAATCAGGGAAACCAGGGCGCAACTACTGCATTCCTGCAGCTTTCACCCTGATTTATATGCAGCTCAGCTATGTGCCGCTTTGGTCCCAGCTCCAGTGATTGCTAAATGGTAGGGGACAGTTTCCTACAATGGAGGAACTAACAAGGCTGCAATCCCTTGGAATCTGCGGCAGAGGATTAACAAGTATCTCTTGGAAATTTTCCAGAGCCTCTCTCTGGAGAATTCCATGGAGATCTCGATGTCCATTGACACCCTGCTTGGCCATACAGATTAGCTACACAGGGCAATGTCCAGCTCTCATAAAAACACAACCTGCCTCCCACTCTTCGATTCCTGACACAAGCCACAGCAACTTACACTGCGTCTCATCTGCTTCCTGCTCCCTGGAGAGCACTTCTGGAGTGAAGAAAAGTTCCTGGCTGCCTGCCCTACCAGGAGATCCTGCTGGGCGCTCTTCACCCTCTTCTAGCTCCACTTCTTCATCAAGAATTTCAGACTGCAGGTTAGCCCCTCTTTTTGCTGCCTCCAAAGTATCCACGGGGCTATCAGCGATGGAGGTGGGGTTACTGCCAAGGATAGCATTCAGCTCCTTATAGAAGCGGCAGGTCTTAGGTGCACCACCGGAGCGATGGTTTGCCTCCCTCGCCTTATGGTAGGCCTGCCTCAGCTCCTCTATCTTCGCTCTGCACTGCTGCGTGTCCTGATCATAGCCCTTTTCATACAAGCCTCAAGAAATTTGCCCATATGTGTCCCAGTTCCTACGGGGTCACTTTCAGCTGCGACTAAACAGACTCCTCTCCCCATATACTGATCAGATCCAACAGCTCCACGGTGGTCCAAGTGGGAGTGCATTCGGTGCGATAGCCAGCCATGCTTACCTGTGTTGGGGACACTGGGCATGGCCACTAGGTAACTCAAGGGGATGGAAGACCACGAGTGTCGATGAAGCCCCCTCGCACTAGGCCCAAGTGACCTTGGCCCCCCCCACCTGGAGGCACTCGCAGCAGTTATGCTGAGGATCTTGCAACAATATGTTGCAAGTGCAGACTGTCCAAAACCGAACAAGGCCAGACAGGGCAGATATGGCAAAACAATGCTGAACAAAACAACTCCATATATAGTTTAACAGATGGTAAAAAGATAAAGGGAATTAGCTGGTATACCGGATTGGCTGGCTATATGGATACTTAGGGCAGCTTGCTATTGGATAAGTATGCTGAAAAAAAGGATGTATAAAAGTCTGTGTAACTTCCTGCTCTGTGTGCAGGATTTGAGATTAATGTCTCCCTGTACCACTTGAAGCTTCAAATAAACTTTTCCGCTTCTCCACCCCGTTGTGATTATTGGGCGACGCATACCGGGCAACGAACCCTGCTGTTGCTTGCCTCGGGCACTCTGTGCCAGCAACACCTGGGAAGATACCAGCACACCTCTTCACACTGAGCCAGCAAACAGGAAATGGGATTTAAAATTCCCAGGGATTGCAAGGTGGATTGCCTAAAGGGCAGCGGAGTTCAAACTGCTGAGCAGAGTGGCAGCATGGGTATTGTGGAACACTTTCTGGAGGCCAATAAAAGCAAAAAAAGGCGTGCTGTCTACACTGGCTGTTTGTTGACAATAAAGGGAGGGGAAAAGACAAAAGTATCTCACAGAGGTTGAAGTTTTTTGTTGCCAAACTGGGAGTTTTTTCCAACAAAAGTCCCATTTCAGTTTGTACGCTCTCGCTGTTTTGTCGCCAAAAGGCAGTTTTTGGTGACAAAACTTGCCAGCGTAGACAAGCCCTGAGTTAGTGATAAAGTCTGTTACATGATGCTGCTGCCTTCATTGTGATTTGGGATCCCAGGCTAATCAGCTGCTGCTCCCCAGGGGGGTCTGTGCCAAGGAGAGACCTTCATTAAAGCCCCTTTCTGTGCCCACCCCAGGATGGGTTTCCTGTGGCTGGAACCAGCCCCCCAGGCAGCACTTGGCTCTGCTGACACCAACTCCTGAGCTGGAGGCTCTAGGTGGTGAGAGAGACCTGGGGGAAAGTGCTGGGGCCTGCACGAAAGCAAAACTGCACAAAGGGCCCCAGGAGCCTTTGATCTCGCTGCCCCTGGGAATCTGCCCCTTGTTGTTCATGTGCCTGCAGGAGGGCTCTGAGCTGTGTGAACATCAGTGAAGCTGCTGCCCTCACCCAGCTCTCAGCTCTGCTCAGGATCTGCCTGGGGGAGCTACAGGGAGACCCAGGGAAGGAGAGGCCTGGAGGGAGCTGCCCACAGACAGGGCTGGTTTACCCAACAGGCAGACTAAGCACGTGCTTAGGGCACCAGCAAAACAGGGGGCATCAAAAAAAAACTAGATTTTTTTTTCTGAAAAAATTTGATATTTGATATTTCAAAAAAAGCATTGAAGTAGTCATCATGGGAAAAATCAGAACTTTGTTAGACTTCCTTACACTCCACTACACACTCAGAGACTGACCCTTCTTCTATTGGTGAAACACTATTCCAGAACATGTGGATGTGTCAGAGACTGTAACTGATCATCCTACTCCTGGTGGTAAAACAGACATTGTTCTAGAAGGTGTGGATGTGTCAGAGACTGAATCTGCTCATGCTGTAAATAATAGGAGAAAAGATCCTGGGATGTGGGTTGATTTCAGAACCGATGATGTAGCTTACTAGATAGATCGTGGACCAAATGACTGTCAACACCACACTGAGCCATTTGAGAAATTATGTCGGACTTTTACCACTGGCAAACAAACAAGATATTGTCCACAAAAAATATTTTTCAGCATGAAAGCGAATGGTGAGAAATATACTTGAGAATGACTACTGTATTCACCATCAATGCGGTCTGTGTACTGTTTTGTTTGAAAACTTTTTGCATATGACCCTTCAACATCCTGGTTTGCGGCAGATGGATTTAGTGACTGGTGGAATACTGTTTTAATTGAACAACATGAAAATAGCACTACTCACAGAGATTCAATGTTGACATGTTTAAATCAGAAACAGGGCTTTGGATTGATACAAAAATTGGAAGAACGAATTAAAGGGGAGCGTGAATACTGGCAACATGTCTTGCAGTGTGTTATAGCTGTTGTTCAAACATTAGCTGAACGTGGTCTGCCTTTCCGGGGATCAAATGACACGTTTGGATCATTGCAGAATGGAAATTTCTTGGGATTGTTGGAACTTGTGGCTCAGTTTGGCCCATTTTTAGCAGGCCATATCTCAAAATATGGGAACGCTGGCAAAGGTAACCCATCATACTTATCTAAGACAGTATGTGATGAGCTCATTGGTCTAATGAGTGACAAAGTTAGTTCAGCTATTGTGGATGAAATAAGTACTGCTGGGTACTTCAGTTTATCTGTCGACTCTACACCTGATCTTTCACATATTGATCAATTGAGTATTGTACTAAGATATGTGTCTCCCACAGATGGAAAACCAGTTGAACAATTTATAACATTCCTCAATTTGAAAAGCCACACTGGTGAAGAAATGGCAAATCAAGTACTGCGTTATCTGTCCCAAGTTTGCAAAATAGATTTCTCAAAGTGCAGAGGTCAATCTTATGACAACGCTGCCAACATGTCAGGGCGTTATCAAGGAATGCAGAAGCAGCTTTTAGAACAGAACAAATATGCCATATTCATACCATGTGCTGCACACTCTCAATATTGTTGGCCGCAGTGCTGTTGATTGTTGTCCAGTGGCAGTAAGTTTTTTTCTCAACAGTCCAGTTACTTTATACATTTTTCTCTGCCTCAACACACTGATGGGCAATTCTTAAAACATATTTGGGCAATGATCGTGTGTTGAAATCTCTTTCTAATACTTGCTGGGAGGCACATGCAGTGGCAACAAGTGCAATTCTGGAGTCCTACTCAAAGACTGTGGATGCATTAGAAAGTATCGCTGAAGACCAACCACAAAAGGGAGAAACTATACGAGAGGCAGAAATATTGCAAACAAGATGCAAGAACTAGAGTTTGTATTCATGTTGACCATGATGAATGAAATTTTACAACACTTTTACCACACAAGTCAAGCTCTCAAAGAAAAAGAATTGGATTTGAAAACATGTGCAGACCTCTGTCAATCATTAGCAGACCACTTACACACTTTGAGGAATGATTTTGAAAGATTTGAAGACATATCAAAAGATATCTTGCCTGATACTAACTACAAAAAGCCCAGTCCCACAAGCGAATCAGGAAAAAACAAGCAAATTATAGCAGTGCAACAGAAACAGCATTGAATTCTAGAGACAAATTTCGTGTATCTACTTACTACACTATAATTGATACACTTGAAGCTCATATGAAGAGGAGAAGTGAAGTGTACAAAGAAGTATCAAGTAGATTTTCTTTTCTAAATGCTATGGACTTATCTGAACAATATTCACAAGGTTCCCAGGAGCTAGTTGACTCATACTCTGTTGACTTCAACATGAATCTCTGTGGAGAAGTACGGCAGTTCCACTGTTTATATGCATGCAAAGTTTAATGAAGCAGAAAAAATGAAATTCAGTCACATTGATCTTCATGACACAATATTGAAAGGGGAATACAATGTGTATTTCCCAATGTAGAGATCGCACAATGTGTTTTTCTAACATTGATGATAACTAACTGCTCCGCAGAAAGCTCTTTTTCTCAGCTGAAAAGAATAAAAAACCCTCAGAGAACGTGTCAGGACAGACTTGATTCACTTTCCCGATTGTGTATGGAAGCGGACATGCTTCATCGAGTCAGCTTCGATGACCTTATCCAGAATTTTGCAATCAGAAAATCTAGAAAGAAGCTATTTTAAATTCAGCATACATGTAAGTTTTGTGTCATTTTGAAAAATACAATTTTATTTTACAGTATGGTATTGTTTTTATTTTGAATTACATATGGGGGGGCACCATAATCTTTTCAGTGCATAAGGCCTTTAAAGGTCTTAATCCGGCCCTGCCCACAGAAAGCAGTTCTCTGCCAGAACCAGAGAAGGTTACCAGGCAGGAGGTACGTGCAAGGCCCTGAGACAGGAGGTGATTTAAATACAGTCCCTGACTGCATCACTCAGGCTCCCTGAGCTGGGACCCAGAGGAGAGGATGGGCCTGGGTCCCACTACCACCTAGGAACGGATGTGGGTAGAGACTGCCGAGAACCCTGACCAGAGGTGGTAACAGGAACAGGAATAGTGAACTTTGCCTTTGTGTTCCTGCTGTAATTTACTGTATTTCTGTATTTTGAAGTAAGAAGGGAAGAAATCTGTACAGGAGGAGTAGCAGAAAAGGGGTCAGGAGAGGCCCCGAGACAAAGGCCCAAACTTCTGGGCCTCTTGAGCAAAGGTCCACTAAAGGAGCCAGGAGCACTGAGGGTGGGGCAAGACTCCTTTCAGCTTGAAAGCAAAGAGACTCAAGTAAATCAGCCGGAGGACTGGAGTTACAAAGACTGACAGATCTAGGTTCAATCCCTGAACCAGGTAAGGGAAACTGAGGCAGGGACAATTGCAGTTTTGCTACAGACTGCCGGGGTTGCTACAACGCTAAGGTCCCTCAGTTATAGGTGCTTGTTAATACATAAGAAATTAATGGTCATTAGGCACCCAGACACTTTTGAAAATCCCACTAGGCATCTATCTGCATCTTTAGGTGCCTACATACTTTTAAACGCGTGGCCTTAAATGGACTGAGAGAGGGAGTTAGTTTCATTCTGTCAGTTCAAACGGATTTTTTTATTTGTTTGTTTTTGTGACACTTATTCAACTGCAGAACACCTGGGGGAAAAGATCTGCTTTTCCAGATTCAGCCCCTCCATTTCCAATAAGAAACCTTCTGACATAAGTGGGGGTCCCCAACCAGCCCCAGAAGCAGCAGGGAAGACCAGGCTCCACTGCCTGGAGGCTGCTGGAGGGAAACAGACAAACGACAGAATGGTTCTTTTTTTCAGGATGGAAAAGCTCCAGGAACTTGTCAGGCCTCCCCTGTGCCCCGAGAGACGCACAAAGGGGCTCAGCCCCCCAGTTATTCTCCCCTCTTCGGCTCAGCTTCAGGAACGGCCAGTTTATAAATTACTGGACACGTGTCGTCACTTATTTCAGAGTAACAGCCGTGTTAGTCTGTATTCGCAAAAAGAAAAGGAGTACTTGTGGCACCTTAGAGACTAACCAATTTATTTGAGCATGAGCTTTCGTGAGCTACAGCTCACTTCATCGGATGCACAGCATGCATGTTAGTGTTAAGGTGCCACAAGTACTCCTTTTCTTTTTGTGTCGTCACCTAGAGTTTTTGCCATTTTCTCTCACTTGGAAATAAAATCACCTCAGGTTTTGTCACTTGAACTATTGAAAAGAAAATTATCTCCCATTTTGCCTCTTTTTGTCTCTAATTATCAAATATGGAGAAAAAAATCCCCCTAGATTTCCCTTTTCTCTCACATTATTGAATATTGATCTATGACAACCCCCCAATCAGGTTCTGCCCCATTTCCCCCCTAACTCTCAAATATCCCCAAAGGAAACTGTTCAGCCTAGGGTTGCCAACTCTCCCGCACCGGACAGACCGGATGCCATTTTGCAGCGACGGCGTCAGTCAGTAGTGTCCGGTCCACCCAGTCCAGGAGAGTTGACAACCCTAGTTCAGCCCCAGGCCCCCCTGTCCCAGTTGCTGCCCCCTCCCAGCCCAGCTCCCCCTCCCCCGACCAACTGCCAGTTACCTGCCCCTCCCCCGCTGCTGTCCCCTCCCAACTGCCATGCGAAGCCCAGCTCCCCGTAGCCCCTGGCACCTGGCCGGTACAGACTGGCGAGTGGGGGGTGCGGGGGCTTTACCTCCCGGGTCCCACTGCCAGGGTGGGTCTCCCTGCTGAACTCCCCCCGCCCCCCATGGCTGAGCCGGGCTCTTTGCTACTCCAAGGGCGGTGGCTCCTGGGAGCTAATAGGGGCCACCCCCCAACACTGTGCTCACTGCCTAGATACGTGCCCAATTCTCACACCGCCCCACAGCCCCACTCAGCTGGACAGAAACCCCAGCAATGGCAGACACGCCCCGTGCACAGAGCCAGTGACACTAATACACACACCCGAGGGGGCTGGGGTTTGAACCGTCTCTGCGCGGCCACCCCTGAGGCTGCCGTAACCTCTCTGGTGTCTGTTTGGTCACTAACACGCCCCCGCAAAGTCTCCCTGCCCCAGCTGCTGAGCCAGCCCGGTAACACGTCAGCCCCAGGCCAGTCCCCGTGGGTGGGGCGCTTGTGGCTGGTGGGGCGCTGTGCTCCGGGGTCTGTCTCGTCTGAGGGGGCCGGTGACCCACGGAGCCGGCTGGGTCTGACGCAGCCTTTCCGCTCCCAGGATTTCTCTGAATCCTCCTCACGCAGGGTCCCGAGCTTAGCTCTCGGCTTCCCACTCGTCCTGAGGCTGAGGGACTGTCAGTGACCAGGCTGGAAGCTGAGCGGCGGGGGCCAGCTGAGCTCCCGTGGGGCCGTCCCTCCCTTCCCCACGCTGGGCCAGGCCCTGTGGGGACCAGCTCTAGGGAGTTTCCCGGCTGAGACCTGGGAACAGGGAGAAAACAGCTGCACAGTGCAGGGAGCTGGACGGTCCCTGCTCTCTGGCTCGCGCTGCCCTCTCCTCCCTGGCAGCTGTCACCCGGGGGAGGGGATGGCTCCTCCCTGGCACCTGGGCTCTGGAGTCAGGAACCCCCCAGAGCTCCCCGCTCATGAGGCAGCTGCTGCTTCAGCGCCGTCCCTCCAGCCTCCTCCCTGCTTCAGGGGTGGGGGGTCACCTGGCAGGGGGCAGCAACGGCCGGGATGTAAACTTCAGCCCTGGCTGGGCCCCAGTAAGTGTCACCGCCCCCCTTATGGTCAGGGGTTTACAGCCCCCCCTGCCCTGGTAACGCGGCGTGGCTCCCTGCTGCCCGCGTCAATGGCAGGGCCGAGGGACCCAGCACATCCCTGAGTGTTGAAGGAAAGTTCCCTTGGATTTCGCCCTTTTCTCTCTGATAACCCAATATTGACCAAACCCCCAAAGATTTCCCCCATTTCCCATTGAATTCCCAAATTAGATGTAAAACACCCTTCAGCTCGGCCCCTTCTCTCTCGTTACTGGTGATTGATATAAGATCTCCTCACACTTTCTGTCTAATTCTCAAATACTGATGTAAAATCCTCTCCAGCTCTGGGCTCCCCAGTCCCTGTCTGCCACCACATCTTGTTCTGAAGGGAAACTGTTGCCCTCGGTCATTACCCCAGTGCAGGGGAGGGGAGCTAACCCCCAAAGGACCAACTTTCCCCTCATGTCTGAGCATCAGATTGTTTCCACCTTTACATCAATTAAACCCCATCCTTTCCTCTTTAATAATTGAATGTTGATATAAAATCTCCTCTGGCTTTGCTCTTTCCCATATAATTATGAGTTACTGACAGAAAATTCTCTCAGATTGGGGTTTTCCCCCCTCACATTTTAAGTGCAGCAACTTCTCCTTTTCTGGAGGGAAGCTGTTGCCCTGAGTCATTCTCCATGTTGGGGGGCTGCAGGGAAAGGGGCTCAAACCCCCCAGTGACTAACTTTCCCCTCATGTCTCAGAATCAAATTGTTTCCCCCTTTACACTCATTAGAATTGACCTGTCGGTGGTGACCATCAGAGCCAGGAGCCCTCCCCATTTGGGAAACGGGGTCTCTCAGCTGCTAGTGGGACACTTGGCCAGACCTGATCTGGTTTTAGTCCCAGATGCAGCAGGATGAGGGGTCACTCCCCCCTCCCCCAAGGGGGGGTGCTCTTTGTGTGACTGGGTCCCTGCTCCCCACAGGCAGCGCACAGAGTGGCTGAAAATCTGCACTTAACCCTGCCCCCCCATGCCCCAGCCCGGCCACTGACATGGCAGACTGGGTGCTGTAGGTGATGCCTGGGCAGGGAGTGGGGTGGAGCAGGAAGCTCCTTTGGCGAGTTGGAGGAGACAGCAGTGGGGAAGGGGCAAGTGATTGGCGGCTGGGTTGAGTTAATTATTTAATCTTTTGGAGAAATGGGGCACAGGCTGCAGGGGATTTTATATCAATATTTAATGAGTAGTTGGGAGTTTAACCCAGTCAGTCGAGATCCGGCCAACTGCCCTGTTAGCAGCCAGACAGCACCGCTCCTCCATGTTCTGTTCTGTTCTATTCAGTCCTTACAGCACCGTCTAGCTGGGCACCAGCCAGACAACTCGCATTCGTCCCTGGGATTCTCTCCTGCTCCCTTCTCTCCCCAATGGCAGGGATTTTAAATCTGTTTAACCGTTGGTGGATGTGGTGCCTGCCGTGCTCTGTGTGCAGTGACTGGAAGTTGCTCTAAGCAGGACCGGTTTAACTTTTTGTGGGCCCGGCGCCAAGCATATTGGTGGGCCCCCCTGGGGAATGAAGGGGCCAGGGGCAAGAGCACAGCAGGCAAGGTGGATTTGATTTAAATCACAATTTAAATCACTGGTCAGAAAGACTCGATTTAATCATGGTTTTCTACATAAAAGTGCATTCTTGTTGGTTGTTATAACCTTAATACATATTTTTCACAACTCAGAGATAGATGTAGGTTTCATTTTTAGAAGGTACACACTATACATTTTTAAACCGTGATCTATTTTGAAAACTTTTCAGATGAGTTTTACAGCTATATCAGAAAATGAATGATTGTTTGGTTATTTCATTTACTAAAGATAATTGAAGCAGATATTTATGAAGTCACTGGGAGGTGAACTATCTCCAGTTCAACAAGTTAATCATTAATATTTGGAGGATTTTCTTGCCAGGCTGTATTAAGAGGAGAACATCACCAGACAGACATTTAAATTCTTTTACTTAACTAAAACAACAACGTTAAGTATTCTGGATTTTTTTCTTCAACAGCAAACATAATATTTTAACAAAAAAGCATATGTCTCTCGCTTCTCACATTTATCTCCAGACTTCTTCTCCTTGTCCAGATCTATTCTGCCCCCAACAATCTTCTATTCATTGAACTTTTTGAAACTTTTCACTTTTAAAGAGAGGTAAGGGATTGACTCTGTGTACACAAATTTGCAGAGGGACAATAGAGTTGAGGTCTGTTATTTCTCACCTCTATATATTATTTATTTATTTAAAACATTTTTGCTGTTAACAAGTATGTTATCTCTGGAGACACAAATCCACAGTTTGAGAACTGCAAAACTAAGCATCTCTGATGGTATCTTCTAGACTGAGCACTGAGCCCCACTGGGTAGATAGAAAGATTAACCTAAATAATCTATACAGAAGCCTGTGGAAATTGGTGAGGCTTTTTACCAAACCTTGTCCAGGAAGTGGGGTACAAGGTTTTGGGAAGTATTTTGGGGGGAAAGACGTCTCCAAACAGCTCTTCCCCAGTAACCAGTATTAGTTTGGTGGTGGTAGCGGCCAATCCAAGGACAAAGGGTGGAATATTTTGTACCTTGGGGAAGTTTTGACCTAAGCTGGTAAAGATAAGCTTAGGAGGTTTTTCATGCAGGTCCCCACATCTGTACCCTAGAGTTCAGAGTGGGGGAGGAACCTTGACATGGATTAGGTCCCTACTCCATGAACTACTGGAACTCATTTACAAAACTTTTCTTAAACATGGCATGAATATATTGTCTCATACTATAGAATTAGAATTTATAATCCCTGTTCCATGATGAGATATAATACATCTTAATTAAAACTATCTTTAGATAGGTTTTTTCCTCAAAAATCTGATTTAAATGTAAGCAGAGTCAGGATGAGCTCCACCCTGACATCTGGTGGTGAGGTGGCAAGTTGGCATCTGGTGGCAAGTTGTGGAAAAGAACTTCAAGGGCTGATCTCATTTGCATAGACACACCCACCCCGCCTAGAATGAGGGCATAGCTGCCCAAATGGTCACTTTGGCTGCTATGGGATCCCCAGGGTCTCTGTTACTGGGGCAGGAAGAATAAATTGTTATTACCCTGATTATGGGAAACAAGGACAGTGGAACTGCACTTGGCCTTTTGTTATGATGGAGGAACTCGGCATCAACTAAGTAGCACTCGCTAGGCAAGGGACATGGGTTCCAAAATTCTGTGAATTGAGAGAAGCTAGGAACAGGTATTAATACTTGGTGGCATGGGCCCCCTGGTGAGGGCCTTACATGCTAATTGCACTTCCTCCTTTCTCCACTGTGGAATATCAGAGCTAATTTTGATTCCATTAAGAGTCTAGTTACAGGCTACTGAGCTGAATTCACTTTAGGCTAATGGTGCACCAGAACTGAGGCTCCCCTACTACAAGCTGAAATCACAAAAGAGCTAAACTTACTAAGAGCTGGTTTTAGAGTAACAGCTGTATTAGTCTGTATTTGCAAAAAGAAAAGGAGTACTTGTGGCACCTTAGAGACTAACCAATTTATTTGAGCATAAGCTTTTGTGAGCTACAGCTCACTTCACGAAAGCTTATGCTCAAATAAATTGGTTAGTCTCTAAGGTGCCACAAGTACTCCTTTTCTTTTTACTAAGAGCTGCAATCACTGAGTGTTGTGCTAACTAGTGGGGGAGCCTGAAGATATATGGTGGAGCAGTTTGCGGGACACGGAGCGGCTGGTGGAGCAGAGCATAGAATCATAGATTCATAGAATATCAGGGTTGGAAGGGACCTCAGGAGGTCATCTAGTCCAACCCCCTGCTCAAAGCAGGACCAATCCCCAATCAAATCATCCCAGCCAAGGCTTTGTCAAGCCTGACCTTAAAAACTTCCAAGGAAGGAGATTCTACCTCCCTAGGTAACGCATTCCAGTGTTTCACCACCCTCTTAGTGAAAAAGTTTTTCCTAATATCCAACCTAAACCTCCCCCACTGCAACTTGAGACCATTACTCCTTGTCCTGTCCTCTTCTACCACTGAGAATAGTCTAGAACCATCCTCTCTGGAACCACCTTTCAGGTAGTTGAAAGCAGCTATCAAATCCCCCCTCATTCTTCTCTTCCGCAGACTAAACAATCCCAGTTCCCTCAGCCTCTCCTCATAAGTCATGTGTTCCAGACCCCTAATCATTTTTGTTGCCCTTCGCTGGACTCTCTCCAATTTATCCACGTCCTTCTTGTAGTGTGGGGCCCAAAACTGGACACAGTACTCCAGATGAGGCCTCACCAATGTCGAATAGAGGGGAACGATCACGTCCCTCGATCTGCTCGCTATGCCCCTACTTATACATCCCAAAATGCCATTGGCCTTCTTGGCAACAAGGGCACACTGCTGACTCATATCCAGCTTCTCGTCCACTGTAACCCCTAGGTCCTTTTCCGCAGAACTGCTGCCGAGCCATTCGGTCCCTAGTCTGTAGCTGTGCATTGGGTTCTTCCATCCTAAGTGCAGGACCCTGCACTTATCCTTGTTGAACCGCATCAGGTTTCTTTTGGCCCAATCCTCCAATTTGTCTAGGTCCCTCTGTATCCTATCCCTGCCCTCCAGCGTATCTACCACTCCTCCCAGTTTAGTATCATCTGCAAATTTGCTGAGAGTGCAATCCACACCATCCTCCAGATCATTTATGAAGATATTGAACAAAACCGGCCCCAGGACCGACCCCTGGGGCACTCCACTTGACACCGGCTGCCAACTAGACATGGAGCCATTGATCACTACCCGTTGAGCCCGACAATCTAGCCAACTTTCTACCCACCTTATAGTGCATTCATCCAGCCCATACTTCTTTAACTTGCTGACAAGAATACTGTGGGAGACCGTGTCAAAAGCTTTGCTAAAGTCAAGAAACAATACATCCACTGCTTTCCCTGCATCCACAGAATCAGCAATCTCATCATAGAAGGCTATTAGATTAGTCAGGCATGACCTACCCTTGGTGAATCCATGCTGACTGTTCCTGATCACTTTCCTCTCGTGTAAGTGCTTCAGGATTGATTCCTTGAGGACCTGCTCCATGATTTTTCCGGGGACTGAGGTGAGGCTGACTGGCCTGTAGTTCCCAGGATCCTCCTTCTTCCCTTTTTTAAAGATTGGCACTACATTAGCCTTTTTCCAGTCATCTGGGACTTCCCCCGTTCGCCACGAGTTTTCAAAGATAATGGCCAATGGCTCTGCAATCACATTCGCCAATTCCTTTAGCACTCTCGGATGCAACTCGTCCGGCCCCATGGACTTGTGCACGTCCAGCTTTTCTAAATAGTCTCTAACCACCTCTTTCTCCACAGAGGGCTGGCCATCTACTCCCCATGTTGTGATGCCCAGCGCAGCAGTCTGGGAGCTGTCCTTGTTAGTGAAGACAGAGGCAAAAAAAGCATTGAGTACATTAGCTTTTTCCACATCCTCTGTCACTAGGTTGCCTCCCTCATTCAGTAAGGGGCCCACACTTTCCTTGGCTTTCTTCTTGTTGCCAACATACCTGGAGAAACCCTTCTTGTTACTCCTTGACATCTCTTGCTAGCTGCAGCTCCAGGTGCGATTTGGCCCTCCTGATTTCATTCCTACATGCCCGAGCAATATTTTTATACTCTTCCCTGGTCATATGTCCAACCTTCCACTTCTTGTAAGCTTCTTTTTTATGTTTAAGATCCGCTAGGATTTCACCGTTAAGCCAAGCTGGTCGCCTGCCATATTTACTATTCTTTCGACTCATCGGGATGGTTTGTCCCTGTAACCTCAACAGGGATTCCTTGAAATACAGCCAGCTCTCCTGGACTCCTTTCCCCTTCATGTTAGTCCCCCAGGGGATCCTACCCATCCGCTCCCTGAGGGAGTCGAAGTCTGCTTTCCTGAAGTCCAGGGTCTGTATCCTGCTGCTTACCTTTCTTCCCTGTGTCAGGATCCTGAACTCAACCAACTCGTGGTCACTGCCTCCCAGATTCCCGTCCACTTTTGCTTCCCCCACTAATTCTTCCCTGTTTGTGAGCAGCAGGTCAAGAAAAGCTCCCCCCGTAGTTGGCTCGTCTAGCACTTGCACCAGGAAATTGTCCCCTACGCTTTCCAAAAACTTCCTGGATTGTCTATGCACCGCTGTATTGCTCTCCCAGCAAATATCAGGAAAATTAAAGTCACCCATGAGAACCAGGGCATGCGATCTAGTAGCTTCTGCGAGTTGCCGGAAGAAAGCCTCATCCACCTCATCCCCCTGGTCCGGTGGTCTATAGCAGACTCTCACCACGACATCACTCTTGTTGCTCACACTTCTAAACTTAATCCATAGACACTCAGGTTTTTCTGCAGTTTCATACTGGAGCTCTGAGCAGTCATACTGCTCCCTTACATACAGTGCTACTCCACCACCTTTTCTGCCCTGCCTGTCCTTCCTGAACAGTTTATAACCATCCATGACAGTACTCCAGTCATGTGAGTTATCCCACCAAGTCTCTGTTATTCCAATGACATCATAATTCCTTGACATCACCAGGACCTCCAGTTCTCCCTGCTTGTTTCCAAGGCTTTGTGCATTTCTATACAAGCACTTGAGATAACCTGCTGATCGCCCCTCCTTCTCAGTATGAGGCAGGAGCCCGCCCCTCACAGACGTTCCTGCCTGTGTTTCCTCCTGGTATCCCGCTTTCCCACTTACCTCAGGGCTTTGGTCTCCTTCCCCCGGTGAACCTAGTTTAAAGCCCTCCTCAGTAGGTTAGCCAGTCTGCTCGCAAAGATGCTCTTCCCTCTCTTTGTAAGCAGTTTGTTGGAGGCCTAGAGCAGCCCATGGGGTGGCTGGCAGAGTGGAGCCCCATGGAGGGGTGGGGCCATCAGCTTTGGACCACGTAAGGTGCCCCTTAACTCCCCCAATCTCCACCCAGGTTGGGAGGTAAAACTCTGCAGATAAACTTTTGGACTCTGGGGCTGCCCTGACCAGGGACAGAGACTTTTGGGTCATTGGACTTTTGGGACTTTGGGTGATTTTGGGTTGCTGGACTCAAGAACTAAAGGGAAAGGACATGCCCCAATTTGCTTGGGGTGGGTTTTTTGTTCATGGGTTGTGTTATGAATCCTGTTTGTGGTGTTTCCCCAACATAATGCCACATTATTTCTCTCTGTTATTAAAAGGCTTTTTGTCACACTCAGACTATGTGCTTGCGAGAGGGGAAGTATTGCCTCTTGGAGGCGCGCAGTGGGGGTGGTATATATTTGCCCCAGGTCACTGGGTGGGGGCTCGAGCCGGTTTTGGAATGGAACCCCTAGATACTATTGTGTTATTGGAATGGAACCCCTAGATACTGAACCTGGCCCTTGTTGCTGCCAACTCTGACAGGCAGAAGGGTTACATAAATAAAAAAAAAAGGAAAGTGAATGTCTGTGAGGCTCTCATGACCCCCATAGTGTGTGTGGCTGGTAAACCATTTGCACCATCTGCTGAATCAGCCATGTCACTAGAAGTGTACAGTGAAGCCCTTTTAACACCACAAAGCCAACCTGCTTCCAGCCTCCCTTGCCTGACCTCAGCACAACACTCACCCAGCTCAGGCTCCCCCGCTCCCTCCCCAGAGACAGCACTGAGGGGGGGAACTGCTGGGTACAGAGCAGGGCAAGGAGGGGTCAGGTGTGTGGCTGTACAGGAAGGTGCCCAGGCGAAGGATGTGGAGTTGGGGAGGAGCCATGTGGTTGGGTGAACATGTGGTGAGAACATGTGGTGCCCCTGGGAGACAAACTGCTTGGGGGCACCTTCCCATGAGTTGGTGCCGTTTACCCTCGCTCACACAGCCCTGGGCCTGGGCTCTCACTCCACTGCCCCTGGCTCAGCTACCAAATTCCTATCCCCAGCTCTCCCCACTACCCATCCCTCCATCACGTGGGGACCAGCTCCACCACACAACTGAGTCTGCAGCACAGGGTGGCCCCTACAGCAGGGCCCTGGCGCTCACTGCTGCCCCCTGTGGCCGTTTCACTCCCCGCCATGGGCAGAGACTCCCCCAAAGGCTGGAAATGCAGAGATGTTCCCATCTCAGAGTCAGATAATACAGTTAATGGCCTTGAGGGGACCTAGGAATCCCCCAGACTGACTCCCCCTGCTACCTCCTTCCCACTGCACAGATACAGCCCCGCCGGCAGATAACGCTGAGTGAGGGCCTATCAGGGCAGATAAAGGTCTCTCTCGTGCTGGTCACTGTGTGTAACGGTGATGTAAATTCCTTTACCAGGCTCTGGTCAGCATCCCAGTCATCTCCTCTCAGGGGCATCAACTTAGCAATGTCCACAGCCAGATCTCTATGGCAGTGACTGGCTACAAGAGCTTCCTGAACCAACAATCCTTCCCCGATGGCAATGCTATCCAGGTCTCAGAATGGCTCCCAGAGGCTGCTCACGGGGTGTTGTAGGGCTCCTGGGGTAATATTCAACAATAGTGATACATTCAAACCCAGGAGCAAATAGGCAAAATTTGGCCCCATCCCAACTTTTAAACAGGGGTTGGGTCATCCGGTGAACTAGACACCAGAGCAGGGGAGTAACAGTTGCCTGGAAAGCAGTGTGGAATAGTGATTGGAGGACAGTCAAAGTGATGCGCAGCAGGCTTGTGTGCACACAGACAACAGATGGATAGAACTATTTGAAGCATAGGTAGCCCACTTTGCAAGAGGACTCCAGAGTTCACAATAACCACAGAACTAGTGTGCTGTGAAGGGTTGTAGTGTGTGTGCGCATACATTTTAAAATCAGATTAATTCAAATTAATCCAGTTTAACCCCGCTGTGTAGACATGTAGGGTGGCCAATGACCATCCCTAAAATACTGGACATTCCAGAACTTCAGGAACAGGATGAACCTGCCCTCACTGGTGTGACCCTGGCCCCGCCGCCATGACTTTGCAGGCACTGTGCATATGAAGTCAAGCTGTACAGAGGAAGCCATTTTGCAGAGTGTGCCACCCTGCTCCCACCAGTGTGTCCGAGGTCATGCTGGCAGAAGCAGCATGGCAAGCTCTGCAAAATGGTGTCCTCCATAATGATACCAGACAAAACCACGTATGGTACTAGACTGGGATAAATCTTTCCAAAACCAGCACTGTCCAACTTAAACTGGACAAATGGCCTGCCTAGAGACAAGCCTTAAATAAGTTTTTTAATCCATTTAGTTAAACCTGTGCGAAAGGCTATGTGGACAGTCTTATTGCGGTTTGAACAAGGCTTATTTCAGCTCATCTCAAGTCAATTAGGAATCAGGTCATTGTAAACCTCCATAAGATGCATTTAAAAGGAAATAAGAGGAGCATCGACGCAGGGGTTTGCTCTGGTTTAACTAAATTGGTTTAAACAACAATTTCAGGCCATGTCTACACTGGCAAGTTAAAATGCTCTAACTTGCTGGCTCAGGGGTGTGAAAAATCAACGCCCTGAGCGCAGCAAGTTTAAGTGCTTTAAGGCACTAGTGTGGACAGGCTCCGATCGACTCCCCTCGTGGAGGTGGATGACCAGGAGCACAGGGAGCGCTCTCTCCCACTGCGTGTGCACGACCACACTTGCACAACAAAGCGCTTATCGTGGTCCAGAGTGGTTTATTTTGGTGTAGCTTAAGCCAGTGAGGCCATGTCTACATGTGCAGATGTAAAGTGCAGGGAGTTAAACCACCCATCAGAGAGCGCTCCAGGGAAAGCGCTGCTGTGTGTTCACACTGTCCACTGCCAGCGCAATTGCGTGGCCACACTTGCGGCACTTGCAGTGGCATTCGGAGCGGTGCACTCTGGGCAGCTATCCCACAGAGCACTTCTTCTCCTTCTGCAACTAAGGGCTTGTGGGAAGGCGGAAGGGGGGATCACGGGGCATCCTGGGTCCTGTCCCAATGCCCCGTCATTCATCTCTTCACATCCCAGCAGCCCCACTGCTTCCATCTCCGTTTGGCACCATCTTTCAATGGTTTCTGTACTGTGTGCTCTGTCTGCCACTTCGGTCTGTTGGAATGGATCCTGACCTGGTGAGGAATGTGCTGATGGATCTCACTAACACCTCACAAATGGCAATCCAGTTACTCCTTAAACTACAAAGTGACGATGAGGAGTCCGACGATGATATCGCCACACATACTAGCTACAAGACGAGACTGGCACAATGGCGTGGGAATGTTACCCTTAATGGGACAATGAACACAGCAGCGTTGCCAAGGAACCTGTGGAACCGGATTGCCCAGTATCTACATGTCAAGGTTCCTCCCCCACTCTGAACTCTAGGGTACAGATGTGGGGACCTGCATGAAAACCTCCTAAGCTTACTTTTACCAGCTTAGGTTAAAACTTCCCGAAGGTACAAATTAATTTTACCCTTTGCCCTTGGAATTTCCACTGCCACCACCAAACTTTAACTGGGTTTACTGGGAAACGTAGTTTGGACACGTCTTTTCCCCCAAAATCCTCCCAACCCTTGCACCCCACTTCCTGGGGAAGGTTTGGTAAAAATCCTCACCAATTTGCATAGGCGACCACAGACCCAAATCCTTGGATCTGAGAACAATGAAAAAGCATTCAGTTTTCTTACAAGAAGACTTTTAATAGAAGTAAAGAAATCTCCTCTGTAAAATCAGGATGGTAGATATCTTACAAGGTAATTAGATTCAAAACATAGAGAATCCCTCTAGGCAAAACCTTAAGTTATAAAAAAGACACACGGACAGGGATAGTCATTCTATTCAGCACAGTTCTTTTCTCAGCCATTTAAAGAAATCATAATCATAATCTAGCTAGATTACTTACTAAAAGTTCTAAGACTCCATTCCTGTTCTGTCCCCGGCAAAAGCAGCATACAGACAGACCCAGACCCTTTGTTTCTCTCCCTCCTCCCAGCTTTTGAAAATATCTTGTCTCCTCATTCGTCATTTTGGTCAGGTGCCAGCGAGGTTACCTTTAGCTTCTTAACCCTTTACAGGTGAGAGGATTTTTCCTCTGGACAGGATGGATTTTAAAGGGGTTTACCCTTCCCTTTATATTTATGACACTACATGAGATCTTTAATGAAATCTGTGAGGCCGATTACCAAGATGTGAGAGAGTGCATCAATGCCCTGTTCTGCTGCTAGGGACCACAGAGACCCAAGCCTGCTTTCTGCAACTCTCCTTGCCCCCCAACCCTCCTCTCCCCAACAACCCACTTCCCAAAATCAAAGGCGCTTACCAGGGTGCCTCCTCTGATCTTTGCGATTCCCCAAGTTCCAGCTGCTGCGACTGGCTAGCTTCCTCTGGGCTTGAAAACAGCTCCTGGCTGCATACATCTATGGATGCTGATCCTCTGTCTCTGGGCTCCACTCCTCCTCAGCACCCTCGCTCCCGATTTCCTCCTCCTGGCTGGCATGGCCTGTGAAGTGTCCATGGTGCTCCTTGAAGTGGAGGTGGGGTTGCCCCCAAGTATTGCATCCAGCTCCTTGTAGAACCGGCAGGTCGTGGGGGCAGCACTGGAGCGGTGGTTTGCCTCCCGCGCCTTGTGATACGCATTCCGCATCTCCTTCACTTTCACACTGCACTGCACTGTGTCCTGGTCATGGCCCCTGATATCGTCCATAGGTATCGTAATCCTATGGCTGGAGTGCAGCTGGGACTGCACAGCCTCCTCTCCCCAAATGCTGAGAGGTCTAGCACCTCGGCATTGCTCCATGCTGTGATACCAGTCAGCTCTGTGTTCTTGGGGAGTATCCTGCCTGTCTGACCCACGAAGGACATCCACCCCTCCACTCCAGCCTCTGCTTGAACCAAAATCAGTCAGAGAAAAGACTTGCAGAGAGCTGTGAAGGGTGGTGGGAGACACCTAGACCCCTCCTGACAATGGTGACAAGATTAAGGCAACTCCCATAGCCTCATCTGCATCAGAGATGGGACAGGGAGGCATCTCCATTAGCACATAGAATGGAGAACAGAGATTCCAAGGCAGGAACCGCACTGAACTCTGGGAGCAGAAAAGCAGGGAAGCATGGCATCATGGGGGATCTCTGCTCCAAATGTTAATGAACCTATGCCTGCACACACCCAGCTCAGCAGTTATCAGACCAATTCTAGTAATAAATCCTTGACTGATGTCCAGAATACTGAAGGAGACTAATTGCATTGTGAGTTCCCTGGAAGGAACACCACCCATAGCCAAGAGTGATCAGCTCCTATTGTTTCGCCCAGGGGTCTCAAACACGTGGCCCACGGAGCTATTTGCTGCGGCCGCCAAGCTCCTCTCCCCCGCCACCCCCCCAGCGCACCATGTCCCCACTCCTCTACCTACCTCCACGCGCTTCCTGCCGCCAAACAGCTGTTTGGCGGCACTTAGCCCTTTCCAGGAGGGAGGGGGGAGGAGCGGGGAGTCACGTGCTCAGGGAAGGAGGTGGAGAAGAGGCAGGGCAGGGCGGGAATTTGGGGAAGGGGTTGTAATAGGGGCAGGGAGGGGGCGGAGTTGGGGTGGGGACTTTGGGGAAGGGGTTGGAATGGGGGCGTGGAAGGGGTGGGAAGAGACGGGGCAGGGGCAGGGCATCATGGAAGGGGTGGAGTCGGGGCAGGGGCAGCGGCGGGGAGGTGTCAGTGATGCGGCCCTCAGGCCAATGTACTAGTCTTCATGTGGCCCTCCTGGTAATTTGAGTTTGAGACCCCTGGTCTAGCCTAAAGAAAACCCTTGAGTCATCAGTTTACCGATAAACAAATCTAGTGTTCTCCCTTGAACCATTGTTGTTTCTCTACAAAAACTCCTACCTATGTTCAAGTAAGTGTTCTGATGCATGGATCCAAACTCTGTTTGTTTAGGCTCTCCTTGTGTAGTTATCACTATTATTCAATAAATAACTTTTATGGTTAAACTGGTTGCTTCCCTCTCTCTCTCTCTTTGAACTTTACTCTTTTGTGTTTTTAGCTTCCTCATTTACTCTGCAGCAACGCTTCTCTTATCTAAGCTAAAGATCCCTGTAGTGCCCAAAAATCCTGTGGGGTTTGCTCATCAAGTGGGTTACGACCAGAACAATTGTAACGTGAAAGTGGGGATAGGGACGTGCTGAATCTGGGACATACGAGGGTGGCAACTGGGAAGTGCTGCTCGATCCAGACCATTGAGTCCAGGGGCATACGAGCGTGGCCGCCTGGAAGTGCTGTTTGACCCCGCCTGCTCAGGCTTACTCTATTCCGGTGCGGTACCTGTGGCATATAAGGGGTTGGCTTGAAAGTGCTGATTGACCCGGTCCACTCAGACTTGCTCTGTTAATGTGTGTGTGTGTTCCTCTGGTTCTGGGGCTGGAGGAACCCAGCCCTGGGGAACCTAGGTCCTGCAGGATAGCTCCATTGGGAGGGGACTTGCAGAAGGGAGAAGCAGAGCTCCATATGAAAACACAAGCAGTACATGGATAGAATTACAGAACCCTGCCCCCTTCCCCCCCGAAAAGTAACCCTAATAAATGAGCATACTCCAAAGTAACGGGCACATCTGGTAACAGCTGGGGATCGCCTGGCACGTGGAGGCATGGTCACCTGGAAAGATGCGCAGAGAGCGCTCCATGCCTTGCTGAATAAATAGGAAGGAGACTTTCCAAATTCCCAGAGAATTTTAAGGGCAGGTCTGACAGTTGATCACCTGAGGCCAGGACAGTAGAGTTCAAACCGATGACCAGAGTGGCTAGAACAGGCATTGTGGGACATGTCCTGGAGGCCGATGAGAGCGCAGCAATAGAGCAGGGCGTCCACACTGGCACCGCGGCGCTTTGGCCCGGGCGCAGAAAGCTCTACGCCTCTCGCCGAGGTGGATTACCAGGAGTGCTCCAGCCGTGGCGTCGGGGCGCTCTAAGTGCCTTGCCAGTGTGGACACCTCCAGTTTAGAGTGCCCAGGGCTGATTTAATGCGCTCCAACTTGACAGCACGTGAGGTGGAAAGAGAACATGTGAAAATTATATATCAGCATGGCTGTCCAGAGCAGATACTGGCAGATCTGGGTTCTGAATATAATAACGAGGTAACAGTTTACATTTGGTGTTATTGTCACTACATGGTCACCTACACAATCATGGCCTTGTGACGGGGCTGTTGGCAGCTACCAGCTGAGCCCTTTGAAAGCCAGCACCCTGGTCAGTGAGCGCACCCAGGGCACCGGGTGCAGTTAGAGGAGGAGGGACAGAGTAGTTTGGGTTTGGAAGGACAGCGGGGATCACTGGCACCTGGAGGGGGCCTGATGAGGTCACTAGTTCAGCGCTGAGAAGAAAGCAGCAGTATAAAAGGCTGAACCAGGGAGCAGGAAGGGGGGGCCACATAACTGCTGCTAGGTTGTGATGCACCATAAAGGGTAATAGAGACACTTGGTGGAGGTTCCCTGGCAGACTGCCTGCTGCTTAATTCACACAGAGGTCTGCCAGCCAGCCAGAGTTGCAGGAATCATAGAATCATAGAATATCAGGGTTGGAAGGGACCCCAGAAGGTCATCTAGTCCAACCCCCTGCTCGAAGCAGGACCAATTCCCAGTTAAATCATCCCAGCCAGGGCTTTGTCAAGCCTGACCTTAAAAACCTCTAAGGAAGGAGATTCTACCACCTCCCTAGGTAACGCATTCCAGTGTTTCACCACCCTCTTAGTGAAAAAGTTTTTCCTAATATCCAATCTAAACCTCCCCCATTGCAACTTGAGACCATTACTCCTCGTTCTGTCATCTGCTACCATTGAGAACAGTCTAGAGCCATCCTCTTTGGAACCCCCTTTCAGGTAGTTGAAAGCAGCTATCAAATCCCCCCTCATTCTTCTCTTCTGCAGACTAAACAATCCCAGCTCCCTCAGCCTCTCCTCATAAGTCATGTGCTCTAGACCTCTAATCATTTTTGTTGCCCTTCGCTGGACTCTCCAATTTATCCACATCCTTCTTGTAGTGTGGGGCCCAAAACTGGACACAGTACTCCAGATGAGGCCTCACCAGTGTCGAATAGAGGGGAATGATCACGTCCCTTGATCTGCTCGCTATGCCCCTACTTATACATACCAAAATGCCATTGGCCTTCTTGGCAACAAGGGCACACTGCTGACTCATATCCAGCTTCTCGTCCACTGTCACCCCTAGGTCCTTTTCCGCAGAACTGCTGCCTAGCCATTCGGTCCCTAGTCTGTAGCGGTGCATTGGATTCTTCCATCCTAAGTGCAGGACCCTGCACTTATCCTTATTGAACCTCATCAGATTTCTTTTGGCCCAATCCTCCAATTTGTCTAGGTCCTTCTGTATCCTATCCCTCCCCTCCAGCGTATCTACCACTCCTCCCAGTTTAGTATCATCCGCAAATTTGCTGAGAGTGCAATCCACACCATCCTCCAGATCATTTATGAAGATATTGAACAAAACCGGCCCCAGGACCGACCCCTGGGGCACTCCACTTGACACCGGCTGCCAACTAGACATGGAGCCATTGATCACTACCCGTTGAGCCCGACAATCTAGCCAGCTTTCTGGAACTGATGGGGGAGCCCATTCATAGTTAGAAATTTAAAAATGAACATTGCCAGCAATCTCTTAATGACACCTCATGCTGTAAATTGTTAGTGACAACACACTTGTATGTCTTGTCAGATATGTTAATATAAATGGGGGGTCAGTCCATCATTGTGACACAGCGAAGCTCACCAAGACACGTCTGGGCAAGTGACATACAGGCACATGGATTGAGGGTACAAAATGAGGGATGTTGGCATCATGGCTCGGCCTTTCTCTTCCCCCACGTATGCTGGAAGGGGCGGGGCCTCAGGCAGAAGTGGTGGGGCTGGGGGCTAGCCTCCCCCAGCCAGCCTTTCAGCACCGTCCAGCGCGCAGCACCTGGGGCTCCTGCTATGAGTTAAAGGGCTCAGGGCTCCAGCCACTGCCGCTACTGCTGTGGCGGCGGCAGGGGCTGGGAGCCCCAGGCCCTTTTAAATCACTGGGCCCTGGGGCAGCTGCCCTCTTTGCCCCCCCCATCAGCTGCCCTGCCAGGCAGGCCCTGAACTCTTTGATAATGATTTCTTTTCGTATTTAAGTCAATAATGTTTTTCATTCTTGAAGTTCAGGATTTTGCCCACTAATAGTTTTATAAAAGTTGAATTCAACACTACAAGAAATTCACCATGAACGATTTTATGCACTTGTTCTACATGGTCGCCTACGCCCTTCACCCAGGGGTCCCCAAACTTTTCCCCCGAGGTCTGCCTGTGCAGCTGCAATAGGCACAGTGGCCCAGTATTCACAATTCTGGAGGAAAAATGATCCTAACTGTTACATCGGTATAAACTATAACACTGTGACTAAACAACGTGCAGGTTTCCTTTTGCTTTATAACACACTGAGGCAATGGGTTCTCATCTGACCCCATAAAGAAGACTCCAAACTTCAACTATGTCTCATCTTACATGTTTACACTTACTTTATGTTATTGGCTGGCTCATTTCGTTTTGCTGTAGCTGGTCCATGACTTTGATGATCTTCTCCACCCATGCACCCTTCTCAAAACCTTTTCCAAAAAAAAAAAGTGACCCCCCGATTAGACTGAAATACTGCTGGCTGTTTTTTACAGTTGTAAATGGCAGACTTGTGTGTACATTGCTAGGTCACTTTGCAGTAATATGCACCGCTGTACTCACGAGAATTAAACCGGCCATATTGCAGCTTCTTTAAAAAAAAATAAGAAAGAAAGAAAGAAAGAAAAAGTTTATTCTATGTTCTGTCCAACATATACAGCTCAAAACACGACATTTATGTAGCGTTTACTTAGCTTATATGAGTCACACGGTATTAAACATTTATTAAGAGCTTGACTGGAGCATGCAGTTACACCAGTGGACCACCCAGGAGTGAGGGGCCGTGGCCCATATTTTGGGAACCCCTGCCTTCACCCTTCTCAACTTGAGAACATACTCTTCTCAGACATGCAACCCAATATCCAGCTATCCACTGGCATAGCCTTAGTGCCTGCACTATAGTTAGACATCTATAGCTGGCCTGTATCACCTGACTGGACCTGGGGGCTGTTTAAGCGTCCTGTAGATTTCCAAGCTCCCTGCAGCCTGAGCTCTGGGACTCTCCCACCTCACAGCCCCCCAGGTCTCAGCTGGCGTCCAGAAGTCTACACTGCAATTAAACAGCCCCGGAGCTAGAGCCAACCACAGGGCATGGGCCAACCACAGATGTCTAACTGCTGTGTAGACACACCCTTAGAGATCTAAGGAAAAATGGCTCCTGATAGCACGTCTGGGGTTTTTTATGGTTCTTCTTAAGCCAGTGAGAGTTCAGTCATTCTTTCTGGTTCTCTATCAGTTCAACTGGTTGATTGCTAGTGCCCTAGAAAAGTTTTTGAATTGCAAGGGGGAAAAAAACATTTATGACACTAATGGGGCAGTAAGTATGTGCCAATAAAATGTTGTGACACTTTTGTAGCGCTACAGTTGTGTGTTAATCAGACGTTGTTTAAACTTAGAGCAAACAATTGCAGTTAATAGGTAACCACCAATTCCAGACCTTTGCAATATAGGCTTAAGAGTGTAAATAAAATGAGTTTATCACTGCCTTTCAGAAATAGGGCCTAACTATACTCCATTGTAAGAAAAAGTAAAGCTATGTTTAAAACTCTGTTTTTATTTAAAAATATTATATTGTAGCATAAAACCTATGAAAAGAGTTCCCTACAAACACAAACCAACAGCAACTGTTTGAAATGGTCCCATCTGTTCAATATTTGGAAATGCTGAAGAGTAATAACCTAAGGAGGGCATTTACAGAGCAAAGTCTCCAAACCAGGCTGTCGGCTCACTCAGGAGGAAGGGGAATATCCTGGCACTGAAGAGGCCCAACCATTTATGACTAAGCAGGTCTCACCAGGGTAAAGATTTGCCACATTATTTTGTAATTTTCATTGTTACCGGAGGGCAATAAGCAACTCTCTCCAGCCTTGGCACAGATGTGTTTTGCCTTGTTGGCTCAAAAAGAAGAACATTGGTCCATTTCAGTGACAGGGGCAGTTGCTCTATTTGCGGGGTCAGTGATTAAACCAGGAAAGGAACTGGGTGAAATTAATTTTCTTTATGCACTAAATGGATCCACATATTCATTTCTGTAGGTGTATTTTTATTGTCTCATGGGCCGTTTCTATGTGTAATTTGCATTTGGGAGCAGGGTTGGATCTCTATCCATGTTATCTTTTGTACTGCTGTTGCAAAGTGTGCATATTTCATGAGCAGTATGGTAAATTATGAAGATACGGCACTAATGAATTTGATCTGGCAAACACCTGGGAGATTCCCGGTTCTCTGCAGTCCCACAGAAGAGTGCCTGAAGCAACTTTCCCCTCCCAGGAGTTCTTTGGGCACAGTCCTGTTTCATTAAGAAATCCCCCGGAATGGGAGCCATGAAACAGGAATATCAGGATCCTGGCAGTTCAGGGCCCAGGGCAGCCAGCTGGGTCCAGGCTCCCAGGTGGGTGTCCCCAGAGCTGTGCAGAGACTAGAGTGACTCTCCCCTCCCTGCTCCGCTCTGTGGGCTGTCTTTGCCTGAGAATCACACTGGCCTTTGCTGATGTTTTATCACATGGAAAACTCCTGGGTCCTTGGCTCCGACTCCCGGCCTCTTGTCAGTCTCCCTCAGCCAGTCGTGCTGCCCATGTTTGCCCTCCCATACGGTCTCTGCATGGCAAATTATTCTCACCCCCACCTACCCAGCTTTGCCATCTTACACACACAGGATGTTCTGGCCCTGCAGCTGCTCTGTGTCCATGGGAAATGTCACAATTCTGCCCTGGAGTCACACAGCAGCAGGGACAGATGCTGGAGACGCTGCTGGAGAGACAGAGATGGGCTGCTCCCCATCTGGAAATGTCCATCTACCCATCGTCTCCAGCTGTGTGTGTCCTCTGAGGCTGCCACCTGGCCAGGGCTCCTGGATTCTATTTCTGAGGCTGTTTCTCTCCTGCCCCAATTCAACCCCTTGTGGAGGGGAAGGGAAGACCCAAAGATCAAGCCAGAGGCCATCAGAGCTGCAAGAGCAAAGACACGGATGTACCTGCATTCCCGCTTCTAAAGCTGGATGGGCCAAGACATCAGTGAAAGGGCTGAACATGGGGGAATGAGTGATTCCTGCAGAGGGAAACAAATTGCCCAGTCTGGGACACTTGGCCTCTCCCCCTCCCAGAGCTCAAGAACCAATGAAATTCCCAGGCTGCTCAGGAAAATGAGATTTGCCAGAAGTTTTATTTGCATCTTATTTTGGGGGAGGGAACAAATAACTGAACAATACTGAGAAAATCATTCAATGAGCAATAAAGACTCCACAGACACCTGACTTCCCAGAAATTTCAGACCTCTCCCTGCCACCCCATGCAGAAATGGGGAGAAAATGCCTCCCAGGGCGGCAATTTCAGGAATAATCCCAGTATGCAATAATGTGAACGGAGCCCCGGGCTGAAAACAGGGACAAGGAACTTCAGCTAAATCTTTCAGCCTGCCCCTGACAGAGATAGCTGGGAAGGGATGGGAGAGGGTTAGAGAATACTGCAATACAGTAATAATAATAATGTCACTTGCCTGGTGCCTCCATCTTATTGAGACACACAGCACACACGTCAATAGTGGTGTCACTTGATTCTCTAGGGAATTGGGCAACTGTTCATTATCCCCATGATTCTTCCCATCTCTACAGATGCAGAGAGAGGAGGAGGGGAAGTGGCCGGCACTAGTCTGTATGGCGTTTCATGTGGCGTGTTAGAGAGGTCCTGGTCTTGTATCTTTCCCCACAGATGGAACATTGATAGGGGCACTCTCCCGTGTGCCTTCTCCGATGGATTTTGAAGCCAGATTTACTTTTGAAGCTCTTCCCACAGTCGGGGCAGATATAGGGTCTCTCTCCTGTGTGGATTCTCCGATGGTCAGTAAGGTGATGGCTGTGACTGAAGCTTTTCCCACAGTCGGGGCAGTTATAGGGTTTCTCTCCCATGTGGACTCTCTGGTGTACAATAAGGTCAGAGGTGGAAGCGAACCTTTTTCCACACTCGGGGCATCCGTAGTGTCTCTCGCCCGTGTGAGTCCTCCGATGCCTAGTCACATGCCCTCTCTGAGTGAAGGTTTGTCCACAGTCAGGGCATTTATGCCATTTCTCTCCCATGTGGATCGTCTGATGCATAATAAGGCCTGACCTCTGACTGAAACATTTCCCGCAGTCAGGGCACTTATGGGGTCTCTCTCCTGTGCGGGTTCGCTGATGTCTAATAAGGATTGATTGGTCATTGAATTGTTTTCCACACTCAGGGCAGTAATAGGGGGTCTCTCCTGTGTGAGATCTCTGATGTCTAATAAGGTGTTCTTTACAACTGAAGCGTTTCCTGCACTCAGCACATTCAAACCGCTTCTCCTTAGTGCAGGTTCTTGGCTGGATCGTGGCCTCATTGGGATCCTCCGAACCTCCCCCTCGGTGAGTGGATTCACCCAGTGTCTTCCCTGGGGGGTTTCCCTGCTGCTTCTCTGGCCTGCACTGAGTTTCTGGGGCTTGTCCCTGCCCAGGACTCTGGGGATCATCCACTTCACACCTTCCCAGCAACGTCCCCTTTGGTTCCATTCTCTCAGGACCTGCTGGACAAGGATTCTCTTCGCTCACAATCTCATCACCTGCTGGGACAGAGAGAATCCGGACAGGAGTCAGTCCCTGTGTGGGGGGAATGGGAAGGTCAGAAAATGGAACGGGGAAATGGGGACACAAACCAAAACAATGGCTGGGAAGAATGATATCCATTTAACCAATTTCTCACCTCTGGGGATGTTTCTCAGGACCTCTCTAGCCTGGGACCCCTGGACATTGGGGACCCATGGCTCTTCCCCTCGGTCCAGCTGGGAGATCACGCTGGGCTTGGGAATTGGAAAACCTGCTCCGCGAAAAGAAATGAAGTGAGAGCTGAGTTTTACCATTGTTCTCAGACGGCTGTTTCCAGGTGTGCTGGGTGGGTGGGTGCCCTTGTTTAAACCAAAGGGATAGGAAGTGTTCCTGGAGAGCCTTTGGGGAGGGCAGAAGGGGATTCTGGGATCTCCACTCACTGGGGGATTTTATGACTCTGGTACAGCATCACTGTGCAAACTCTTTACACCTTCCCAACCTTACTGAGCCTGGGACTATGGGACTGATTCCCCTGAAATCTAAGGGATCAGGGAAGAACCCTGGGGAGAAGCCGACCTGGGCACGTCAAAGATGCCCAGTTTCTAACACCAAGGGGACAGGAATCCTTACCCAGCGAGATCACGTTCTCATAGTTCTCCTGCATGACGTCCCTGTAGAGAGCTCTCTGACCCGGGTCCAGCAGGGCCCATTCCCCCTGGGTGAAATACACAGCCACCTCCTCAAAGGTCACCGGCATCTGTATCAACAACAAGAGTCCCCCACTTACAACCTGCTGTCCCAGCCACAGCTCTCCCCCCCACCCCAGCTCAGTCACAGAAAGAGCTGGGAACATCCCCCTCGGCCACAGAGAGAAGGAACAGTCCTGGGGGCTGGGAGGAGGGGGGAAATTTCGGAAAGATTAAATGAAAAGCACGCTGTTACTATGCTGAAACTGAGATGCCCAGAGCTGCCAATTCTGGTGATTTTATCCTGGATCTCACAGTGCTTATCTGGGATTTGAAAAATTTCTCATGATCGCACCATTCCTGGCAATGAAATCACACATTTTCCCCTATTTGAAATGGCCACCTTCTCCCATTGTGAGGGAGGGCCTGATGCCAAAATGCCCTTACTCAAGATGGCCACTATTTCCCTACCCTTTGGCATGTGGAAGAGAGGCTGTCCTGAGTGAAGGTGGCCACCAGCTCCCATTGTTTTCACAGAACCATAGAATTGTAGGACTAGAGGAGACCTTGCAAGGTCATCAAGTCCAGTCCCCTGCACTCATAGATTCATAGATATTAAGGTCAGAAGGGACCATTATGATCATCTAGTCTGACCTCCTGCACAATGCAGGCCACAGAATCTCACCCACCCACTCCTGCAATAAACCTCTCACCTAAGTCTGAGCTACTGAAGTCCCCAAATCATGGTTTAAAGACTTCAAGGTGCAGAGAATCCTCCAGCAAGTGACCCGTGCCCCATGCTACAGAGGAAGGTGAAAAACCCCCAGGGTCTCTTCCAATCTGCCCTGGAGGAAAATTCCTTCCCAACCCCAAATACGCAGGAGGTCAGACTAGACTATCATAATGGTCCCTTCTGACCTTAAAGTCTATGAGTCTATGAGAACATGTGCTGGGTCATCATCTGAGACTGCTATAACATGAAACATATGGCAGAGTGCCGGTAAAACGGAGCAGGGGACATACAATTCTCCCCCAAGGAGTTCAGTCACAAATTTAATTAATGCATTATTTTTTTAATGAGCATCATCAGCAGGAAGCATGTCCTCTGGAATGGCTATCGAAGCATGAAGGGGCATACATCTGTTTAGCATATCTGGCACGTAAATGTCTTGTAATGTGGTCTACAACAGTGCCTTGTGAATGCCTATTCTCACTTTCAGGTGACATTGTAAATAAGAAGCAGGTAGCATTATCTCCTGTAAATGTAAACAAAATTGTTTGTTTTAGCGATTGGCTGAACAAGAAGTAGGACTGAGTGGACTTGTAGGTTCTAAAGTTGAACATTGTTTTGTTTTTAGGTGCAGTTATGTAACAAAAAAAATCTACATTTGTCAGTTGCACTTTCATGATAAAGTAATTGCACTACAGTAGTTGTAGGGGATGAATTGCAAAATACTATTTCTTTTGTTTATCATTTTACAGTGCAAATATTTGTAATAAAAATAATCTAAAGTGAGCACTGTACACTTTGTATTCTGTGTTGTATTTGAAATCAATATATTTGAAAATGTAAAAAAAATCCACATTTTTTTAATCCCAATTAATTTTTTTGAGTTAATCACGTGAGTTAACAGCCATTAATTGACAGCCCTACTAAAAAAACCCTGCTCTCGTTTGGAAAGGGCTGCTGGGTATCACTGCAAATCCTGGCTGAGGTGCACTGGGCCTTGCAGAGTGGACAGGTCTCTGCCCGGGACCCTGGCTCACTGGGCAGAGCACACAGCATGAAGAAGCAGAGTTGGATCACTCTAGGGCAGCATTTCTCAAACTGAGGTCTGTGGACCCTGGGGATCTGCAAGGGTACTCCAGGGGGTCTACGGGCCCCACGGATCAACTCCTCCCCATCCCTCAACTCCTTCACCTCCCTCCCAGCGTCTCCTGAATGCCGGGGAACACTGCCGAGGGCTGAAGCATGTAACTTAGCTTTGCAGGGCCCCCTTTGGTATGGGGGCTCTGGGCAATGGCCCTGCTTGCCATCTCCTAATGCCAGCCCTGCACTTTGGACCCCCCTAAAACCATCCTGTGACCCCCCAGGGCGGGTGCAATCACCAGGCTGAGAGACAGAGATCTGGATGAATTGGTACCACCTGGAAGACCTCTGTGTACACCCAGGGGTATGTGTGCCCCTGGTGGAGAACCACTGCTCCAAGGGACTGTTTAAAAGCTAGGGGGTGTAGCACCGATCCTGTGGATCTGTGACAGCAGCTAGGAGGCAGATTGAGGAGGGTGCAGGGGGATAAGAGGGGTGGAGGCAGGAGGGAGGCCTAAGATTGGACAGGGGGATGTTGGGAAGGCAGGAGGCAGAGGAAGGAGCTCATAGGGGGATGTCTTTGTGCAGGAATGGGAACAGACCAAGGCTTAGACACAGGGATGAGTGGGCAGTGGGGAGGCAGGCTGAGGAGGGTGACAGGGATTTGTTTGTTGCAGGGGACTGGCAGGAGAAAGCTGGACTCTGCACAAACTGCCCCTCCTCACCCCATCTCGGTGAGTTCCAGAGCTGCTGCCCTTACTTCAGAGATGGTCCCTGCAGCCTCAGATCTCAGAATCTGCTCCCTCTTACAGGGCACACCACATTTCAAACCAATATGCACCTGCACGAGGATTTTGGAGCACACAGAATCACTGACTTTCACACAAGAAACTGTTCTCCTCCTTAGCTAGGGGAGTCGGTGTTCCCCTGTGCATCTATTGGCATGGTGTAAAAGCCAGAATGGCATTTTAATAAATACAATTATTGCACAAAAACAAAAATGCATCCGATGAAGTGAGCTGTAGCTCACGAAAGCTTATGCTCAAATAAATTTGTTAGTCTCTAAGGTGCCACAAGTCCTCCTTTTCTTTTTGTGGATACAGACTAACACGGCTGCTACTCTGAAACCTGCAGAAAAACACTGGATCAAGTTACAGACACGTAAGAACAACATTTCAGTAATAGGAACCCACTAACGACACACGGTTATTAGCCCATTCCAGCGCAGAACCTTTCAAAAGGACCCAGAACACTTGGTTCCGAGGCAGCTTGGGAACCACGCTGTTATATATATATATATATATTTATAATGAACAGAAGAACACGAGACTGCAGAAAACCGCTTCTGAGCCTATCTTCAAGTGCCCATGCTGGGCAGCAAACGGCTTTATTAATAAAACCAAAGTGCCACAGAGAACAAAAATATAACAGAATGAGCCACAGCAACATTTTCATAACTAAAATTAACTTAAAATACAGCAAATACAGTTAGCCAAACTTGAGAGCATTTCGCTAATAAGAACTGATTAATAGTGCACTGTCGTTAGCCCATTCCAGTCACATCCACGTTTGGATCGTCTGTAGTCTCAGAGAATAGGGAAACAGAAGCTCATGTTGAAGCACTTTCTGCCAGGGCTATTTCTAGACCCACACATATAAATCCCGCTCTGATTTCATATGAACTTTGCCCATCACAGACCTTGAACCCAGCATCAGATAAAAACCCAGATTGCTCAACTTTCTCTATAGAAAGGGCCAAAAATCTAATCTGCAGGGGAAAAAACATATCTGTGTCAGGCTTACACACACACACACACACACACTTTTCTTTAATGTGTAAGAACAGCAAAACATCAGGGCAGGCCTTCACTACCCGCCGGATTGGCAGGTAGTGATCGATCTATCGGGGATCGATTTATCGTGTCGCGTCTAGACAAGATAAATTGATCCCCAAACGCGCTCCCCGTGGACTCCGGAACTCCAGCTCACGAGAGGTGGAAACGGAGTCGACGGGGGAGTGGCCGCAGTCAACCCACCGCCGTCCTCACGGCCAGGTAAATCTACCTAAGATACGCCGACTTCAGCTACGCTATTTTGCATATCTTAGGTCGAACCCCCCCACCCAGTGTAGACCAGGGTTAAGCGTCCTCCTGGGTTGAAGAAGAAGGTTAATGTCTCCCTGCTGGACCTCTCTAGTTCCTGAGGGCGAATCTGCAATACCTACACTTGCGTGCAGGGCCGTACACCTGACGCTCCGGGTAAAGCAGCGGAAGAGAGAAGTGTCAGGGTGTTTGGGCCTCTGGAGCTGTGTAAATGAGGAATTTGTAGCCCCTCTGCAGCCTTCCATATTGACTCATTTTGTTACCCCGAAAAATGGATTCTTGGCCATTCCAGGAAAAACCTGCCTGTTGCCCCCTTAGGCTGTCCTTCAGAAGGTATACGTTTCCAGGGCTGTTAAGAGAAACACTAAAGGACCTGGATATAACAATCCGATGAAGTAATTGATACAGGCAGTATTCTTTTCCAAAACAGTCTCCTTTTATTAACGAAGCTAGTAATCCCTCGTACACTACAGTCTAAAAATCCTAAACAAGGCACAAAGACCCTTACCCAAATCCCCTAGTGCAAGTGGAAAGAGCATTCAAACTACAATGGCACGCTGTTTAAACGAGTCTAAGCGAAGCACTTTGTTACAAATGGGCAGTTTGCAACCAATCGCCGGCAGCAGGTTTTGAAAGAGCTTTAAGGATTACATAGGTCCATTGCAATCAATAACAGAGTTTTCTGCATTCTTATAAGCATACACACACACGCACGCCAGTCCTATATACTATCCTGCTCTGTAATTTAAAACAGCCGGCTTCCTTTATAAATCCATGGGTACCCCTTTAACTTGCAGTTGCTGCCTGCTTCTCTGCCCTGCTCACAGCCGCTTTCCTCACTCTGTCCTGCGTTCGTTACTGTATCAATGTTGCTGCCTCAGCTTCCTTCGGAACTCGAAACTGTCTTTCCAGCTGTTCTTCTGCCCTCTTGGTCGGCCCGGCGCTCTCTCCCTCCGGCAGCTCTTCCAGCAGTTCTTGCTGGCTGTCAATTCCTCCCTCCGTCTCCATACAGCTGTGCTCTCTCCAAATCCAAATCTGCTTCCTGGCAGCTGTTTTTTTATTCTGCACTTTGGCTCCTTCCTTATAGGTCTTTCTGTTCTTAGCAGCCATTACCTCATTCGCAGATGCTCAGTATCAGCCATTCTCTCCCAGCGATGATGGACAGTGCTGATCTGTAGAACTAGTTGTAACCTGTCTGAGCGGCCTGTGACCAGTCAGCTACTGACCTCTCTCTCACCGCTCATCCCACACATGCAGAGTAGCCATTAGCCTGGCAGAGGCTGGCCGTTGTTTACCTCTGGATAATGATTCTGCCGACCCCTACACACACACACAGCATTTTGCCATCTTAGAAATTCCGGGGTTTCTGTAGGGTGACCATATTTCCCAAAGGGGAAATGGGATACCGTGTGAGGCTAGCCAAAGCCCTCCCTCCACCCCTATGCGGGGCTGGCCTGAGCCGCTCACCCCTGCCCCCTTCCCCCCCCGCATGAGGCTGGAGCTTGTGTCGCAGCTCGCCCCCCATATGAGGCTGGCATAGGCATTGCTGCTCGCTTGAGCTGCTCCCCTCCCTCATGTTCCTCTGCACTCTACATTTTTGACAAAAGTGGGAAACTTGTTCAATCGGCAAGAGCAAACGGGACAAATGCCCATTTTTGCCAAAAAAAAAAAGTCAGGATGGCCGGAACAGGGCTTAAAAAAAGGACTGTCCCGGCAAAACAGAGCACATGGGCACCCTAGTTTTCTATCCGCTGAGGAGTGGCAGTTCCCATCTTAGCGTGAAGTAGCTCTTGCTTGTTCAGAATAGAGATTCGGCAGACAGTGTGGAGGCTAGAGAGTTTCCCTAGGAACAACACCTGCCTCTTCCTTTGTATATATCTGATAAAGATCAAAATGCTCAAGGAAAGCTGGTGTCTCTTGGTGCCCTTGAAGGGAGCAGGGCAGAAGTTCTTAAGCTGTGGGGCCCACCTCCCTAAGGAGGCGTAGGCATGCACCAGGCAAGGTGACATTTAATTTTTTTGTTTGGCCAGGCAGCTCCGGCGCCTGGCTGAGCTATAGCTGATGCTGCCGCTAGATGCCACTGTTGAAAGCGCTCAGCTGCTAGGGTAGGACTGCTGTTCTGGCTGCCCCCAGTAGATGCCACGGTAAGGCTCACTGGGTCCGGCAGAGAGAGGTTACTCCTTGCCTGTGCAGAATAAGAATGCTGCAACCCGTGTGGACAGGTGGAGCACAGGTAAGGGGGCAGTGGAATCAACTGCCTCCTTTCGTTCTCCTGCTCTCGGGAAGGATACATGCAAAGGTGAGCTAAATGTGTGGGGAGAAGGGCACAGGCACAGACCCAGGAGAATGTGCATCTTCTTCTCCAGCCAGCTGCACTGCTTATATGAGCTGTGGGGGCAAAGTGACTGCTTCCAGTGGGCCAATGAGAGTGGCGGTGGGAGAGAGTGATGTTGCTAGAACCACCATTTAGATTTGTCTTTCAGCCATCTCCCTGGTGTCTGCAACTTAGGAAGTCACTGATCAGGGAGAGGTGGAAACTTTACTCTCCCAATCAAAAAAGAAATTCGTCAAACAAAGTATAACTCCCACCCTTTTCCTCTGAGTCTAACTCTCACAAGTTTTCCATCACATGAGACAAATTGCAACAACTTCAGAGAGGGAGTTTTGGTAGGCTGTGTGTGTGTGGGGGGGTGTGTGGTAATTTTGTTGAGGCATAAATGTCCCTGTTTCTCTTCCACACACAGACATGAGGTACGCGTCCATCATGATACTGTACCAGATTTAGGCAATGTTCACCACTATTTCTGATCATGCAGAAAATTCGCACCTGCTTTTGGCTGGTACCGTTTAGTCAGTGAAAAATTCTGGCAAGCTCAAGATCATGCATGAGAGAAAGAATCTGAAGGCTCGTTTCATTCCTGAAACCATTTCTCTTCTAGAACTAATTCTTGACTACAGTTTGCTGCTTACCCAGTATTTTCATCTGTGCTCCCCTGAAGTATGGAGCCCTGGCATTTCCCGCCAGCTTGCAGCTTTCAGTCGGTGTCAAAAATGCACAAAGCCACGGAGCGGGTATGGAAATCCCACGGCCACAACTGATATGTGGAGTAAAGAGCTCCAGAATAGGCCTCTCAATTTCTAGGTCCCTGTTGTGGCTGCCAATAGTTCAGCTGGTAGTGAGTGCCACATAATTGCAATACAGTATTCCCTTTTACTCACCCTGCTCTATGATCGGTTGCCTCTTGACAGCTGTCCAGCCGGCAGCGTGTCTGACTCTTCACTGTGCAAAGCATGATTTGTCCAAAGCTTTGAGGAAGCTTTAACGAAACCTGCAGTTCATAAAGTGCACAACTGTAGTAAAATACATGGTTTAGTTTTTATTTTCTCCAGCATGAGTAGATTTGTTTGTATGAATAAATGGGGACCACTTTCAACCCAAGAAAGGGCAGGGGGAGGGATAGCTCAGTGGTTTGAGCGCTGGCCTGCTAAACCCAGGCTTGTGAGTTCAATCCTTAAGGGGGCCATTTAGGGATCTGGGGCAAAAATTGGGGATTGGTCCTGCTTTGAGCAGGGGGTGGGACTGGATGAGGTCCCTTCCAACCCTTATATTCTATGAAGAAGCACTGGATATTTTAAGAAGTCCTACTGAAGAAAAAAATGGACTCTGTGACATGATGTACCTCAAAATAGCACCCTGTAACCCCCATATTCATTATACATAAATGGTTGTGATATTTCATAAAAAGCATGCCATGTAAGGTATCGTATGAGAAGTCATGATCTACTGAAACTCATTGGTCTGTCCCATTATGCATATCATTAATGTGTATGCAGTTATGAGTTTTTGCTGTATGGTTGGTACTGAAACACGTTGTAAGTTCGAGAATCTCTACTGCCAGGTGCGTGTTAATCAGCCACTAATCAACTTTATGGCTCAGTTGCACATGCACAGTGGGGGTTTACTCGTTCATGGCTGATCTGGGATATGTCTGGGCAAGTGTCTTCTAGGCACATGGACAGGGGTCGGCACCACCATGTTGCACGATGGACACTTGACAAAATCACTGGACTTAGTGACAGACATTGGAGGGTGGTTATGTCATTCAGTCATTCAACCCGCAAAACAGCACACAATTTTCCACACTGAAAAACCCCAGTAACCTAGCTAGCTAGCTAATAATAACAACAATAATCATAAATTCAACTCACTTTAGCGGTTTTGAATGTACCTCACCACCACAGCTACACTGAAGTCCTTTGTTCGGGGGGGTGGGGGGGTTGCAAGTGGGAGGGTGGGGCGCAGGCTCTGGGAGGGAGTTTGGATCTAGGATCAGGAGGAGGCTCCCTGCCCTCAGCAACTTATAGTCTAACAACCAGATTCCAGTATTGTCTAACCCAAGTGCTTAAAACACCAAATATTACAAGGCTTGTGATAAAACCATGAGAGTTGGCAACACAGATTTTGATACCCTTCCCCAAGCTGAACAGACACTTACTCCACTAGAAGTCCATTGACAAAGTGCCTGCCCCAATACATGCTTTCAACCTCCCTTCTCCAAAACAGACAGGGGCAGGGGGTTGGGATGCGGGGGAGGGGGCGTGGTGCTGGATGGGGTGGGGGAGCACTCACCTCCAGCAGCTCCCCACAAGCAGCAACCCGTGCCGTGCCTGCTTTTGCTGGCGGAGGTGTGGCCAGGCAACTCTGTGAAGGTCATGAACACTGCCTCCATCTGCAGGTGCCGCCTCCTGCAGCTCCCATTGGCCACAGTTCCCGGCGGCCTAGCCAATGGGCTGGGAGCTATAGAGTCAGCGCTTGGGGAGCGGGGACAGAGACAGCGTGCAGAGCCGTCTGGCTATGCCTCCGCCACTCCCACCAGTTACAGCAGCAGGGACGGGGACAGGGAGCTGCTTGAGCTGCCAGAGATGAGCGCCCCCCATCCGACACCCCAAGCCTCCCCAAGCCCCCACCCCGAGTTTCCTCCCGGACTCAAACTCCCTCCCAGAACCCGGCTGTGCCATGCAGCCTCTCCCACCCCAGCTCCCTCCTGCCCTGAGCCCACAGACCTAAACGTTTTTATGGTGGACACCTGTCTCAGTGTACAGACACGTTGCCGACCCATGCACATGGACTGAGAATATAAATTGAGGGACAGTGGCATTGTGTCTTAGTCTTGCTCCCCCCCCCCACTCTGGAATCAACAGGAACACTGAGAACACAACAACTTCACCTACGGAGACTGGTCTAGGTGAAAGAAGGAAACCTGTGTATTATGAACTGTAACATCCAGAGGGGTGAGGAAAATTGCTGCTGTAAATACTGCCTGGTGTAATAAGGTTTAAGATTTAGATTGTGCATTTATCTTCTACTTTCTTTGGTAACGATCTCCAACCTTTTTATGCCTATCACTTATAATCACTTAAAATCTCTCTTTCTGTAGTTAATAAATCTGTTTTATACTTTACCTAAAACCATGTATTTTTCTTGAAGAGCTTGGGAAACCTCAGCTTACAAAGGTTTACAAATGTTTTTGCATATCCTCTCCACATCGAGGAAGGGACGGACCACAAAATAAAATTACACCAGTCAGGCTTTTGAACAGGGCAGGACGGTACAGCTGTGATGTGCAAAGCTGAGGGGTAACTGGCTGGTGCCTTTCTCTGTGTGATTTGTGAGAGGCTTTGGGGTATTCATGCAATCTAGCTGGGTGTGTGGCTCCACATGCCGTTGTGCTGAGTAACAGTGTATGGAGGTGTTTGCTGGTTGTCACTAGCAAAGCATTGTGAGAGACAGCCCAGGCTGGAGAGTTGAGGGGGCACAGTGATACCCTATTTCCAGGTTGCACCCCAGGGATCCCGTCACAGACTCTCCCAGCCCCTAAACCCCAAAATGGAAAGCTGTTCCTGTACAACGACGAAAGGCAAAAGGATAGAGAAGATGACTGGAGTTATGATCAACACAAATGGATCCACAAAGAAGGTATCTTTCGCCAAAGGCGGATCCTCTGGTAAGGAAGACATGTTTTTGAAGACTGATTGATACAGATGAAGTTATGTTTCACAGATATGGATATTAAGTTCCTGATGAATGTGTGGACAAGCTGATTGTTCATTCTTTGGGACAAGATGAAATACCTGAGCTACGTGTGCCCCGTGGAAATATGAGAAAATATCCCTTGAGAGCTCATATTCATACGCTGCCATCCGTATTCTCAGAAGCCATGGAGTGGAAACATTTAGGCCTGTCTAAAATGTACCAGTGAAAAACTGCATAATCTGATGCTTCACCTGCCCATAAGAGAGTGACACTAGGCAGCTAAAAAATAAACTAATGTATGTGTAACCCTTCTGCCATGTGCAGTCAGCAGCAACCAGGCCAGTTCAATATCTAGAGGTTCCCTTTCAACAGTAGAACACAGAACTGGCTCAAGCCCCCATCCAGTAACTGGGAAAATTACACACTATCTCTGGGCACCTCTTAGAGGCAATCCTTCCCCTCTCACAAGCACAGAGTCTCAGTGTAGAAAAGAAACTTTTACTGAAAGGAGGGAAATCACTTGACATTAATTAGGGAAAATGCTGCAAACAGGATTCATACTCATGAAATTGTGAGCAGGACGCTGACCCCAGAGTCCATGGGGCAGAGTCTTCTGCCTCAGGTTCTTGAGTTCTACAACCAAAAGTTCCTTTACCATGCCCCCCTCTACTCCCTCATCACACCCTGCTCACAGTGGTTGTCCTTGGTCAGTGAGGAGCCAGAGTGAAGAAGTGCATCTGTGTGAGGTCACCTCCCACCTGGGGGTGTGGGGAGAAGGCACCTTGCTTGCGCTGCCCTCTGAGCACTTGCTCTGGCTGGCCGCCCCGCCAGTCGCCGTTCCACTCCACTGGCCACTCTACCAGCTGCTGCACTGCACACTGTCACCCTCTGCTGCCACTTGCTTCTCCACTGTGACCTCTGCAAGTCAGCCTCTTGACGTTCCCCCCACCCCAGCTATTAGTGACTTTCAGCTCTCAGTGATTATCAGCTCTTGAGGGGGGGAACTTCACTGCTGAAGCAGGCTGGGCAGAAATGCTGTCCCACAACCAGTGATTTCAGCTTTAGTGAGCACTTACCAAAATGGAGCCCTACTTAGCTCTGTCTTTGAACCGTGGGGAGAGGCAGGTTAAACCATGCCTGGGGCTCTGAGACAGAGCCAACACCTTCTGGCAGGGACACCTGTCCCCACCCCCTCTTATTTTCACAGGGGTCCAGCCTTCGAGCCTCTGGCTTAGCAAGTTCATTTCAGTTGAGGGTGCCCCCCTCAATCCAGACAGGCTAAGCAAAGATGCTGACTTTTACTTCCCCCACCCCCGGGTGCTCCACCTTCTCTCTGCACTGAGGGCCTATCTCCTAGGGCCCTGCCTTCACTCCGCCTGTTCCCATCCCCACAAGGCCCCCACTGGCTGCTTATTGGTCTCCACCCTCCCCCAAGCTGCTGATGGCAGTGTCACCTATCAGCTGTTTGGCATTGCCCCCAATTAGCTGCTGGGAGGGGGGAGCTTGAGCTAGCTTGGCCCTTGTCCCCGGCCGCTGAGCCTGGGCAGGAAACGGGCCGCTGCTGCCTCCCAGCCAGACTCTCTCAGGCAGAAGTGGCTCCGTCCTCGTTCCCACCCAGCTTGCAGGGAGAGTGGCCAAATGTGCGGTGGGAAGGCACTGTGAGAGAAGGAAAGAGAGTAAACTCCCTTCCCCTGAGGTAATGTCAGGCAGGAAGAGAGCTGTGGCCCGAGGCTGCATGCAGGGCGGGGTTGGGGGTGGTACTGTGCAGGGGAGACACATGGGGTGGTCATGTGTCCTCCTCCCCTTTAGATTGTGCCCCGCCCCGTCTAGGGAGGCACTAGCTTTCTATGCAGCCAGGGGACCTATCTCAGGCTTTTGCTCCGCAGCCATTACATTTCTGTGTGGAGTATTTCCAGGCCGCAAAGCTCCCTGCCTTCCCTGTGTTATTCCCAGCTCAGACAGTCTGCCCCAGGACACCTGCTTGCTGTCTCTTCAGAGTGTCACCACACAGCTCCTGATATACAACCCTATTTTAGTCTTCACGTAAAAGAACTCCAGAGAAAACATATTGAAAACAATGAACGAGCCTTCATGCATGCTCATAAGCTTACCAGAGTACACCTGAACCCTTGTGGAGGGGAAGGCAAGACCCAAAGATCGAGCTCAGAGGCCAGCAGAGCTGCAAGAGCAAAGACATGGATGTACCTGCATTCCCGCTTCTAAGGCTGGATGGGCTGGGACATCAGTGAAAGGGCTGAACATGGGGGAATGAGTGATTCCTGCTGAGGCAAACAACTCGCCCAGTCTGGGACACTTAGCCTCTCCCCCTCCCAGAGCTCAAGAACCAATGAAATTCCCAGGCTGCTCAGAAAAATGGGATTTGCCAGAAAAGTTTTATTTGCATCTTATTTGGGGATAAAAACCACATAATTAAGTAATACTGAAAAAATAATTCAATGAGCCATAAAGACTCCACAGACATCCGAATTTCCAGGAATTTCAGACCTCTCCTCATCCCCACCATGCAGAAACAGGGAGAAAATGCCTCCCAGGGCGGCAATTTCCAGAATAATCCCAGTGTGCAACAATGTGAACTGAGCCCCTGGCTGAAAACAGGGACCAGGAAACCCAGCTGAACCCTTTGGCTCGGTAAAAGTCCCCCTGGGACATAGAGCGCCGGGAAGGAATGGGAGAAGGTCAGAGAATAATGCAATACTGTAATAATAATGTCAAGCTCCCGGTGTCTCCATCTTCCTGAGACACACAGCACACACGTTAACAGTGGTGCCACTTGGCTCCCTAGGGCACTGGGCAACTGTTTATTATCCCCCCGTTCCTCCGATCGCTACAGATACAGAGAGAGGAGGAGGGGAAATGGCCGGCACTAGTCTATGTGGAGTTTCATGTGGAATATTAAGGAAGTCTTGGTCTTGTACCTTTCCTCACAGACAGAACACTGATAGGGGCACTCTCCCGTGTGTCTTCTCCGATGGACATTGAAACCAGATTTTTGTCTGAAGCTTTTCCCGCAGTCGGGGCAGATATAGGGTCTCTCTCCTGTGTGGATTCTCCGATGGTCAGTAAGGTGATGACTCTGAGTGAAGCTTTGTCCACAGTCGGGGCAGCTATAGGGTTTCTCTCCCGTGTGGACTCTCAGGTGTATAATCAGGTCTGAGGTACAAGCAAAGGTTTCTCCACACTCTGGGCATCCATAGGGTCTCTCGCCCGTGTGAATCCTTTGATGTCTAGTTACATGTGCACTCTGAGTGAAGGTTTGTCCACAGTCAGGGCATTTATGGCATTTCTCTCCTGTGTGGATTCTCTGATGTACAATAAGGCCTGATCTCTGACTGAAACATTTCCCACAGTCAGGGCACTTATGGGGTCTCTCTCCTGTGTGGGTTCGCTGATGTCTAATAAGGTTTGATTGGTCATTGAATTGTTTCCCACACTCAGGGCAGTTATAGGGGGTCTCTCCAGTGTGAGATCTCTGATGTCTAATAAGGTGTGATCCAGAACTGAAGCATTTCCTGCACTCAGCACATTCAAACCGCTTCTCCTTAGTGCAGGTTCTCGCCTGGATCGTGGCCACAGTGGGATCTTCCAAACGTCCCCCTCGGTGAGTGGATTCATCCAATGTCTTCCCTGGGGGGTTTCCCTGCTGCTTCTCTGGCCTGCACTGAGTTTCTCTGGCCTGCCCAGGACTCTGTGAATCATCCCCTTCACACCTTCCAAGCAATGTGCCCTTTGGTTCCATTCGCTCAGGACCTGTGGGACAAGGATTCTCTTCATTGCTCTCACTCACAGTCTCCTCACCTGCTGGGACAGAGAGAGAATCCAGACAGGAGTCAGTCCCTGTGCCGGGGGAACGTGAAGGTCAGAAAAGGAGAACAGGAAAGTGGGGAAACAAACCAAAATAATTGCTGGGAACACTGACAAATCAGGAGTTGAATCCTGCCCCCTCCCACCCAAAACCTTTCCATGAAGAAAGAGAGAAGGGGAAAATCAGCTACCTACATGTACTGTATTTAATGTTTTCAAAATGTTGCGCATGTCTATTCAATTTCATGTCTATTCCAATTTATGGGTGTGAATGCTGAATGCACTGTAATTGGAGAGTTTCTGTAGTGGTACCCACTGGGGTGGCACATGCGCCATACATGCTCTCATGCATCCAGGTGAGGACATGAAGGACAGAGCTCCCCCTGCGCCATCTCAGTTCATTTGCACCATAGAATCATAGAATATCAGGGTTGGAAGGGACCTCAGGAGGTCATCTAGTCCAACCCTGTAGGATTCATAAAGGTTTATGCGCTTGGCAACATTCAGGGCAAACCCGGAGTGTTGTGTAGGAGCTGTGCACACACAGCTCCTCTCAAGGGCATGAACCTTGGAATCTCGCCCAGATGACATGAACCATGGGAAGCCTCCCAGGACTGGGCTCAAGGCCTGAGAGCAAGGAATGCGGTAGATAGAAATTGGTAAATAAGAATGTTAAACAAAGCCAGTGTATTCCTTTTATCTGTTGGAGAATGTAATGCGCGGGGGGAGAGAGAGAATAACGGGGAAGGTGGAAAGCTGACAGGCGGAAGCCTGTTAGCAGAGACCAGCCGCTTGCTTGCTAAAAGCTGTGTTCTGTCTTGTCATTGAACCGCCACACAACCCTCTGCTCAAAGCAGGACCAATCCCTAATTTTTGCTCCAGATCCCTAAATGGTCTCCTCAAGGATTGAACTCACAACCCTGGGTTTAGCAGGCCAATGCTCAACCCACTGAGCTATCCCTCCCACCAGCATCCTGTCATAATGGACTCTGAAGGAGAAGGGAGCAGAGCCGGTGCTGGAATAGATATGTGCAAGATGTCCTGGAAAACAACCAGTACAGGTATGTATTTTTTTTCTTTGAGTGATTCTGTGTGCCTAGTCCACTTCAGGTGACTCCCAAACAGTGTTCTATGGAGAAGGGTTTGAAGTCTAGCTGCTCTGTAATTGCTTTTCAGAATTTCCAAAGCTAGCGCAGTCTCTGGAAGTGGCTGAAGGGGCACCGTGCTTGGGAACAGTGTGAATTGAAGACCAGGTTGCTGTCCTGCAGGTATCTGGGATTGAAATATCCTGTAGGAAAGCTGCCGAGGCTCTCACACAAGGTGCTGTCAGCTTGGAAGGAGGTTTTAACTTTGCAAGATCATAACTTGTAGTGAATGAGAGGTGATCCTCCCAGAAATTCACCGTATGGGACCTCCTGTCCTCTCATTCTCTCCACACAGGAAACAAAGAATTGTGTCAAAGACTGAAACTGTTTTGTCCTGTCCAGATAAAACGCAAGGGCCAGCAGACATCCAGCAAATGATGTTTCTCCTCAACCTTACGTGAACATGGTTTGGGGGAAAAGGGAGGGAAAAAGATGGTTTGATTGAGATGGAAATCGGTAACCGCCTTTGATGAAGAACTGTGGATGAAGCCTTAAAGCAACTTTATTCTTATAAAAAGAGTACACCAAGGGGTGGGGGGAGTGATATGAAATTCATGCTTGTGGTTTCCAAACCCTTCTAGTAGAAGTAACTGCCACTGGAAAGGTGATCTTAGCTGATAAATCAGGCAGGCCACTGGTCTGGTATTAAACCAGATAGTCCTGCTTTTCTAGAGCACTTCCTCATCCGTTACTCAGACAAAACTGGTTTTGTCCCGTATCAGACAGGAGATGCCATACTGAAGAGCGCATCGCTCTACCCCTGACAGTGTGTCCTTGCATGCTGGTGAGTGTGGGGTGGCGTGTTCTTAAAAATTCCACCCCCCACGTGCAGTGAGCTCACACACACCATGCATGAGAAGTCACACTCGTGGGGTGGGGTCATGTCAGCAAGAACAGGCTCATGACATTCTGGGAATTACCGGAATGTCCTGTTTTCCGGGAGTGCATGAGTGGCCACCCATGATTTTGTGGGTGTTGGTCCTGCTTTGAGCAGGGGGTTGGACTTGATGACCTCCTGAGGTCTCTTCCAACCCTGATATTCTATGATTCTATGATTCTAAGTACTGAAGAGGACAAAAGCCATAGGCTCAAAGGGAGATCCTGTGGAGGAGACAATACTAATCTCTAATCTCAGGGTTGTTGGCACCGTAACTTGAGAAAAAAGACTAGTTATTTCTTTCACAAATCTTATTGGCAGAGTGTGTCTTCACAGCACAATTAGCCTGAGTTATAAGGTGAGTCTTACCCCTTACTCAACTCCCGCCCACACAAAACTCTCTTAAAAAACAGTCTGGAGAAGCCAGCCCAGAGGTTGGAGGGACGCTGCATAGGCTCTAGTACAGCTATTGCACGCACTCATATGACACGGGGTTCATCGGCAACATCACTGAGATCTATGTCTAGATCTACCGTTGTGGTATCTCCACTGAATGCTCTATTTTGTCACCAAAAATTGTAATGGAGAGAATCTAGATCTCCCTCTCTGGAACAAGAAGTATAGGGTTCTTCTTCTGAATCTGATAATGAATATGGGCAGTCGGTGGCCATTGGTGGTGTGATACTAGGAGGACTCACCAGAGTACAGCCTCTGGATCTGTGCCTCTTGGCGGTAGGTTTTAATGTTGGTACTGATGGCTTGAGTCATATAGGAACAATCTGTGTAGAAGAAACCGGTACTGGAGGCTTTGAAGATGCCGAGAATGCCATGGCTGATGGTATTGGTCCTACAGATGTTCTAGCCAGTGATGAGGGCATCTCCAACTGTAATAAAGGCTGTCCCTATGAGTAGTCAGAGTTGGACCTTGTTGCACCAAAGGGGAATCCTGCACCCACAGACAGAGCAAATCTCATGACATTGCATGAGCATCAGGTGTCGTGGATCACAATAATGTTTCTGGCAGTACTGAAGTTGATGCCTTTATCACATTGTCAGAGCCATTCTCAAGGAAACATGCTCTGGTCCTGGAGTCAATGGCTGGATTTCCTGCTCTGACTGACTGTCAGCACTGGGCAGCAGCTAATCTCTACCTGCTCTCTAACCTTGTTACCTGAGAGTTCCCATGGGGACTCTGCTGAGGCTTTTCAGCTCCCAGGGTCCAGTTCTGAAGAAGAAAAGCTCTTTGATTTATAAGTGAAGTCTTGCTGTGAGACTGACTTACAGCTCTTACAGGATATGGTGAGATAAGGGGAACAAAGATCCATAGGAAAACTCCTGGTCTAGGACAAAGTACTGGACTCCAGATGACTGAGGTCTGAGAAGAGATGTACAGCACACTCCACCTTATGTCCCTATATTTTTGTGTTCTTTTCTTGAAAGATCCATAAATAGAGTATTTGTCTCTAATGTGCCCCTCACCGAGTGTGAGGATTGTTCAGTGGATTAAACACCCTGCAAGTGAGACAGTGCTGAACTCTAGGAGACTTTGACGTAACCAAGCCCCTAGGTACCAGGTAATAGAGCCGCAGAGAAAAACAAGAAAAAACAACTTTATAAAATAAGAAAGAATCAAATCTCCAGTGGGAAAAACAGGGGTGCGCAATAAGCTACTAGAACTATTTACAGAAAAAAGTCTCCTCGGAAGAAAGAAGGAAACCTGTGAACAACAGCCGATGGAGAGCTCTGACCACCAGCCACTGCCGGTGAGAAGGAGCTGTCTGGGTGCTGGGTGTCTCCACCTTTTATTCCTTTGCCTGGATAAATGAAGACATGCATGGCAAACTGACAGGAACCACCAGGGAAAATTCTCTGGCTATAGGTCACTCAGCTCTCACACACCTGGAAGGAGAACAGCCAATTTTGCCTCCACATCCCATCTGAACAGTCAGGGAGCAGGGAGCTACTGTCAAGAGTCCGTCAGAGTGAGTGGAAAGCCATGAATTACTTCTGCCAGCAGGACACGACACATGCTAGGCACAGTCCTGACCTGGGGACACTGAGTTAGAACCGGAGGAGCTCAGGGGGCCTGCATGGGAATCCCAGCACTGTAAGTCAATGACGGACGGTTTCCACATGCGTTTAACCAATTTCTCACCTCTGGGGATGTTTCTCAGGATCTCTCTAGCCTGGGACCCCTGGACATTGGGGACCCATGGCTCTTCCCCTTGGTCCAGCTGGGAGATCATGCTGGGCTTGGGAATTGGAAAACCTGCTCCGCGAAAAGAAATGAAGTGAGAGCTGAGTTTTACCGTTGTTCTCAGACAGCTGTTTCCAGGTGTGCTGGGTGGGTGGGTGCCCTTGTATAAACCAAAGGGATGGGAAATGTTCCTGGAGAGCCTTTGGGGAGGGCAGAAAGGGATTCTGGGATCTCCACTCACTAGGGGATTTTATGACTCTGGTACAGCATCACTGTGCAAACTCTTTACACCTTCCTAACCCTACTGAGCCTGGGACTATGGGATGATTCCCCTGAAATCTAAGGGATCAGGGAAGAACCCTGGGGAGAAGGTGACCTGGGCACGTCAAAGATGCCCAGTTTCTAACACCAAGGGGACAGGAATCCTTACCCAGCGAGGTCACATTCCTGTAATTCTCCTGCATGACGTCCCTGTAGAGGGCTCTCTGACCCGGGTCCAGCAAGGCCCATTCCCCCTGGGTGAAATATACAGCCACTTCCTCGAAGGTCACCGGCATCTGTATCAATAACAAGCATCCCCCACTTATAACCTGCTGTCCCAGCCACAGCCCCCCCAGCTCAGTCGCAGAAAGAGCTGGGAACGTTCACAGAGAGCAGGAACAGTCCTTGGGGATGATGGGGACGGGGGTAATTTCTGAAAGATTAGCTTAAAAACATGCTGTTACAGTGGTGAAACCATGACTCCAGTAATTTTATCGTGGGTATCACAATATTTATCTGCGAATTGACATGTGTGGTCTCAGCATTCCTGGCAGTGAAATCGCACATGTTCAACATGGCTGGCCTCTGCCATTGCTTTTGTGATAGAGGAGAGCCTGATGCCGAGATGCCCTTACTCAAGATGGCCGCCATTTCCCCACCATTTGACGTGTGGAAGAGAGGCTTCCCCTAGCGAAGGTGGCCACCAGCTACCATTGTTTTCACGGAGGCTGAAGCCAGGCTCTCCTGGGGGGACGTGGCTGGGGTTCTGGGGTTGGCAGACTGAGTACAGAGCTAGAGACGGGAAGAGGAAGAAACAAGTGGACGGCATGTGTGGGGGGGTGAGCTGGCAGACTGGGAAGGTCACAGGGGACGTGTGTATGGCGGGGCGGGATGCAGAGGAGGGCACATATTTGGGGTGGCAAACTGAGGAGGGATGAGGGGGACAACAGGGAGTCAGTTGGCAGGGGAAGGAGGATTTGTGAAAAATAGAATGAAAAGGGATGTGTGTGGGGAGGAGCTTAACCAAGAAGAGTGCAGGGTCATTGGGGTGGGGGCAGGCTGAGGGGGTGCAGATGGATGCGTGTTGGGGTAGGTGTGACCAAGTGGAAATTTTCTTTAATATTTTCTGTGATTCCTATGTGCATGTCTCAGTTTTCCTCTCTACCTTGCATAGCTACCCAGTGGGTGCAGGAGGGTTAACACCTCTTCTGGAGAAGCACAGAAGACATGCAGGGGGCCAGGAGTGTGGGGGGTGTGGTCATCTTGCTGTCTGGGGTGGAATGACTGGGCCATTAAAGGGCTTGCTGGAAACCAACCCCCAGATCAATGGAGAATCCGAAAAGACAGCGGGAGCCCCAGTGGCTGGGACACACCCCTGGCAACGACCCAGAGGAAGGAGATTCCCCCCCAACCTCCCCCATGGCTGGGCTGGGAAGATGAGCTGAGGCCCCAACTGGAGAACAAAGGGGAAAGGTGCCAGGTGGCAGGATTAGGTGCTGCCTTCTGGAGGGACATGGAGCTCTCGCTTTGGACTGACAGAGTCTGACTACACAGCAAAGAGAAACCCGCTGCTGGCCTGTCCCAGCTGACTTGGGCTCATGAGGCGTTGGCTGAGGGGCTGTTTCATTGCTGTGTAGACTTCCAGGATTGGGCTGGAGCCCCAGCTCTGGGACCCTCCCACCTCACAGGGTCCTACAGCCTGGGCTCCAGCCCAGATGTCTACACAGCAATGGAACAGCCCCACAGCCTAAGCCCCACAGCCCGAGTCAGCTGGCACAGGCCAGCTGCGGGTGTCTAGTTGCTATGTAGACACACCCAAAGAGACAGAGCCGGTAATGGAATCCATCACAGATTGGCTGGCTGATTGCACTGGCCTGGCCAGGACGGGCTATGGCTAAACCTTAACCGTAGCTTCTCTCTGCTAATCTCAGGGCTTCCCCATGCTGGGTCCCAGCTCAGTAGTAAACCCTGCTCTGTTTGGAAAGGGCTGCCGGATGTCACTGCAAATCCTGGCTGAGATAAACTGGTCCTTGCAGAGCGGGCAGGTCTCTGCCCAGGACCCTGGCTCAGCAGGACTCGCTGGGCAGAGCTCACGGCATGAAGCAGCAAGGCTGGAGCCCAGACCCTCGTTCTTGGTGGCGGTGAGGCCGTTACAGAAGAGTGGGACCACTTAGGGGTCTGGCCAACTGAAGGGGATCCTCCAAGGAGCTTTTTAAAAGCTGGGGGGGTAGCATGGATCTTGTGGATCTGCAACAGCCACTAGGAGGCAGACCAAGTTGTCGCCAAGGGCGGTGAAGGCAGGAGGTAGGCCAAAGATCGGACAGGAAGTGTGAGCGTGGGCAGGAGGCAGATGAAGGAGGTCACAGGGGTATGTGTTTGGGAAGGGGTGGGAGCAGACCGAGGGCTGGACAGGAGGATGCATGGGGGGTAAGTGGGAGGTGGGGAGGCAGACTGACCCTTAAGGGCACACAGGGATTCATGTGTTGTGGGGAACTGGCAGGAGATCGCTGGAAGAGGCCCCGGGAGGAGGGGAGGATAAGCAGCAGGAGATGGGATACGGGAGGCAGAATGAAGAGGATGCAGGGGGTTACTTGTGGCAGGGGGGTGGGTAACAAGCTGAGGAAGGTGCTGCAGGTGTGGAGGTTCAGGGAATAGGCAGCAGACTTGTTACCCCAAAATAGATTTTGGGTGCCCCTAGGTAATGACCTGCCTGTTGCTCTCTTAATCTGTCCTCCCCAAGGTATAAATTCCCAGGGTTGTTAAGGAAAATACTAAAGGACACAATATAACCTTCAGATAAAGTAACTGACACAGGCAGTATTCTTTCCTAAACAACAGTGTCCTTTTATTAAAGTAACAATGCCTCCTACAATCTAATCTAGAAACAGGAATCAAACAAATCCCTTACTGCAAATTACAAAGCATTGAAACTGCAACAGCATACAGTTTAAATGATTCTAAGAGAAGCACTTTGCTAGAAATGGCCAGTTTGTAACAAATTGCTGACAGCATTTCTTAAATTGCTTTCAAGTTTGCATAGTTAGCTTGCAATCGGTAACACAAATGTATGCATTCTTATAAACTCAAAGACACAAATCCTATATACTATCCTACACTATGTCTATTCTCTACTATAATTAAAAGAATAGCAGGCTTACTTTATAAGTCCATTGGTATCCCTTTAAATCGCTGTTATAAATGCTTCGGTATTTTTCTTTAATCGCTATTGCTTTTCAGTTCCTGGTCAGTCAATTTTGCTCCGCTCTGTTTTTCTTTCTCTCTCTCTGAAGCACCTTTTTTAATATGTTTCCAGTAGCTCTTCTCCGGCTTCCCTGCCTGTCCCACTTTTTCTGATCAACTCTCTCTTTCTTTCTAATCCAAACCCTTCTGCATGCTGGCTCTCATCTAGTATACCTTTCTAGTCTTGGAAGCAATTACTTCATTTGCAGATGCTCAGTATTCACCACTACCTCAGAGCTAAAAGAAAGAGGAGTACTTGTGGCACCTTAGAGACTAAAATTTATTTGGGCACAAGCTTTCATGGGCTAAAACCCACTTCATCAGATGCATGCAGTAGAAAATACTATAGGAAGATATATATGTTCAGAGAACAAGAAAAAATGGGGGTTGCCATACCAACTCTAACAAGACTAATCAATTAAGGTGGGCTATTATCAGCAGGAGAAAAAAAAACTTTTGTAGTGATAATCAGCATGGCCCATTTCAAACAGTTGACAAGAAGGTGTCAGTAACAGTAGGGGGAAAATTAGCATGGGGAAATAGTTTTTAGTTTGTGTAATGACCCATCCACTCCCAGTCTTTATTCAAGCCTAATTTAATGGTATCCAGTTTGCAAATTAATTCCAGTTCTGCAGTTTCTCGTTGGAGTCTGGTTTTGAAGTTTTTTTGTTGAAGAATTGCGACTTTTAGATCTGTAATTGAGTGTCCAGGGAGACTGAAGTGTTCTCCTACTGGTTTTTGAATGTTATAATTCTTGATGTCTGATTTGTGTCCATTTATTCTTTTGTGTAGAGACTGTCCGGTTTGGCCCCTCTGTACATGGCCCCTCTGCCATGACCAGTAAATGGTCTCCCCGACTTCTGCATGTCCTGCTCCCTCCCCTTTCCACTGCACAGTCAGGCAAAGGCCCTGCCTCCACAACCCCTTGATAATCCCCTACCTGAGCTGGCTTCACGGAATCCATTTCCCATCCCCTGTGACAAGGTGACAATCTGGAGTGAATCTGGAGCGAAACCTGGTTGTTACTCTGCAGCCTGTCAGGGTGAAAAGGGCATTGAAGAGGTTTCAGAACGGGCTTCAGTTCACTCCCTGATTCCACTGCCCAGGCCCTACACACTTGGGGCTGTCTACACTGGCAAGTTACTGTGCTGAAACTTTCTCGCTTGAGGGTGTGACAAATCACCCCCGAGCGCAGCAAGTTTCAGTGCAGTAACTTGCCAGTGTAGACACGCTCCTAGTGCTGGAAGCTACGCCCCTCATGGAGGTGGTTTTCCTACAGCGCTGGCGCCATGACCACATTATAGCATTAAAACGCTGCCGCTGTCAGTGTAGACAAAGCCAGACACCTAGACTCTTCACGCTGGGAAAACCCTCACTCTCTTCAATTGCACTGGTAACCGGGATCATCCTGTGAACTTGCTCCCACCATCATTTTCCAGGCATTCCCCTCCTGCCCATCCCCCAGGTGAACGTGCAGATGGCGTCTGTGGCACAAAAGCAGCTTTGTGCACACGGAAACCTCGCAGGGGATTGCCACATTTTGGGGGGCCATGAGTGTCTATTTTGCCTCTGATTTCCTGGTTTCTATGGGAAGCCACTAAACCAACACTCCCGCCCTGCCCCTCAGGGGCAGTCAATAGGTGGACCACGGACCACATTTGGACCCACCAGAAGCTTTTGAATGGATCGCAAAATCTTTCTATTTCCATATTATTGTCGCTATTGTTATTGCGGTGTGAAAAATGTTTGGGGTCTGGCAGGGTCTGTGGAGAAGAGGGGGCGGGGCAGGGTCTGTGGGAGGCAGTCTCTCCCCATGGGGGCGGGGTCTGTGGGGGAGTCTCCTCAGGTGGGGGGGCAGGGCAGGGTCTGTGGGAGGGAGTCTTTGCCCCATGGGAGGGGCAGGGGGCGGGGTCTGTGGGGAAGAGGGGGCGGGGCAGGGTCTGTGGGAGGCGGTCTCCCCCCATGGGGGCGGGGTCTGTGGCGGAGTCTCCTCAGGCGGGGGGGCGGGGCAGGGTATGTCGGAGGGAGTCTCTCCCTGTGGGAGGGGCAGGGGGCAGGGTCTGTGGGGAAGAGGGGGCGGGGCAGGGTCTGCGGGAGGCGGTCTCTCCCCATGGGGGCGGGGTCTCTGGCGGAGTCTCCTCAGGCGGGGGGGCAGGGCAGGGTATGTGTGAGGGAGTCTCTCCCTGTGGGAGGGGCAGGGAGTGGGGTCTGTGGGGAAGAGGGGGCGGGGCAGGGTCTGTGTGAGGCAGCCTCTCCCTGCAGGAGGGGCGGGGTCTGTGGGAGAGGGGGCGTGGCAGGGTCTGTGTAAGGCGGTCTCTCCTTGTGGGAGGGGCAGGGGGCGGGCTCTGTGGGGGAGAGGGGGCGGGGCAGGGTGTGTGGGAGGCGGTCTCTCCCCGTGGGGGCGGGGTCTGTGGGGAGTCTCCTCAGGCGGGGGGCGGAGCAGGGTCTGTGGGAGGCGGTCTCTCCCTGTGGGAGGGGCAGGGGACAGGGTCTGTGGGAGAGGGGGCGTGGCAGGGTCTGTGTAAGGCGGTCTCTCCTTGTGGGAGGGGCAGGGGGCGGGGTCTGTGGGGGAGAGGGGCGGGGCAGGATATGTCGGAGGGAGTCTCTCCCTGTGGGAGGGGCAGGGGGCGGGCTCTGTGGGGGAGAGGGGGCGGGGCAGGGTCTGTGTGAGGCGGTCTCTCTCCCTGTGGGAGGGGCAGGGGGCGGGCTCTGTGGGGGAGTCTCCTCGGGCGGGGGGCCGGGGCGGGGTCTGTGAGGGAGGCTCTCAGGCAGGGGAGTGGGAGGTGGGGGGAAGGGCCGCACTCACCGGTCCGCAACGGCTCCGCGCCGCGCGCCGCCAGGCCGAGCCCCGCCCTCTAGCCCGTTCGCCGCCTGACCCAGGCTTGACAAGCGGAGCGCCGAGCTGCTCGGCCCGCCGGCCGACGTCTCTGGCTGCCGCTTGCAGCCCTGAAGGCTCTGTCTCAGCCCACGCTGCGCCCCCTGGTGGCGAACACGCCCGCTGCAGGGCGGGGGGCGGAGACACGAAGCCCCTGGGTGTCTCCCCCCGCTCAGCTCCCACCTGCCCGGGGCGGGCTCGGGGGGGGGGGTTCATGGTTCAGGCGGAGGAAATGCAGCCAAAGGGCTTGGAGGGGGGCAGGATCGGACTCCAGCGGGGCTTCCTTCCCCCGCCCCCGTGCGGGGGCGCAGACAATGGGCAAGGCAGGGGCGCCCTCTCGGTGGGGGAGCAACTTTAACCGGGATCCCTTTTATCCCCCCCCCTCACAGCATGCAACATACAAGTCTGCTGAGTTACTTTGCACAAGAAGGAGGACGTTTCCATGGCAGCTCCGCTCAGCGCTCCCAGGGGCGCCAGCCTCCAGGAGTCAAGGTTCATCTTTCATTAAAGATCGTGTCGTGTGATGGACCCCCAGGAATACACCCATCCCAAGCTGGCCGCCCGAGCAGAGGCAGAACCAGTGAAGGGACTGAAGGCAGAAGTTTAGGGACTCATTACCGGCACGTTTCCCAGTGTGGACTTTTAAAGGGGTTTGGGTTCCCAGGTCGGAGTCCAGTTTTCAGCTGGAACTCCTGGTCAAAAAGTGACCCTGGCAGCTCCAGCCTTTAGTTGGCGGCACAGCAGGGCTAAGGCAGGCTCTCTGCCTGCGTTGGGCATTACCCCTCCAGCTCCTACCTGCAGGGACAGCCAGGGGGCTCGGCATGCTGCCCCGCCCAGGCGTCGGTTCTGCAGCTCCTATTGGCTGGGAACAGTGGCCAATGGGTGGTGCCTGTTGACTGGGCACCGTGCAGAGTCACCTGGCCACACATCCGCCTGGGAGCTGGAGAGGTGACATGCGTCTGCTTCCGGGAGTTGCTTGAGGTAAGCACCTCTGGGAGCCTGCACCCCTCACCACCTCCCACGCCCCATCCCCCTGCCCCAGCCCCTAGCCCCCTCCCACACTTCGAACCCCTCAGCCCCAGCCCGGAGCCCCCTCTTCCACCCCAAATCCCTCATCCCCAGACCCACACCACAGTCCGCACTCCCAGCCGGAGCCTTCACCTCCTCCCGCAACTCAACCCCCTGTCCTGCCCAGCACGGTGCAAATGAGCGAGTGAGTTCAATCACTCTGGAAAGTCCTGCTCGGGGCGACTGGTCCCTGGAAAGATCTGCCATTGCAACCACATGCCGTGTTTTCTCAAAAGCTCAAAATAGGAGAAGACAGGGACTACTTCTAGCCTCCATCAGCATCTATTATGAGCCTATGTAGTTTCTTAAAAACAGCTAGTGGCCTACCCAGCATCTCTGCTTTCACCCTACACATACCGTCTCAACACGCCAGAAATGTAATTATCAGATGACAGGTGGTTGCATCCTTGCCTCAGGTAAGAAAATTAGGGAGGAAGCCAATGTGTTAAAGGTCATGGCTTGTCTTAGTTTCTTTTCATCTATGGACATAGGACTGGAAGGGACCTTCTGGGTTACAGAGTTCAGTCTGTGCTATCGCAGAGAACCCCATATATAATCTCGTTCACAAACTTTTCACAATCCCTCCTTGAATAGGTTGTTTCCCCCAGCTCCCCCCAACCCCCATCCCATCCAATTCCAGTTGGGAGGCTGTTCCAGAACCTCACTCCTTTGATGGTTAGAATTGAAACCTCCTCCTTATTTCCAGCTTCAGTGTATTTATTGCCAGTTTATACCCTATATCCCTAGAAGGAAAGACCTGCATTGCCATCTTATCTTTATCAGTTCCCTCTAGAACAAAACAATGAATGTTTGTGCTAAGCCAGAATTCTCGTTTCTCCGGTACAGGGAAGAATTGGACCAGCTTAGCTAGCTACAGGGGGACCCGGTGTATTTCTTTTCAATTGGAGATAGAGTAGGATAGGAAAGATAAAGAAGAGTCATAGTCACAGCAGATCACCTGCCTAGCCCTGATCACCAGCCTGAGTTCTGGAGGCATTGTGGCAGAGACGGCAATTAAGGAGGGGAAGGAGGAGGTAGCGGCTGCTTGGGTTTTATTAGGGAGCATTTCCCATCCATGCACAAGGGGCAGCGTGGCAGGCAGAACAGAGGTGTTTACGGGAGATGCTGCGTCATAGGCTAAAATCCAGATGCATTACCCTGCTCACACTTCAATCTCTGGCTGAGACAAAACACCATCCAATGTCCATTGATGTCCTTAGAAAGGGCAGCAGCCTCTAGACCGTGCCCTCAGTTATTGGAGAGTTGCGGGGGGACACAGTCTAAGGGAAGTCCCTACAGACCAGACCCAGAAAAATGGGTAGATCTTCCCCTTGAAGGAGGACGTGAAGGCGTGGATGGGGGCCATGGTGTCTGCATCATAGAAGCACACAACCCCACCTTCATAGTCCAAATACACTCTGATCTTGCTGGGGCTCTGGGGCGGGTCCAGCGGGCTCCAATCTGCAGTGACTTCCCGGTACTGGCCCATGGAGAGCTGGATGGCCCAGGTTCCTTGCTCGGGACTGAAATTGAACCATCCCTTCCTGCTGGCGGACTCCTTAGTGACACCCAGAGCCCAGCCCCCTGTGCCGGCCACCTCCATGTCCCAATAATGCATCCCTGATATGTAGCCATCAGAGCCCAGCACGCAGGAGTAAACATCGAATCTCCCCGGGTCATTGGCCAGAGCCAGCCTTGTGTTTGTGGCTGTCACACTTCTCCGATCCTTGGAAAGGGTCAGACTGGGGTGAGCTGTGTCTGGGTCCAGAATGACATCCTCTGTGGAGAGAGACAACCCAGCAGGGGAGATCCTAGGCTTACAGATAGAAGCAGCAAAGCCTATTGCAGTAGCTCAAACAAGAGCTCGTCCATTCCCCTTTCTCAGGCTCTGGAAACTAACTACAGCACGGAGGACCCTGGGCAGAGATTCTCATAGAACATAAAAACATTTACAATTAGGGCTGTTGATTACTCGCAGTTAAATAATGCGATTAACTCAAAAAAAAATTTTAAATCACATTTAATTAATTGTGATTAATCACAGTTTTAATCGCACTGTTAAACAATAGAATACCAATTGAAATTTATTTAATATTTTGGATGTTCTTTTGTCTACATTTTCAATTATATTATTACAATTACAGCACAGAATACAAAGTGTACAGTGCTCACTTTATATTATTATTTATTACAAATATTTGCTCTGTAAAAATGATAAAAGAAATAGTATTTTCCAATTCACTTCATAAAAGTATGGTAGTGCAATCTCTTTATCATGAAAATGCAACTTACAAATGTAGGTTTTTGGTTACATAACTGCACTCCAAAACAAAACAATGTAAAACTTTAGCGCCTGTAAGTCCACTCAGTCCTACTGCTTGTTCAGTTAATCGCTAAGACAAACAAGTTTATTTACATTTGAGGGAAATAATGTTGCCCACTTCTTATTTACAATGTCACCTGCAAGTGAGAACAGGTGTTCGCATGGGACTGTTGCAACCGGCATTGCAAGGTATTTACATGCCAGATATGCAAAACGTTCGCATGCCCCTTCATGCTTCGGCCACCATTCCAGAGGACATGCTTCCATGCTGATGACACTCCTTAAAAAAATGCATTAATTAAATTTGTGACTGAACTCCATAGGGAAAAATTGTATGTCTCCTGCTCTGTGATTTACTCACATGCTTTCATATATTTCATCTTACAGCAGTCTCGGATGGTAACTCGGATGTGCTGGACATGTTCATTTTAAGAACACTTTCATTGCAGATTTGACAAAACACAAAGAAGGTATCAATGTGAGGTTTCTAAAGATAGCTACAGCACTCGATTCAAGGTTTAAAAATCTGAAGTGCCTTCCAAAATCTGAGAGGGACGAGGTGTGGAACATGCTTTCAGAAGTTTTAAAAGCGCAACACTCCGATGCGGAAACTACAGAACCCAAACCACCAAAAAAAAAGAAAATCAGCCTTCTGCTGGTGGCATCCGCCTCAATTGATGAAAATGAACATGCATCGGTCCACCCTGCTTTGGTTCGTTACCAGGCAGAACCCGTTATCAGCATGGACGCATGTCCCCTGGAATGGTGGTTGAAGCATGAAGGGACATATGAATCTTTAGCACATCTGGCCTATAAATATCTTGCATAATCGGCTACAACAGTGCCCTTTAAATGACTGTTCTCACTTTCAGGTGACATTATAAACAAGAAGCGAGCAGCATAATCTCCTGAATACATAAACAAACTTGTATGTCTCAGCGATTGGCTGAACAACAAGAAGGACCGAGTGGACTTTAAGCTCTAGTTTTCCATTGTTTTGATTTTGAATGCAGTTATTTTGTACATAATTCTACATTTGTAAGTTCAATTTTCATAATAAAGAGATTGCACTACAGTACTGGTATTAGGTGAATTGAAAAATACAATTTATTTTGTTTTTTACAGTACAAATATTTGTAATCAAAATATATATACAGTGAGCACTGTACATTTGTATTCTATGTTGTAATTGAAATTAATATATTTGAAAATGTAGAAAACATACAAAAATATTTAAATAAATGGTATTCTATTATTGTTTAACAGCATGATTGATTGCACGATTAATCACAATTAATTTTTTTAATGGCTTGACAACCCTATTTATAATCAGAGACTTGGGAGAGGACAGGTATCCCCAAGGCCCAGATTGTGAGAGGTGGGAAGGGGCGGCTATACTGTGTAATGGGCACAGGGCAGCAGAGGGTGGGGTGGGGAAGGGGAAGGGGTGGCTATACTGTGTCATGGGCTCAGGGCAGCAGAGGGTCGGGTGGGGAAGGGGAAGGGGCGGCTATACAGTATCATGGGCACAGGGCAGCAGAGGGTGGGATGGAGAAGGGGTGGCTATACTGTGTCATGGGCACAGGGCAGCAGAGGGTGGGGTGGGGAAGGGGAAGGGGCGGCTACACTGTGTCATGGGCACAGGGCAGCAGAGGGTGGGGTGGGGAAGGGGAAGGGGTGGCTATACTGTGTCATGGGCACAGGGCAGCAGAGGGTGGGGTGGGGAAGGGGAAGGGGTGGCTATACTGTGTCATGGGCACAGGGCAGCAGAGGGTGGGGTGGGGAAGGGGAAGGGGTGGCTATACTATGTCATGGGCTCAGGGCAGCAGAGGGTGGCTATACTGTGTCATGGGCTCAGGGCAGCAGAGGGTGGAAAGGGGAAGGGGCGGCTATACAGTATCATGGATTCAGGGCAGCAGAGGGTCGGGTGGGGAAGGGGAAGGGGAAGGGGAAGGGGCGGCTATATTGTGTGATGGGCTCAGGGCAGCAGAGGGGAGTGGGGATTGTCCGTCTCCCTGCAGAGGATGGGAGAATGGGGTATCTCGATGGTGTGGCTAGCTGGTGCGTAGCGCCCCGTGAAGTTGCACCGGGGCCTGCAGGGGTCTGTTTCTTTGATACCCTGGGAACCATGCAGTAGTTACCTTTTTCTCTGTAGACCTTCATCTTGGGGTAACCCCGCAAGGAATCGGAGCCCAGGAGGACAGCTAGGATGTGGGGAACGAAAGGGGGATATGGGATCTGCAGTGACCGACCAGCCTCCGGCTCAGGAGCTAAAGCAGCTGTCCGGAGTGGATCCTTGGAGGAGAATCTCTGCTGCTGTGGAACGAACCTGCCAGACATAACTTCCAGTTTCTGTGCCGCCATCCCACGGGACTGTCCTTTCTATGGGACTTGTCGGTATATCTTTGAGCCACCCCACCCCCATTGCCAGACTATCCCACCTCCCTTAGCCAACATTAAATTATCCGCACAACCCCCCTATAAGGGCATGGGACCACTACACCCATTTTATGGAGGAAAAACTGAGGCATAGACAGACTAACTGTGATCACACAGGAGACCTGACCCCAGCTCCCCCTGCTTTAATCTGCTTGACCCCACTCCCTTCCACAAACCAGGAATGGACCCCAGGAGTCCTGGCTCCCAGCCCCCCTGCTCTGACCCACTTGACCGCACTCCCCTTCCAGAGATAGACCCCAGGAGACCTGGATCCCAGGCCCGCACTAGACCTCACTACTCCCCTCTCCAAACCAGGGATGGACCCCAGGAGTCCTGCTTCCCAGCCTAGTGCCCTATCCGCTGACCCACCCGGTCCACCCATACAAATTGCCCATTATGAGGGACTCGCCTCATGCCTTCCTACCTGCTCAGGCCCAGCTGCTGCCTGACCCCTCCTGGCCCATACAGATCCTTTGGGGGCTGCTTATCCAATCCCCATGTGTTCCCAGTCCCTGAAGCGCCTGCCGAGATGAGGCTGGGTGCCTGGCCTTGCCCTCAACAGTGCTGGGCAGTTGGAATTTGGTTTGGGGCTGGGGGCCAGGCAATCTCCCACCCTGCTGGGTTCAGTCCTCTTCCCTCCGAGGGGGCTGCCAGCAGCCTGGAAAACAACTCAAAGTGCGACGCGACAAGGAGGGTGGACTTTTGTCCCAGTCACAGGTCACCTCTAATCACGCTCGGGACATGGCAACCCTGGGTGCAGGAGACAGCTAATCTCCTGCTCTGAGATAGCTGCGGCTTGTGCCTCTGCGCGTGGAGGCAGCAGTAACAGACAGGACTCCTGGGTTCTCTCCCCGACCCTGGGAGGGGAGTGGGGGCTGGTGGTTAGAGCAAGGGGGGCTGGGAGCCAGGACTCCTGGGTTCTCTCCCTGACTCTAGGAAGGGAGTGGGGGCTGGTGGGTTAGAGGGAGGGGAACTAAGAGCCAGGACGCCTGGGTTCTCTCCCCGGCTCTGGGAGGGGAGTAGGGGCTGGTGGTTAGAGCAGAGGGGCTGGGAGCCAGGACTCCTGGGTTCTCTCCCCGGCTCTGGAAGGGGAGGGGGGGCTGGTGGGTTAGAGCAGGGGGGCTGGGATCCAGGACTCCTGGGTTCTCTCCCCAGCCCTGGGAGGGGAGTGGGGGCTGGTGGTTAGAGCAAGGGGGGCTGGGAGCCAGGACTCCTGGGTTCTCTCCCTGACTCTAGGAAGGGAGTGGGGGCTGGTGGGTTAGAGGGAGGGGAACTAAGAGCCAGGATGCCTGGGTTCTCTCCCCAGCCCTGGGAGGGGAGTGGGGGCTGGTGGTTAGAGCAGGGGGCTGGGAGCCAGGACTCCTGGGTTCTCTCCCCGGCTCTGGAAGGGGAGTGGGGGCTGGTGGGTTAGAGCAGGGGGGCTGGGAGCCAGGACGCCTGGGTTCTCTCCCCAGCCCTGGGAGGGGAGTGGGGGCTGGTGGTTAGAGCAAGGGGGACTGGGAGCCAGGACGCCTGGGTTCTCTCCCCAGCCCTGGGAGGGGAGTAGGGGCTGGTGGTTAGAGCAGGGGGGCTGGGAGCCAGGGTGCCTGGGTTCTCTCCCTGACTCTAGGAAGGGAGTGGGGGCTGGTGGGTTAGAGGGAGGGGGACTAGGAGCCAGGACGCCTGGGTTCTCTCCCTGGCTCTGGGAGGGGAGTGGGGGCTGGTGGGTTAGAGCAGACGGGCTGGGAGCCAGGATGCCTGGTTTCTCTCCCTGGCTCCATGGGCGGGCGCGTATCTGAGGCACAGGGAGGCATGGCCTTCCCACACAGGTGCCGCAGCCAAGTCGGGGCGGGGAGGGGGGTATCTGAGGGCACCCGGGTCACGTGCCACCCCCCCATACGCAGAGCTGCCCTGCTGTCTGGGGCTCCACAGACTCTGCAGCTGAACGCAGCCCCCTGGGCCCTAGAACCAGTCGTGCTGCCCCCCTGCGTGCTGGGAGCCTTCCTGTTTCCTGTGGGGCGGGGTAGAGGGGTGGGAGAAATGAGGGAAGGGTCGTGAGGGTGGGGGTAGAGGCAGTGGGGAAGGAAGTGGGTGGAATAGGGTGGGGAGGGGAAGGTGGGAGTGAGAGGTGGGGAGTGGAGAAGAAAAGGGGAATCGCAGGGGGAAGTAGGAGCCCAGCATGAGGCGTCCCCTCAGCAGCCGCTGGGCCTCCCCCGTTAAGCAGGCCCATTGAACCCTCTCCCGGACAAGCCCCAGCCCCCTGCACCTGGGTCCCTCCGATGAGCCTCCCACCCCCAGATACCCGCCCCACTGAGCTCCAACAACCTGCACCTAGACGCCCACCACATCAAGCCCCACTTCCCCAGCACCCAGACCCCCCCCACCAAGTCCCATCTCTCACAACCAGACCCCCCCCCGCCCCCGCTGAGCCCAACCACCATCACCTGGATCCCGCAGAATCCCATGGCCCCTGCACCCAGAACCCAGCAACGAGCCCCTGTGCATCCAGATCCCCCCACCGAGCTGCCCACACCCAGATTGCCCCACACACAAACCTCTCGCCCCACACTTGGATCCTGCTGGGCTGAGCCCGCCCTCACCTGGTGCGCCTGGCACAGGGGGGCAGGGCTCTGGGTTGTTTCTGGGGCAGGCCCAGCCCTTGCACTGTGTCAGGGTCAGGTGCAGCCTCACTGCTGAGTCGCTGTACTGGAGGAGGTGGGGGCTTCAAGTTGATTGCCCACCTCAATGCCGCTGGTGGCCTGTGCGCCCCACTGCTAGAAATGTGAAAAGCTGGGGTTTTATTAATGCCCCTCCTCACCATCACAGACTTCCAGGTGACGTTGGACCCGTCTTTTAAGGCTTGATCTCAAGGGCAGTCTTTCCATTGATTTAAAAAGGCAGCAGATAGGGGACTTAATTAGCCTGTGCCTCAGTTTCTCCATCTGAAAGACAGGGATAATAAGAACACGAGCCTGCCTCACAGGAGTTTGTGTAAATTCCTTGGTTTTGGTTAGGTGCTTTGAGGTCCTCCGGTGGAAAGTGCTTAGAAGTGCAATTTTTCAAAGTGTTTTTTACAATTCCCAAACCTTTATGTTTTGTTCATGCAGCAGGCCCTCCTCCTGGATCACAGGAGAATTTCAATTTGGGACTTTATGGGACGTAGGGTGACCAGATATCCCAATTTTATAGGGACAGTCCCGATTTTGGGGTCTTTTTCTTATACAGGCTCTTATACCCCTGTCATAAATATAAAGTGAAGGGTAAACACCTTTAAAATCCCTCCTGGCCAGAGGAAAAACCCTTTCACCTGTAAAGGGTAAAGAAGCTAGGATAACCTCGCTGGCACCTGACCAAAATGACCAATGAGGAGACAATATATTTTCAAAGCTGGAGGGGGAGAAACAAAGGCTCTCTCAGTCTGTGTGATGCTTTTGCCGGGAACAGAAAAGGAATGGAGTCTTACACCTTAGTAAGTAATCTAGCTAGATACGCGTCAGATTCTGTTTTGTTTAAATGGCTGATAAAATAGCTGTGCTGAATGGAATGGATATTCCTGTTTTTGTGTCTTTTTGTAACTTAAGGTTTTTCACACTTGCTGTCTGGTTACTCTAATGGGATGACACCTCCTCCCACTGTGTGATGCTGGAGTAGCTTGCGGGAAGCAGGGCCCGGCCAGGCCTGCTCCCATCATAACTTTCAAAGTAGGAGGTGGGAGGGCTAAGCAAAGATGCAGACGGGCCAGCCAGCCCAGTCAGCATGCTGCTGGGAGGGCTGGATCACTTGTGGCACCAGGCATCCGATGCTGTCTTGTCCTCTGGGCCAGTGCCAGCTAAGTGGGACTGGGTGGCTGAGGCTGAACAATAAATGGCCAGGAGCAATGGATCCCCCTGGGCCAGAGTCCTTCAGAGCATTCCCACGGATAAGCAATGGGCTGGGGTCAATTAGGTGTTTTTTATTTGCCCAAATTCTGCAATGGGCAGGGGGAGCACGCGGGGGGTGGGGGGGGGAGAGCTTGAGTGGGAGGAGCCTCGGGGGGGGGAGAAGGGTGTGGAGGGAAGGAAGGGGGCAGAGGGAGGAGGGACGTGGTGGTGGAGGGGAGAGGAGGTATTGGTAGGATAGGACTCAACTCTTTTCAGTGGATGGGAGATTGCATTTGCCTGGTGGCTAGCTCCTCATGAGAATGGGGTTGGGGTTTGGTTCCTTCACCCCTCGGGATATCGCGCCTGCCAGTCTGGCGCATAGAGCGGGCACCACCATGCTGCCTCCGTGGGACTTTTTGCCTCCTTGGTTCTGTGAGCTGAGCGGGTGTCGTTGTTAAAGTAGCAGCCAGCCTTTATTTTCCTGCCAGGAGCCATGTCCCTGGGCAGTTCTTATTCATTGCCTGAGGCACTTGCTGCTGGTGAACGTGTAAACACGGGAAGTGCTCCAGCTTAGTTTGTGTGAAGTGAAAATGAGGGGGCAGCTTTTGCCATCTGATTCCAGCTATTTCTTCCTGTCAGGGGGCAAATGCCAGCTCAGGGTGAGGCCTGGCAGCTTGTTTTATTGTGTGAAGAAAGGGCAGAGCTTTCTCAATTAGCTTTCACTGCTGCTTGCCATTATATGTTCCCCAGGATCAACGAGAAGGGGTTGGGGCACTTGCAGGCTGCCTGCATGTCCACTATCCACATATAAAAAAACCTGTGACTGACATTTTTTATTCCCAAGATTAGTGCTTTTAATTAGGTACCTGCTGCATGTCTAGTCTTCACACACACACAGTGGAGAATATGCTCCGTTTTGTTTAGAAAGAAATTGCAGAAAAGTGGAGGGTTTTTTTTCAAATATCATTTACTTGGGTTCAGGAATTTGGCTGGAAGGGGACAAGCACGCGGTGGCGGGGAGGGGGAGGGAACAGTGGGGAGGCGTGGAGCCTCAGCGGAGCAAGGGGCATGGCCTGGGGCAGAGCAGGGGTGGAGTATGGGCGAGGGCAAAGGCAGAAGAGGCGGGCTGGGAATTACTGCCTCCTTCCCAAGTGGAAGCTTCACCCACTGCCCATGCCTGGTTCTGGGAGGGGAGAGGAGTGGAGTCTAGTGGATTAGAGCGAGGGGGGCTGGGAGCCAGGACTCCTGGGTTCTCTCCCCACCCCTGGGAGGGGAGTAGGGGCTGGTGGTTAGAGCAGGGGGGCTGGGTTTTGGTGACGGATGGAGCTCTCAGTGCTTATCTGGCTCCCATTACTGTCGTGTCTGAACATCTCACACTTTGAGCATGATGAGTTCACCCTCACAGCCCCCTCTGAGGCAGGGAGCGATGGTTACCCCCCAAGATACAGATAGCATGGAGGCTTCAGGTGACATGGGCAGTTTTTGGAAGAGAATCACTATGCTGCAAAATAGCCTCGTGGGGCCAGTGGAAGCTACGTTGTATAACCAGCCCAGTGACTCCAGTGAGGTTACTCCAGATTTCCACCGGGCTGAGGGAGTGGAGAATCCGGTCGGTATGTGTATTACTGTATTACCTTGAACCATCCAGTCACTTTGTCCATGGCAACAAATAGTATATTTTTACAGAGCAGAAAGTACTGGGCCAGACAATCAATTGGTGTAAACTGGCATTAATTCCAGTGAAGCAACACTGATTTACACCAGCTGGGATCTGGCCCCATTGACTCCAATGAGCTACAGCCCATTGACCCCAGCTGGGATCTGATCTCGGTCACCGTATGTCTGTGCAGCGCCCGGCGCGACGGGGGCCTGATCTGGGTCACCGTGTGTCTGTGCAGCTTAACTACCCTAAAAATTTGAACGGTTTTTCTGATAACTAACCTAGGGTTAGTTATTCTCCCTTGCTGTAGATTTAGCCCATTACTTCTTGTCCTGCATTCAGGGAACACGATCACCATCTGCTTTAGAACAGCCCTTAATATATCTGAAGACTGGTCCCCCCAGTTCTTCTTTTCTCAGGACTAAACATGCCCAGTGTTTTTAACCTTTTCTCATAGGTCATGTTTTCTAGACCTTTAATCATTTTTGTTGCTCTTCTTTGGACTTTCTCCAATTTGTCCACATCTTTCCTGAAATGTGGCGCCCAGAACTGGACACAGTACTCCAGCTGAGGACGTATCAGTTCTGAGTAGAGTGGAAGAATTCTTCTGTATTGCTTACGACACTCCTCCTAATATATCCCAGAATGATGTTTGCTTTTTTTGCAACAGCATTACACTCATTGACTCATATTTAGTTGTGATCCACTATGACCCCCTCAGATCCCTTTCCGCAGTACTCCTTCCTAGGCAGTCATTTCCCCTTTTTTAGATGTGCAACTGATTGTATATGTAAGTATATTATGTCAACACTGTTGCCTTTATCAACCAAATTTGTTATCTCATCGAAAACAGATATCAAGTTAGTTTGACAGGATGTATTTTCTATAAACCCTTGTTGATTTGCATAATTACACCACCTCCCTTTAATTCTTTATTAATTGAGTCCTGTGTCCCCTTACTGAAATGGACTGGGGGTTTTTTGGTTTGCCCTCTTCCGGCACCAAAAGAATGGGGAAGGGGTGATGAGAAATCAAGACCCTAACACTGACAGTCCCCAGGGCGAAAGGGGAGAAGCCAACGCTCCAGGTCAACCTGGTTGACAAGGCAGGCAGGCCAATGAGGGAGTGAGGACCATGGGGTCCTGTCCTTCATGTGAGCTGGAGGTGGCTGAGCGGAGCGGGGCTGAGTTAAGGGGAGCAGCCATAGGCACCGACTCCGTGGGTGCTCTGGGGCTGGAGCACTCACAGGGAAAAATTAGTGAGTGCTCTGCACCCACCAGCAGCCAAGCTCCTGCCCCGCCTCCCCCCAGCCCCACCTCCGCTCCGCCTCCTCCCCTGAGGGCGCCGCGTCCCCGCTCCTCCGCCTACCTCCCAGCAATTGCCACCGCCAAACAGCTGTAGCCAGCTCCGGGAGGGAGGGGGGAGGAGCAGGAACGCAGCGTGCTCAGGGGAGGAGGCGGGGAAGGGGTTGGAATGGGGCGGGGTGGGGCAGGGTGGAGTTAGGGTGGGGGGCTGAGCACCCAGGGGTGCAAGCAGAAGTCGGCGCCTATGGGAGCAGCAGCCAGAGAGAGCCAGACAAGCAGCCCAAGGAGCTGTGCTGGAGGCAGAGTGGAGCTGGGGCTGGGGCTGGGCCCCATCTCAGGCACTGCGAGACCCATCTGGGCCCCTTTGAATTTTCCTGAGCACGCCCTTCCTGGCAGACGCACCGTAGCCTGGGCACCACGGGCCATGCTCACGTTTGCAAATACCCGGTGGGTGGAATTTCAGACTGTGCCCATTCTCCTGAGCTTAAAGCAACAGGGCTCCTCGGAGCTGCAGCATTTCGGGGAAGCCCAGGCCCTAAGAGCAAAGTGCGTTGTTAAAACAAATACAAAAACTGAGCAGCATTGGAGACTGCGCAAGGGCTGGTTTTGGGACAGGCAATGCATTGCTGCTCAGGCAGAAAGAGGGGACAGAGAGGAGAGTGGGCAGCTCTGTGGGGCTTTCCATCAGGGCCAGGCAGCTGAGACAATCTCCTTGTGAGTCTGCTGCAGCCTTGGTGCTTTAGGAACTCCAAAGGAGGCCAGGGATCTACGGCAAGGATTGCGCCCCCTGCCCTTCTTTGTCGCTGCAGTAGTTTACGCTCCCCACCCACTCTGAGCACCCAGCCAGCAGCCACCGCTTTCCGGCCGCCCAGCTCTGCAGCCAGAGCGCAGAGCGGCGGCTGCCAGGCGAGCACCCAGCCCTGAAGGCAGCGCCGCAGACAGCAGCAGTGCAGTAGTAAGGGTGACAATACCATACAATGCCGTGCTTACTTCTCCACGGCTGCTGGAGACGACGCTGCCTTCGGAGCTGGGTGCCCGGCCAGCAGCTGCCGCTCTGCAGGAGCACAGCTCTGAACGGGCACAGTAAGGTTTGTTTCCTAAAGTTTTGCATGCCACCCCCCAGAATACATTCTGTGCCCCTCCAGGGGTCTCACCCCCCCAGTTTGAGAACCTCTGCCATAGAGGTTAAACCAGAGCTCTCTCTATTAGCTACGTAACTAGATGGCTCCCAGATTCTGAGCATGCAGCTCGGAGCGTGTCCAGCTCCTGTGAGACAGCCCCGCGGGCACTACACAGGGCTCGTTTTAGACAGGCCCACAGTACAGTACATCTCCCTTCCTGCATTCTCTAATTCCCCCCTCTCTCCCCAGTCAACAACATCTCAAACAGGCTATGGCCTTGACCCCAGGAATGAGGCCTCAGTAGACTCATAGAGCCCTGCTGGTGCTGTGGGTCACCCTTTCCCCCCGGGGTGTCTGGCCATGGGAGTGGCCCAAATGTGAGATCGGGGGTGATGCAGGTGCCATGTCCAGCCAGGACAAACCGCTACCCAGTGATGGCTGGTCTGTGTCAATCTATGGCTGGGCCAATGAGAGGATGCATGGCCCCGTTTCAAGACTGGCATTGGAGACAGGCTGTGATGGGTCCCCTTGAAGAGAGGCTTTGCTGGGTACCATCAGAGGAAGGCTGTGGTCCTCTCAGGCACTGCAAGACCCAGCTGAGCTCCTTTGAAATCTCCACCCTGGGTTCATTTTTCTGGGCAATCGATTCGTGGCAGATGCAGTGGGTCATGTTTTCTTTTGGAAATACTCTGTGCCTGCAGTTTCAGATTGCGCCAGTGCTCCAGACTGCAAACCACCCCACTTCAGGGAATTCGAGCCTTTACAATGCAAAGTGCAATGTGGATTGTTCAAATAAATACAAAAATTGAACAACAGGAGAGATTACACAAGGGTTGATTTTCTGGACGGCAATGTCTGTGTTATCTGGGGCAGTGGATTATTTCTGCAGCTGCAATAAAACCAGTTCTTCTTTTGGGTGGCAGCTATTCCACCCCAGATCCCCAACTGCCATAAACCGGCTTTGCACCGCTGGGGGCTCTGGGGGGGAAGGGAGAAGGGGCTCAGGTCAGGCTCCACGTCGGGCTCCGGGGAGAAGGGAGAGGGGGCTCGGGCCAGGTTCCATGTGGGGCTCTGGGGGGAAGGGAGAGGGGGGTTGTGCCAGGCTCCACGTGGGGTTGGGAGAGGGGGGTTGGGCCAGGCTCCACGCGGGGCTCCGGGGGGGAAGGAAGAAGGGGGTTGGGCCAGGCTCCGTGTGGGGCTCTGGGGGAAGGAAGAAGGGGGTTGGGCCAGGCTCCATGTGGGGTTGGGAGAGGGGGGTTGGGCCAGGCTCCACGCGGGGCTCTGGGGGGAAGGGAAAGGGGGGTTGGGCCAGGCTTCACACGGGACCCTGGGGGGAAGGGAGAGGGGGGTTGGGCCAGGCTCCACGTGGGGGATGGGAGGGGAAGGGAGAGGGGGGTTGGGCCAGGCTCCATGCGGGACCCTGGGGGGAAGGGAGAGGGGGGTTGGGCCAGGCTCCATGCGGGACCCTGGGGGGAAGAGAGAGGGGGGTTGGGCCAGGCTCCATGCGGGACCCTGGGGGGAAGAGAGAGGGGGGTTGGGCCAGGCTCCATGCGGGACCCTGGGGGGAAGAGAGAGGGGGATTGGGCCAGGATCCATGCGGGGCTCTGGGGGGAAGGGAGAGGGGGGTTGGGCCAGGATCCATGTGGGGCTCTGGGAGGAAGGGAGAGGGGGATTGGGCCAGGCTCCATGTGGGGCGCTGGGGGAAGGCTCCCAGGGTTGCCTCGCAAAACAAGTCTGTGTACTTTTTCAGGACAAACACTTCCTGTCCTCTTCACTTAAGGATTCAATATAAATGCGTTCATTAGTCAACTTTTGGACTGAAATCTTTGCTTCTTCCAGTACTTTTTCAATGGCTAGCTCTCGGATTGATCCAAATGTATCTTCTATTGCTGGACAAAGATCTACTACTGTTGTAGCAGATGCCTGGATAGCACTGTTTAATGACCCTAGTGGTTTCAACAGTAGACTTACAAGAAAGAAAATGGCAATAGTCTTCTCTGAACGTAGTCGCAAAAGTAATCCACCAGCCTCACTACTTAGATCCATCTCATCTTGGTAGATACTTTCCAAAGCCAGTCCGGCTGGAATAATTTTAAGACAACAGCCAAGGATCGCTCATGAGAAAGCCAGAGGGTTTTCCCAGGTTGGACTAATCTGAACTCCAGTCCCAGTGTATCTTCTATATTTTCCAAGATATTCAGTCTTTTTGGACTCTTGCTGAAAAAAGAATATAATGAAGACATTAAATTTATAGCTTTTTAAATGTCTTTGGAAGAGTCTGCAGCTTGTACTAGTGCTAGTTGGAGTAGATGGCCTCTGCAGTGTGTATGGGAGAGATTAGGGTTACACTTTTCTCTGAGCAAAGCTTGTGCTCCACCATGTCTTCCAGAGGAGTTTGCAGCTCCATCAAATGCACAAGCAGCCATCTGTTTGGGGTCCAACTGACAAGCATTTAACTCTTCTAAGATGTGGGTTGTCACAGATGCCGCCGATGTGTCTTCTATAACTTGAACATCTAGAAATGCATCTACTGGCCTACCCCTGACATCAAGATAACATACACAATGACTTAATATTTGATGACCATTTGCATCGGTGCGTTCATCAGCCATGCATGCAAATTTTTTGAATGTGGTGAGAGAGTTCTTCACTTTTTCAACTCTTGAGTCTTTCACTGTTGCACCACATGCGTCTAGCCAGTCAGTTGGTTTCTTGCAGAAAGACGGTGAGCATTTGCTGGTCTTGTTCGGAACCAGTGTTCAACTTCAGGATGAACAAGTGTCAGTTCACTTAACATTGGCCTCCAGTTTGTAGTTTTGTGGCATCTCTTGCTTAAATAGAAAGTAGGATGCCACAGCCATGTTTGGTCACATGAACTGCGTTGTGTCTCCAGCATTCTTAACAGCCTCATTAACTTTCACCGGTGTTGTCCTTGGTCAGACTCAGAGTTCAGAGGTGCTTTCACATGAATTCATCTCCCAGGTGGGGGTCAAGAAGGCACCTTGGTCGTTCCTCCAGCTGCTCAGTGTTCGCTCTGGCCACTGTTGTTCGTTGTGCCACCGTTCACTCCATCGCTCTGTTGCCAATGGCCCTGCGCCGTCACCTTCTGCTGCCACCTCCACTGTGACCTCTGCGAGTGGGTCTCTTGAGGTTCCACCGGCTCTCAGTGGAGGAACCTCACTGCTAGTGCAGACTGGGCCGTCTCTTCCACAGAAACACTGTCCCACAGCAGGTCTACGTGCTTAGACCTGATTATTAGTGATTTCAGCTGCAATGGTCACTGAACAGAACAAAAGACCATCTATGGAGCCTAATCAGCTCTGTCTTTAAACAGTGGAGAGGGGCAGGTCAACTAGTACTTGTGACTCAGGCAGCCCATCAAGCAAAACACCTGCCCCCACCCGCTCTCTCGATGCCCTCAGTCAGCACAGGCTAAGTGCACTTCTACTGCCCTTTACTCAGACAATAGGAACAACAACATTTCTTCCCCCACCCCCCTATTCAAGGGATTTGTAACCCAACCCCAGCCAAAATCTATCACTTGGGCAACTGGATACCTAGGTAGATAGGTGTGAATGTAAATACCAACTGGTCCTGAAGCCTTTCCCCCAGCTCATCACTAGCTGTCAGGGAGAGCTCATTTAGCCTTTGCTTACAAATCATCATTTGAAATTATTAGGTTGGCCAACATCACCGGCATGAATGCACTGACATTGTCATAAAAAACAACAGCTGTATAAGGAAGCTAGTTTGTGTTCATACTTTTCAAATCTACTATACTTTTTCAGATACATGTATTTTATCATACACTTTATATGCTTTTAAAGGGTGTATTAATGTTTTAATTTTCCAAACAATCACTAAATTGGCAACACGGCATGTAACTAGTTCACAAAACTGGGGGGTGGGGGTGTTGTGGAAATTTCAGGGGGGTGTACACCCTCCCTAGAGGGGGTGTAGGGAAATCCTTACTCTGGGGGAAAGGGAGAGGGGGCTCGGGCCAGGCTCCACGTGGGGGTTGGGAGGGGAAGGGAGAGGGGGGTTGGGTCAGGATCCACGCAGGGAGAGAGTGTGGGAGGATATATTCATTCACTGTCTGGCTTGCCTGGGGGCAGGGTCTCAGGGAGGAGAGAAGGAGCAGGGCTGAGGGTCTGGGGGGCGAGGGGAAGGAGGAGCAAGGGGTGGGGCCAGAGTCCTGGCACTCCTGTGGGGCCCTTAAGTTGACCAGGGCTACTGGGCACAGGCCCCGTCAGACCATACAGTAATCCGCCACAGATAAATGAAAACAATGAAGTTAACAGCCCATTAGTTTTCATGAAGTTGAAACACCAGCTACACTCTTATATATTTAACAATCACTTTGCTCTCTGATACACAAACGACTTGGCCTGGGGCTCTGGCATGAGCTGGCACCTGGTCTGCCAGCGTAATAGGGTGGCAAAAGAGCCACATGAAAACTCCCCATGTGCACCCTACAAGTGTCATCTGACAGCCCAGACCCAGGGGAGGACATAAAACTGCTCTGAACCATGAACTGGAAACTGGACTGTAAGAATCCTGAAAGTGCCTAGTACGCCAGACACCACCAGGATGGGAAATTGTTGTTGGCATCGCTGGATGGCGTTTGTGGCCTTGAACTGCCCGTGGTCGCTGGTAAAAGTGACCTTGCTCAGTTGGTCTTGAAGGGGGAAGAGATGTGACAAAGATAGGAATATTGGTCATATACTCCAGGTTCCTGTGGACTTTGCACAGCTATACACTGAGTGTGAAGGGAAGGGACAAGGGGTGTGACACACGCACACCTCGTTGGAGAGCAGAGTTGTTAACATGCAGAGCGCACACAAGTGATCGGGGGATCAGAAGAGACAAAGGAATTCCCATTGGCCAGGATGTTCACACCTAGCAGCCAAGGACCAGGAGGAAGGAGATCCCCCCCCCCCCCACCTCTGTGCAGGGAAGCCCAGCAAAGATCCCTAACAGGAGGACAAAGGGCAAAGGTGTCGGGGAGGGGCAAGTGCTGAGCTCATAGACACACAGAGCTCTGCATCTGGGACTGACAGACAAAGGCAGTGAGAGCAGAGATCTTTCCTACAGCAGCAGGGCCCAAGGGAGGCCTGGCTTAGTCTTATCTGTGGCTTCTCTCTGCTGATCTCAGGGATTCCCCATGCTGGGTCCCAGACCACTAATAAACCCTGCTCTATTTGGAAAAGGCTGCCGGGTGTCACTGCAAATGCTGGCTGAGGTGCACTGGTCCCTGCAGGGCGGGCAGGTCTCTCCCCAGAAGTCAGGCTTAGTTGGACTCGCTACGCAGAACTCGCAGTGTGAAGCTGGAGGGCTGGAGCCCAAAAGCTCAGTCTCAATCCAGGAGGTGGTGAGGCTGCATTACCTCTCCTGAAGGAAGTGTGGGACCCTTTCGGGGTCTGGCCCACTGAAGGGAATCCTCCAAGAGACTGTTTAAAAGCTGGGGGTAGCACCGATCCTGTGGATCCATGACACCCCGCCTCCAAGGAACCCCTCTTCCACCATGGCACTGCTCTAATCCCCTCTCAGACGTCTCCCATTGCTTAAAACTCTTTGTGATTTGCCTGCCCACAGCGAGCAAGGCTGGTCCCACAATCCATTTCCGTCCTTGAAAAACATCTCTCCAGCTGCATTCTGGGCAGGCAGAGAGAGACCAGCATCCCTGGGTGCATGTTAATGCTGGCTCCAAAAACTGGCATGCTCAGATTTCACCTTGATCTGAGAACAGACGAGGCAGGCCTGGGAGAGGCTGAGTCACTGTGTTTACTTGGCTAGCCCCTGGCAAGGAGCCTGCAAAGAACAAAATCACACACAGCTCCCAGGATCCTATTAATAGGAGGGGACCTAGCGAGGGTGTGACAAATTGCAGGTGCCCAGCACTCAGTGCTGATGTCTCACCGAACTGAGAAGGATAATTTAATAGACCTCAGACTTTGGTCAAGCCTGTCTAGCCCTTAGACAATAGTCAAGCTTGTTCCTGTGTATAAGGGGCAGGAGGGGGGGCAGAATGGAAAATTTTAAGCAGAACAATTTGTAATAGACAGGCATGTTAAAGTATAACCACAACAGTAGTGTTAGAAAGGATGTTAAAACACAAGAGAAACACTTGTGAGTAACAGGAAAAAGCTTGTTTTTCTATAGCCCAAATAAGGGCGCTTGTTTTAATAGATTCCTAATAAGGCAAAATATCGATGCGGAAGTGTAACTGGTTGTGGTTTTAAGCTATATACGCTCCTGTGTTTCTGTATTTGGCAAAGCAGGGCGCCCTGGCTGTCTCTCAATTGCATGCACATGCTTGAAATAAGTGGGCCTCAGGCTGGTTCTGATCCAAACACAACGCGTGGTCATTTTTCCACAACAGAACCATGGACCTGCTGATGCTCCTGGGCTGCGTCTCGCTGTGGGTGGGGCTGGCTCTGGCTGAAGTGGGGTCGTTCCGTGACTGCAGAAACTTTTTCTACCAAAGAGCTGAGCCACAGGGCTTGGACATGGCTAACACAGCCGAGATCTGCCAGAAGTACCACAATCTATACTACTTTGCAACTCTCTATGACAGGGCCAACCGGATCCCGTGCTGGTCGGCGTACAAGCTGGGTGATGCTGCCTGCCCAGGGCAGGCCAAGAAGATGAGCCAGTGGTTTGTGGAGCCCCAGGTCAGTCCCAGAGCTCTGTGTAATGCACTCCAGGGGTCGGAATTGCTTAGGCAGCCCATGAATAAGGGGGTGCAAGGAGAAATGGGTGGAGAAGGAAAAGGGGAGGGGTCACTCTTCAAGAGAGCTTGGGCCGTGGGACGCCCTGCCGCACGGGGAATTGGGCCGTGGGACGCCCTGCCGCACGGGGAATTGGGCCGTGGGACGCCCTGCCGCACGGGGAATTGGGCCGTGGGATGCCTAGTTGCTGCTGCCTTCATTGTTCTTGGACTCTCTTGGATCTCTGTCTGGGTCTGGACCCTAGATCTTGGCTTGATCATCCTGCTCCAGCCATGCAATCCTCTGCAGCTCGTTTAACTTCCCAGCACGTACCCCTCTCCTCCCGCCCAGCTCAGTGATGCTCGTCTCAGGAAGGTGGATGTATGTCATGTCTTGCTGTCTTCTGGGACTAAACTTCTTTTTACTGCTGCAAGTTAATTATTGCAGAATACTCTTGGTGCATTCAATGTCCCACCCTCTGCACCCACTCTCATGGATTCCCCAGGATCTGTGCTATGCCCCAGCTTTTAAATAATCTCTTGAAGATACCCCTTTAATGGGCCAGACAACCCCCCTCCCACCAAGGGTCCCACTGTTCCTTAAGGGCGATCCCCACAGCCTCAGTGTCACTGAGACTGAGCCTTGGTGGGGTCCAGCACTCCAGCTTCACACCGTGAGCTCTGCCCAGCAAATCCAGTTGAGGTAGATTCCTGGTCAGAGACTTGTCCCCTCTTCAGGGATCAATGCATCTCGGCAGATATTTGCAGTGACATCCGGCAGCCTTCTCCAAACAGACCAGAAGGGTTATTAGTCAACTGGAATGAAGCATTGGGAAGGGCTTTAAACTAGGTTCACCGGGGAAAGGAGACCAAAGCCCTGAGGTAAGTGGGGAAGTGGGATACCGGGAGGAAGCACAAGCAGGAGCGCGTGAGAGGGGAGGGCTCCTGTCTCATACTGAGAAAGAGGGGCGATCAGCGAGTTATCTCAAGTGCCTGTACACAAATGCACGAAGCCTGGGAAACAAGCAGGGAGAACTGGAAGTCCTGGCACAGTCAAGGAATTTTGATGTGATTGGAATAACAGAGACTTGGTGGGATAATTCACATGACTGGAGTACTGTCATGGATGGATATAAACTGTTCAGGAAGGACAGGCAGGGCAGAAAAGGTGGGGGAGTAGCACTGTATGTAAGGGAGCAGTATGACTGCTCAGAGCTCCGGAATGAAACTGCAGAAAAATCTGAGAGTCTCTGAATTAAGTTTAGCAGTGTGAGCAACAAGGGTGATGTGGTGGTGGGAGTCTGCTCTAGACCACCGGACCAGGGGGATGAGGTGGACGAGGCTTTCTTCCAGCAACCCTCAGAAGTTACTAGATCGCACCCCCTGGTTCTCATGGGAGACTTCAATCACCCTGATATCTGCTGGGAGAGCAATACAGCAGTGCACAGACAATCCAGGAAGTTTTTGGAAAGTGTAGGGGACAATTTCCTGGTGCAAGTGCTGGAGGAACCAACTAGGGGCAAAGCTCTTCTTGACCTGCTGCTCACAAACCGGGACGAATTAGTAGGGGAAGCAAAAGTGGATGGGAACCTGGGAGGCAGTGACCATGAGAAGGATCCTGACACAGGGAAGAAAGGAGAGCAGCAGAATACGGACCCCGGACTTCAGAAAAGCAGACTTTGACTCCCTCAGGGAACTGATGGGCAGGATCCCCTGGGAGAATAACATGGGGGGAAAGGAGTCCAGGAGAGCTGGCTGTATTTTAAAGAATCCTTATTGAGGTTACAGGGACAAACCATCCCGATGTGTAGAAAGAATAGTAAATATGGCAGGTGACCAGCTTGGCTTAACAGTGAAATCCTTGCTGATCTTAAATACAAAAAAGAAGCTTACAAGAAGTGGAAGACAGGACAAATGAACAGGGATGAGTATAAAAATATTGCTCGGGCATGCAGGAGTGATATCACGAAGGCCAAATCACTCCTGGAGTTGCAGCTAGCAAGAGATGTTAAGAGTAACAAGAAGGGTTTCTTCAGGTGTGTTAGCAACAAGAAGAAAGTCAAGGTAAGTGTGGGCCCCTTACTGAATGAGGGAGGCAACCTAGTGGCAGAGGATGTGAAAAAAGCTAATGTACTCAATGCTTTTTTTGCCTCTGTCTTCACGAACAAGGTCAGCTCCCAGACTACTGCACTGGGCAGCACAGCATGGGGAGGAGGGGACCAGCCCTCTGTGGAGAAAGAAGTGGTTCGGGACTATTTAGAAAAGCTGGACATGCACAAGTCCATGGGGCTGGATGCGCTGCATCCGAGAGTGCTAAAGGGGTTGGCGGATGTGATTGTAGAGCCATTGGCCGTTATCTTTGAAAACTCATGGCGATCGGGGGAAGTCCCGGACGACTGGAAAAAGGCTAATGTAGTGCCCATCTTTAAAAAAGGGAAGAAGGAGGATCTTGGGAACTACAGGCCAGTCAGCCTAACCTCAGTCCCTGGAAAAATCATGGAGCAGGTCCTCAAGGAATCAATTCTGAAGCAATTAGAGGAGAGGAAAGTGATCAGGAACAGTCAGCATGGATTCACCAAGGGCAAGTCATGCCTGACTAATCTAATTGCCTTCTATGATGAGATAACTGGTTCTGTGGATGAAGGGAAAGCAGTGGACGTGTTGTTCCTTGACTTTAGCAAAGCTTTTGACACTGTCTCCCACAGTATTCTTGCCAGCAAGTTAAAGAAGTATGGGCTGGATGAATGGACTATAAGGTGGATAGAAAGCTGGCTAGATTGTCGGGCTCAATGGGTAGTGATCAATGGCTCCATGTCTAGTTGGCAGCCGGTATCAAGTGGAGTGCCCCAAGGGTCAGTCCTGGGGCCGGTTTTGTTCAATATCTTCATAAATGATCTGGAGGATGGCATGGATTGCACCCTCAGCAAGTTTGCAGATGACACTAAGCTGGGAGGAGAGGTAGATATGCTGGAGGGTAGGGATAGGATACAGAGGGACCTAGACAAATTGGAGGATTGGGCCAAAAGAAATCTGATGAGGTTCAACAAGGACAAGTGCAGAGTCCTGCACTTAGGACGGAAGAATCCCATGCACCGCTACAGACTAGGGACCGAATGGCTCAGCAGCAGTTCGGCAGAAAAGGACCTAGGGGTTACAGTGGACGAGAAGCTGGATAGGAGTCAACAGTGTGCCCTTGTTGCCAAGAAGGCCAATGGCATTTTGGGATGTATAAGTAGGGGCATTGCCAGCAGATCGAGGGACGTGATCGTTCCCCTCTATTCGACATTGGTGAGGCCTCCTCTGGAGTACTGGGTCCAGTTTTGGGCCCCACACTACAAGAAGGATGTGGCAAAATTGGAAAGAGTCCAGCGGAGGGCAACAAAAATGATTAGGGGACTGGAACACATGACTTATGAGGAGAGGCTGAGGGAACTGGGGATGTTTAGTCTACGGAAGAGAAGAATGAGGGGGGATTTGATATCTGCTTTCAACTACCTGAAAGGGGGTTCCTAAGAGGATGGCTCTAGACTGTTCTCAGTGGTAGCAGATGACAGAACAAGGAGTAATGGTCTCAAGTTGCAGTGCGGGAGATTTAGGTTGGATATTAGGAAAAACATTTTCACTAGGAGGGTGGTGAAACACTGGAATGCGTTCCCTAGGGAGGTGGTGGAATCTCCTTTCTTAGAAGTTTTTAAGGTCAGGCTTGACAAAGCCCTGGCTGGGATAATTTAGTTGGGGATTGGTCCTGCTTTGATCTGAGGGTTGGACTAGATGACCTCCTGAGGTCCCTTCCAACCCTGATATTCTATGAAGTCTTCAGGTTAGCAGAGGGAAGCAAAGGGAAGACATGGTCCACCCTGGCCCAGCCAGCTCTGCACCCAGCCACAGTGTTGTGTAGGAAGGAATCACTTTGGCCCTGTCTCTCTGTATCTTTATCCATCAGTCTAAGGCATAAGCCCTGTGTCTCTGTGAGCTCAGTTCATAACCTTTCCAGGTGACACCTTCCCCCTTTGTTCTCCATCTCAGGCCTTTGCTGGGCTTCCCTGAAGAAAGATGGGGGGATCTCCTTCCTCCTGGCTGTGGGTCATGAGGTGTGAAGGTCCCAGCCACTAGGGTTTCCACTGTCTCTGCCAAACCCTCCGTGACCCAGTCATTCCTCCCCAGACAGCTACGTGACACACACACACCTCATGTCCTGGCATTTTGATGCTTCTATGCCTATTGGGTAGCAATCCCTAGTCCCGTAAGTCACTGCCCTGCACAGCATTCAGAAAACCATTACAGAAAATCCCCAATTCTGTCACACTGGGGCTGTGGGTGGGATTCCAGAGAATGGGAGCACTGGGGTGAGATCCCGGGGGTTGGGAGGGGTAGGAAGTGATGTTCCTGGAGGAGAGGGGGGGAGGCATGGGAAGGGGGGGATCCTGGGGGAGGGAGGGAAGGAAGGAAGACCCTAGGGAGGGAGGGACAGGGGTGAGATCCTGGGGGAGAGGCGGGTCCAGGGTCTGTGTGAGATCCCACGAGAGGCAGGGGAAGCCCAAACAAAGCCAAGATGTTTTGACCTTGTGTGTCCCCAGCTGGCTGATCCGAGTAAGTCCCCAGAAATGAAGACGGAGGCTGAGTCAGCACTGAGCCTGGCCGAGCGGAGATCCAGCCAGGCCATCAATGAGGATTATGAAGACACGTCATACGACCGGGGGCACCTGAACCCAAATGCCTTCCAGTGTAATGATGGCCGCACAGCCACCTTCACCCTCACCAACGCCGCCCCCATGGACCCCTGCTTCAACCGGATCCACTGGTACAGGCTGGAGGAAACCCTCAAGATGCAGCTAACTGGGAGCTGTGGAAATGTGGGAGGCACCCCCTACCTGGTGACAGGGGCTGTTCCCAGTGACAGTAAGAAAATCCCCATAGAGGGGGAGGACAAGGAAGGGGACCGGAACCGGCCATACAACCGGGTCTCGGTGCCCACCCAAGTCTGGACAGCTGTTTGCTGCGACCATTGGGACAACAACCGCAAATTCTCCTTCGCCTTCATAGGAGAGAACAAGGAGGCATCCAGTCTTCAAATCATCCCTGTGGAGCAGCTAAACACAGAGCTTTCACATCTGTACAAGACTTCTGAGCCAGTCAAGGTCTTTGCAGATGACTGTGGCTCCAGGAGCCAGAAAGGACAACAGGTTTTGTCAGCAGTAAAGAAAGCCTTGTACAACAGCTTCCAGAACTTTCTAATAGACTCTTACTCCCAGCTCCTTCCACCGGTGAAAAGGAGTAAACTGGACAGGGAGACCACCCAGGTGATGACAAGCACAAACTTGGATCAGAACAAGATGCAGCTGACGAGCATTGGGTTCCTGATGGGTATTTCCAACCTGACAGACTGGCACAGTCAGTTTGAGAACACGTACAAACAGGACAACCTGGCCTGCGTGCTGGCCCCTGCTGTGGCTGGAGTGGCAAAGGCTTCCGGGATTTCGGACAGAGTCTGCACCCTCCAGGAGCAGAAACACCTGCCGAACTCTGGTGTAACAGCCAAAGGCTGGAGCTGTGTTGGGCAGACCTGTGGCGAGCATGGATACAAATACAGCTGGTGTTACACATCTTACGAGAATGACTGGGATTACTGCTGTACGGAGAAGTGCACAGTGGATCCAGGGTCTAAACGATACGAGTGCCCACGAGGAGATGGTTCCACCACGGAATGCTCACCCCAGTACTCCACGGTGACCGTCTCTGGGAAGGCCTGTCGGGCTGACCATCCCTGTGGCCTTTATGAGAAAAGTTACTTCTGGTGCTATACGGATTATCGAGACAACTGGGACTATTGCTGCTCCCCCCAGCACTACTGTGGGTACCACAGCTCTAACTACCAGTGGTGTTACAGCCAGGACCCAAAGGCAGACTGGAGGGAGTGCACCCCGTGACATGCCCACTGGGGAGGGAAGGGGCAACTGGGTGCTTGTCTGGCTCCTTCACACCACAGCAGAGAAGAAATGAACCAGCTACCTTAATCTATTAGTGCTATAGGCCCCGCCCCACGGATGCAGAGACTCCACCCATTTCCTCCATCTGTCTCTTTAGATTTTAAAATGTCATAAAAAAAAAATCTCCCTCCCACCCAGAATCTTAGACAGCACCTTCAAGCCATTTCCACAGGAGAGTCTCTTCCACCGGCTGCCCTGGGTTTGAAGGTCTCCATGCAATAGGACTGGGCTCCCTCTTTAAAACCAACTACAGACTTTGGATGCCCGACTTCAGACACTTTAAAAAAGGGTGGTTTGCACAGCGTGCTGGGCACCCGGCCTCTCCAAAACGAGCCACCGTCGGGAGACATTTTTAAACGTACCTCAGGAGTTTAGGAGCACAAGTGTCATTAGCAGTCACTGGAAGTGGTGCTCCTAAAGCTCCAAGGTGGTTTGAAATTTATCCCCATAAAGCTTCTCATTTTGTGCATCCAAAACACAGGCATTTAAGCTTTGTCATCAGAATTGGTTGCAAAAAGTCAACAATGGCATCATTCAGATAGTTTTTAAAAGTCCTTTTGTGCAGGAATTTTCCACAGATTGGCTCAAATTTTAAGCAGTGAGAGGATTAGCCATTGGAGTAATGTACTGGGAATGTGATGAATTTTCTGTCACTCAGGTCTTTAAATCAGGCTAGGTCTAGGATATCGTGGTAAAAGATCTGTTCTCATCCAACAACACGGTACTGGCCTCAGTGCAGGAATCACTAGGTGAGGTTCTCTGGCTTGTGTGGCACAGAAGCTCAGACATGATGGTTAGAAAGTTCCTTTCTGCCTCATTGATGTATATTAATCTATCAATCTGATCCGCTTTTACCAAGATACTCTTGCAGTAACTGGGACCTGCAGATCTCTCCTAATTGTCAGATCACGTGCAGGGACGTGGCGTGGGTGGAAGTTCAAAAAACATTGCAATAACCTGTAACAATGATGATAGATAGGAGGGTTACGAGAAGGGATCAGAAAGACAGGATTCGTCCAAACAAAAATGCAACCCCAGCACTGTATTAGGATCGTGACTGATAAACCAAGGAAGGACAGACTCAGAAATCAATTGACCAAACATGGTGTGTCAGAAATCAGGATAATTAGTGAATGAACTAATGAGGGGATTCTCCATTTCCCCCCTCCCCCACTCATCCTTTTTAGAGCTTCAAAAGGAGACTTTGGGGACCAGAAAGTGTGGAGTGGACTCCTGGGGGAAAGGCCAGCAGGCCTCTGGTTTGCTTCAGAGACTCTGTCCTTCATTGGTGAGCCTGGATCACCAGGCCAACACCCTGGCGAGGACACCTGGCCATCACTGCTAGACCAGCAAACACCCTGCTTGATACAGGTGAGCTCCTGCTCTGTCTGCCCTCTCCTCGCGTATCGCTTTCCCTTCTCCATTCTCTTCCTCCCCTCGTATCTCTCTCTCTCAGCTGTTCCTGACCCTGCAGCCAGCTGCACGACATGGCGCCAGCGTGACAGGAGGCTCTTTCCAGTCTGAGAAGGACCAGTGAAGGAGAGGGGCCTAGCCAGACCAGCCAGATGAGGTCCCTGACCAGCGTAGCGAGCCGGGGCAAGAGCAATGGGTATCACAGCCAATCTGCCAGCCCAGAGCCAAAGCCTACATCCGTGACTGACCAGCCACCTGGTGTCCTGAGACCATCAACCAAAGCTGTATTTCCCCCATTCATACTGTGCTGTCTCATCTCCCCCGTTGTGTCTGTCTGTCTTGTCAAGATCAGGAAAGGGAACAGTCATTCACAGGAAGCAGCTCAGAGCCCCACCACAGAACTAGTCCTTTCGTCCCCAATACAAAGGGTCTCCCAACGGGACGAGATACTCTAACCAATATCCTCCCTCTGGAAAAGAGGCTTGCAGAGGCTTCGATTAAATTTCTCTTCCTTAATGCTCCATTTCAGTCCCAGAATGATTTGTGCTTTGTTTTCAATCCTTTTTCTCATGTGTAGCCTAATCAATCAATTATTAAACTGTGGCATGGATTTTCTAGTGTGTTGTCATGATTCTGAGCAGGCCACGGTCGCTGAACTCACCATGACAGGTTTCAGAGTAGCAGATGTGTTAGTCTGTATCCGCAAAAAGAAAAGGAGGACTTGTGGCACCTAAGAGACTAACCAATTTATTTGAGCATAAGCTTTCGTGAGCTACAGCTCACTTCATCGGATGCATGTAGTGGAAAATACAGTGGGGAGATTTTATATACACAGAGAACATGAAACAATGGGTGTTACCATACACACTGTAACGAGAGCGATCAGGTAAGGTGAGCTATTACCAGCAGGAAAGCGGGGGGGAGGGGGGGAGGAACCTTTTGCAGTGATAATCAAGGTGGGCCATTTCCAACAGTTGACAAGAATGTGTGAGGAACAGTGGGGCGGGGGGGGGGGAGGGAATAGTTTTACTTTGTATAATGACCCATCCACTCCCAGTCTCTATTCAAGCCTAAGTTAATTGTATCCAGTTTGCAAATTAATTCCAATTCAGCAGTCTCTCGTTGGAGTCTGTTTTTGAAGTTTTTGTGTTGAAGAATTGCAACTTTTAGGTCTGTAATCAAGTGACCAAAGAGATTGAAGTGTTCTCCAACTGGTTTTTGAATGTTATAATTCTTGACGTCTTATTTGTGTCCTTTTATTCTTTTACGTAGAGATTGTCCAGTTTGGCCAATGTACATGGCAGAGGGGCATTGCTGGCACATGATGGCATAGATCACATTGGTGGATGTGCAGGTGAACGAGCCTCTGATAGTGTGGCTGATGTGATTAGGCCCTATGATGGTGTCCCCTGAATAGATATGTGGACACAGTTGGCAACGGGCTTTGTTGCAAGGATAGAACTCACCATGTGTCCCTGCTGTACAGTGACAGGGCCAGGTTAACACCTTTGACTCTCTGGGCCCATTAATGCCATTGAAATGATCACACCATGCCCCAAACTTTCTGTTCTGGGTTCCCCTCTGCTCTCTGCAGCAGGGATCCAGAGAGTCCCTGTTAACTCCTTTGGGGATAAGAACCGTGGGCTGGTGCAAGGCTGGAATGAGTGAAATGCTCAGAACTTTTGCAAACTGAATATATATTTGGTGCACTGAACCCTTGGGGGACATTGGCTTTTCTGTTCCTCTGGGAGCTCGGTGGAGGGATTTTACGGAACCAAAGCTGACATATTATGTGTGTCGCCAGCTGGCCAGCTTGGGGCTTGGGCAAAGCAGCAGAGACAGAGTGGAAGTTAAAGAGGGGGCACATACCTAGCCTCGAAGGACACACACAGAGCCTTGCGGGGGCGGGGGGCTGGATCTGGATCCTGACTGACAAATAGGGCACCCAACCGCATGCCCCAGAGAGACCCAAATGGCTGGCACTGCCCTAGTGTGTGAGCTCAGCGTGGCCAACCCCAAACGTTCAAAATCACGACTCAGATTCCCCCCAGAAAGCATGAGGCTGCCCCAAAGTCATGCCTTGAGGAAGTGTATAGGGTGGCGTATTTTTTTGGTCTGTCTTCTCAGTTTGAGCTCCCACTGCCGTGTGTGTGTCTGTGTGTGCTCCCTACACACACTCCCTGACATATCGTGAGTAAAGGGAATTTGGCCTCCACACCCAAACTGCGGTCCTATTGCACAACATTGTACAAAGGGCTGCCGGAAAGTGTGGAGCTTCCGGCTTCTTCCCACCCCCACCCCAAATGCCAATCAATTAACTCTGCACCCGCCCAGCCCCACATCTGTCCATCCCCAGCCCATTCATTGATTAGGTCTCCCCAGCCCCTTATGAATTTTTGTGCCCCCCTCCCACCCTTGCATCTGCCCCGACTCCCAGACCCACATCAATTCTGCCCCACCAGCCCCACATCTGTCCTTCACCCCCAGCCCCACTTCTGCTCCTCCTGCAGCTGTGGAGGGTTCTTCCCCCACGCCTCCCATGGAGGACAACTTCTCTCCCTTCCCTCCAACGGCAGGGGTCAAAACGGCACCTCTGATTACAGAACGGTGAGCGCTTCCCCAAGACACACACTGTGTTAGTGGGCAGGAGGAGGAGATCCCAGGGCCACGGACTAACTGGCATGGCTGGGTGACCACTGCAGGTTGTGGGTACAGAGGGGTGTGTTCGAGCATTGAGCGCCAAGTGGTTTTCTCCTCCCACATCATAGTGCAGAGAAATGGCAGAGGCCTAATCTCAGCGCCAGCTCTGGGATGTGAATTTGGGATTGTTGCCATCACTGAGGGCACATCACGATTAAAGACAAGACAAGTAAGCCATGTGACAAACTGGGTTCCCCTGCGGGAGAACCGGACCCCTTTACACAGGATACCTTACTCCACACACTTCAACAGCACAATAATATTGTATACAGCCAGTTGATCCGACTGCTTATTCTTTGGGGCTCAGACCCGCTGTTTTCCCCCTGTGGTGTCTGGACCCTGATTGTCACAAGCCAATTATTAATTATGAATATTTATCACCAGAGGAAAGGAGGGAGGGAACCAATCCAGAACACAAGCCATGAACAAGGGTGTAACATTCTATACCTTGGGGGAGCGTCCCAGAACCCCCATACAGTATTCCTCATTTCTATATCAGCTCGGTCTTACATACAAAGCAGGCCTTGTAAGGGATCACAGTGCGGGCATCGGGCAGGGCATTCCCAGCAGGTCGGACAACGAACCCACACTGTAAGTGCGGCTGAGCATCCCTGGATTGTTAGCACAGGTAAGCTGTGTGTGCTTTTCTTGCTGAATGAGCGAGAGGTGTCCCTTGGAGCTGGTCTCTTCTCGTGCACTGCGGCCATTGGTGAGCAGTGACAGAATTCTGGGCCTGGCAGGTCCCTGTCCAGGTTGGGGCAGACTTTTGAGCGTAAGTTGTATATTTAACACTTTCCTAACACAAGGCTCATCCTCCCACTTCAGAGAATAAGGAGTGTGATAAAAGTTGGACAGTCTGAACAGGGCTGGCCTTACCATGAGGCAAACTGAGGCGGCCGCCTCAGGTGCCAGACTGTGGGGGGGGCGCCACTAGGACCCAGAGTGTAGAAAATGGTGTCTGCTGCTGGTGCATCTGGATTCTCTCTGCTCTAGATGCACAGAGAGGGTGGAGTGCTGTGCTGGAGAAAGGAGGGCACAAGAGACAGAACAGGCAGGCAGGAGAAAAGCAGAGAGGGAATAACAGAAAGCAGCAGGAGCTGCAGGGAAAGAGAGGAGAAGGAGCCTCTTATGTACCTCTCTAGCACCCCAGGAGCCTGGACTGATTAACTCCAGCATCTCAGGGAGCTTCCTGTTTCCTGCTGCTTCCCTGACCCACTTGAGGAGAACAGGCAGTCAGCTGAAGTAGTAGGAGCCAGTTAGGCCCTTAAGACGCTGACATCTTCCCTCACTCAGGCCCTGCTACCAGCCTGCTTATTTGTCCCCTTCAACTGAGTGCTGGGAGCCACTATAGCTGGCCCAGAACAGCAGCCATGAGTGAAAGAAGAGAACGCCCCTCTGGGGCAGCATTCAGCAAAAAGAAAGAAAGCAAAGGAAGCTTTTCTATCTAAGCAGGAAGGAGTTCTCCTGAGATACATAGACACAAATATTCACGGTGAGCCTTCCGGCCCCAGTGAGGATGTGAGTGGAGAGGAGATGCCTGATCTTCCAGTTAGTAAGAGTGCAGGTGACCTAGCAGCTACTGCAGCATCCATATCTCCATCTCAAACGGATGTAACCATGCACATTCCTGAAGAAAAGTGTAGATCAGAGAAGAGTGTGGTGGAGGTGCAAGAAACAGCTGCTACTGAGTTTAGTTCCTTAAGTCTAGATGATCCAGGACTGCGGACCCACTTGAGCAGTAGCCTGAGGGACTTCCTTGTACTGCGTGGGCTACAGCAAGTGAAAAACTTCATGTTCCCCAAAGACAATGAAAATAGAAGTTTCCATCCAACACATTACTGGTGTGAAATCCCCAATGGTGACAAAGTAGAGAGGCCATGGCTTATGTACTCAAAAACCCAGAATGCTGCATACTGTTTTTGTTGCAAACTCTTCCAGTCTAATGTTCCAGCCACATTGGGTTCTACAGGAACAAAGGACTGGAAAAATCTGGCTAGAAATCTGGCATGCCATGAGAAGGCAGCAAATCACCAGAGAGCATTCCATAGGTGGAAAGAGCTTGAGATGAGATTAAGGTTAAAGGCCACCATAGATGATCAGCAACAAGAGAAGATTGCATTAGAGTCTCTTTACTGGCAAAATGTTCTGAAAAGGTTCATTGCCATTGCGACAATGCTTGCAACCCAAAACCTCGCACTGCGTGGCACTTCAGATCAGCCGTATGTGCCAAACAATTGAAACTTCCTTAAAATTGTGGAGCTGATGGCTGCGTTTGATGCTGTACTCCAGGAGCATCGAAGAAGAGTCACCACCCAAGAAATGTACACACACCACTACCTTGGAAAAACAATTCAAAATGAGACCATACAGTTACTGGCAACAAAAGTCAAACAGAAGATTGGGGCAGATCTGAAGTCAGCAAAATATTACTCTGTTATTCTGCACTGCACACCTGACATCAGCCATACGGAACAAATGATGTTCATGGTGCATTTTGTAACAACAACAGAACCTAGTGAAAATGTCCCTGCAGTGGTGACTGTCAGAGAGCATTTTCTAGAATTTATTGACATTGATGATACTACAGGAGTTGGTGTGACAAATGTGCTTCTTAAAAAGCTGGAAGATATGGGAATTGCGATAGCTGACATGAGAGGTCAGGGCTACGATAATGGTGCCAACATGAGAGGAAAGAACAGAGGAGTGCAGACACGGATCTGAGAGTTAAACCCTCAAGGTTTTTTTGCCCCATGCAGTTCTCATTCATTGAACTTGGTGGTCAGTGATGCAGCATCAGCTTCGAGCGAGGCTGCTGAATTTTTTAACATAATTCAAAGCATCGATGTATTTTTCTCTGCATCAACTCATCGATGGCAAATTTTGAATCAACATCTGGGAACATCCTTTCTGACACTGAAACCATTGCATGCCACATGATGGGAAAGTCGAGTGGAGGCAATAAAACCTATCAAACACCAAATTGGAAGACAGATGTGCCATAGTTGCCATTATTGAGGATAATGCTATGACAGGAACTGTTCGTGGGAGAACAGTGGCAGAGGGAAATGGAATCACCAGAAACATAAATAACTTCCAATTTCTGTGTGGTTTAGTGTTGTGGCATGACATACTGTTTGTGTCAAAAATATAAAGGGAAGGGTAAACATCTTTAAAATCCCTCCTGGCCAGAGGAAAAGCCCTTTCACCTGTAAAGGGTTAAGAAGCTAGGATAACCTCGCTGGCACCTGACCAAAATGACTAATGAGGAGACAAGATACATTCAAAACTGGAGGGGGGAGAAACAAAGCATCTGGGTCTGTCTGTGTGATGTTTTTGCCAGGGACAGAACAGAAATGGAGTCTTAGAACTTAGTAAGTAATCTAGCTAGATATGCGTTAGATTATGATTTCTTTAAATGGCTGGAGAAAATAAGCTGTGCTGAATGGAATGGATATTCCTGTCTTTGTGTCTTTTTGTAACTTAAGGTTTTGCCTGGAGGGATTCTTTATGTTTTGAATCTAATTACCCTGTAAGGTATTTACCATCCTGATTTTACAGAGGTGATTCTTTTTACTTATTCTTCTATTAAAATTCTTCTTGTAAGAAACTGAATGCTTTCTTCATTGTTCTTAAGATCCAAAGTTTTGGGTCTGTGGTCACCTATGCAAATTGGTGAGGATTTTTATCAAACCTTCCCCAGGAAGGGGGGTGCAAGGTTTTGGTGAGGTTTTTGCAGGGAAAGACGTGTCCAAACGGCTTTTTCCCAATAATAAACCCAGTTAGATATTTGGTGGTGGCAGCGAAAGTCCAAGGGCAAAAGGTAAAATAGTTTGTACCTTGGGGAAGTTTTAACCTAAGCTGGTAAAAGTAAGCGGAGGTTTTCATGCAGGTCCCCACATCTGTACCCTAGAGTTCAGAGTGGGGAAGGAACCTTGACAGTTTGAAATAAATGTTGTAAGCAAGAGACTCCAAGGTGTTGATCTTGATATATCTGGAGCAATGGAACAACTGGACAAAGGAAAGTCATACCTACAATCTTACCGGTCAGATGAGGGATTTCAAAACATTCTGAAGAGTCCACAGAAGTTGGCAGAGGAACTTCACACTGAAGCTATTTTCCCACCCATTCAAGAATACAAGAGTCACCGAAGAAGAAGACATTTTGATTACGAGGCATGGGATAATCCCATAAGAGACCCCAAACAACAATTCAAAGTTGAATTCTTTAACCAGGTGCTAGACTGTGCAATACAGTCAGTTGAAGAATGTTTCATGCAGCTCAAGGAACACAGCAGTATATTTGGGATGTTGTATGATATTCCAAAACTCCTCACTATACCTGAAGAAGACCTACGCCAGCAATGCAGGGCACTAGAGACAATGTTGACACATGATGACATGCACGGTATTGATGCGAGTGATTTAGGTGATGAACTGAAAGCCCTTTCAAGATACATTTCAGCAGGATCAACTCCAAAGGCTGTTCTGGAATATATGTGCACAAATAAGACGACCACCCTCTTTCCAAATGCTTTTGTTGCTCTGCGCATACTTCTAACACTTCCTGTAACAGTTGCCAGTGGAGAATGCAGCTTCTCCAAGCTGAAATTAATAAAAACACATCTACGCTCCACAATGACACAGGAGAGGCTGGTCAGCCTTGGAACCAGCTCAATAGAGCATGAGCTGGCCCAGACTGTGGATCTTCAGCAGGAAGCAGTTCAAATCTTTGCAACCAGGAAGGCACGGAAAGCACCACTTTGACTATTCAAACAGATAAAAATGCCGGTGTTTACTATGCAGACAAGAAAAGTTACATTTGCCATTCAGGCATTTGAAAGTTAAGTGTTACTTAAAATTTTCGAAGAAGGCATTTTAAGTTGCTAGTTCTCCTTTATTGGGATAAGTAGCAGAGCAGAACCATGAGAGGAGTAGAACAGGAAGAAGGCGGAATTGAGACCTTTCAAAGTTTTGGCCCATGTGAGGGGCATGGGGGGCGTCATTTGAGCTCCCCGCCTCAGGTGCCAAAATGTTGTGGGCCGACCCTGGGTCTGAAGCAGGGGGGCTGGAGCCCAGGGGCTCAGCCTTGGAGGCATTGAGGCCATTTGGCCCACCATGAAGGAAGAATGAGATCACTTCAGGGTCTGACACACTGAAGGGGTTCCTCCTAGGGATGGCTTAAAAGCTAGGGTGTTGTATCAATTCTGTGGATCTGGGACAGGTGTCTATGAAGGAGAATTCATGGATGGATTTATAACATTCTCCTGGCTTCACGTAATGTCTCAGGCTCATTCTACATAAAGAGCTGCTTACTTAAGCAAAAAAGACCTCAGACCAGGCCTACTCGGTAGACTTCTGCTGTTGGGCAGGGGTATGAAGAGGTGTGGTCCCTGAGCGACAGAGCTGTGCAGGCAGAAGTCTGTAGTCTAGATGCAGCTACGCCAGCAAGACTGATGAGCTTGTTTCATCTGGGGGGCTAGAATGAGCTACACTGGTAAAAGTGCGGTTTTTGCCAGTATAAATGGCTGTTTGCCAGTAGGGTGTACCAGGAAAGCTATACCAGCACCATGCTCCTAGCGTAGACATTGCTTCAGCTGTCCAGACCCTGTGATCACAGGCAAACATCAAACAAGGCTGACAGATTTTTGCCAGACTTTTCACATCCTTTTCATTGTTTGATATCACACAAGTCCAAATCATTCCTACCACTTTCCGCTCTGTTTGCTCGTCCCTCAGAGCAGAGGTAGATTTGCTACTGAAAGGTTTTATGAATCGCTTTCAACAGTGGAGGGGTTTTTCCATTGTGAATATTTCCTTTTTCACAACCAGACCACGGCTCTGTACCGAGACTGAGTTTTTAGCAGCTTCAGCACAATATTCCAGGCAGCGAATGGAATGAGTTTCAAATTCTTTCCCTGAGGACTGGCTGCTGGGATATTTGTCGTGATAGAAGAGTATTCAGATGGGCTTCCGCTCTCCCTGCGACCACGCTGAAACCCTCGCCGTATGGCGTTCTCACACACACTCACACGGGCAGCTTTGGGGACTTAGAAATTTTATTGTCTGGGACAAACCCAATGTCTCCTGTTCTGATGGAATATTTCTCACGATATTTGGGGGTCTTTCTTTAAGCCCCTATTCTTGGCGGTCTCGTAATTACAGGGGAATCTCAGCTTTCATTTTTTAAAGAAAAGTAAGAGCTGGTGTACACCCAGTCCTTGCCCTGGGAAACTACGTCATTCACGGGGGTGATTTTATATGATATAGTTAAATCAATACAATCTCTACTGAGGACATAGTTGAATCAGGACAGAGATATCCTATGCCAATATGGATTATTCCCCTTCCTTTGCAGAAATATATTATATTGGCATAAGCACCTTTAGATCTAAGGCTATGTCTACACCAGGGATCGGCAACATTTGGCATGCGGCCCATCAGGGAAATCCGCTCGCTGGCTGGGCTGGTTTGTTTACCTGCAGCATCCGCAGGTTCCGCCGATCGCAGCTCCCACTGGCCGCGGTCGCTGTTCCAGGCCAATGAGGGCTGCAGGAAGCAGCGCGGGACGAGGGATGTGGAGGAGGGAAGGATGTGGGAGTGGTCTGGGCCCTGCCGGCATTCTCACTCTTGTTCTGGGAGTGCCACTAAGTGCATAGTGGTTCCCAACACCCTTAGAGGACGGCTGGGTGCTGCAATGTAGACAGGACTGACCCAGCTCCCATTTGAGACCTGAGCTGCACCACCCCAGAGGGTGTCTGCAGAACCCTGCACGACTTGAGGGACGGGGAATGTGGATCAGAACTGGGTTCTACTGCAAACCCCATTCAGGTGTTAGCCGGGCCAGAGTCATTCTGTCCAGGGATCAGTTTCTGTGGTGGGTGGTTTGATGGTGCAGACAGGCCCACAGACGGGGAGGGGTGAGGGAGAACAGGCCACTGATGGGGAAACAGGATTGCCAACCCAAATATTCAACAATCATGAATCAGGCTCAACAAAACCCAGGAGACTGGCTTTAAAATCATGAGATTATGTAAGACTAACAGCTTTGGGGTTCATTTTATTTTCCTTCTGCTTTTTGAGCCTTTAGGGTGCACTGGGGGTCACATTTTGAAGCTTCCTCCACAGCCACGAGGGCAAGAAACTCCTTTTTCTTTGAGAATGAAGGCTGAAATCATCACCTCTTCACTTGACTCCAGTAGCTGGGGCTTTAAGGAAAACAATCATTATCATGAGCATTGGCAACACTGGGGAAGGGGCAGTGACCAGCAACGGGGGCAGCCTACTAGCAGAGAGAAAGAGAGAGAATGGGACAGAGATAAGGGAGTTACAATGGGATCGTGCAACATAGAAATGCCAGGGACAAGAAGTTTTCAACACCCTACTCCTTCACCCCAGGTCTGATTTCTCTGTATCAGGAGACATGGTGGCTGCTGGGGGAGACAGGGCTTTTGCTGGGAGATGGGCCCCTCTGCCTCAGTGATTTCTCCCGCCCTACCATCTCAGACCCCCTCACTGCAAGGAGCCCACACTTCAGTTTTGCCCTGCACCCACTACCCAATGTTGTTTAAAAGGGGTTAAAAGTGAGGCATATGTGTCTCGTGTTGCAAATGTTTCAGATCCCATTCTTTCTAAAATGAGCGGAAATGACAGTCAGAGAAACACTCCCACCCAGCTGGGGCTGAACAGAGGAAGCCATGAGCATGGGGACCGATGGCAACTAGCCGCCCGCCAAGTCACTACAGCCCATCAGCATGTGCTTCACGCCCATTTAGGGTGACCATATGTCCCGATTTTATAGGGACAGTCCCAGTATTTGGGGCTTTATCTTATATAGGCGCCTATTACCCCCCACTCCGTCCCGATTTTTCACACTTGCTGTCTGATCACCCTAGGCCCATTGAACTGAATTCACCCCCATTACACAGAATAACCAACGTGACAGAGACCTTTATCTACCCCTGACAGGGTCCTACTCAGCATTACCTGGCGGTGGTGATGGGGTGAACTGGGGGATTTCCAGGTCCTGTCAGGGCTATTAACTACCTTATCAGACTCCCAAAGAAAAGGCAAACCCAGGAGCCCAGTGAGTGCGATGGGGCCAGTGAGCGGCAGATACGTCCCGGCATTTCCTGGCCCGGGGGAGTCTCCGCCCATGGAGGGGAGTGAAACAGCCACAGGGGCAGTGCGGGGGCAGGAGTGAGAGCGCCGGGACCCTGCTGTATGGGCTGCTCTGCGCTGCAGACTCAGCCGCATTGGGGGGACCTGGTCCCAGCGCGATGGAGGGAGGGGTGGGGAGAGCTGGGGAAGGGGATTCAGTAGCTGGACTAGGGGAAGGGGAGTGAGAGCCCAGCCCCAGGGCTTGTGTGAGCAATGGACCCACTTTTCACCCCTGGCCACACAAACACACACCTCCTCACCTCTGCCTTGGACCCTGCTCCTCCAGCCTCTACCCTCCTTCCCGCCCGTCCTCAAACCTTCTTCTCTAGGGAACGCTCAGCCCTTCCCTCTATGCCCGGAGCATTTAAACACGGGTCAGTGCCCCAGGGCTGTGCAGCGCATGAGCTCCCTGGGCAGGGCCATGTCTGTGGGGCTGTCTAGGCTGCAGCCAGTGATATTAAGAATCACAATAATCCTGCCGGCAGCGCAAAGGTCTGTGAGCTAGCACATGGTGGGAACCGCAGTTCTAGTTGGCCTGTCCAGGGCTCTCTCTGCACATGGTGGGAACCGCAGCCGTGCTAGTGGTTCCCAGGCAGAGCAAAGGGGGAATAAAAGCTAGGAAGAGGCAGAACCCCAGAGAGGGGGTGAGAAAAGGGCCCCCAGCATCGCCAAGCACAGAGCGTGCAGTGAACCAGAGGCAGGAATTCAGCTCCTTTCCCTACACATTACTCACCCAGACACGGAGCACAGTACTCCTGGACTTATTCGTTATTCCAAGGGTTTTTCCAAATAAACCTGGAAACAATCTGAATGTGGGAACCGTTTCTGACTGACCCGTGTCACAAGCTGTAATTCCTGGTCCCTGATTGTCTGAGTGTAACTCTTAGAAATGGGGTTTACAGGCCATGACCCCATGGGGGGGACGGGTCGATGACAATGGGCTGGGTGCCTATGTAACCCCCCCACACTTGCTGGGTGTGAGGTTCTAGCCCATCTAGGGGCACCGAGACCACTGAGAGACAGAGGTAAAATGAGTCTGCTCTACAGCCTTAGCTAACGGCCAGTTGGCTTTGAGCTCATGCAGTAGAGGCTCCGGCCCTAAGCTCCAGAGGCCCCAGGTTCTATCCCGCCCACTCACGACCGCGTGATACCTACATCAAGGTTCTGCATCCCCGAGGGCTGAGCCCTGTCTCCTGGCCCAGGGAAGATGGGAAAACACCAAGACCCTTAGGGACTAGCCTGGGGCCCCTTCTGATGAGCAAGCTGTGACACAGGCTAGTTCCTTGCTGGCTCTATTGCTCTCCGGATGGAGCCCTGGAGGAACCAACCTCGTGTGACTCCAGTGTGGTTCCTGTTCTCGTCTCCCCAGGACTCCAGCCTCATCCAGATGCCAGTGTGGGTGAGGCGGGACCAGGCCCTGGAACTTAATATCTCAGTAGACACAAGCAGGGGATTTGCAAAGGGGAGGGGCCCAGCTGTGGTATTTTGGGGTCGGGCCTGGGGGACAGCAAGGCAATAGGGGGAATTCAGAGAAGTGGTTGCAGCAGCCCCAGCAATAGGTGACCAAGGTGGGACTGTGGCAAATCATTTTATCCCTAGGGGGGCTGGAAGAAATTGGAACTGGATAGGAGGTGTCTGAGACAGCAGGGGAAGCGCTGGCAGGATGTGGGGAGAAGGGCAGAGAGGAGCTAGGTGGGAGGTAAGGAATCTGGATCTGAATCCCAAGGGCTGCATGGCTGGAATGAACAATCCCGGCTCCTCTCACAGATGGGTTGGGGACTGAAGAAACAGATTCCAGATGTGTCTGTGTCTGCAGGTTTCCTTCACCAGAACGAAGCATAAAGAGAAATAACAGGAGTGGCTGGATGATGGTTCTGAGAGAAGGACGACCCGGAGTAGAGGGGGCAAAATGTCACCCGAAATGGGCCCCATGTGTCAAAGAAAACTCCATTCGTTGAACCCCGTGACCAGTGTGTTATCACGCAGGAGCCTCACTGAGCGCTGCCCTGTATTTGGAGAAAGGCATCACCAGCCATGTGCACGTCATTTATAGGCATCCTAAGAAGTTTCATCAGGCTGATTCCAAGGAAGACAAATTAACTGTCGCTGGGGATTGTTTTCTATAGTGAGGGACTGAAAAGAAAGGGAACAGTAACTGTGTTTTATTTAGATGTCCAAAGTACCTCCCCATCCATTTATATAATCCAGATCCTGTTTTTCAAACACACACACACAGGACACCACATGCCCAATGCCAATTGCAGAGAATTACTTTAGAACCGTGCCCCCATTGCTCTTGGCATTTCTTCAGGAGGCAGAACCCCGGCCATTCGTTAATTTCCCTTTGAGTTCACTGCACTCTGCTGGCGTCTTAACCAAAGGTTACAACCGCGAGAGAAGGCGTTAGGGCTCTGGCTGAACTCCCTGAGCTGAATGCCTGTCTCTCTCCAAGCCGCGGGCAGCTCCAGGGGCTGCTAGATCCCTTTAGACTGTAACGATGAGCCATCTGCAGCTGGGCAAATGCTGTCTTAGCTTCTCTGGGTGTTGGCTGCGGCTGCTGCTCCTCTTTGCAAGGAGGAGCTGTGCTCTGCTAGTGCAACGAGTTCTCCAGTCTCAGCACTCTCACCATCACTCACTGATTCACACACTCAGTCCCTGGGTTCCCATCCCCCTGTGCTCAAACACAGGCTCTTCCCCGCCCATCACCCATCTCTCCTAGTCCCTAAACACTGGATCGCTCAAGGTCCCTGGAGGTCTTTGTGAATAAAGGGCACAAAAGGTTCCTCGGATACCCAGTCCATAGGACACTGGCTGGGGAACCAGGCAAGATGGGGGAGAAGATTCCAGCTGAGGCAGGGAATCCCAGCAGCTGGGAAGGTGGACGGGCTGATCGGGCCTTTTCCTTTGCTGACCCTGGCAGAGCCAGAGGAGGGCTGCTGTCTCCTAACAGCAGAGATGGGTAACCAGTCTCTAAAAAGTCAAACGGTGACGACATTTGTGGAATCAGCAAATATATTAACTGTCCAAAACCTTAGTTAATGCAGAGCTAAGGTTGCCCGGCGCTGCCTTGTGCCCTTCCACAATGGGGAGAGTGGCTAAACTTACACCGCTAATATCCAAGAAATTAAGGTAAATGTCATACCCACAGTGCAACCTTAACTCTGCCCCCTTGTCGCTGGCAATAGCCACTGAGAATGGTTCAGTAACGGTGTTGCCGTAAGAAGTAGACATGAAGGACTCAGAAGATGGACCATTGCTCGTGTTGTATTCTGCAGATTTGAATCCTAGAATTCATCTGCATGCACTTGACTGCCTGCGCTGTGTGAAGCGACTAGCTGGAACGGGCCGGCAGGGCTGTCGCTGTGGTAGCAGGAGAGGTGCAGGTGTACTTCAAAAGGGTCAGTTATGCTCCATTGCAGTGCTGAGTTCTGCAGGGTCTGTCAGTAGAAACGCACAAGGGAGTGTGGCCACGGAGCCTGTCAGCCATCTGACTCCGGGGCTTACTGCGGGGCCAGTGAAAGCCATGTCCCCCAGGGAATCCTCCGGGCAAGGGTGAAGCCATGGGAACATTTTGTCGTTCTGGGGTGGTTTGTGTGGAGCACGCTCAGTTTTTGAGTATAAGTGAGAGCTGCTCACTGTGCCTGACCTACCCCAGAGTCTTCCCTTAGCAACAGAAGGTGGCCGAATTTGTCCTACACTGCTCATCAGTGCTCTATTCCTGAAGTGTTCTGTCACATCTGCAAAGGTAGAGAGCAAATGTGTGTTACCGGTACGCTGGGACTTCACTCAAAGAGGGCAGAGTTAAGGTTATGTTGTGGGGGTAGCATGTACTCTAATGTAATATTTCCTGCTTTTCATGGGGGTTAAGTTTGCACAGGGTTTCAGAGCAATCTGAATGGTAAAAGCAGCTCCTTACTGGGGGGCTGTATCTGAGGAACCCCGAGACCAAACGACCACAACCTCCCACCACTAGCTCTGCCCCCGGCCCAGATGAGGCACGGCAATTTTCAAGACAATCCAAGTCCACATGTGGGTTTTAGAGCACACAGGAAAACTGGCAGTTAAAAAGGAAGGTAGTCTCGACTTTAGCTGTAGCGGTGCAACTGCTCCGGTCTAACCCACTTCAGCCGGCCCTCGTCAGGGCACTTATTCACTTTCTCCCCAGTGGGTTCTCAGATGTCTACTGCGGGTTGATTTCTGACTGAAGCTTTTCCCGCACTTGAGGCACTTATAGGGTCTCTCCCCAGTGTGAACTTTTTGGTGCCTGGTAAGGTTTGAGCGCCGACTGAAGCTTTCTCCACACTTCAGGCAGGTATAGGGTTTCTCTCCTGTGTGAGTTGTCTGATGCCTAATAAGACCAGTCCTATCACGGAAGTTCTCCCCACACTCAGGGCACTTATGAGGTTTAGATCTCTCTCCGGTGTGGATTCTCTCATGTCTAAGAAAGGATGACCAGTTACAGAAGGTTTCCCCACACTGAGAGCATATGAAGGTTTTTGCTTCTGTATGGACTCTCTGGTGGCCAATAAGGTGTGATCTCTCACCGAAGCTTTTCCCGCAGTCAGGGCACTTATAGGGTTTTTCTCTCGTGTGGATTTTCTGATGTTTTTTCAGGGTTGGGATGCCAATAAAGCTCTTCCCACACTGAAGACATTTATGAGGTCTTTCTCCTGTGTGGGTTCTGCGATGTATAATAAGGTATAAACTCCGACTGAAGCTTTTCCCACACTCGGTGCATGTGTTTTTCCTCTCCCCTTTGGAGGATCTCTGGTGCATCATGTTTTTACTAAGATTCTTCGAACCACCGTCACGTTGAGTGGATTTACCCGCGTTCTTCCCTGGCTGGTTTCCCTGCTGTCTCTCTGGCCTGCACTGAGACCCACCGGCTTTTCCGTGCTCTGGACTCCAGGACACAGTCCCTTCAGATCTACCCAATAACGTCCCGTGAGTTTCAACTTGCTCAGGATCTTCCTGCTGAGGGTTCTCTTCCACATTCTCACTCACCATTCCCTCACCTGCTGGGACAGAGAGAGAGAGAATCTAAACATGAGTCATTCCCTGCGCTGGAGAAGGAAAGGAGAGAAACAAACCCAAATAGCACTGGAGAAACTGAAAAATCAGGAACAATATCCTCCCCAAACTTTTCCCAAGGGAGAGAGAGAAAGGGACAAATCTGGACACCACATCCCATCTGAAAAATCAGAGGTAGTGAGGGCAGGAGAGAGGGCGCTACTGCCAAGTGTCTAGAGTTCTAGGAACAACTCTGACCTGGCTAAGATGAAGCAGACCCTGGGGGACTTTAGAAGTAGGGTTGCCAACTTTCTAATTGCAGAAAATCGAACACCCTTGCCCTGCCCCCTGCCCCGAGGCCCCATCTCTGCTCACTCCATCCCCTTCCCTCCATCACTCGCTCTCTCCCACCTTCGTTCACTTGCTCATTTTCACTGCAAGGCCCGAGCAGGCACCAGGAGAAGGACAGGAGCTGCAATAGTTTGAATGTGGGAGACGGAACGTTTGACTCACTTCCCCTCACCAGGGAGAGATTTTAAACACTGCTTTTTAACTGCTTCTGCAATGCAACGAAGATACAAACAAAATAAAACAAAACCAGGCTTCATGAGCGTGGCCAGTGAAGCGACTTACGTTCACACTTCCGGTCTTGTCTCACTCCCACCACAAGCTCCTTCGCTGCTTTTGTCTTCAAAAATCCAGCAAACTCGGCACACGTCATTGTGTAGTTGAAGTGCACGAATAGCTCAGCTTTCACCAGGTCCACACGGGGCCGATTCCTTTCGTCCATCCTCAAGTTCTTCATAACACTGAAAACACGTTCCACAAAGGCGTTGGTGGGTGGTACAGCAAGCACATGCTGCACAATTTTAAGTAAGTTCGGGGCCTCCCAGCGCTTAAAGAATTCTACCCACACCTCGGAGACACTGATTCGACGGTGGCACTCTTGCTGCTGGGGGGACAATGGCAATTCAGCATCATTTGTCAGACTCTTTAGGGCTGGTAGCGCATCGTTCAGTGAGCACATTTCTGTAAATAGTTCGTCTCCGTCTACTTGAATGTCCCAGTTTGCAGTCAAAGCACACAGTTTGTCTAGCTCAAGAGGTCCGTCTAGATTGAGTGGTGCACACAGCACATAGAAAGAGTTTTCGCTGAAATCAAACCACTTTTCTAGGTACTGCAGCATGCGTGTGTAAGCCCGTTGGGCATCTCCAACAAATTTATTCTGCTCATTAGGCGGCAGTTTCTTCAAGAACTGTGTCACCTTGTACCCATAGAAGCCTTGCTCTTGTCGGTTCTGAATCTCTCTTCTCAGCCTGTTGAATACGCCATACAGTTCAGTTACCTGAACGTAATCACTTTCAAGAACCTTTATGGTGTTGTTAAATTGGCTCAGAATGTTGTGCACGAAGTAGACGTACAGCTCGGGAAGCGTAATAATGTCATCATCGGATACTGCATCCTCTTGCTCAGAGAGAAAGGCCCATATTGCGCAGCTCACTTTTTCCTCTCCCTTCTTCACAAAGTAAGATTTGAGGGCAGGCCAATGCTTCAGTAACCTGTCTACGGCAGTGAAAAGGGTCAAAAAATGTGTAGGTACATGGCGTAAGATTTCCGAATAGTCTGTCTCCAGGAAGTCAAAGAACTCTTTAAGCTCACTAACGTTCTTTGCACTGGACGAGAATTCACTGAAAACCTTGATGACCAAGTTCTCTACATCATAAGAGAGCATTTTCAAGCCATGTTTTGCTGTGTTGTGCACTATGTGAGTGCTGCAATGCCCTGGCACAAGGTTTGGTAAATCCAACATTTGTTTTAGGTGCACCAAAACAGACTTGTGCTTTCCAAAATTGACAGATGCGTTGTCTGCTCCATATGCCACAATTTTATTATGTATCAGACCAGCATTTTGAAGACAACTTCTTATGTTGTTTGCGATTGCCTCTGAGGTCTCATCTGCATCCTCGAAAAAGTCTAGGACACATGTGCAGCTTCCCTTATCTTTATTAAAGTAGTGGAGGGCAACTGGGAATAATTTTGTGTTCCCTTTATTCCAAGCATCTGTCACTATTGAGAACGATGCTGATCCAATGTCTTGCACAGCCAGTTTTAATGAATGAGGGGCTAATACATTCTCAATCAAAGCCTCCGCTTTTGTCCTTCCACAGTGAATTTTGGAAGCTATCTTGGAATCAGTGAAAATGGAGGGGTACAGTTTATTTCCACAGTCTTGAGAATGGTAGCTGTGGTGGTGTTTAACTCCATGGTATGTTAAGAGCAATTCAGCCGTGCACACCTGTTCTTCTTCGGAGGTATCAGGCAATATGAAGAATTTATCGATTATACTGGACTGGACTTGTGCTCGTACTTTGATTTCGTGACCCGCTGTCTCTGCATGATGCTGGATAGCTTTTACAGAATCAAACTGAATCTTGAATTGAACACGACAAATAGAACAGTATCCCGACTCTTCACTTGCCTTTGAAAGCCAATTCCGATACTCTGGGAGTTGCAACCACTCGTCTTTAAAAGAGCACAGCCTTCGAATCCTTTTCTTTTCGGGTTCCGCCATTTCACCTCGCACTAGTGTGACTGCAGCACAATTTAGCTGATAGATAAAACAGTGTTGACTGTGGATGGGGAAACGCTAACTACATTACTGACCGTTGATGCCGGGTGGCTTAGCTCTTTAAAGGCTAGTTGGTCCCTACTGCTTCTGATTGTAGACTGAAAAAGTTATTCAAAGATTCAATCAAATATATTGTTTTGACAGATATATTACGCTAATTTCAGGTTTTATTTTTTACAGCACACTAGAAAATGATAGAAAATTATTGTAACTGGACTTATGGTGTCCGGTCAATACTTCTGATTGCACAGGTCCCCGTAAAACTGGACTTTTTCTATTCTATTCTATTGTATTATATTAGCCTCTATAATTTGTCATAAGCTATTTTCTGTTTTCAGTGGAGCTCAAGTTAACACAGGTGTTTTGACCAGCGTGTGTAACATCCGGTTCTGCAAAGACCTCTCTATATTTGCATCAGTTCAATTAGCACCACCCTGCGAACAGCATGAAACTGCAGCTGGCACATCAAACAGAAAACGGCTTGCTTACAGTGTCACCATTTTTCATGGTTAGTACAGTTTTATTAAGCCATGACAAAACGATGTGAGAGCTATAAGATAACAATATCATTTACTTTGGATACCAGCTGCTCTCAAGATTCACAAAACAAGGCATTAACCTGTTGATATATTAACTCAGCTGTGTTAAGATAATAGAGTCAGAATTTTGTTTTAACCTTTAAGACAATAAAAAACCCACCCAGAAGAGAGCAGGGCATAGTTTAAAAAATATCTATCTGCCATATACATGTAAGATGGGGATATTCAATGGTCATCATCCTGTCCTGACGCTTACACTGTCACCTCATCTCAAAATATCGCCATATTGGTGATGGGCAGTTGCAATGGGGTGCTATTTTTATGGGTGTCAAGTAACCTTGAGACTTGTGGCCACACCAAAAATGGTGGTTTACTTGCACAATCTGGAGTGAAGGCAATCCTTAATTTATAGGATTTGGACCCTCTGCTAGAATAGTGGTTATTGCTAAATGCTGTACAAAAGAAGAGGACACCGGCTAACTGGAGAAAATGCATGTAATAACTAACACCCCCACCCCCCCAAAAGCCATGTTTTAAAGGTTTTATATACATATAGTTAAAGGAAAACAACAGTACATTACATGTAAAATTGGTTATAAATGGCCCTAGGTAGATTTCAGTAACATCAAACTGCATTCTGCTAGCTAATTATCATTACGATTAAACATCCACCTTAGTGCAAAATACTGGGTAGGTGCTTTAGGGCTCAGACTAACCAAAAAGCAAGATTAATGCAGGTCACCTTTTCCGTAACTCAGTCGATACAAAGCTACTACTCACTGCTTTTTACCACTGAGTAATTTATATTGGAAAAAACAAAAGGACCTGAAATACTGGATTAATTACATTCCTATTATGTGGGGACCAGCCAAAAGTCTCACCATTCCAATGCAAAAATACTAGCTGTATAGAGGACAGAGAATTAGATTAAATCCAGTGATATATCTTCTAGGTAATATTTCTTTTAAAAAGTGCTACATGGTTCCACCTTAAGTGCTCAACACATTGAAGTAATGTTGTAAACATTATTTATTTGTATGACAGTAGCACTTACACCAGACAATTGTGCTAAGCAACGTACACATCTGTAACATACAGTCCCTGCCCCAAAGACGTTACCGTCTACATATGAGACAAAAGGTGGATCTAGCGAACAGACAGGGGGAGCAATGGCAGTGCAAGCTTCTCTGTGTTGCCCTCACCAATGTGCCTCAGCTGTGCAGTGGAGCCTCCCAGCCATGAGGTATCTTGTTGCTCTTGATTCCCACTTCTGTCTCTTTGCTGGGAGTGCCAGTTGTAACACGAACGTGGGACTGAACCTAGGGCATGATGCTGCAAGCCCTTGTTCACCTGAATATTCTTATGGAACCGAATGGGACTAATTACTGGCCTACAGCTGGATTCACACCCTTGACGTGAAGAGGAAAGGGTCTGGCTCCCGTTAACCAGTTTTCTGAGCCTCCTAATCTCCCAGCCCTTCATTGTTGGGAGACTGTTCTCCACACTAATAGATAAGGCTACATTTTAGTCCTGGGTATTTTTAGTAAAAGTCATGGACAGGTCACGGGCAGTAAACAAACATTCACAGCCCCTGGCCTGTCCATGACAGTAACATTCCAACATGGCCCCAAACGAACTGACAACAGGAGCCCTTGGAAAAAATTCCATCCCAAGGAAATAAAAATTCTCAAAAAAAGGAGGAGAAGGGTTCAGCAGGTCGACCTCAGGGGGATAAAAACAGCTGGTGACCCCGAGTCCCCCAAGCCTATTTCTCACAGCCACTGGAGCTCCCCTACAGAACAAAACTGAATTAGCTGGAATTACTTACCAGCTTCTAAACAACTCACAAGAATGAACTAGCATACAAGGTAATTAGCTGTACCACAAGGCCATATTACTCACTCACCCATCCTTAGCATGTCCTCTGCTCTGCCTCCTGGTTATCAAGTACCCCTCTGCCTGCTGCCACCCCCTCCCAGACAAGGGTTCATATTTAGCTCCTGAGTTGGGAGTTAGATGCTATCATATCTTGTGTGGGCAAGGTTTTCCTTATAAAAGAGCTTTCCCTTTACCAAGAGTCCTCAAAAAGAATTTTAGAAATTAAACATATAAATCCTAGTTCTGTCAGAATATGTACTTCAGCAGGGTTGTTATTAAAGATCATGTATATTTTCTTAATCATGTATGATTGTACGTTAATGTCTCTTTTGGTACTAAAAACAACTTTTTGAACATTAATTTTACTTACATTTGCTGTTTCAAATTTAGAAGCAGAAACAGAAATCCTGAATGATTCAGCCTGAATCGTTCTGTTCTTTGAGCTGGACTTCTCCACTCTGTAGCTATGTTTCTTTGTCTGTGTCACCCATCACAGTAGTATCTAAGCACATAAATACTAAATTACAGGACTTTTATAATCTCACTGTGATTTTTACTTTGTAATATCACCCATAAATACGTCGCAATTTCAGCAATGGTGGGACTTTTCCAAATCCTTGATTGGATTTAAAGTTTGGACATGTTTTTAATTATATGGCCTGAACACTAAAGGGAAATCTCAGTAAGGAGTATCAGATACTGTGGTGGCTAGAGCAAACAGGGCCCTTAATACCTAAGGACAGAACATCTGGGAACTACTAAACTTGCTTTTCATTCCAGCAGCTACAGGACCTTCATTAATTTCTTGTGTATTGTAGTTCATTTGGGAAGTTTTGCAGCTTTAACAAACAGGTTTGACACTTGCTTAATTCTCATCCCCAACCTCTAGCTTGCTCCCTGCCTGCGGAGGTTAGCAAACACAGTGGGGGTGGCAAGGGTTAGCCCATAGCACTGCTATAGGCCGCAGACCCAGGCAGGGCCAGGCCACTGCACCAGGGCCCAGGATCGGCGAGAGCCAGAGGTCCGAGACCAGAAGGGCCCCACTGGTGAGCTGGGAAGAGGCTGAGGCACGCAGCACCGACAGGATGTGGGGCCCTACAGGGGAGGATGTGCAGGAGTCCCTGAAGGCCACAGGACCCCGAGAGGGGCTCTCTCGTCTGCCTCCCCTCCAGCAGCCCCATTCCCAGAGCCCCTTGCAGCGCTCTGAGATGGGGATACCTTGAGCTCCTGGGTGCTGGCGACGGGGAGACAGAGGGCAGGGTCACCTCCAGGGCATGGACCGCAGCTCAAGTCTTGGTCAATAGGAGCTGCTGCTGCGTGAGGGCAGCACGTGAAGCCCCCCTGGCCACCCCTCTGCCTGGGAGTCGGACATGCTGGCCATTTCCCGGGAGCCGCGCGGAGCTGGGCAGGGAGCCTGCTCAGCCCTGCTGCACCTCACCAACAGGCCGTTAACGGTCCGGTCAGCAGTGCTGTCAGCCACCAGGGTCCCTTTTCAACTGGGTGTTCTCGTCGAAAACTGGACACCTGCCAACCCTATTTAGAAGGCGCTGGTGGGAATTACAGCTTCGCTTGCTGATACTTTACTGTGTCAAGTGATTTGATTCCTCACCCTCTCAGCAGCTCCCTTTCCTTTCCCTGGCTTTTCACCCCATTCCAACCAGGAAACCACATCAACCCTGAAAATCCTGCTCAGGGGTAAGAGAACAAGCGAGACCTGATGATTCTGCGGGATATTTCTCACAAAGCATGTTCCGTGATTTTAAACCTGAGCCCGTTATAACGCAGTACAATCCTAAAAACAAACTCAGCAGTATGTCTTCGTCAGTCACATTTCTTTCCAAATACAGACAAATTCCTTCAGTTCAAAAGGTGTATGTACGGGAGGGGAGGGGGATCCGAGAACATGTTATATAAATATTTTTAAAATAGCGGGAACGGGGGCAAGGTGTGAGGAGCTTTGTTTTTTTTAATCAAACTTTGAGGATGAGATGGAAAATGGCAAAATCTGAGGAGATTTGATATTAATAGTCGATAACTGGAGAAAAATGTGAGGGGATTTTATATCCTTATTCAGTAACTAGGGAGAAAAGAGGCGACTCAAGGGGAATTTAGATCTGTACTCAGAATTGGAGAATTCAATAAGTAATAGATAAGATGGTAAGAAAACTGCTTTGTTGCAGAAAGCACAACTTTTAGCACACACCACAAATGTGAGTGGCGTTGCGACCCCGTGCACCAGGTTGCAACACTCACCTTCGTTCCCTCTAAGCTGCGTGGCCGCGCACCAAGCTCTCAAGAGCCGCCCAGGCAGGTGGGGAGAGGTGCCCCTCCCCCGGCCCAGCCCAGGCCCACCGGAGCTGCCACTCTGTGGGGATTGGAGGAATGGGGCACGGTATCCATCCCCTTTGGAGGGTACAGGACTCTGCCGCCCACCTGACACTGAACAAGGGTTTAGGGCCTGTTTGTGTGTGTCCGTTTGTGGTACTGACTGCACCGAAACAGCTACTTTAACGAGCCGTGGCCATGACTTTTGAACAAAAATACACCCACACCCCCAACTTTCTTACAGCATTAGTAAGAGATAATTAGAGAGAAATTGTACAAAATCTGGGGAGATTTTATCTCTATCTTGCGTAACTGATGCCCCCAGGTCAGCCACCAACATGGGCAGCAGGGACCTCTGGGTGATGCTGCCTTAACAGGGGCAGGGACAGGATGAGCTGGAAGGTCCCGGGGCAGTTGGGAGCGGCAGGAGTGGAGGGTGGACAGGGGGTTGGCAAATTGGGTCAGGGCAAACTGGGGTTCATCTCAGTTGAGGACACTAAGGGACAGATTTTTAAGCAATATTTATGCACCTAAAGACACAGATGGATGCTTCTGAAAACCCCACTAGAGACCTATCTGCATGTTTAGGCACCTAAGTCCTTTTTAAAAATATGGCCCGCACTCCAGCAATGGAGGAGGGGCCGGTGATTGGCAGCTGGGGTCGGGCATGGAAGTTGGGCTGAGGGGAACTGTGGAGTTGGGGTGTGGCAAACGGGCTGGGCAGTTTATTGATATTCCATAATTTGGGGAAATGGGGCACTGTCTGCAGAGGATTTCATATCAGTATTTAATGAGTAGTTGGGAGTTTAACCCAGTCACTCAGGGTCCAGCCAACTGCCCCGTTAGCAGCTGGGCAGCACCACTCCCCCGTGTTCTGTTCTATTTGGTCCTCATCCCTGCAGGGTCCCAGCACCGTCTAGCCGGGCACCAGCCACACGTCTCGCATTCGTCCCCTGGGATTCTCGCCTGCTCCCTCCTCTCCCCAAAGGGGAATTTCCATGAGGTTTTTTAAAATGTAATTTATTATTTGTGTGTCTGTGGATGTGATGCCTGTTGTCTCTGCGAATTACTGAAGGCAGGTGTAAAAAGTGCACCTGGCCCTGGGAAGGCAGCATGGGGATGCTCTTGTCCCACAGCCTGGGAGTGGCTCCTGAGAAAGCTCTATCTCCAGCCCCGATGAGCTCTACCCCACCTGCTCACGGCTACGCTGTGCCCGAGGAACGGAGCTGTGGACCATGGCTCTTCTCCTGAAGCTTCAAATGATATTTAGGTCCCCTGGGCCCAGACCACTGAGCAGCAGAGACTGAATGGGGGGGAGGCTCCCGGCTGTGATGTTTACTACATATGGGGCAAGACAGCAAGTGAGTCAATTTTAATGTACATAAAGTGTGTGTGGGGGGGGATTAAGACATGAGGGGGAAAGTTGATTAGTGGGGAGTTTATTCCCCTTCTTCAGGCCCTCTCCACATATCTGCGATAGTAACTCAGGGCAACACTTTCTCTGCAACACAAGGGGAAATTGTCGCAGATTAAAAGGGTAGGAAACATTGCATAATCCAAGGTTTGTATATGTTGTGTATTATTAGTAAGAAAATAAGGCAACATCAGAGGGATAATCTTCAAGAATTTGAGAGGGGGGGAGAGAAGGAGGGGGAGAAAGAAAGAACATTCTGTTTTTACCCCCCTTCAGAAACATCAGGGCAGCTGAGTCTTGTCTCTCCTGTTGTTGCTGGGGGGCTGGTTAGGTAACTGCCATGTGCATCACAAGTTTTCCCTGCTTCTCTTTGAAAATGGGGGGCATTGCTGAATTTTGAACAAACAGATATTTTCTTTCAAGTATTTACTAGAATCAAACCAATTAAAAAAATGTTTAAACTATCTGAATAAAAGTCCCTTCTCCTCTCAATCAAGTCATACAGCACCAAATTTTCACAGGCTCTGAGCACTCATAGCTACCACTGATTTCTGGTGCAGTGATGGGAAATCTGGCTCTGAGGTACTATGGGGATTAGTGCTAAAAAAAATCCTGAGATAAGGCAAATTAAAATTGATTCTATTTCTTCAATGCTACAGATCTACTAGTTCTCCAGGTGCCACAGCCTCTCTTAGGAACGTTAGGGTACTTAAGACAAGAACTTACAATATTTACAAACAAACATAGCAGAGGAGAAGAAAAAAAAACTTTGGACCTTTTTACTGATCATAAAAAAGCAAAAAGGGTCACAAAACTGGCCAGTTTGTTCTTCGGCAGGCCACCTTTAAAAACCCTGGGTACACCATCTGACTCGCTGTTCTGGCTGGAAGCAACAGAAGCTAAGTAAACTGGCTAAACCTGTAATCAGAGCTCTCTGCCACCGTGTAGTCGCTCTAATAAATAGCATGCGGAGGGGACAGGGAAAGTGCCAACACTAGGAGAGGAAATGTCTCCCTTTGGGGATGAAATGTGACAGACCTTTTCTCCCCAGCAAAACATCACTATTTTTAAAGCCACTATTAAGGCCTGGGTGTGTCAAACAGAGATTTATTAAGGGGCCCCCTTGCTCTGTGTGTGGCCTCAATAAAAAATAGTCAGTTTGCTCAGATGTGGGGGGGAGGGAGGGAGGGCAGGACCCTGATGCTTCCAAGAGATCTGTGTGCAGCATTTCAGGGACCGTTGCATTATTCCCAGCAAGAGGTGTGCGTGAGGAAAGGTTCATAAACACACACATGCTCCACGTCATGCTGGGCCCGACATGTCGGACAAAGCAAACACATCACTGCCAACACTTCCATGTTGGGTAGATTTGTCTGTCTGGCAACGCAGGCTTTGAGGGTGGAGTGGCTGGGAAGGGGGTTAGATTAAATAAAGGAGGAATAAAGCCCTCCTCCCGTGTCCCCTGTGCTACTTGCTCTTCTCCTCTCCCTGTTACTTCCTGTTACTTGTTAAACCTACCACATTTCAAACTGTCTTTCCCTCTCCTCCCCTTCCTTCCTTCCTGTTCTCTCCGTCTTATTTTCATCCTTTCCCATCCTGGCAACTCTGCTCCCCAGAGATACAGCGGAGAAACCCCTCCGGGGGCCTGTTTATGACCCCACGGCCATCCCTTTCTCACTATTATCCTCCCATTCCCAGGTTTGCTCCTTGACCAGTCAGCAAGTGTGAAAAATTGGGACAGGAGATGGGGGGTAACAGGAGCTTATATAAGAAAAAGATCCCAAAATCGGGACATCTGGTCACCCTAGCTGAAGGCAGCAGCCCCCTTGCCCGTTTCCTCGGCTCTGATCCCTCCTACATACATATTAACAAGTGAGCCGATTCCCCAGGGTGCAAGATCTGAGGCTCCTGGGGCAGTCTGTGCAGACAGTCACTTTCCTGCCCATCCCCAGCCCTTTCAACCTCTCCCTCACTCCTCTCCCTCACTCCCCAGGGGTCTCTGCCTCAGGAGTTAATCCCAGCAAAGATGGCGGCAGCAGAAAGCCTTGCAACAGGCTGCACAGACAGGCTCCTGTTCTTTAATCTCCCTGCAGCCATCACAAGCACTGTCAGCCGAAACATTCCAGTGACCCAATTTTGGGTCCCAATCCACAGGTTGGAAAGTCCGGTCTAGAGCACATGGAGCCCCCTCCCCAAGGCGTGGGAGCATGTGTAATTCTGTGTGCAAGTGAATGACAGAACGGTAGGAGACGTGTCATTCCATGTGTAACAATCTACAGAATTGTAATTTCAGTTGTCTCACCCTCTGCGCTGTGGCGGGGGGACTCGGTGTCACCCGGCTCCCAGGTCCTCCGGTTGCTGGACATTTTTACTACAGTGTCATCAGAACTGGGCTGAGTTGGGCATCACTCGAAAGGCCTCCCTCCCATGAACACGCATGTACCAAGCACGTTTGTAATTTGTTTAAATTATACTTTAACACAGGCACGTCGTCCCAGGCAGCCTCACAAAGATAAACTGTGGCCCTTGACCGACGATCCTGTGACAAGGTGGGTGAGGTCATATCTTTTACTGGGCCAACTTCAGTGAAGGTGCTGCAAAGAAGGGCTGTCTTAGAAAAAAAGAGGAGTGGGTATTGGGGGGACATGGTCTTAAACTGCTGCAAGGAAGGTTTGGGTTGGACATTAGGAAAAACTTTCTAACTGTCAGGGTAGTTAAGCACTGGAACAAATTGCCTAGGGAGGTTGTGGACTCTCCGTCACTGGAGGTTTTTAAGAACAGGTTAGACAAACACCCGTCAGGAATGGTATAGTTACTACCAGAGAGCCATGCCATCCATAGGACGGATTGGGGCAGTCACCCCGGGCCCTGCGCTTTGGGTGGCCCTGCTCCTCCACCGCACCCCCGCCTCAGGAGGACCTGGCAGGGCCAGGGCAGTGCGGGAGCAGGGGCCAGCAGCCGTGCTACCAGCCTGGCCCTGCTGCGCCCTGCCAGCTCCTGGCATCGCTCGGAGGCAGGGCTTGGGGGAAGGGGTGAAGTAGGGGCGGGGCCTAGGGTGGAGTGTGGGGGGTTGTCCCGGGCCCCACACCCCTCCTAGGGATGGCCCTGGTTATTACATGGTCTTGCCATGAGTGCAGGGGACTGGACTGGATGACCTTTGAGGTCCCTTCCAGTCCTACACTTCTACGATTCTATGCCATATTTTCTCTTCTTTCTGCCTTTTCCCCCCTTTCTTGCTGTTTTAAAACTTTCCCGGTTATCTCTGAAAGGTGGCTGTACCTCTGTAATATGTAACTAGGTCTATGATTATAGTTTCTCTTTCTATCACTCATATTTGGTCACCTTTGTGAAATTGTCTAATCAACTTTATTTAGAATGGCATTAACCACATACTTCATGCATCTGATGAAGTGGGTTTTAGCCCACAAAAGCTTATGCCCAAATAAATTTGTTATTCTCTAAGGTGCCACAGGATTCCTCGTTGTATTAACCGCATTAAAATTATTTTTTTCTAATGCTTCTATATATGTATTAATACTTCTTTATTCTGCTGTTACTAAGGTGTGGACTATAATACAGACTTACACCAATCCACACCCCGAACGACATCGTTATATCAACCTAAGCCCTAGAGTAGCCAAAGCGAGGTCAGTGGGAGGGTCTCCCTTCTCCTCTCCCGGAGGTGGATTCACTATGCCAATGGGAAAGCTCTCTCCCTTCCGCGTAGAACGTCTTTACATTAAAGTACTGCATCGGTGCAGCTGTGCCAAAGCAGAGTTTTTTGTGTAGACCTGCCCTAAGGTTTTGTAAATTATTTAATGACTATTTAGAAATGCACGGACTGCATTAAAATTCGTTTTTGCTAAGAGTGCATGTTAGCAATGTATTCTTCTGCCATTAAGACAAGAAACACCTGTCTGCTGGCCTTGATTTAGAATTGCACTAAATGTACAGAATCCATACATTTTTTCTCAGAAAATGGCATAAACGCTACATTTATGCCTTTAATTGCAATGCTCCCAATAAGGCTGCGTTCGGTGGAGAAGGGACGCGCAGGAGGGCTGCTTTATACCCCAGCTGAGCGCTCTGACCACTGGGCTAAACGCCGCCTCTTCCTTGCTAACACGGCACAGGCCCGAAGGCCAAGCCAGGGTTTGCAGGTGAGACCCCCACGCAGGGGGCGGTGCCGCCTCCCTACACCCAGGATTTAGGAACCTCTCTCCAAGAGCCGAGCGGGGCCCAGTCGCATTTAAAAAAACAGGTCTTCAGCCTGCCCAGGTCCACAAAAGTATCTAATCACCCACTGAAATCAGGGGACAATAGGGTGTCCGGACGGTGGGATTTTATAGGGACAGTCCCCACATTCAGGGCTTTTTCTAATACAGGTGCCTATTACGCCCCTCGCACACACACTCTGTCCCGATTTTTCACACTTGCTACCTGGCCACCCTCATAGGAGCCGAAATATCTTTGTGGCTCCGGGCCCAGTGAATGTCCCAGCGTCGCCCCCAGGCTGGAGCGGAGCTCAGACCCCAGCAGCCCTCTCCCGAAGTCCAAGTCAGGGCCCTAGCCGTGGGGCAGTTTAACCAGACTGTGGAGGGGTCCGTCCCGGGGCCCCATAACCCGCCGCCGCCCCTCCCCCCGGGGGCCCCATAACCCGCCCCCCCGGCAGGCGGGGGCCGAGTCTCGCTCACCTTTGGGGGGTGCGGGGGGTCCCCGCGAGGAGACGGGCCTGGGCCGGGCCAGCAGCAGCGGGGGGTTGCGGGACACGGGCGGGGCCAGCAGCAGCGGCGGGGTTGCGGGGCCGGGCTGAACGCGGCAGTGAATCCGATTCACTTCCTGCCAGGGACTCGTTTCCACGGGACACGGAGCCCGCGGCTGCCTCCACTGTGGGCTGGGCTCACACCCGGGCGGAGCCGCTGCTGGTCCCCGCGGGGGGTGCGGGGAGAGCCCGGCACGGACCCCCCCTCTGGCCCCGGCCGGGGGGACCCAGCCCCCTCCCGGAGCCCGCAGGTGAGGGATGGAGGCAGCGGGAGCCATGGGGGGGGGGGAGGTTCCCAGCTCCGCACCCCCCCCCCCATTCCCTGCAGCCCCCCGCCCCTGGGCAGTGCCTGGCCTGGGGGCGGGGAGAGGAAAAGCCAGGCCCTGCTGGGGGGACGCGCTGCCCGGGGTCGCCCGGAGCGGCTCCTCGGTCCTGCTCCGTCCCTGCCGGGCCAGTGTCCGCTGCAGGGGCCTGTTGAATGGGCTTCTCCCCCCATCCAGGTCCCCAGCTGCGTCTCCGGTGGCAGGCAGCCCGGTGTGCATCCTTCGGGCTGGACTCCTCTGTCCCGGGAGGCACGTACAAAACAGCAGTGGTTTGGGCGCGGGGGGGGGGGTAATATTTTTCTAATTAAAAAATCTCTTTTCCGTCCCAGCAACGTTAGTGCCGTCGGCTCTGCATTTTACCACGAGCCTCCCGGGGCGGGACAAGCCGGGCTCTCAGACCCGGACCCCGCTCCGGCAGGCTCAGCACTTTTTCATAAGTCTTAACTGAGCCGTTTCCGTAGGACCGCGGAGTCTGGACCATCCGTCCGCAGGGGAAGAGTCGGGGAGAAATGGAGGGTTTCACTGGACACAAGCCCCTTCTGAAACCTCCGGTTTCCCTTCTCACCCTGCCAGGCTGCAGAATCACGTCCCCGTTTCGCTGGTGATGGTCCCATCCTGCCAGGTGCGCGGGAAGGGAAATGGCTGCGGGGGACCCGGTGACCTTCCAGGAGGTGGCTGTGTGTTTCACGGAGGAGGAATGGGCCCTGCTGGACCCGGGTCAGAGAGCCCTGTACAGGGTCGTCATGCAGGAGAACTATGAGGCCGTGACCTCGCTGGGTAAGGATTCCTGTCCCCTGGGTGTGAGAAGCATCTGGGTCAGATTCTGTGCAGGAATCTTCACTGGTCCCCCAGAATTCAGGGGGATCAGGCCATGTAATTTGCAGCCCCTTTGTGTAAGATACCGTCCCTGGGTCAGGGAATGTTCTGTACCTCAGTGGCCATAAGCTGATTATTGTGGGGAGAAATGGAAATTTATTTGGGGGTGAGGGATGGGGACAGATGCAGGAAGGCAAGTGGTAGGTGGAGGGGAATGGGAGTTAGGGGGAGGGGTAATAGGGGGCACAGAGAATCCCTGACAGGGGAGAGATGACTTGAGAGTGGGGGGAGATGAAGGGCACACTGGAGGGGAGAGATGGCGTATAGGGAATAGGGGGCAGGGAGGATGGGGAGAGGGGGAAATGGGGACACATAGAGTCCTTGCCATGGAGTAGAATGAGGAGCCCTGCTATGGGAGGGGGAGGGAATGGAGCACACAACACACACCCTGGAAGGGGGTGATGGGGTGGAAGGAGTCCCCGGTGTGTGCAGTGAGCTTGGTCTGCACAAGCAGCGAGGTGTGTGACCAGAGTGATGCAGAAGAATTGTGGGGGCTGTTCTCTGCACAGACACAAAAGAGGAAGGCTGCTCTCCTGTGTCAGGAACCGGTCTGGGACTCAGGAGACAGGGGTAGATCCCTGGTTGTGCCACAGACTCCCTGTCTGGGCTCTTGGCAGTCACTTAGGCTGGTTTCAGAGGGCCCAGAGGGAGGTGACTTGCACACCTCTCCCCTTATGCTGCTTTGAAAGTCCCAGCTGTGATCTCTCTGGGCCTCAGTTTCCCCTCTGTGAAGTGGAGACTCTGCCCTTTGTCTGGCTCGTCTCTTGACAGCGAAAGCCCTTTGGGGCAGGGACTGTGTCTCACTGTGTGAATGTTGGGGGCCTGCTGTCAGAGGAAGGGTGACCCAGTGGTTGGGGCACTGACCTGACGCTCTGGAGACCCAAGTTCAATTCCCTGCTCTGCCCCTGACATCGTGCCTGACCTTATGCTAGTAACCTGGGGCTAGATTCAGAGAGAAACTTAGCTGTGGTGACACTGAGCGTTGCCGGGTCTAGCTGCTGGGACTCACAAAGCCTGCATTATGTGCCTGCGCTCCCTGTAGTGAGGAGAGATGGCACATCTGGATGGGATTCACAACAGCCAGCAGCCTAGGTGGCTCCTCCCCTAACCTCGCCAGCTAGAGATGCCCAACAGAGGGGTGTTTGCTCAGCCCTGCCCCTCTCTCTGAAAGAAACGCCTAAATCCCGTCTGCAGGGAGGCATCTCGCTCTGCCTTGGAGTCTCAGCTGCAAGTGTGGGCTGTGGGCGATCTCCGGCTTCAGCCCCCTCTGTGCCAGAGATCTCTGTTTGGTGTCTCGTAGTCCTCAGACCCTGTGCTAATGGTACAAGGACAGACAGATAAGTACCACTGACAGCACAAAGGGGCCCTTATTCCAGCTGCTGCTGTAATTAATACTCTCTTTCCCTCCTGCAGTGGCAAAGGGTAACAAGAATTCCTTGTGCCAAACTTTCTGTCTCTGCTGGGGTTCCCCATCGTCAATGCTCTTCTGTTCTCCCTCCCTGCTTTAGGGGCTGCAGAAGCCCCAGGACTGCAGAGGTCCGTATGGAGGGGCTCCGCAGTGCCAGACGGTCGACAGCAGCAGTGGGGAACTGATTGTCATGCCTGGCTAATTCTTTTGCTCCTGATGGCTGTGTGGAGTTTGCATTCAGTCAATGCTGCCATTGTTTGAGGTTCACGAATTTCCAGCAGTGAAGCATGATGGGAACTGAACAGGTTTACAGGGCTTTGTGTCTGCGTTGGAGTAAAGCTGTGAGCAGAGAAGTTACTCCGGGTCTCTGGGGCTGTGGTGCACAGAGTAGCTCGAGTGGCTATAAAGGGCAGTTCTGGCGTTTGACATCCGTGCCCAGTCCAGGGTAGCTGGCTGCGCTGTGGGAGCAGAGATTTCCTGGAAGGAAATGAGCTGGACAGACCTGAGGGGAGGTTTTGTGCTGCTGTGTCTGAGGAATTATCTGTGCGGTTGTCACTGTCTCCAGCACCATGAGCCTGGTTTATCACCATGTCAGACAGTGTCTCTGTCCACTGCTACGGGGAGCTTTTGGGAATCAGTGGCTCTGGAAAGGGCCAAAGGGTTGTGGTGGAAGCCATCTGAATATGAGCATCCAGTGTGATGCTGTAGCTAAGAGAGTTAATGTGATCCTGGGGAAGCTAAACAGAGGACTATGAAGTAGCAGTAATGAGGGGCACCTCATTAGTTTGTCATATGGCATTAATTAGAGCATTAGTGGGAACTGCGTCTAGTCCTCGTGTTCACACTGCAGAAAGGATGTTGATAGATTAGCACGGGTTTAGAAACGAGCTACAAGAATGATTAGAGGACTAGATAACCAGCTTTATAGTTTCATAGTTTTTAAGGCCTAATCGGATCATTGTGATAATCTTGTCTGGCCTCCTCTGTTACACAGGTCAATAGGAGTTACCTGAATTAATTCCTGTTTAAACAAGGTGATTCTTTTCGAATAAAACTCCATTCTTGATATAAAAATTTTCAGTGATGGAGAAACCACCAGAGCCCTGGGTAAGTTTTGTCCAATGGTCAGTTAGCTTTACAACTTACAACTTATTTCAAATTTTAATATCTCTAGCTTTTACTTCCAGCCATTGGCTCTTGTTGTACTTTTGTCTGCTGGAATGAAGCACGATCTATTGTTTTAATTTCTGTTCCCTGTGTAGGGACTTTTAGATTGTTATCAAGTCACCCCTTAATCTTTTTTTTTGATAGGCTAGATGGGTTGAGCTCCCTTATAGACCGTTTTCCGATACTTTTATAATTCTTGTGGCTCTTCTTTGAGGCCTCTCTCTAATTTTTCAGCACCCTTCTGTAATTGTGAGCACAACCCTGGTTTGCAATTATATATTTAGACCTATCAGTTAGCCCCTTTAATGTGTGCCACATTTGTTTTGTATCATTCTAGTTTTGTTAATTTTGTTTTTTCTAGGTTTGTTAATCAAAATGGCATGAGCTACCAAGTCAAATGTCTGAGGACCAGATTTTAACTATATTGAACTGTCCAACTCCAATTGGGAGTACAGTAAATGAACACTAACTGTATTACATTAACATACTCTATTTATCAGTCAAACATGTAATCTCATCAAAAAAGGATACCAGGTTAATTTAGTATTTATCGACCCCTTCTCCTTTTTTCTGCATTATCATTCTACCCTTTCCATCTAGTAATGTACTTTTAAAAGTTCCTTCTTATGCTCCTTTATTCTGCAGACTAGAGAGTTTTCTTTGTGTCACTTTGCTTCCCTTATCAATTTTCTACAATTCCCAATTTCTAATATATATATGCTTTTGTTTCCCATTTAGCTGGTGGTTGTTGGTTAATTTACTATACAATATGTCCTTCCTTCTTCTTTGCAGAATTGTGGCTTTTTTGGAAATCTACTGAAATGTTATTGAACAGTTCTACACACGCATTTGCATTTGTCTGTTATAAGTTCATTCTCCCAGCAGATTTGCCACATAGTTGTTTGTAGCTTTGTGAAACTGAAGTGAGCTGTAGCTCACAAAAGCTTATGCTCAAATAAATTTGGTAGTCTCTAAGGTGCCACAAGTACTCCTTTTCTTTTTGTGAATACAGACGAACACGGCTGCTACTCTGAAACCTTTCTAAAGTGTGTGTCTGTTTATGTGCGTATAGATATAGATATATTCTTGGTTTAGAGTTGGTTCCATTTCCACAAACCAAATGCAATCTGAGCAATGCGGAGTGAGCTGCATTGCCATGTTTGAGCATTACCTTTGGATTAAATTCTCCTTTGTAACTGAAAGGTGTTAATAAATTGCACTGCAAATAAAATAAATAAATAATGGAATTCTGCAGTATCACCAAAGAAGGAGTGAACTCTTTCATATACTTTAACATCTCTTTTTCAAAATGTCTGTGTACCGTGATTTAGGCTATTTGCTCATAATAACGCTACGACAGAGGAGTTTAATGAAACGTTGATCGATTACAGATTTTTTTTTCCTTTTTCTGTATGTGGTAGGTAAAATCCTTATATTGTGGTAATTTTTGCAATGTTGAAGGAACTGGGCAGGTTTAGTCTATAAGAGAGAAGGCTTTAGGGGCACATGATAACAGACCTCAAGTATGTAACAGGCCTTTAAATAGAGAAGGGTGATGAATTGTATCATATGTTCACCAAGGGGCAGGACAAAAAGGTATGAAGCAGTGGAGATTTCAGTGAGATATTAGGAAAAACTTTCTAATGCTAATGGATATATTGTCACTGGAGAAGGTGGTGTAGGGAGGTTGTGGAATCACTGGAGGTTTTAAAGAGGAGTTGAGAGAGACCTGTTATTAATGGTGAAGTTTGCTTAATCCTCATTAAGCATGGGGGGAGAGTGCCGGGGGGCTGGACTAGATGACCTCCTGAGGTCACTGCCAGCCTTACATTTCTGTTGTTCTGTTTCCAGTTCCTCTTTCTCTGTGGAGATGAAGTCTGCCGTAGAGTTCCCCTGTGTTGGATGTAACACCTTTGGAGTTAGACATTTTCATCTTTTTAAAGAAATTCTGAGACCACTTTATAGTGAGAGACTTAATGAGCTCAATCTATTTATCTCAACAAAGAGAAGGTTGAGTTCTGACCAGTCCTATTGAACATGTTCATACATTATCTGGAAAAAGGGGTAAACAATGAGGTGGCAAAATTTGCAGATGATACAAAATTAGTAAAGATAGTTAAGACTAGGGTGACCAGTCAGCAAGGGTGAAATTTGGGACAGGGGGTGGGGGGTAATAGGAGCCTATATAAGAAAAAGACCCAAAAATCAGGACTGTCCCTATAAAATCGAGACATCTGGTCACCCTAGTTAAGACCCAGGCAGACTGTGAAGAGCTACAAAAAGATCTGTCAAAACTGGGTGACTGGGCAACAAAATGGCAGATGAAATTTAATGCTGATAAATGCAAAGTAATGCACATTGGAAAGCATAATCCCAACTATACATATAAAATGATGGGGTCGAAATTAGCTGTTACCACTCAAGAAAGAGACCTTGGAGTTACTGTGGATAGATCTCTGAAATCATCCACTCAATGTGCAGCAGCAGTCAAAAAAGCAAACAGAATGCTGGGAACAATTAAGAAAGGGATAGATAATAGGACAGAAAATATCATCTTGCCTCTATATAAATCCATGGTACTCCCACATCTTGAATACTGTGTGCAGATGTGTTCGCCCCACTTCAAAAAAGATATATTGGAATTGGAAAAGGTTCAGAAAAGGGCAACAAAAATGATTAGGGGTATGGAATTGCTTCCATATGAGATTAATGAGACCGGGGCTTTTCAGCTTGGAAAAGAGACGGCTAAGGGGAGATATGATTGAGGTCTATAAAATCATGACTGGTGTAGAGAAAGTAGATAAGGAAGTGTTGTTTACTGCTTCTCATAACACAAGAACTATGGGTGACCAAATGAAATTAATAGGCAGAAGGTTTAAAAAGAAATAAAAGGAAGTATTTTTTCACACAACGCACAGTCAACTCGTGGAACTCTTTGCCAGGGGATGTTTTGCGAACAGGGACCGCTAACGCAGTTTAGAGAGGGAGTTCTCCAGGTGAAGGAGAAGCAAATACGGGACCCTTGGAGTAAGTGGCTGTCTGTAGTGTGTGTTTGTGTTTGGGGGTTACTTGCTGTGTGCTGAGCTTGTGTTTTGTCTGTCTGTTTGTTTGTTTATTTGAAGGACTGTGTGCTGTGGCCAGCATTTGGAAGCTGTGAGCTTCTAAATAAGGTTTGAAATCTAGAAGTCTCTGTTCAGTGGCTGAGACTTAGTTAGGGGGCCAGGCTATCAAGGAGGCTATCACTGCTATAAAGCAGTGAGCAAGCGATCAGGGGAGTTTCGAGAGGGAGTTTGGCAGGGGAGTGGGAAGGGGGCGAGGTACACTTGCCATTCTTTAAAACCTTTTAACTAAACTATAATGAAAACTTCTTGATTTAAACAAAAACCCTATCATTAATCTAGGTAGCTGTAGGAGAAAATGCAGGCAGAAGCCCAGCAGCAGAGTAGGGGCTATCCTGTTTATTGCACTCAGTGTAGCATGCATGATTATCTGCCCTGTGGGCAGGTGGCATATGTGTGCATTTGGTGCAAGGAGCTCCTGGCCCTCAGAGATCGCGTACAGGCTTTGGAGGCCAGGGTGGAGGAACTGGAGGAGCTAAGGGAGGCAGAGAGGTATGTTGATGAGGCTTTCTGGGACACCGTAGATTTGTCCCACCTTCGGTCAGACAGCCCCTGCGCTGTTGAGGAAGATGAAAGACCCAGAGAAGGAGAGCAGTCAACGGGAACAGAGGGAAACCTTCCCATAGTGAGGACCCTCCTTCCAGATGATGCTGAGGTATCCTCTCACACTGAGGTTACCTCTTCGGGGGAGGAAACTCCAGTCATTAGGAAAAGGCAGGTGTTAGTAATGGGAGATTCGATCATTAGAAACAAGGATAGCTGGGTTTGTGATGACCGGGAGAACCGTATGGTGACTTGCCCGCCTGGTGCAAAGGTTGCGGATCTCTCGAGGCATCTAGATAGACTTATGTGTAGTGCTGGGGAGGAGCCGGTGGTTGTGGCACATGTAGGTACCAGTGACGTAGGGAAGGGTAGGAGAGACGTCCTGGAGGCCAAATTTAGGCTGCTAGGAAAGAGACTGAAATCCAGGAGCTCTAGGGTAGCATTCTCAGAAATGCTTCCAGTTCCAGGCGCAGGGCCAGGTGGGCAGGCAGAGCTTCGGAGTCTCAATGCGCGGATGAGACGATGGTGTAGAGAGGAGGGGTTTAGATTTATTAGGAACTGGGAAAGCTTTTGGGATGGGGGAGCCTATACAGGAAGGATGGGCTCCACCTAAACCAAAGTGGATCCAGACTGCTGGCACTTAACATTAAAAAGGTTGCAGAGCCGTTTTTAAACTAAGAGATGGGGAAAGCCGATCGCTGCAGAGGCACACGTGGATCGGACAGAGACTTCTCTTCTCAGAGAGTCTATTGATAGAGATTCTCTAGGTTTTAGTCAGGAGGAGAGGCTGGAAGAGGATAAAGTATGGGCCAGATCAGACGAGAAACATTCACATCAGAAAAGGGCAGACAAATAAACAGTGACAATTTTTAAAGTGCTTGTACACAAATGCTAGAAGTCTAAATAATAAGATGGGTGAACTAGAGTGCCTCGCGTTAAAGGAGGATATTGATAAAATAGGCATCACAGAAACCTGGTGGAGTGAGGAAAATCAATGGGACACAATCATTCCGGGGTACTAGATATATCAGAAGGACAGAACAGGTCGTGCGGGGGTGGGAGTGGCACTATATGTGAAAGAAAATGTAGAATCAAATGAAATAAAAATCTTAAATGAATCCTGTCAGGGTTCCTTCCCCACTCTGAACTCTGGGATACAGATGTGGGGACCCACATGAAAGACCCCCTAAGCTTATTTTTACCAGCTTAGGTTAAAAACTTCCCCAAGGCACAAATTCCACCTTGTCCTTGAACAGTATGCTGGTGCCACCAAGCGATTCAGACAAAGAATCAGGGAAAGGAGCACTTGGAGTCCTATTCCCCCAAGCCCTACACCCCCTTTCCTGGGGAGGCTTGAGAATAATATCCTCACCAATTGGTACAGGTGAACACAGACCCAAACCCTTGGATCTTAAGAACAATGAAAAATCAATCAGGTTCTTAAAAGAAGAATTTTATTTAAAGAAAAGATAAAAGAATCACCTCTGTAAAATCAGGATGGTAAATACTTTACAGAATAACAAAAGATTCAAAAACACAGAGGAACCCCCTCTAGCTTTAGTTTCAAAGTTACAGAGAAAAAACAAACAGGGATAAACCTCCCTCTAGCAAAGGGAAAATTCACAAGTTGAAAACAAAAGGTAATCTAACGCGCCTTCCCTTATTTACTTACTCTTTTTGTAATATCAGAGACTTGTACAGGATGGTTTATAGGAGAAGGAGTTTTTGACCTGATGCTTCTCTGCTTTCCCCAGAGAACACACAAACAAAGCCTCCCCGCAGATTTGAAAGTATCTTCTTTCCCCATTGGTCCTTTCGGTCAGGTGCCAACCAGGTTATTTGAGCTTCTTAACCCCTTACAGGAAAGGAGGAATTCTAGGCTATCTTTAGCTGTATGGTTATGACAAATCCACATGTTCCATAGAATCTCTATGGATAGTAATTCCAGGCTCTAATAAGAATATAACAGTAGGGATGTATTATCGACCACCTGACCAGGACAGTGATAGTGACGATGAAATGCTAAGGGAGATTAGAGAGGTTATCAAAATAAAGAACTCAATAATAGTGGGGGATTTCAGTTATCTCCATATTGACTGGGTACATGTCACCTCAGGACAAAATGCAGAGACAAAATTTCTCTATACTTCAAATACTTTAAATGTTTTTTAAGTACATCAGAAGCAGGAAGCCTGCTAAACAACCAGTGGGGCCTCTGGATGATCGAGATACAAAAGGAGCACTTAAAGACGATAAAGTCATTGCAGAGAAACTAAAAGAATTCTTTGCTTCAGTCTTCACGGCTGAGGATGTTAGGGAGATTCCCAAATCTGAGCTGTCTTTTGTAGGTGACAAATCTGAGGAATTGTCACAGATTGAAGTGTCACTAGAGGAGGTTTTGGAATTAATTGAGAAACTTAACAGTAACAAGTCACCAGAACCAGATGGCATTCGCCCAAGAGTTCTGAAAGAACTCAAATGTGAAATTGCGGAACTATTCACTATGGTTTGTAACCTGTCCTTTAAATCTACTGTACCCAATGACTGGGAGATAGCTAATGTAACGCCAATATTTAAGAAGGGCTCTAGAGGTGATCCTGGCAATTACAGACCGGTAAGTCTAACGTCAGTACCGGGCAAATTAGTTGAAACAATAGTAAAGAATAAAATTGTCAGACACATAGAAGAACATAAATTGTTGCACAAAAGTCAGCATGGTTTCTGTAAAGGGAGATCATGTCTTACTAATCTATTGGAGTTCTTTGAGGGGGTCGACAAACATGTGGACAAGGGGGATCCAGTGGACATAGTTTACTTAGATTTCCAGAAAGCCTTTGAGAAGGTCCCTCACCAAAGGCTTTTACGTAAATTAAGTTGTCATAGGATAAGAAGGAAGATCCTTTCATGGACTGAGAACTGGTTAAAAGAGAGGGAACAAAGGGTAGGAATAAATAGTAAATTTTCAGAATGGAGAGGGGTAACTAGTGGTGTTCCCCAAGGGTCAGTCCTAGGACCAATCCTATTCAACTTATTCATAAATGATCTGGAGAAAGGGGTAAACAGTAAGGTGGCAAAGTTTGCATATGAACCTAAACTGCTCAAGATAGTGAAGACCAAAGCAGACTGTGAAGAACTTCAAAAAGATCTCACAAAACTAAGTGATTGGGCAACAAAATGGCAAATGAAATTTAATGTGGATAAATGTAAAGTAATGCACATTGGAAAAAATAACCCCAACTATACATACAATATGATGGGGGCTAATTTAGCTACAACTAATCAGGAGAAAGATCTTGGAGTCATCGTGGATAGTTCTCTGAAGACGTCCACGCAGCGTACAGCGGCAGTCAAAAAAGCAAACGGGATGTTAGGAATCATTAAAAAAGGGATAGAGAATAAGATGGAGAATATCTTATTGCTCTTATATAAATCCACAGTACGCCCACATCTTGAATACTGCATATAGACGTGGTCCCCTCATCTCAAAAAAGATAGACTGGCATTAGAAAAGATTCAGAAAAGGGCAACTAAAATGATTAGGGGTTTGGAACAGGTCCCATATGAGGAGAGATTAAAGAGGCTAGGACTTTTCATCTTGGAAAAGAGGAGATTAAGGGGGGATATGATGGAGGTCTATAAAATCTTGAGTGGTGTGGAGAAAGTGAATAAGGAAAAGTTATTTGCTTGTTCTCATAATATAAGATCTAGGGGCCTCCAAATGAAATTAATGGGCAGCAGGCTTAAAACAAATAAAAGGAAGTTCTTCTTCACACAGTGCACAGTCAGCCTGTGGAACTCCTTGCCTGGGGAGGTTGTGAAGGCTAGGACTATAGACAGAGCTGGATAAATTCATGGAGGTTAAGTCCATTAATGGCTATTAGCCAGGATGGGCAAGGAATGGTGTCCCTAGCCTCTGTTTGTCAGAGAGTGGAGATGGATGGCAGGAGAGAGATCACTAGATCATTACCTGTTAGGTTCACTCCCTCTGGGGCACCTGGCATTGACCACTGTTGGTAGACAGAATATTGGGCTAGATGGACCTTTGGTCTGACCCAGTATGGCCATTCATATGTTCTTATGACTTGATCCTGGTACACAAAGGTTAACGTGGGAAATAGGACAGGGGTCTTCAGTCTAGCAAATAAAAGGAAAAGAAGCTGCTATGGTGGGAAGCGGAAGCTTGATCAGTTCAAGCTAGAGATGAAGTGTAAATACAGAACAGTGATGTGAATTAACCACTGAAACGTCTTCCTCAGGGACCAGGTGGATTTTCCGTCGCTTGAGAAATGTAAATCAGACCTGGAGATCTCTTTGTTACAATGGGGTCTTTCTGAATGGGCGAACAGGTTTCAGGGGGTTCGCCAAACAGGGCCAGTGTTAGACTTGCTGCGGCCCAGGACAGAAAGCTGAAGCCCGGGGCCCTGAGCCCTGCCACCTGGGGCAGAAGTCGAAGCCTGAGCAGCTTCGCTTTGTGGGGCCACCTGTGGCGCAGGGCCCTAGGGAAGAGCCTGGCTTGCTACTCCCCAGCCCTGGCTCAGTTGCTGTGGCACTGGGCCGAGGAGTTTTTATAGCATGTTGAGGGGGGGCTCAGAAAGAAAGTGGCTGAGATCCCCTGCTCTAGGTTAACGAGATGATGCGGATTTGACGCAGAAATAGCTGGCCTGAGTTGTGTAGGAGGTCAGACTAAATGAACTAAATAAAGGTCCTTTTGGACGTCAAACGTCTGGTTCTATACCTGCAGGTGTGTAAGTTACCTGGATACTTGTTAGTCTTGTCTCTGGATTCAGGTCCCAGGTCCAAAAAATCTTCCCTTTTCAGAAAAACACCTCAGAAAATGCTTAACTCCACCTAATGTCAATTGGTGGGACTCAAGCTCTGAGATTTAGGTGCTTTGCTCAAAGAGGTGCCTGGCAGACTAAATAGATGGACTTGCACTTGTTCATTGGGATGGAGCGTCCCCCGCATTTCAGCCCATGTGGGAGAAGACTGGATATTTCTCCTGCAGAGTTCCCTTCTCTGGGTCTGTGCTGTATGGAGCAGGCTGAGGGTGTGAGGGGAGCCAGCACCAGGCTGATGGTATCAGCCAGGGTCCCATGGGTGATGGGGAAGAGCTGAATGACCATTGATCAGCATGGGGGTATGGCCTTGGTGCTAGTCCATCATGACTCATGTGTGACCCATGGAGCCCCTCAATGCCAGCCGGCAGAGGGCACCCCATAGCCTAACTCACACCAGGCCTAGCATGCTCATTGCCGCAGCTCACTGCTGTCATAATCTGTATCTAAAAGGGGTCATGTGAGGAATCCTAGGTGAGCTGGTAACAAGCTGGTGGTCATGATCAATATGAGTGAGTGATGTACCTAGGAGTGCTGTATAAATAATTATAAACGTGTGTTGAAATATGTTCTTTAAACATATTTCAGTGCATAAAGCCAGCCTGTCCTAGACAAAAGAAAATTGTTTCAAAAGCTTGATTGTGTCTCCAGTGTAAACTGAAGCAGGTGAGGCTCAAAAGAATGGAAGTACATCAAACTACCAAGTGGGGGAGATGCCACTTAACAATCATGGCAGGGGATGGAGGGTGCAACTCCTGGAATCCTTTCTGCCACTGGAAACGGGGCAATGAACTTTGGGAGATTTGAGCAGAGCCAGAGAGCTATGGCATCCGTCACCAGAGGAATACGAGAGGCCAGAGCTCTGATCTTCTGAGAAAAGGGGATCTGTCAGTCAAAAGGGGTTGAAATCTCTGGGAACTTACTAGAGGTGAGAAACCTGCTTAGACAATGACTGTAAGTTGACACAGTTAACTTTGAGTCACTAGAAAGCATGTTGTGTTTGTAACATTTCATAGCTCTCTCATGCTTCCTTGAAATCACTTAAACCTACGTTCTGTCATCGTAAACTTACTCTGGTTTTACTAGAAAAGCATCTCAGTGCTGTTCTATTGAACTGACGTGTGGGAATTCGGATAAACTACCAGGCTGGTGTGTGTTCTGTCTCCTTGAATGCAACAAGCTTAATGACGTCTGTGAGGGTGAAGTGGGAGGGCCTGGGCGTGGCCAGGGATATGGTTTTGGGGAGACTCAGGGCTGGAAGGGCTGTTGGGGTCCCTTTGCAGGGAGTACCCAGGCTGGTGGAAGCCAGGGTGAGACCATTGCTCTGTGAGCCTGCTGCAGGTGGCAGGGATCTGAGCCAGGCTGCGCAGGGACCCCTACTTCTCTGAGTGAACCCCCAAAGGATCACGCTGTGGCGGGTTGGGATGTCACCTGAGACACCGGGACACCATTGAGTCAGACTCTTCTGCCAGCCTGGGCCCCCTTTACCTGGACTTGCTGGGCTAGTCTACCCAGCCTCTTCCAGCCAAGCACACACAGGCAGGGCCACAGAGATCCGCTCTGAGTCCGTTCAGCTTAAGGGACTTGCCACAACACCCAGATGTCCACTCCCCCTTTGGAGTAGAAACCACACATTATATGAAATTCTCCTCTTCTCTCAGTGTGGAAGAGATTATGCAAAATTTCTCAGCCACACCCCCGTCCCCCAGTTAGAAATCACATAAACTGGGTTATATTATAAACCAGAAATAAATTTATTAACTATAACAGGTGTATTTTAAGTAGTTAAGGAGGCAGCAGACAGAACAAGGCAGATTACTAAGAAAATAAAACAGACCTTGCAAACTAAGCATAATACACTAAAGAAACTGGTTACGCGTGAGTTCTCACCCTAAATGTCATTCTAATAATCTTCTTCACAGGCCAGATGCCCTTCCAGGGTGGGTCCAGTTCTTTCCCCATGTTCATCTTAATTGTTTCCAGCAGTCATCTTGGGCTGGATAGCAGGGGAGAACTGACCACCAGGATTACCTCAGTGTGACAGGTTTGGTCACAGAGCCCATCTTGGGACTGTCACCTGATGCGCTGAAATTACTTCTGAGCCTGTTTTCCCTGCCAACCTAGGCCTCCAGAACCCTGTCTTGTTGAGCCAGACACGCTAGCCTGCTACAACACAGACCCAGGGTCTGGGCCACGCCCCCAAAGCTGCAGACCTAAACTGAAAACAGCTCAGCAAGGTACCTGTCTTCAGCGCCCAGCTCCCCAGCCCCAATGGGATCTAAACCCCAGAAAAATCTGCCTTACGCTGTATAAAATTTTATACAGTATAAATTCATATCATTCGCCCTCTTTAGCACTGAAAGAGCGATATGCACAAACTGTTTGCCCCTCCCAAGGAACAATTACTTACACTGGGTTTATTAATAAACAAAAGTGATCTTATTAAGTATAAAAAGTAGGATTTAAGTCGTTTTAAGTAATAACAGACAGAACAAAGTAAGTTACTAACTAAAATAAAACAAACACGCAAGGCGAAGCTTGTTACGCTAAGAAACTGATGGCATGTAATATCTCACCCTCAAAGATGTTCCAATAATCTTCCTTTACAGACTAGACTCATTCCTAGTCTGGGCCCCGTCCTTCCCTGATTCAGTCTTTGTTAGTTCCAGCAGACATCTTAAGTGGTAAGCAGGGGTTTTCTCATGACTGGCCATCTCCTTTGTCCTGCTCCACCCCCTTATATAGATTTGGCAAAAGGCAGTTCTTTGTCTCAGTTTGACAAAAAAAAAAAAACAGCTTCTCATGGAAAAGTACAAGGTTTAAGATGGATGCTGGTATCAGGTGACACGGTCACATGTCCCTGCAAGACCCCAGTCTCCATTACCCACAGGCTGGCTCACATGTATACAGGCAGGCTTGCAGTTAAACAAGGCCATTTGCAGCTAATTGTCCTGGTAAATGGGAGCCATCAAGTTCCTAATGCCCCATTGAGGGCCCTCACCTGCTATGACTACATCAGTAATACAAGTTCATACCTCATATTTCTAACTTCAGATATAGGAACGATACATGCATACAAATAGGGAAATCAAATTCAGTACATTATAACTTTTTCAGTGATATATTACAAGAGCATATTCCATTTATGTCATATTCATATTCCTAAGCATATTTTCATAAAGCATATGGAGTGCAATGTCACACTCACTCCTGGCCCTTAAATAAGATTTGCATAAGGTAGGAGTCCTTTGTTTCCTAATTTGACCACCCTGCCCCCCCCCCCCCCCCCCCCCCCCCCCCCGCTTCTCATGGAAAAGTACAGAATTCCAGATGGGTTCCAGCTCCGGTGATGTGGTCCCATGCTTCTGCAAGGCCCCTGTAGCCATTCTTCACAGGCTGACCCACACATTCAAAGGAAGAAGAAGCTCTTTTACAATTCATTGTCAGTGCTGATGGTCCATTAGCACTGTCTGGCTTTTCCATTGTTGTACCTGAAGTGTCAGCAGTGGGAGTGACCCAAAGCAGCAAATATGAAAAACAGATGATACACAGGTATCCTAACTTCATCTACAAAAATGATCCATGCATACGAATGGGATAATCATATTCAGTAAATCATAACCTTTCCAATGATACCCTGCAAGAGCCATCTTGCATAAACTATATTTCAGTTATGTCATAATCATGTCATAAGCATATTTTCATAAAGCATATGAAATGCCACATCACACACACTACACAAGGAAGTTCTTTGCTTTCCTTGCTGCACTGTGGTGGGGTCTAGTGATCATCTTTCCAGCCCAGGGGTGGAGGTTCCTCTCTTCATTTCCTCACAGCTTAAATTAGGCATCAGCGAGAGGCGGCAATAAAGGACCAAAGCCCCAGTGAGCCAGTTGCTGCCCAGACATGTAGCGAGAGACAGTCCCCACTCCAGAGAGATCTCCTCCCATTCTGGCTGGCATTGTGGAGGGATAGGAGTATGTGCGTGGGGGCGGGGGAGTGGCAGTGATGGGGACATAGTTGTACCCCCCCATACCTAGAGAGGGTAGCAACACTGCACAGCTCCCCAGGGGAGTAAGTTGGGGCCATTCCCTAGGCAGAGTGGAGGAACCCTTGCTCCAGACCAGTGCATCAAGGGATTTGTACGATTTATAGCCCAGTCCCTGTAGGGTGGGGTTGGGGAGGGGAAGGAACCTCTCTGGGTTTTCCTGCTCAGACTCTGGATTTTGTAGTACAGGTCGTACCTCTCTAAACCAGCACTCCCTGATCTGGCAACATCCGTTGTCTGCCATAGGTGGAGCGCGCTGGCAGTTCCCGGCCAGGAGCACAGATGTGGCCCCAGGTTCCCATCGCCAGCCCCTCTGCAGCTGCCCGGGGTCCCAGCCGCTGGCCCCAGGTCCCCCTCAGCCCCCTCTGCAGCCGCCCATGGCAGCTGCCAGGTTACTAGCCGCTGGGCTCCGCTCCTGGCCCCGACCCAGGGCTCCGCAGCCACCCCCAGCTGTGGTCCCAGCCTTACCCTGTCCACGCCCCTCACTGCCCCAGGCTGGGACCACAGCTGGGGATGGCTGCAGAGCCCGGTCAGGGCCAGGAGTGAAGCCCGGCGGCTAGGAACCTGTTGGCTGCAGAGGGGCCGGCCAATGTTGACTTCCCTTGGTCCAGCAAATTCCCTGGTTCATCACCGGTCAGGTCCTGAGAGTGCCGGACCAGGGAAGTACAACCAGTAACAGTGATATGGAATGAACCTGATCAACATTTGTTTCCTTGTACCTTACCAGGATTTCCAGTTTCCAAACCAGACACCATCTCCTGGCTGGAAGAAGGGGAGGAGCCGTGGGTCCCCGATCTCCAGGGCTGTGAGGAAAGGGAAATCCCAAGCAATCCCCACACAGGTGAGGAATCATCCAACTCAGAAACCAGTTGTTGTCTCCTTTGAGCAGACGTTACTCATGCATTTTCATCATGCCTGTCTGACCCTTCAGCCCTGTCCGTCATCTATACTTGGGGGTGGGGAGGAAGGATTGATCCCTTTCTCTCTCCTCTGGAGAAGGATATGGATGGAGCAGGATTCAGCTCTTGATAGTTCAATATCCCCAGCAGTTATTTGGATTTGTTCCCCCCTTTCCTGTTCCCCTTTCTGAGGTTCCCTCTTTCCTGGCACAGGGACTGACTCCTGTCTGGGTTCTCTCTGTGTCCCAGCAGGTGATGGGATGGTGAGCGAGAACGAGGAGGAGAATCCTCAGCAGGAAGGTCCTGAGCAAGTGGAACCACAGGGGACGGTATCGGGAAGAGATGAAGGGGACGTTTCCCAGAGTCCCAAGCAGGGAGAAGCCTGTGAGAGTCAGAGCTGCACAGAGAGTCAGCAGGGAAACCACTCAGAGGAGACACTGGTTAAATCCACTCACAGCAGAAGAGGAGTGAAGAAAGTCAAGGAAACTATTCAACAGAGAATCCCCACTGGAGAGAGACCCCACGTGTGCGGTGACTGTGGGAAAAGCTTCCGGTACAGATCAGAGCTTATTAGACATCAGAGAATCCACACATGTGAAAGACCTTACAAGTGTCCAGACTGTGGGAAAAGCTACAGACACAGGTCAACCCTTAGTGGGCATCGTACACTGCACACAGGAGAGAAGCCCTATAACTGCCCTGACTGTGGGAAAAGCTTTGGTCAGCGCTCACTCCTTATTAAACATCAGAGACTCCACAGAGGGGAGAAACCCTACAAATGCTATGAGTGCGGGAAAAGCTTCAGTCGGAACTCAAACCTCCTATCACATCACAGAACTCACACAGGAGAGAAACCCTATAACTGCCCTGACTGTGGGAAAAGCTTCAGATACTGGTCAACCCTTTTCAAGCATCAGAGAATCCACACAGGAGAGAAGCCCTATAACTGCCCTGACTGTGGAAAAAGCTTTGGTCAGTGCTCAGCCCTTATTAAACACCAGAGACTCCACAAAGGGGAGAAACCCTACAAATGCAATGAGTGTGGGAAAAACATTAGTCGGAAACACCTTCGATCACATCAGAGAATCCACACAGGAGAGAAGCCCTATAACTGCGCTGAGTGTGGGAAAAGCTTCAGGAACAGCTCAATCCTTATTCTCCATCACAGAATCCACACGGGAGAGAGACCTTATGAATGTAGTGAGTGCAGGAAAAGCTTCCGTCAGAAGAACGCCCTTCTATCACATCAGAGAACCCACACAGGAGAGAGACCCTATGAATGTCTTGAGTGTGAAAAAAGCTTTAGGAACAAGGCACACCTTATTAGACATCAGAGAACCCACACAACAGAGCGACCCTATGAATGCCTGGAGTGTGGGAAAAGCTTCCGTGAGAATTCACAATTTCTATCGCATCAGAGAATCCACACAGGAGAGAGACCCTATATCTGCCCTGACTGTGGGAAAAACTTCAGGCAGAACTCACACCTCCTATTACATCAGAGAATCCACACAGGAGAGAAACCCTATAACACCTCTGGCTGTGGGAAAAGCTTTGGTCAGCACTCACCCGTTTTTGAACATCAGGGACTCTACATGGGAGAGAAACCCTACAAATGCAGTGAGTGTGGGAAAAGCTTCACTCGGAAGTATTCCCTTCTCTTACATCAGAGAACCCACACAGGAGAGAGACCCTATAACTGCCCTCTCTGCGGGAAAAGTTTCTATGAGAGAGCAGCCCTTATTCAACATCAGAGAATCCACACGGGAGAGAAACCCTACAAATGCAATGAGTGTGGGAAAAGCTTCTGTCGGAACACATCCCTCCTCTCACATCAGAGAATCCACACAAGAGAGAAACCCTATAACTGCTCTGACTGTGGGAAAAGCTTCAATCAGAGCTCAGTTCTTATTGAACATCAGAGACTCCACATGGGAGAGAAACCCTACAAATGCAGTGGGTGTGGGAAAAGCTTCACTCGGAAGTATTCCCTTCTCTTACATCAGAGAACCCACACAGGAGAGAGACCCTATAACTGCCCTGTCTGCAGGAAAAGTTTCTATGAGAGAGCAGCCCTTATTCAACATCAGAGAATCCACACAGGAGAGAAACCATAGAAATGCAATGAGTGTGGGAAAAGCTTCTGTCGGAACACATACCTCCTATCACATTAGAGAATCCACACAGGAGAAATCCTATAATTGCCCCATCTGTGGGAAAAGCTTCAGCCACAGCTCACACCTCCAATTACATCAGAGAATCCACACAGGAGAGAGGCCCTTTAACTGCCGTGACTGCGGAAAACCTTCAGTCACAGGTCAGCCTTTGTCTCTATCTGGATAATCCACACAGGGAAGAAACCCTTTTAATGTCCAGAATGTGGGAAAAGCTTCCCTGTGAGCTCAGCCCTTACTACACAGCAGAGACTTCACAGTGGAGAAAGACCCAATGAATGTATTGACCGTGGGAAAAGCTTCAGTCAGATCTCACACATTCAACCACATGACACAACACACATGAGAGACAGACCCTACAAGTACCCTGGTTGTGGGAAATGCCTTATGTCACAGCTCAAACCTCAGAACCCATAAGAGAATCCACAAGCAACACAAACCCAAGAAGCATCCTGGCTTGCAATGGGCCAAGTAAACAACACTTTTGCCAATTCCCACAAATCTCAGAGGGTCAGACCAGATGTGGCTGGAGTGGCCATGTAACGAGGACGGCATAATTATTAAAGCAGAAAATGAAATCACTTTCCTGGAGCAGAGCTGTTTAGAACTGGGGGAGGTTTAGGCTGGATATTTGGAAAAACTCTTTCACTAGGAGGGTGGTGAAGCACTGGAATGGGTTACTTAGGGAGGTGGTGGAATCTGCATACATCCAATGAAGTGAGCTGTAGCTCACAAAAGCTTGTGCTCAAATAAATTTGTTAGTCTCTAAGGTGCCACAAGTCCTCCTTTTCCATTCTTAGAGGTTTTTAAGGCCCGGCTTGACAAAGCCCTGGCTGGGATGATTTAGTTGGGGATTGGTCCTGCTTTGAGCAGGGGGTTGGACTAGATCAGGGGTTCTCAAACTGGGGGTCGGGACCCTTCAGGGGGTCACAAGGTTATTACCTGGGGGGTCACAAGCTGCCAGCCTCCACCCCAAACCCCGCTTCGCCTCCAGCATTTATAATGGTGTTAAATATATTTAAAAGTTTTTAATTTATAAGGGGGTCGCACTCAGAGGCTTGCTATGTTGAAGGGGTCACCAGTACAAAAGTTTGAGAACCACTGGACTAGATGACCTCCTGAGGTCCCTTCCAACCCTGATAGTGTATGATTCCATGATAAGAGTCTGAGATAAGTCTTCCACGTTGTGATGGGATCTGAGTATAATTTTCAACCAGTTTTCATTGAGGTTCTCCATTGATGTTTGGTTTTATATACCTAAAATCAACCTTATTTTATATGCTCTGACTTCTCATTAAGTGTTGATAGTACTGTAGGCTGGGATCCGCCAAGGGACCTAGGTGCTGTGACACTCAGCAATGTCAAGACTAAATTTTTAGGCACCTAGAGAATCACAGGAACAACACTGGAGCAATGAAGCCTGATTTCGGGGCACTGGCTCCCTGTACAATGAATGGAGAGAGGTATGATTGACAAAAGACAGCAGACTAGGCAGGGCACTGCCTAAGCTAATCAATGGGAGATTGGCACACAGTTCTCTGGCTATGGTCCTGCTCATATTTTGCATCCATTTGTGGAATGAATTTTGTTATGTGCACTGAGGTATGTGTGGATGTGCGCCACCAGTAGAAACAAAAAACCTAGCTATAATCTATCTTTTTAAAGAGTTACCATAGGATAATTACTTCAGCCAGGACAGTTGGGCATTTTAGAACTCACAACTCAAAGAATTAAATTTAAGTGTAAGAGAGAAATAAAAGTATGAAATGCACAGACCAGTCAAAGAACTAAAACAACAGCACTTTGAAAGAATAAAATTGCAGAGAATAAATGTGCATTGCGGGAAGTACCAAGAAGTAACACCCACAACAGTAATACAAGTATGTGTTGGGAGGTGAGTGTGAAAGAGACTGTGTGTGTGATGTGTGTGTGTGTGAGAGAAAGACACTGTGTGTGTGTGAGAGACAGAGAGAGACACTCTGTGTGTGATGTGTGTGTGTGTAAGTAAGACACACTGTGTGTGTGAGAGAGAGAGATTGTGTGTGTGTGACTGTGTGTGAGTAAGACACTGTGTGTGTGAGAGAGACACTGTGTGTGTATGAGAGAGAGGGGGGAGGCAGGGACATTGTGTGTGTGAGAGAGAGAGACTGCGTGTGTGTGTGTGAGAGAGAGAGAGACACTGCGTGTGTGTGGTGTGTGTGTGAGAGACACTGCGTGTGTGTCAGAGAGAGAGGGGGAGGCAGGGACATTGTGTGTGTGTGTGTGAGAGAGAGACACTGTGTGTGAGAGAGAGAGGGAGAGAGAGACACTGTGTGTGTCTGTGTGTGTGTGCACGCGTGTGTGTGCGTGCAGGGGGAGGGTATGAGAGACGCCCTGCCCCTTTAAGCAGATCGACACTTACCAGTCTGAAGGCTGCTTGTTCAGATACAACAGCAGCCATCAGCAGCTCCGTTCCACGTGTCCCCCCCCCACCCCGCTCTGCAGAGATGGGGTACATGAGCGGGGGGAGGGGGACACCCTGACATCAGCGCCCCCACCTTCCTCCCCGGTCTGCGCAGCAAGCAGGAGGCTCCTGGGACGGGGCAGAGCGGGGCGGTAGCTGACTGACTGCTGGGGGGCTGCGCACAAGGAGGGAACACGGGTGTGTGCTAACCCTCCCCCTCTCGGCTGCCGGAACCTATCTCCGTTTGGGATTGACAAAGCGGGAAAGGTGGATGCTCCTCTGCCGCGGGGCCTGGTCCAGGCGGTGGGTTCAGACGCCAACTAAGTCTGCACAAAACAGTGAGGAAAAATCTCCTAAGAACATCACCGGACGAAGTTCCAGGGTTTGAAAATCAGGCAACGTTGTGACTAAAACTGAGGTGGTGCCGATTTCAACTGCCACGTTTGCACCAGCAACAGCCAGAGTTTCTGCTCCCACCTTGTCTGAGTGGTGCTCAGGTCACTGGAGCAGGCTTCCTAAATTGATCTTACTGCCTAAACGAGCTGCCCTTCAAATCTTTGGTTTGTGGAAATCCATTGCTTGGGGCTAATTTTCTGTTGTTGCCTTGTTTCAACTCAATTTCTAACTTTAAGAGCTACTGAGAACTGGCAACTCTGTCAGTCACTGTCTGTTACACACACACCCGCCCAGTGCTGCCTTTGCATGTGTGAGACAGCATTACCGGCTGGTGAGAGAAACATCCTGACATCTCTCTCCCTTGGGACGCCACTCTGCATGTGTGAGCGAGAACAGCCATCTTCTGAGGCTCACTTCAACCTTTGTGTTGGGTGAATACTTCTACATTGCTTTCAGCACCGTTGTGTGTTTCTAACTACAGAGTTGTCCTACTTTATACTCCAGACTAGCCTCATTCCTGTCCTGGGGTGGGAATTTCATTGGTTCCTATTTTACCTTTGCCTATTTTAAACTAGGAATTTGGGGGAGATGGTTGGGAGATGTCCAGGTAATCTCCACGCCAGAATTAAGCATAGAGTGGAAAGAAAATGAAGTAAGAGTGGATACAGCTGTAGGTAGGAGGAAGGGCAGTGTAGATACAAGTCTAATAGGTTATACTGGTAGTAAAATAACCGTGCCTAATAGGGTACAGAATGTGAGTGAGGCTAAACAGCAAAAATTAAGATGTTTGTACACTAATGCAAGGAGCCTAGGTAACAAAATGGAGGAACTAGAGTTACTGGTGCAGGAAGTGAAACCAGATATTATAGGTATAACAGAGACCTGGTGGAATAGTAGTCATGACTGGGCTACAGGTATTGAAGGGTATGTGCTGTTTAGGAAAGACCGAAATAAAGGTAAAGGTGGTGGAGTAGCACTGTATATCAATGATGAGATAGAATGTAAAGAAATAAGAAGCGATGAAATGGATATGACTGAGTCTGTCTGGGCAAAAATTAAATTGGGGAAGAAAACTATTAGAGCCTCCCCTGGGATAGTGCTTGGGGTGTGCTATAGACCGCCGGGATCTAATTTGGATATGGATAGAGCCCTTTTTAATGTTTTTAATAAAGTAAATACTAATGGAAACTGTGTGATCATGGGAGACTTTAACTTCCCAGATATAGACTGGAGGACGAGTGCTAGTAATAATAATAGGGCTCAGATTTTCCTAGATGCGATAGCTGATGGATTCCTTCAGCAAGTAGTTGCTGAACCGACTAGAGGGGATGCTATTTTAGATTTGGTCTTGGTGAGTAATGAGGACCTCATAGAGGAAATGGTTGTAGGGGATAATCTTGGCTCAAGTGATCATGAGCTAATTCAGTTCAAACTGAATGGAAGGATTAACAAAAATAAATCTGCAACTAAGGTTTTTGATTTCAAAAGGGCTGACTTTCAAAAATTAAGGAAATTAGTTAGGGAAGTGGATTGGACTGAAGAATTTATGGGTTTAAAGGTAGAGGAGGCCTGGGATTATTTTAAATTAAAGCTACAGAAGCTATCGGAAGCCTGCATCCCAAGAAAGGGGAAAAAATTCATAGGCAGGAGTTGTAGACCAAGCTGGATGAGCAAGCATCTTAGAGAGGTAATTAAGAAAAAGCAGAAAGCATATAGGGAGTGGAAGAAGGGAGGGATCAGTAAGGCAAGCTACCTTATTGAGGTCAGAATATGTAGGGATAAAGTGAGACAGGCTAAAAGTCAAGTAGAGTTGGACCTTGCAAAGGGAATTAAAACCAATAGTAAAAGGTTCTATAGTCATATAAATAGGAAGAAAACAAAGAAAGAAGAAGTGGGACCGCTAAAAACTGAGGATGGAGTGGAGGTCAAGGATAATCTAGGCATGGCCCAATATCTAAACAAATACTTTGCCTCAGTCTTTAATAAGACTAAAGAGGATCTTAGGGATAATGGTAGCATGATAAATGGGAATGAGGATATGGAGGTAGACATCACCATATCTGAGGTAGAAGCGAAACTCAAACAGCTTAATGGGACTAAATCGGGGGGCCCAGATAATCTTCATCCAAGAATATTAAAAGAATTGGCACAAGAAATTGCAAGCCCATTAGCAAGAATTTTTAATGAATCTGTAAACTCAGGGGTTGTACCGTATGATTGGAGGATTGCTAACATAGTTCCTATTTTTAAGAAAGGGAAAAAAAGTGATCCAAGTAATTATAGGCCTGTTAGTTTGACATCTGTAGTATGCAAGGTCTTGGAAAAAATTTTGAAGGAGAAGGTAGTTAAGGACATTGAAGTCAATGGTAAATGGGACAAAATACAACATGGTTTTACAAAAGGTAGATCGTGCCAAACCAACCTGATCTCCTTCTTTGAGAAAATAACAGATTTTTTAGATAAAGGAAACGCAGTGGATCTAATTTACTTAGATTTTAGTAAGGCGTTTGATACGGTGCCACATGGGGAATTATTAGTTAAATTGGATAAGATGGGCATCAATAGGAATATTGAAAGGTGGATAGGGAATTGGTTAAAGGGGAGACTACAACGGGTCCTACTGAAAGGTGAACTGTCAAGTTGGAGGGAGGTTACCAGTGGAGTTCCTCAGGGATCGGTTTTGGGACCAATCTTATTTAATCTTTTTATTACTGACCTGGGCACAAAAAGTGGGAGTGTGCTAATAAAGTTTGCAGATGATACAAAGCTGGGAGGTATTGCTAATTTAGAGAAGGACAGGGATACCCTACAGGAGGATCTGGATGACCTTGTAAACTGGAGTAATAGGAATAGGATGAAATTTAATAGTGAGAAGTGTAAGGTCATGCATTTAGGGATTAATAACAAGAATTTTAGTTATAAGCTAGGGACGCATCAACTAGAAGTAACGGAGGAGGAAAAGGACCTTGGAGTATTGGTTGATCATAGGATGACTATGAGCTGCCAATGTGATATGGCTGTGAAAAAAGCTAATGTCGTCTTGGGATGCATCAGGAGAGGTATTTCCAGTAGGGATAAGGAGGTTTTAGTACCGTTATATAAGGCACTGGTGAGACCTCACCTGGAGTACTGTGTGCAGTTCTGGTCTCCCATGTTTAAGAAGGATGAATTCAAACTGGAACAGGTACAGAGAAGGGCTACTAGGATGATCCGAGGAATGGAAAACTTGTCTTATGAAAGGAGACTCAGGGAGCTTGGCTTGTTTAGCCTAACTAAAAGAAGGCTGAGGGGAGATATGATTGCTCTCTATAAATATATCAGAGGGATAAATACCAGAGAGGGAGAGGAATTATTTAAACTCAGTACCAATGTGGACACAAGAACAAATGGATATAAACTGGCCACTAGGAAATTTAGATTAGAAATTAGACGAAGGTTTCTAACCATCAGAGGAGTGAAGTTTTGGAATAGCCTTCCGAGGGAAGTAGTGGGGGGCAAAAGATCTATCTTGCTTTAAGATTAAACTCGATAAGTTTATGGAGGAGATGGTATGATGGGATAACATGGTTTTGGTAATTAAATATTCATGGTAAATAGGCCCAATGGCCTGTGATGGGTTTTAGATGGGGTAAGATCCAAGTTACCCGGGAAAGAATTTTCTGTAGTATCTGGCTGATGAATCTTGCCCATATGCTCAGGGTTTAGCTGATCGCCATATTTGGGGTCGGGAAGGAATTTTCCTCCAGGGCAGATTGGAAGAGGCCCTGGAGGTTTTTCGCCTTCCTCTGTAGCATGGGGCACGGGTCACTTGCTGGAGGATTCTCTGCTCCTTGAGGTCTTTAAACTACAATTTGAGGACTTCAATAGCACAGATATAGGTGTGAGGTTTTTTTGTAGGAGTGGTGGGTGAAATTCTGTGGCCTGCGTTGTGCAGGAGGTCAGACTAGATGATCATAATGGTCCCTTCTGACCTAAATATCTATGAATCTATGAATCTATTTTAAATAACAAAAGCAGGGTACTTTGAGGTAGTTCTCTTTCTGTATTTGAGCAACAGCGTGTTCAGCCGATGATGTATGGCATTGCCTTTAATAAAAAATAACCAGTGTAATAATGGCCATATTAGCTTTTGTGTGGTTGGCCCTCCTTTCAGTTGTATTATCTTAGCCAAAATATCCAGTTTCCTCTAACTTGGTTTTTATTTCAAAAGTTGTAATACCAAGTTGCATTAGAGTTGCTCTAATCTAATCACGTCATTGAGCTTATTCTTGGTTACCGGAAACTGTTTCTTCATAAAGGTCCGCTGTTGAATTATTTTCATAATGCTTAGCTACTAGTTCATCTTAATTAGCATAATACAACCTGTCGATGCTGTTAGGAGACACTCACGGATCACACGCAGTTTTTTGAATGTTAAACCCAATTTTATACCACTCGTCCATTCAGTGTAGCTAACCAACCTTTTTTTCATTTACATTGTATTTTAGAATGTCATGTTTAGTTAGGGGGTTAAGTTTTGCTACATTGTATCACTTGTTTTATTTCCCTTTTTTATCTGGTGTATCTTGTTTGCATACATCTTGTTGATTTAATTGATTAGTGGTTTCTTAATTGGCAAACCAGTTGATTACTGAAATAAACATTTCTCTATTTCAAATCCAAGTTCAATTGTTTATTTTTGGACTTCCCTTAATGCACAGGAAAAAGAATCCTTGGTAAACGTTTGTGGTTACTTCCTTAATGCATTAATAACCATAATCAGTAATTCCATGTTTTCATTTGCTTTCCTTGAACCACTCAGATAAGAAGCAATTAATAATTCCACCTAATTCTTGAATCTCCTAATTATCAGTTTTGATAATTGTATCATTCTGTTTGTAAATTTACTTTGAGTATTATCTGGTGTTCAACCCCTTTGTACCTCACACTCCTGTCATTCTGGGAAACCGTCTGCATTGGGTCACTGGGACAGGAGAAAGGAGCTGCTTAACTCTACTCTGAGTCATTGCAGATTTGCACTGAAATGGGCATTTGGAAGGCTGAAAGGAAGGAGGAGGAGCCTCCTGTGATGCTGCTTCCCATATTTTTCATAGTAATATTATGATATAGTTGTGTCATAATCATAACATATTTTATGCAAGCCGGGCCATGTTGAGGTAGCATCATAAAGGTTATGATTTACTGAATATGATTATCCTCTTTGTATTCATGTATCTGTGATGGGTTGGATCACAGAGACCCCCTTAGGACTGCCACCTGATGTGTTGAGACTACCTCTGAACCTGTTTTCCCTGTGTAGCTCAGGATTTCAGAACCTTGCCTTGTTTGAGCCAGACACTCTACAAACCCAGATCCAGATCTGAACCACATCCCCGAAAAGCTGCAGGCTTAACTGAAAACAGCTTAAGAAGTGTTCCTGTCTCCAACACTCAGATGCCTAGCTCCCAGTGGGGTCCAAACCCCAAATAAATCCGTTTTACCCTGTATAAAGCTTATACAGCGTAAACTCATAAGTTGTTTGCCCTCTATAACACTGATAGAGAGAGATGCACAGCTGTTTGCCTCCCCCCCCCAGGTATAATACATACTCTGGGTTAATTAATAAGTAAAAAGTGATTTTATTAAATACAAAAAGTAGGATTTAAGTGGTTCCAAGTAATAACAGACAGAACAAAGTGAATTACCAAGCAAAATAAAATAAAACATGCACGTCTATGCCTAATACAGTAAGAAAGTGATTACAGATGAAATCTCACCCTCAAAGATGTTCCAGTAAGCTTCTTTTACAGACTAGCCTCCTTCTAGTCTGGGTCCAGCAATCACTCCCACCCCTGTGGTTACTGTCCTTTGTTCTAGTCTCTTTCAGGTAACCTTTGGGGGTGGAGAGGCTAACTCTTGAGCCAGCTGAAGACAAAATGGAGGGGTCTCCAGGGGCTTAAATAGACTTTCTCTTGTGGGTGGAGACCTCCTCCTCCCTCCTATCCAGAATTCAGCTCCAAGATGGAGTTTTGGAGTCACCTGGGCAAGTCACATGTCTATGCATGACTGAGTTCCTTACCAGCCAGGCCACATTCCTGGGAAAACCCAGATGTGGATTCGTGTCTCCAAGTTCATTGCTGGCTTAAGTGTTTCTTGATTGGGCACTTACTGAGAATAGTCTTTTCTCAGGAAGCTGACCAACTGTTTCACTGAGGCTACTTAAAATTAAACAAGTACACAGCCAATTTTCATAACTTCAAATACAAAAATGACACATGCATACAAATAGAAAGAATAGATTCAGTAGATCATAATGACAGGTTTCAGAGTAGCAGCCGTGTTAGTCTGTATTCGCAAAAAAGAAAAGGAGTACTTGTGGCACCTTAGAGACGAACCAATTTATTTGAGCATAAGCTTTCGTGAGCTACAGCATCCGATGAAGTGAGCTGTAGCTCACAAAAGCTTATGCTCAAATAAATTGGTTCGTCTCTAAGGTGCCACAAGTCCTCCTTTTCTTTTTAGTAGATCATAACCTAACCCTAACTCATCCACCCAACATGGCAGCGCCCAGCAATCTCTGGAAGCAGGGGCATGTGCAGGAATTTAAATTTTACTGCTTTGGGGTGGGGCATATTGGCGAAGGATGTGAAACTCCTCTGGGGAGGGGGAGAGCAAACTGCTCCAGCAATGGGGCCTGGCGAGGGGCACAAAAGTCCGCAGGCTCCTGGGCTGTGGCAGGGAGAGTGCGAGAGCTCCTCTCCCCTGGGGCTGTGCCAGGGACAGTGAACTTTCCCAGCCCCGGGGCTGCAGTGGGCAGAGGGAACTCCTCTGGCTCCTGGGCTGCAAAGGGGGGATTGAACCTGGCTCATCCAGGTCCAAGCTGAGCTCTCTAACCCAGAAGAGCTACACGGTGGGCACCATCTTTGCCTCCGCTGGCCACTGTGTGTGGGGTGAGGAGACTCCGAACTTGTTCTCACAAGGAACAGCTGAGGCACCAGGGCCACCTGCTCCAGGAGAAGGGTTCCTGGCTTGTCATCACAAAATGTGGTGTGCATCCCATTCTTAGGTGCATTCCTCTCCCTGCTCATTGCACACTCAGCCTGAGCATCACAATGCCTCAGGCCCTGGTGGGACCAGGTCTGGGTCCTTTAGCCCAAAATGTCACCACTCTCTCTGGTTGACGGCTCTTCTCCAAAACCAGAAATGTTTGCACCCCCAGCCCTTACCTGTACTACACACAGAGAAGTGTGTCCATGGTAACAGTGACACCCCTGTGCAGTGTGTTGGTGTGTGTGGTGGGAGAGGTTGGCAGAGACAACTTGCCCCTGGAGGGTTAGGGTGTGTGGGGAAGGAGTGTAGGGAGATTTTCTTTGCAGCAGACTGTAACAACATCACAGCACCTCCCAGCACCCTATGTGTGTGGCCTGTTAATTAGGGTTGGTCACACTTTATACAAGATAATAGCAAGATATTTTAGATTGTTGAGAAGTATTGTAGAGGTTAAGTTACAAGTTGTATTATGTGCCTTGTTATAACAAAGAAAGTATGTTCTCTGTAAATGTTCTCTGTATGTTCTCTGTTTGCATGAATGCGGAGAGTACGTAAAGGGAAAAAGATAAGCATGAAGGCCATCATTAACACCAGATGGTCAAGGGAGGAGTGGAGAGACTTGAAGACATCAGGAGCTTATTGCAAAACATCCATGCCTAACAAAGGGCAATATTGATGACCCTGAAACTAAAAGTAAATGCCCACAAAGATAAAATAATGTGGATGTCGAGACCCTGACCCTTCCCATCCTGGAAATGTTGTCCCTCCCCCTTCCCCCCAATTGGGATGCTGGCAAAAGGGCTGATCACAGGACTGATTACAACCTGACTGTGCAAGACCCTTAGGGTATGTCTACACTACGGAATAAGGTCGAATTTATAGAAGTCGGTTTTTTAGAAATCGGTTTTATATATTCAAGTGTGTGTGTCCCCACAGAAGTGCATTAAGTGCATTAACTCGGCGGAGTGCTTCCACAGTACCGAGGCTAGAGTCGACTTCCGGAGCGTTGCACTGTGGGTAGCTATCCCACAGTTCCCGCAGTCTCCGCTGCCCATTGGAATTCTGGGTTGAGATCCCAATGCCTGATGGGGCTGAAACATTGTTGCGGGTGGTTCTGGGTACATATCGTCAGTCCCCCCTTCCCTCCCTCCCTCCGTGAAAGCAAGGGCAGACAATCGTTTCGCGCCTTTTTTCCTGAGTTACCTGTGCGGACGCCATACCACCGCAAGCATGGAGCCCGCTCAGGTAACCGTCACCGTATGTCTCCTGGGTGCTGGCAGACGCGGTTCTGCATTGCTACACAGTAGCAGCAACCCCTTGCCTTGTGGCAGCAGACGGTACAATACGACTGGTAGCCGTCCTCGTCATGTCCGAGGTGCTCCTGGCCACGTCGGCTGGGAGCGCCTGGGCAGACATGGGCTCAGGGACTAAATTTTTGGTGACTTGACCAGGTCATTCTCTTAAGTCCGGCAGTCAGTCCTATTGAACCATCTTATGGTGAGTAGGTAGGCAATATGTCCTTCTGCACCGTCTGCTGCCAGCCAAAGATGTAAAAGATAGATGGAGTGGATCAAAACAAGAAATAAACCGGATTTGTTTTGTACTCATTTGCCTCTTCCCCTGTCTAGGGGACTCATTCCTCTAGGTCACACTGCAGTCACTCACAGAGAAGGTGCAGCGAGCTAAATCTAGCCATGTATCAATCAGAGGCCAGGCTAACCTCCTTGTTCCAATAAGAACAATAACTTAGGTGCACCATTTCTTATTGGAACCCTCCGTGAAGTCAACCCTGTAACCCCTCCCTGCGTCAGAGCAACGGCAAACAATCGTGCATCTGAGTTGAGAGTGCTGTCCAGAGCAGTCACAATGGAGCACTCTGATTGGGCTAAAACATTGTCGCGGGTGGTTCTGGGTACATATTGTCCGGCCCCCGTTCCCTCCCTCCCTCCGTGAAGGCAAGGGCAGACAATCGTTTCGCGCCTTTTTTCCTGAGTTACCTGTGCGGACGCCATACCACCGCAAGCATGGAGCCCGCTCAGGTAACCGTCACCGTATGTCTCCTGGGTGCTGGCAGACGCGGTATGGCATTGCTACACAGTAGCAGCAACCCATTGCCTTCTGGCAGCAGATGGTACAGTACGACTGGTAGCCGTTCTCGTCATGTCCGAGGTGCTCCTGGTCGCCTGTGTGAGGTCGATCAGGAGCGCCTGGGCAGACATGGGCGCAGGGACTAAATTTTTAGTGACTTGACCAGGTCATTCTCTTTAGTCCTGCAGTCAGTCCTATTGAACCGTCTTATGGTGAGCAGGCAGGCAATATGGATTGCTTAGCAGTCCTATTGTACCGTCTTCTGCCGAGCAGCCATGAGATGTGGATGGCATGCAGTCCTTCTGCACCGTCTGCTGCTAGCCAAAGATGTAAAAGATAGATGGAGTGGATCAAAACAAGAAATAAACCGGATTTGTTTTGTACTCATTTGCCTCTTCCCCTGTCTAGGGGACTCATTCCTCTAGGTCACACTGCAGTCACTCACAGAGAAGGTGCAGCGAGCTAAATCTAGCCATGTATCAATCAGAGGCCACGCTAACCTCCTTGTTCCAATAAGAACAATAACTTAGGTGCACCATTTCTTATTGGAACCCTCCGTGAAGTCAACCCTGTAAGCCGTGTCCTCAGTCGCCCCTCCCTGCGTCAGAGCAACGGCAAATAATCGTGCATCTGAGTTGAGAGTGCTGTCCAGAACAGTCACAATGGAGCACTCTGATTGGGCTAAAACATTGTCGCGGATGGTTCTGGGTACATATTGTCCGGCCCCCGTTCCCTCCCTCCCTCCGTGAAGGCAAGGGCAGACAATCGTTTCGCGCCTTTTTTCCTGAGTTACCTGTGCGGACGCCATACCACCGCAAGCATGGAGCCCGCTCAGGTAACCGTCACCGTATGTCTCCTGGGTGCTGGAAGACGTGGTACGGCATTGCTACACAGTAGCAGCAACCCATTGCCTTCTGGCAGCAGACGGTGCAGTATGACTGGTAGCCGTCCTCGTCGTGTCCGAGGTGCTCCTGGCCACGTCGGCTGGGAGCGCCTGGGCAGACATGGGCGCAGGGACTAAATTTTTGGTCACTTGACCAGGTCATTCTCTTTAGTCCTGCAGTCAGTCCTATTGAACCGTCTTATGGTGATCAGGCAGGCAATACGGATTGCTAGCAGTCGTATTGTACCGTCTTCTGCCGGGCAGGCAAGAGATGACGATGGCTAGCAATCGTATTGTACCATCTTCTGCCAGGCAGGCAAGAGATGAGGATGGCTAGCAGTCATATTGCACCATCTTCTGCCAGGCAGGCAAGAGATGAGGATGGCTAGCAGTCGTACTGTACCATCTTCTGCCGAGCAGCCATGAGATGTGGATGGCATGCAGTCCTTCTGCACCGTCTGCTGCCAGCCAAAGATGTAAAAGATAGATGGAGTGGATCGAAACAAGAAATAGACCAGATTTGTTTTGTACTCATTTGCCTCTTCCCCTGTCTAGGGGACTCATTCCTCTAGGTCACACTGCAGTCACTCACAGAGAAGGTGCAGCGAGCTAAATCTAGCCATGTATCAATCAGAGGCCACGCTAACCTCCTTGTTCCAATAAGAACAGTAACTTAGGTGCACCATTTCTTATTGGAACCCTCCATGAACTCCTGCCTGAACTACTCCTTGATTTAAAGCCACCCCCTTTGTGGATTTTAGCTCCCTGAAGCCAACCCTGTAAGCCGTGTCGTCAGTCGCCCCTCCCTCCGTCAGAGCAACGGCAGACAATCATTCCGCGCCTTTTTTCTGTGCGGACGCCATACCAAGGCAAGCATGGAGTCCGCTCAGCTCACTTTGGCAATTAGGAGCACATTAAACACCACACGCATTATCCAGCAGTATATGCAGCACCAGAACCTGGCAAAGCGCTACCGGGCGAGGAGGCGACGTCAGCGCGGTCACGTGAGTGATCAGGACATGGACACAGATTTCTCTGAAAGCATGGGCCCTGCCAATGCATGCATCATGGTGCTAATGGGGCAGGTTCATGCTGTGGAACGCCGATTCTGGGCTCGGGAAACAAGCACAGACTGGTGGGACCGCATAGTGTTGCAGGTCTGGGACGATTCCCAGTGGCTGCGAAACTTTCGCATGCGTAAGGGCACTTTCATGGAACTCTGTGACTTGCTTTCCCCTGCCCTGAAGCGCATGAATACCAAGATGAGAGCAGCCCTCACAGTTGAGAAGCGAGTGGCGATAGCCCTGTGGAAGCTTGCAACGCCAGACAGCTACCGGTCAGTTGGGAATCAATTTGGAGTGGGCAAATCTACTGTTGGGGCTGCTGTGATGCAAGTAGCCCACGCAATCAAAGATCTGCTGATATCAAGGGTAGTGACCCTGGGAAATGTGCAGGTCATAGTGGATGGCTTTGCTGCAATGGGATTCCCTAACTGTGGTGGGGCCATAGACGGAACCCATATCCCTATCTTGGCACCGGAGCACCAAGCCGGCAAGTACATAAACCGCAAGGGGTACTTTTCAATAGTGCTGCAAGCTCTGGTGGATCACAAGGGACGTTTCACCAACATCAACGTGGGATGGCCGGGAAAGGTACATGACGCTCGCATCTTCAGGAACTCTGGTCTGTTTCAAAAGCTGCAAGAAGGGACTTTATTCCCAGACCAGAAAATAACTGTTGGGGATGTTGAAATGCCTATATGTATCCTTGGGGACCCAGCCTACCCCTTAATGCCATGGCTCATGAAGCCATACACAGGCAGCCTGGACAGTAGTCAGGAGCTGTTCAACTACAGGCTGAGCAAGTGCAGAATGGTGGTAGAATGTGCATTTGGACGTTTAAAGGCGCACTGGCGCAGTTTACTGACTCGCTTAGACCTCAGCGAAACCAATATTCCCACTGTTATTACTGCTTGCTGTGTGCTCCACAATATCTGTGAGAGTAAGGGGGAGACGTTTATGGCGGGGTGGGAGGTTGAGGCAAATCGCCTGGCTGCTGGTTACACGCAGCCAGACACCAGGGCGGTTAGAAGAGCACAGGAGGGCGTGGTACGCATCAGAGAGGCTTTGAAAACCAGTTTCATGACTGGCCAGGCTACGGTGTGAAAGTTCTGTTTGTTTCTCCTTGATGAAACCCCCCGCCCCTTGGTTCACTCTACTTCCCTGTAAGCTAACCACCCTCCCCTCCTCCCTTCGATCACCGCTTGCAGAGGCAATAAAGTCATTGTTGCTTCACATTCATGCATTCTTCATTCATTCATCACACAAACAGGGGGATGACTACCAAGGTAGCCCAGGAGGGGTGGTGGAGGAGGGAAGGAAAATGCCACACAGCACTTTAAAAGTTTACAACTTTAAAATTTATTGAATGACAGCCTTCTTTTTTTGGGGCAATCCTCTGTGGTGGAGTGGCTGGTTGGCCGGAGGCCCCCCCACCGCGTTCTTGGGCGTCTGGGTGTGGAGGCTATGGAACTTGGGGAGGAGGGCGGTTGGTTACACAGGGGCTGTAGTGGCAGTCTGTTCTCCAGCTGCCTTTGCTGCAGCTCAACCATACACTGGAGCATACTGGTTTGGTCCTCCAGCAGCCTCAGCATTGAATCCTGCCTCCTCTCATCACGCTGCCGCCACATTCGAGCTTCAGCCCTCTCTTCAGCCCGCCACTTACTCTCTTCAGCCCGCCACCTCTCCTCCCAGTCATTTTGTGCTTTCCTGCAGTCTGACATTATTTGCCTCCACGCATTCGTCTGTGCTCTGTCAGTGTGGGAGGACAGCATCAGCTCGGAGAACATTTCATCTCGAGTGCGTTTTTTTTTTCTTTCTAATCTTCACTAGCCTCTGGGAAGGAGAAGATCCTGTGATCGTTGAAACACATGCAGCTGGTGGAGAAAAAAAAAGGGACAGCGGTATTTAAAAAGACACATTTTATAAAACACTGGCTACACTCTTTCAGGGTAAACCTTGCTGTTAACATTACATACATAGCACATGTGCTTTCGTTACAAGGTCGCATTTTGCCTCCCCCCACCGCATGGCTACCCCCTCCACCCTCCCCCCTCCCTGTGGCTAACAGCGGGGAACATTTCTGTTCAGCCGCAGGCAAACAGCCCAGCAGGAATGGGCTCCTCTGAGTGTCCCCTGAAGAAAAGCACCCTATTTCAACCAGGTGACCATGGATTATATCTCACTCTCCTGAGGATAACACAGAGAGAGAAAGAACGGATGTTGCTTGAACGCCAGCAAACATACACTGCAATGCTTTGTTGTACAATGATTCCCGAGTACATGTTACTGGCCTGGAGTGGTAAAGTGTCCTACCATGAAGGACGCAATAAGTCTGCCCTCCCCAGAAACCTTTTGCAAAGGCTTTGGGAGTATATCCAGGAGAGCCGCGAATGCCAGGGCAAAGTAATCCTTTCACATGCTTGCTTTTACACTATGTATAGTATTTTAAAAGGTACACTCACCGGAGGTCCCTTCTCCGCCTGCTGGGTCCAGGAGGCAGCCTTGGGTGGGTTCGGGGGGTACTGGCTCCAGGTCCAGGGTGAGAAACAGTTCCTGGCTGTCGGGAAAACCGGTTTCTCCGCTTGCTTGCTGTGAGCTATCTACAACCTCCTCCTCCTCATCATCTTCTTCGTCCCCAAAACCTGCTTCCGTATTGCCTCTATCTCCATTGAAGGAGTCAAACAACACGGCTGGGGTAGTGGTGGCTGAACCCCCTAAAATGGCATGCAGCTCATCATAGAAGCGGCATGTTTGGGGCTCTGACCCGGAGCGGCCGTTCGCCTCTCTGGTTTTCTGGTAGGCTTGCCTCAGCTCCTTCAGTTTCACATGGCACTGCTTCGGGTCCCTGTTATGGCCTCTGTCCTTCATGCCCTGGGAGATTTTGACAAAGGTTTTGGCATTTCGAAAACTGGAACGGAGTTCTGATAGCACGGATTCCTCTCCCCACACAGCGATCAGATCCTGTACCTCCCGTTCGGTCCATGCTGGAGCTCTTTTGCGATTCTGAGACTCCATCATGGTCACCTCTGCTGATGAGCTCTGCATGGTCACCTGCAGCTTGCCACGCTGGCCAAACAGGAAATGAGATTCAAAAGTTCGCGGTTCTTTTCCTGTCTACCTGGCCAGTGCATCTGAGTTGAGAGTGCTGTCCAGAGCGGTCAAAATGGAGCACTCTGGGATAGCTCCCGGAGGCCAATACCGTCGAATTGTGTCCACAGTACCCCAAATTCGACCCGGCAAGGCCGATTTAAGCGCTAATCCACTTGTCAGGGGTGGAGTAAGGAAATCGATTTTAAGAGCCCTTTAAATCGAAATAAATGGCTTCATCGTGTGGACAGGTACGGGTTTACATCGATTTAACACTGCTAAATTCGACCTAAAGTCCTAGTGTAGACCAGGGCTTAGATGCTAATGGAAGGGGAAGGTGCACCAGGCAGCATAGGAAGGCAAGTTGGGCCAGTGGTTTGGGGATTTAATATTTCTGGGAACTAAACGGTTCAGATCTTAAAGTCTCTGGTGCCAATGTCATTTTGAGCACTCTGGGGTCAGGCAGTGGGAAGCACAGCAGGCTGAGAAAGCGCCAGCTCTCATCCACCCAACATGGCAGCGCCCCGCAAGTCTCTGGAAAAAGTTATTAAATTCCTCTGTACAGCTGTACTGCAATACAGCACGTAACGCGGCGTGGTGGAGCTCCCGTCTGCAGCAGTGTTAGGCTGGGTCTGCTCCTGGGTTTCAGGCACTTCACCACGACCCAGCATCCCAGCTCAAACAGGCAGAGATACACGGGCTCTTTGGCAAAACCGTCTCCCAGTCAGTATCTAGGGTCACTGCCCAGACACTTCCTATGCCAAGGTTTGGTGGTGGCACCCCCAGTTCAGCTCCTCATACTAGGGCAGGCCCTGGGAGCATGGCCGTAGGTCCTGTTCTCCTCCCTTGTGTTCTGGTTGCTCTGCCAGAGCTCCCTTCTTCCTGGTCTAGTACCAGGCAGTGTCCCAGGAGTGACTTCTCTTTCATTTGCTCTTCCAGTCGCTCATAGAGCCAGGCATTCGGTGACTTGTTCAGATGAACTGTGCGTGGTCCTCTCCCCAGAGGAGAGTCAAAGGATTGTCACTCAAGCAGTAATTCTTCAAACACAAAATAACGTTTGTTTAAAGGAAATATTTAGTCACGAGGTATTTAATAATCAGAGAAAGAACGGGCTATGATACACGACTCCTAGCAAAAAACAGTTTCATTGCATTTTGAAATCATAGTAAGGCAATGCAATAGACTACACAAACCACAAAACAGACACAGTGTTGCATAATACAGTACACACAGACCCTTCATATATATATATATATAAAGCCTTAATCCAATGTTACAACACAGTACACAACCTATTACAATACAATAGATTAATCCCCTGTACATATGGATAAAGTTACATTACAATATGACCCATTAAAAGGACATGACTGAGGACATTCCACAAGTGGTGATCGGTCACTTGGGGGAATGCAGGTGGTGGCTTTCATCCAACTTTATTGACAATTGTACCTGTGCATTCCTTATATTTAAAAATCATTAAACTGACTGTCCATCGTCTCAATCCCTCTGACCCGTCTGCTGGTTTTTCTGCTCAGTCAAAATGATTTCAGCTCTTTGATGGATTCCTCTGCCTGCTTCTTCAATCTCTGTTTTCTGCTCTACTCCGCCCGATCTGCTCCAACTGCTAACCACCCTCACACACTCTCAAGTCTATCAGCTCTCTGCCTTATGTATGATTTTTGACCCTCTCTGATTGGTTGCTCTTTCAATGCCAATAATTAGCCTAGTTGTCTCCAGGTGGGGTGATACCTCTTCAGACATTCAGCTTGACCTGTCAGTCCTGCTGGAGCTACTTGAGAACCTCCTCCTCACCTGACTGACTCCTTTCTGGTATTTGGAACGAAGTTAATCTCACCGGCCAATGGGAGCTGTGGGGGCGGTGCTTGCAGTCACAGGCAGCGCACGGAGACCCACTGCCCCCCTCCTCCCAAGGGGAGTGCCAGCAGCCGGCCGCTTCTGGGTGCGGCGTGGGGCCACGGCAGGCAGGCAGCCTGCCTGAGCCCTGCTACACCCCCAGCCGGGAGCCACCTGTGATAAACGTCTCCTGACCAGAGCCTGCACCTCACACCCCCTCCTGCACCCTAATCCCCTGCCCCAGGTCAGAACGCTCTCCTGCACCCAAACTCCCTCCCAGACCCTGCACCCCAATCCCTGCCTCAGCCCAGAGCCCCCTCCTGCACCCAAACTCCCTCCTAGACCCGGCACCCGCACCCCTCACTCCTGCACCCCAACCCCCTGCCCCAGACTCAGCCAATGCACGCTCCACAGTTGAGAATGTTACATGGATTGTGACAATCCCCCCTGCCATATAACACGTCCTTGGGTATGCATCCATCTTCCAACCTACTCGGCGCAACCAGCGCGGTCGTCTTTGCTTGAGCTGGGCAATCACACTTGCTAATTTGCCCTTTGAAGAATCTCTGAGTTGGTGACTTCATCTTGCTATTTGGTGTTGAGTATGCGGCGTAAACAATGTAAGTGGAAACTCTTTAACCTTTTCTCCTGATGAGCATAAGCTGTCCATGTTTTCCCACCATACATGGGAGTGCTGAGGATGCAGGATTCGTACACTAGCATTTGGTCTTGATGGTCAGCTTTGAGTTGTTCCATGCTCTTTTAGTTAGTCTGCTAAAGGTGGCGGCGGCCTTTCCAATGTGAACATTTCTTCATCCAGTGAGAGGTTGGTGGTCACTGTTGAACCTAAATAGCTGAACTTTTGGACTACGTCTAGCTGGTTTGCTTTTAAGGTGAAGGATCTTGTGGAGCCCCCTGTCCTAATACAACTGTTTTCTTAATGCTGATGGTGAGAGCAAATGCCTGACAGGCACTTGAAAGGCGGTCCATGAGTTCTTGTGGTAGATCTTCATCATGAGCTGTAAGGGCAGCAGCATCAGCTAATAGAAGTTCCCTGATTATCACCTCTTTGACTTTGGTCTTTGACTTAAGTTGGGACAGGCTGAAGAGTTTCCCATCTGATCTTGTGTGGAAATACACTCCATCTTTCATGCCCTTAAACGCACAGTTTAAGAGTACTGAGAAGAAGATTCCAAAGAGTGTAAGGGCAAGAACACATCCTTGCTTCACTCCGCTTTTCATCTCACAGCTGTCCGAAGTGGACCCGTCAAACTAAACAGTTGCCCTTGCTCTCATGTTGTTGTGGAATGAGCGTATAAGCCATTACAGGGTTGGTGGGCATCCTATCTTTCCTAGTATTGTAAATAGACCGGCTCTGCTGACTGTGATGAATGCTTTGGTTAGGTTCACCACCAAACCGGCAACCCTAGCAATTCACAGACAATCCACTCTGCTCTGTTCCAACCTCCTTGGGCCCTGCCCACTGGTAAGAAAAGAAAAGAAAAACAGGGCTGGAAGATGGTGCCCAAACCCCTTGTCCTGGGAGAGATGGCCACAGACTGGGAGACGTTTGCCGAAGGAAGGGAGGAGGAGGCGGCAAAAGAATGTGGTGTAGAGAGTTCTGCAGCCAAGCAGCATCAGGGAGTGTGGCGAGGGAAGGCAAAAGCCTACAGCACCCAGTAGGTCTCCCACCCAAGGACTAACCAGGCCTGACCCTGCTTCGCTTCCAAGATCAGACGAGATCAGACATGTTCAGGGTGGTACGGCCGTAGACGCTGCTGCTTGCCGCTTTGCCGCTCTTTAAGTGAGTCCACAGCCTGCGCCTGCCTCCATCACACAACAAACGCCGCCTCCCTCCTACCAGCTCTCACCCGCCTGCCTCCCCACCCCATCGCCCCCACCCCGCCCGCACCACGCTCCGCAGCCCCCACCCCTGGCCTGCCCACACAGCTACACCTCCTCCCCATCCCGCCCCGCCCACACCACGCTCCACAGCCCCTACCCCTGGCCTGCCCATGTCAGCCACGCCTCCTCCCCTCCCCACACTCCACAGCCCCCACCCCTGGCCTGCCCACACAGCTACACCTCCTCCCCATCCCGCCCCGCCCACACCACGCTCCACAGCCCCCACCCCTGGCCTGCCCACACAGCTACGCCTCCTCCCCTCCCCACACTCCACAGCCCCCACCCCTGGCCTGTCCACGCCAGCCACGCCTCCTCCCCTCCCCACGCTCCACAGCCCCCACCGCTGGCCTGTCCACGCCAGATACGCCTCCTCCCCACCCCGCCCACACCACATTCCACAGCCCCCACCCCTGGCCTGCCCACACAGCTACGCCTCCTCCCCATCCCGCCCCGCCCACACCACTCTCCACAGCCCCCACCCCTTGCCTGCCCACGCCAGATACGCCTCCTCCCCACCCCGCCCACACCACGCTCCGCAGCCGCCACCCCTGACCTGCCCACGCTAGCTATGCCTCCACCCCACCCCACCCGCCCCACACTCCACAGCCCCCACCCCTGGCCTGCCCACACAGCTACGCCTCCTCCCAACCCCACCCCGCCCACACCACGCTCCACAGCCCCCACCCCTGGCCTGTCCACACCAGCCACGCCTCCTCCCCTCCCCACGCTCCACAGCCCCCACCCCTGACCTGCCCACACAGCTACACCTCCTCCCCTCCCTACGCTCCACAGCCCCCACCCCTGGCCTGCCCGTGCCAGCTACGCCTCCACCCCACCCCGCCCGCTCCACACTCCACAGCCCCCACCCCTGGCCTGCCCATGCCAGCTACGCCTCCACCCCATCCCGCCCGCTCCACACTCCACAGCCCCCACCCCTGGCCTGCCCACACCAGTTACGCCTCTTCCCCTCCCCGCCCCAAACACCCCCCCCCAGTGAATCCCGCCCTCCCTTCCACGGCCTGCGGCGCTGGGGCTGAGCTCCGGGGTGTGATACCGGCCCAGGCCGCTGCTGCCTCTGTGTGAGAGCCGGCCCCCCTCGGGCTCTGCCTGCCCCCCAGACCCCGCCCCCTGAAACCCCTCCAACAGTCACTGCCCGAGGGGAAGGGAGAGGAAAAGCCCCGTCCCGCCTCTGCCTGGTGCCCGCTGCTGGGGGGACGCGCTGCCCAGGGGGGGTCCCCACAGGTCGCTGGGGGCTGGGGGTCTGCTAGGGGTCGGGGGGGTCCGGGGCTCCTCACAGGTTGGGGGGGTGTCCGGGGGGTCCGCTAGCGGTCGGGGGAGTCCCCACAGGTCGGGGGGTCGGAGAAGGGATAGGGGTCGGAGGGGGTCCAGGGGTCCCCACAGCGGGTCCTTGGCCCTGCTCCGCCGTCAGCTCCGGGCAGGCGGCTGTGCAGCGTCTGTCTGCGGGGCTGACGGCTCGGAGCCGATATGGCCCTGCTCAGGTCACTGGCAGGCTGCTCCCGGTGACTGGTCTCGGAGGTTGGGGGGACACACGGCTCGCCCCTGTTTGGAAAGCATTCTGGGAGGAAGGGAGAGAAATGACCCTTTAATACTTCGAAAATGATCCAGTTTTGAAGAGCTCCAGCCTCCTTGGGCTGCACGTGTGATGGAGAGATCCCAGGGAGCCCCTCTCCTCTCTGTAGCCCAGTCAATCTCTGTTTCCGAGGGTACCCAGCCTGGTTGTTTGCCAGTCAATCACACTTATTTACTGACTTAAGTGCCAGCCCTGCAAATATTGACACACATGGTGTGTGTGAGCATGAGTGGCCCCCTGCCCTTCACTCCCTGTAGATATTGGTGAGGATTTAAAACGGCCTTAGTTGATTTTGGGGTGCTGGGAGGGGTTGTGTCTGTGCTGTGTTACAGGACCATGTCCTTACATACCGGAGCCTATATAGGGTGACCAGATGTCCCGATTTGTTAGGGACAGTCCCGCTATTTGGGACTTTTTTCTTATATGGGCACCTATTACCCCCCACCCCCTGTCCCGATTCTCACACTTTCTATCCGGTCATCCTTAGCCCATAGCTAATGTTCTCGATCTGTATTCAGGTAGCTGAATAAATGCTCTGACTGGCAGCCGTGCTGGGCACCTGATGGTGACCCTCATGTCTCAGGCTCGGCATGTTTCAAACTCAGGCCACTTATTGAGAGAACTGAGCGTGGCTCTAAGAACCGAACATTAGGTTGCTGTTTTTGAAAACTCGGGTCAAGCCTTTCACCAGTATGGCAGAGTCTAGAACGTCTGTCTGTAGGGGACAAACCCAGGAAGAACTGGGATATAAAATGGACTAAAAGCCCTTCTGAAACATCCTCAATTACCTTCTCATCCTGCCAGGCTGCAAAATAACATCCATATTGTGCTACAGATCTGCCCATCCTTCCAAGGGACAGGGAAGAGAAATGGCTTCCCTGGAGCCCGTGACGTTTGAGGAGGTGGCTGAGTATTTCTCCAAGGAGGAATGGGCCCTGCTGGACCTCACTCAGAGAGCCCTCTACAAGGAAGTCATGCAGGAGAGTTATGAGATTGTGACCTGGCGGGGTAAGGATTCCTGTCCCCTCAGGTATTAGAAGTTGGGTGGTCTTTGGAGCAAAGGGGTCAGATTCTGTGCAGTTTCTTTAACTAGTCCCTCAGATTTCAGGGGGAATCAGATCTGATTTCAGGGGGATCAGATCTTGTGTGCAAGAGACTGTCCCCTCCACATCCCCTCCCATGTGACAGGCAATTCAGGCACATAAAAACCGAGGCTGGTTCCACCATTCTGTGGGTCTTCTGGCCCCTCAGCCATCTCAGCCATTGGACCAACGTCTTGTGACTTAGCTCTGCCTAAGTCCTCACTGGCCAGATTTTCAAATGTGCTTCATCTCCATTTGCACATCTTCTGTCTCTGCCAGCTGTGTTAGTGTGAAGCCCCAGATGTTCTCAGCTCTCTTTCACCAGCCCAGATGGGCATGGACCATAGTCACGGGACAGGATCCAGTTACCATTAGCGTCTCCAGGGACACCTTTTGTGCCCATGTGCTGAATTCTTGGAAGGAAGGTGGTCTTCCTGGTGTCCTTGCCTGGCCGTGACTGATTTCTGCGAAAGGGTTCCTCGCAGGAAGAGGGGCTCGGTTCCTGTGCTGAGTGAGGGTTCATGAAGTAGCCTGCTGAGACAACAAAGGCCTTACCTGCAACTGGAAGACTTTCCTCTGTCTGCCTGTAACACAATAGTTATTGAATGCTGCGTCGAAGCAGTTCCAAAATTCCAGGCAATATTCTAGGCAGCCATGGCCAGAATTCTATCCATCGTGGGGGGAAATGCAAAAATGGAAGGCAAGGAAAGGGGGATCAGATGCAGCCCTTGCCATCTGTTTAGCACAGCCATAGTTTCAGGCACCTCTTCGATTATCTATAGCTCATCCCATCCTGGCCCATCCTCCCAGGAGAGTTTGAGAGCAGAAACGCTTCAACGGGAGAGACTGAAGGAGACCCGCATCAGATTATCCCACAGACAGAGCGGCGGGCTTCCCACCGCCCAGGGGAATATCCTAACCACGGGGCTAAAAGTTGGGAGGGAGTTCTCTCTCCTCCCTGTTGTATGGAAGTTTGTCTATAGCGATGCAGTCCGGTAGGCGAGCTCTGGGGACTCTTGCCAAATTGGGTCCCACGGCAAGTCAGGCAGAGGCACGCCTGTCTTCCCCATCTGTAGTGGTGCTGGAACACTGTCTAGAGTGGGGGTGCAGTGCCCCCCCTTACCCCTTCTGCACTACCCACCCCCATGGGAGCAGGGCCATGGCTCCAGGAGGGGGGAACATGGATAGGGGTAAGGGGGCCGAGGCTGGCATAAAACCTGAGGGTGCTGTAGCACGCCCCATGCCCCTAGTTCCTGTGCCCATGCCCGCCTGGAGACCTGGCGAGAGAGGCCCTGCGTGTGCTCAGAGGTGCTGAGAGAACGTTTACTGCAAAAATTAGGTGCCGCTTGAGTTTCAGGGCCTACGGGGTTCGGCAGCCGCTGAGCAGGGATTTGGTTGAGCTCAATGGGGCCCGATTATAGGACTTGGGCACCTAAATCCTTTTGTGAATCTAGCCCTGGGTCTCAGTTTCTCCATTCCCCATCTGTAAAATGGGTAGAATGGCCCCTCTCTACCTCACAAGGGAGGGGTAAGGATAAATACATTAAAGACTGTGAGCTGCTCAGACACTATGGTAATGGTGGAGGCCATGTCAGAACCAGTGGCCGCAGAACAGGGCCCTTATTTCAGTTGGAGACACCAAGTGCTGGTGTAATGAATAGTCTCTTTCCCTCCTGCGGCAGCAGCCGTGGCAAAGGGTTACAAGAATTCCTTGTGCCAAAGTCTCCATCTCTGCTGGGGCTCCCCATCGTCAATGCTCCAGTTTGCCCCATCCCTGCCGGAGCTGTTGCAGGTGCCCAGGACCGTGGAGGTCTGTGTGGAGGATGGCAAGCGAGTGTCATGCTTGGCTAATCTTTCTGCTCCTTGGCCTCTTGGCGGGGTAGAGTTTTCATTCAGTGAGTGCTGGTGTTCTGTGTTGCAAAGTGTAGCTCAAATGGATGCAGAGGGGCAGTTCTGGTGTTTCTGAGATCCATGTCCAGGCCAGGGTGTGGCTGGCTGCACGTGTGGGACTGGAGGCGTCCTGTGAGAATAGGAGCTGGAAAATCTAACGGAAGGTTTTTTGCTGCTGTGTCTGAGAAATTATTTGTGTGGATGTCCAAGTCCCCCAACACCATGAGCCTGTTTCATCACCATGTCAGACAGCATCTCTGTCCATGGCTCTGGGACCCTTTGGGGAAGCAGTGACTCTGAAAAGAACCAAAAGGTCGTGGTGGAAACATATCTTCCAGTGCAATGCTGTAGCAAAGACGGCTAGTAATGATTCTAGGATAGATTAGCAGGGGAATAGGGAATAGCAATAACGAGGCGATATTACCTCTTTAAATGGGATTGGTTAGACCATTGATGGGTGCTGTGTCTAGTTCTGGTGTTCACACTGAAAAAAGGATGTTGTCAAATTAGCGCAGGTTTAGAAAAGAGCTATAAGAATGATTTGTCAACTGGAAAATCTGCTTTAGAGATTCATATTTTATAAGGGCTGAATGGACCGTTGGGATCATCTAGTCTGACCTCCTGTGTGTAACACAGGCCATAGGAGCTCCCCTGAATTCCCCTAAATTACTATTTAAAATAGAGCACATCTTTTAGCAAAAAAAAAAACAAACCAACCCAAATCTTGATTTTAAGAATTCCCAGTGATGGAGAATCCGCCGTAACCCTTGCTAAGTCTTTCCCAATGGTCAGTTGCCCTCACTGTTCAAACTTTGCAACTTCTGTCAAGTCTAAATTTGTCTCGCTTCAACTTCCAGCCATTGGATCTTGTTATACCTTTTTCTGCGAGACCAGAGAGCCCATTATTGTTACGTTTCTGTTCCCCGTGAGGGCATTCATAGATTGCGGTCAAGTCTCCCCTTCACCTTTTCTTTGATCAACGGGAGAGATTGAGCTCCTAGAGGCTTTCATTATAAGGCCTGTTTCCAATCCCTTTATCACACTCATGTTTCTTCTCTGAACCTCCCCCCCCCTCACCAGGCCGAATTTTTCAACAGCCTTATTGAATTGCTGGCACCAGAAATGGACATTGTATTCCAGCGGTGGTCGTATGATTCTAAAACACAGAGGTAATATGACCTCTCTGCTGGTACTCGAGAGTCCCCTGTTTATGCCTCCAAGGTGTGCAGCAGCTGCTCGGGCCTCAGTGTCACACACCGGAAGCTCCTGTTCGGCTGATTATCCACCATAACCCTGACACCTTTTTTCAGAGATATTGCTTCCAAAGAGAGTCTCCCAGCCTATGAGGGTGGCCTGCATTCCTTGTTCCTAGAGGTATCATTTTACATTTGGCCATATTGAAGCCCACAGTGTTTTCTTGCACCCATCTCACCAGGCAATCCAAAGGGCTCTGTATCAGTGACCTGTCCACTTCTTTAATTACCATTACCCCAGTCTTTCTGTCATCTGTAATCTTATCAGTGATGATTTTATGCTTTCTTCCACAACACTGATAAAAATGTTAAATAGCTTAGGGCCAAGACTGGACCCCACTAGAAACAAACATGCTTGACAATGATTCCATTTACAGCTATGTTTTGAGATTTATCAGTTAGCCAGTTTTTATTTTCTAAGCTGGGGGCAAGCAAACAATACGTGTTTTAATATGGCTAAATATAAATGAAAACATCTAGGAACAAAGAATGTTGACCATACTTTCACAAGGGGGGAGGGGGGACTCTGTCCTGGGAAGTGGTGACTTTGGAAAAAAAATGGGGAGTTGTTGTGGATAATAAGCTGAACATGAGCTCCAGTGTGATTTTTGTGTCCAATTGCTAATGCAATCCTTGGATGCATAAACGGGCCTCTCAGGTAGGAGCAGAGAGAGTTATTTTACCTCTGGTTTTGGTGCTGGTGGAATACTGTGTCCTGTTCTGATGCCCATAATTGAAGAAGGAAGCTGATAAGCAGGAGAGGGTTCAGAGAAAAGCCACAAGAATTATTAAAGGATTAGAAAACCTGCCTTATAGTAAATGACTCCAGGAGCACAATCTATTTAGCATAACAAAGAGAAGATTAAGGGGTGACTTGATCACAGTCTAATAAATACTTACGTGGGGAACAAATATTTAGCAATGGGCTCTTTATCTACCAGAGAAAGGAATAACAAGAAGCAGTGGGCTTAAATTGCAGCAAGGGAGGTTTAGGTTGAACATTAGGAAAAACTTCCTGGCTGTCAGGGTGGTGAAGCCCTGGAACAAACTGCACAGGGAGGTTGTGGAGTCTCCGTCATTGGAGGTTTTTAAGAGCAGGTCAGACAAGGGATGATCTAGAATCTAGACAAGAAAATACTTAGTCCTGCCATGAGTGCAGGGGACCGGACTAGATGAGCTCTCGAGGTCCCTTCCAGTCCCATGATTCTATTATTTCAATGCCTGGAAGTTGAAGCTAGAAAGATTTAGACTGGAAATAAGGAATACATTTTTAACAGTGTGTAATTAATCTTTGGAACAATTTACCAAGGGTCAGGGTGGGTTCTCCATCTCTGACCATTTTAAAATCAAGATTTGATGTTTTCTTAAGGATCTCTTCTAGGAATTGTTTGGGGGAAGTTCTTTTAATGGCTTGTGTTACACAGGTGATCAGACTAGGTGATTACAATGGTCCCTTGTGGCCTCTGACTTTCACTTGTTCTTTTTTATAATGTCTGTGTAGCACCTTGTGGACAATTTGCCTCATAATAACTCCAAAACAGAGACATTAATGAAACCGTGATCCAGAAATATGGGGCCTATTTTTGCCTTTTCTTTTCTCTGTGTGATGGGTTATATCCTCCCATTATGCTAATCTTTGCAACATTGAAGGAATCGGGCATGTTTAGTCTAGAGAAGAGAAGGCTCCGGGGACACATGATACCAGTCTTCAACTATTTAGAAGGCTGTTATAAAGAGGATGGTAATCCATTGTTTTTCATGTCCACCAAGGGCAGGACAGGAAGGAATCAACTTAGTCTGCTGCAAGGGAGATTTCAGTTAGATATCAGGAAAAAACTATCTAGACTCTAAGAATAGTTCAGCACTGGGAAAGCCAAGCAGGGAAGTTGTGGAATCCCCGTCATTGGAGGGCTGTAAGAAGAGGCTGAAAAAACTCTTGGCAGGGATGGTTTAGGTTTACTTAATCTTGCCTCAGCCCAGGGGGAAGGGTTTGTTGATCTCTCTGAGTACGACTACACTAAGACAGGCCTCTGACTCATGGTTAAGCTTAAGCCCCCCTTCCCTGCACACACACCTCACTCTCACATGGTTCAGCAAGCTCTTGGGACCCACAGCCTAGGACCCTGCTACGAAGGTAGGGCAAAGCCCTGTCATTTTGCAGCATATATGCAGCTCGAGATGGAGACCCAAGTGAGAAGGCTGCAGAGTGTAGTACAGACGCGTTAGCATGGCAACAAGACCCACATCCGGCACTTGTAAGCCAGGTTTACAGTTCAGTGAGGATGTTCAAGCATGGGTCCCACAGACCTGTGTTTACAATGCAGCAGTGTAGACATACCCTTGAAGTCCCTTCCAATCTTGCATTTGTATGATTCTGTGGCTTACACCTAAGCTATTACTAATTTGTTCTAACTTTTACTAATGTTTTCTAACCAGTTCTTCTTTATTTGTCAAGATGAGGTTTCGAATTTCCCCATTTTGGATGCCACACACTTTGATATCGGACGTTTTACTCTCCAACCTTTAGAAATTCCGAGGACAGTTTATAGTGCGAGACTTAAGAAGCTCACTATGTTTACCTAAACAAAGAGATAGTAGAGTGGTGACTTGATAGCCTAAAAATACCTACAAGGGGAAGAGAAGAGGGCTTTTCAATCTAGGAAACAACATAGTTTGGGAGCTTAATATAGTATAATCGTATTCCGTGGGCATGTTCGTGATAGAAAGGTAAGGGAAGTGTCATTTGGTTCATAAAAATCTACAGAACCGTAATTTCCATGGTGTCACTCTCTGCAGCTTGGGAGGGGAAACTGACTATCCCTCCAGGCTCCCACTTCCAGGTTCCTCCAGTTAGTGGAAATCTTGATAATACAGTGTCATAGGGAAAGGGTTGAGTTGGGTATCATTCAAAAGCCTTTTCTTCCGTGAACATAATGGTACCAAACATGACAAACCTAGAACAATCGTGTAGATACCTAATAGAGAAAATGTTTAAAAATCAACTTTTTTAATTTATATTTTAACACAGGGACACATTACTTACATAGAAAAAACCCTGATCGTTGGTAATCCTAGGGAAGTTAGCCTTGACATATGGGACTGAAAACCCTTGTTCATCAAAGTCATCACCATTGTCATTTCCATCTAGGCCGCCACTTCTAGACACGTGGTCACACTGATCCCTGTCTGCACTGCACTCGTACGTCTCTGTGCAAGGCAGGCTGCTGGCCAAACATCTGCAGGGCGGTGAGCATCTGGTCTTTGCACGCGAGCATTCCATTAGCTGTAGGATTGATTCAGGAGCGTGAGGTATTTGGCTGGAGTGATCAGTCCATCCTTCAAGACCCATCCATGCCTGGTAGGGGAGGGGAGTTTTGGGTGTGCTTGATGTAGGAATAGCTGGTTGATTTTCTCTGGCCTGTGTGATGCAGGAGGTCAGGCTAAACGACCGTAATGGTCCTTTGGGCCATCGCATGTCTGATTCTAAGTCTTCAGGTTTGTAATTACCCGGATACCCAATTAGTCTTTTCCTTGGGCTTGGGTCCCAGTTACAACAAGCATCCCTCTTCAGTGAAGAACTGAAGTGTGGGCTTAACTTCCAGTAATGTCAATGGGGCTCAAGCCCTGAGCTAGAGTGCTTTGTGCAGGGGGGGCACCTTGGAGATAATTCAGATGGGATTGGTGAGATTTGTCGGGCGGGGGGTGTCTCCCACGTTGGAGCCCGGGGGAGTAGAGGTTGGAGAATAATTGCTCCTCCCGTAGAGTTTCCCTCTCTGGGTCTGTGGTTTGTGGAGCAGACTGGGGGAGTGAGGAGACCCAGAACCAGGCCTATAGTGTCTGCCCCTCTGTGGGAGCAGAGTGGGTCTCCTGGGTGATGGGGAAGGGCCGACTGACCCTTCAGCCCCTACCTCTAGTCCATTGTGACCCCACGGAACTAGGCTCTTCCCTCTCTGTGCTGGACAGGGAACAGGTGTTTAACGATCTTCTTTTCAGGCCCTGGTTGGCATTTCTTCTGTTTGTTTCTTCACCACTTGTACGGAGAAAGCACCTCAAGGCCCCAGTACAGGATCACAGCCCCGTTGAGGCGGGTGCTGCATGGAGAAATAGGGATAGTCTCCACCCCAAATTGCTCACACTCATAAGTAATAGCTTCCAGTTCTGGCTTGTGTTTTGGAGGGATATGGGGGAGGGGGATGGAGAGAGGAGTTAATTGGCAGTGACGGAGGCTTAGATGCAAACAAGATACCTGGAGAGGGTAGCAGCTCTGCTCAGCTCAGGTCCCCAGGGGAGTAAGTCAGGGCAACTCCCTAGGCAGAGTGGAGGAAGCCTTGCTCCAGACCAGCACGTCTCTTGTACCATTTATAGCCCAGTCCCTGCAGGGTGGGGCTGGGGAGAGGAAACACCTCTCTGGGTGGGCTGCTCAGACCCTGGATCTGGAATACTAACGGCCCTGACCGTAATGAACAAGATCAACACTTGATTTCTTGCCCCCCAGCAGGATTTCTAATTTCCAAACCAGATGTGATCTCCCGGCTGGAACGAGAGGAGGAGTCGTGGGTCCATGGTCTCCAGGGTTATGAGGAAAGGAGGATCCCAGGAGACATCCACAGGGGAGAGGAATCAGTGAAACTGGCTCCGCTTTTATATTCTCATGGCAGGCATCCTTAATGGGTTTTCACCAAAGATATCTGACCGCAAAAACCCCTCCTCTCATCCACACACGGAGGAGATGGGGAGGCAGAATCGCTCTCTTCCTCTCCCTCCTCTGGGGAAGATTTGGAGGGGATTTATCCCTGATTGATCTATGAATTTATTTATCTAATAATATAAATAACCCAGCGGTTATTCTGGTTTCTTCTGCCTTGTCTCACCCAGGCCAGGTTTGTCCCAGCAAGTGACACATCCTCATGGGAGACATCAGTCATGGTTTCCCAGTCACCTGGCAGTCGCTCTCTTTTTCTCTGACTCTCTCGATGGGATGTGAAGGCAGAATCAATCCCATCCTTTCTGTCCAGTGGGGAAGGGGTTTTGAGGGGGAATCATTACTAGAGTTTGTACCTTGCTTACCCTTTCCCCCGGCACGGGGACTGACTCCTGTCTGGGTTCTCTCTCTGTCCCAGCAGGTGATGGGATGGTGAGTGAGAACGAGGAGAAGAATCCTCAGCAGGAAGATCCTGAATCAGAGGAACCACACAGGACAGTACGGGGAACATCTGAAGGGGGCATCTCCCCAAGCCCTGAGGAGGGAGAAAACCGTGAGAGGCCGCGTGGGCCAGAGAGGCAGCAGGGAATCCAGTCAGCAGAGAGATGGGGTAAATCCACTCACAGGAGCAAAGGGGTTAGGAAAATCAAAGAAATTGTCCAGGCGCGGATCCCCGCTGGAGACAGACCCTACAAGTGCAGTGCCTGTGGGAAAAGCTTCCACTGGAGATCAGTCCTTATTACTCACCAGAGAATCCACGCTGGCGAGAAGCCCTATAAATGCAGTGACTGTGGGAAAAGCTTCAGGGACAGCTCAGCCCTCACTAAATACCAGAGAACCCACACGGGGGAGAGACCCTACAAATGCAATGAGTGTAGGATAAGCTTCAGTCACCACTCAGCCCTTGTTACTCACCAGAGAATGCACACAGGAGAGAGACCCTACACGTGTGATGACTGTGGGAAAAGCTTCCGCTGGAGATCATCCCATATCACTCACCAGAGAATCCACACAGGAGAAAAACCTTACAGTTGCCCTGACTGTGAGAAAAGCTTCAGACAGCATTCAAACCTTATTAAACGTTCCAGAATCCACACAGGAGAGAAGCCCTGTAAATGCCCCGACTGTGGGAAAAGCTTCACTCAGAGCTCCTGCCTTACTGAACATCAGAGAATGCACACAGGAGAGAAATCCTGCGGAAGCCCCAACTGTGGGAAATGCTTCTGTAACAGCTCAACTGTCATTAACTATCAGAGAATCCACCCAGGAAAGAGGCCCTATAAATGCCCCGATTGTGGTAAAAGCTTCTCTCAAAGCTCCCGCCTTACTGAACATCGGAGAATGCACACAGCAGAGAGACCCTATAGTTGTCCCAACTGTGGGAAACGCTTCTTCGTCAGCTCAACCCTCATTCACCATCAGAGAATCCACACTGGAGAGCGACCCCATCAGTGTCCCGAGTGTGGGAAAAGCTTTGTTCGGCAATCACAACTGGTTATACACCAGAGAATCCACACAGGAGAGAAGCCCTATAAATACAATGATTGTGGGAAAAACTTCAGTGACAGATCAGATCTCACTAAGCACCAGAGAAAACACACCGGAGAAAAGCCGTTCAAGTGCCCCGATTGTGGGAAAAGCTACTGTTTCCAATCAGACCTCACTAAACATCAGAGAATCCACACAGGAGAGAAACCCTTCAATTGCCCCAAATGTGGGAAAAGCTTCGGTCGGAGATCTGACCTTATTATACACCAGAGAATCCACACAGGGGAGAGACCTTATGTATGCCCCGAGTGTGGAAAAAGCTTCAGTGACAGATCAGACCTCACTAAGCATTGGAAAAAACACACAGAAGAAAAGCCCTACAAATGCCTTGAGTGCGAGAAAAGCTTTGATTGGCACTCCAATCTTATTATGCATCAGAGAATCCACACAGGAGAGAAACCCTACAATTGCTTGGACTGTGGGAAAAGCTTCAGTCACAGTTCAACCCTCCCTATGCACCAGAGGATCCACACGGACGAGAAGCCCTACAAATGCCCTGGGTGTGGGAAAAGCTTCAGGGATCAACTCGGCCTTTATTAGGCATCAGAGAATCCACTTGGAAGAGAAACGCTAGAAATGCCCATGTCTTCGGATAGACCATGTGAATAACACCTGTGCCAATTCCCAGGAATCTCAGAGGTCAGGCCGGAGTGGTGATGTAATTAGGACGTGCCATAGTTATTAAAGCAGAGAATGAAACTGCCTTCCTGGACTAGAGCTGTGCAGAGCAAGAGGCTGAGATAAGATATCCACCTTGTGACTGGATTTGATGATTACTTCTCAAGAAGCTCTGGATATCCTCTGTTCAGTTCCTACATTTAAGTTAATTACCCACAACTGGTCGATTCATTCTCTAATTTAGGGGTGTTCTTGGATTCCTTGCTGACACTCAGATCCCCAACATCCACAAGTAACAGTTTCTATCATCTCCGGTTGGCTAGGAGATGTCTTAGTGGATGAAGACCTGGCCTTCTTCAGTCACACCTTTGTCACTGCATGGCTGGACTACAACAAGGTGATATACCTGGGCATGAACTCATCAGCGCTTAGGAAATTCCAGGTAGTACAGAACACTGCAGCACATCTTCTACCATGGACACATCAGGCCATAGAACATCAAATCAAGTTCAAGATCTCAGTCCTTATCTCCGTATCCAGGGCCCTGGATAAATAAAACACCATCTACAGCTCTGGGATAAAAATCATGGTCAACATCTTTGCTCCTTTTGCATAATGGAACTTTCTACGATAAGGGTAAAGCTTGTGTGTGCATGAAACAGAACTTTCTTGGGGGATAGTCTGAGACTGTGGAATAAGCTCCCCCAGGAACTAAGGACCATCACAAACCTCCCCACCTTCTGCTCCCAACACAAGCCACATTTTTGTGACCCTGCCTTCTCTAACACAAATACATAGCATCACCTATATTAAATAAGTCACTGCATTTTTTTAATTTATTAAATATTTTCAATCTTTTTTTCCTATAACAAACAGAAGGAATTCCAGGTGCCAAAATTCAGAACAAGTTTAAAAGTACCGTACGTCAGAAAAGAAAAACGACCAAGACGTTTACGCGTTGTTTGGACTCCCATGTATTAATCACATTCCCAGCACGCTAGTTTTTATGGCGCATATAAAAATAAATAAATAAAAATTAAAGTAATCAAAATCAAAGAGGAAAAAGGCTGTGGGGGTTGTGGAGAGGAAGAGGAGAAGGGATGGGAAGGAAGAGGATGATTTATTTCCTATCTTTCATCCAGGTCTCCTGCAGGGATCATTAGTCCACAACTTCTAGTAAACTGTCTCAAAGAGAATCAAATTTTCCTGGGGTTTGCTATGTATTGTATGTCATCCTTTCCTTTGCAATCAGATCTGCCAAGCAGCTATACCAGCCTCTGTGCCCTGAGGGGGGATTTACTTTTCCAGTGTAGCAAAATGTGATGTCTCAAAAGCCATTCCCTTTGGTATAGCCTCCATTTGCTGGATATATGATCCCTTCTGCAGGTGTCTGCTTTAAGGCTGAGTGAAGCCTCTAGAATCTTGCTAATTCTGGTTTTAATATCATCCCAGAAGCTTGAACAACAGGATGTGACAAAAATATGAGCACACATTGCTCCTGCACCCCACACCTCCAACACAGATCATCAGGGATAGCTTTAATTTTGTAAATTCTTTGGGGTGGCCGATTCCACGTAAAGATAATTTTTTTTGTTTATTTGTCTATTGAATGGCGTGGAATTGGAGATCTAGGATCACTTCTTTCATATTTTGTATTGCTCAATTCCATGATGGGAGTGAGATTTTTTTTGGCAATTCTTCGTTCCATTTTTGCCTTATTGCATGTTAACTTTTGGTGGGTCATTAGGAACTCAAACGTCATCGCTGCCAATCTGGTGAAATTGTACAACTCTCTACAAAATGTAAGATGTTTGGGAGCTTTGGACAGAACAAGTGCATCTGGGCTGAATTCGAAGGCGAGGAAGTGAATAATTTGAATTTGTTGCAGCAGGGATAGCAGGCAGCCTGGACTTGTTCCTCTCATTAATGAGAACGGTTCTGAAATATAGCTCGTGGTGATCACCCGGCAGGAGGGATTAGTGTAGAACAGTTTAATTCAATTAACAAAGTGGTTGCTGAATTTCTTTCTCTTAAGAACCATAAAGATATAATCGCAGGCAACCCTACTGAAGTCTTCTTAATGCTACCAAAAGTTTCTTTGAGTGCTGCGATATTACATTGTGTTGACGAGATACGGAAGGTTGTAATTAGCTAGCTATGTAAATACATTGAAGCTAATTTCCAGGAATGTCAATATACCTGATCAACTGAGTATAGAACAAAAGCAACAATAATAAGAGATTCTATTTAAAAGTTAATCTGCTGCTTTATATACTGGTGACATGGACAGATAAGCTCACGGTTAATGGGCTACAGAGAGAATCCAGTTTGTGTAACTCAAACTGGAGTCTGATAGAATCCCTGAAGTCAGGTGTCTACACAAGTAAGTTTGTCGGGTGTGTGTTTCCCGCTGTAACTAGATCAGGATAACCACAGTGAAAGAGTCCACACAGCTCTGTCCTTTTTCAAAAAAGGGAAGAAGGAGGATCCTGGGAACTACAGGCCAGTCAGCCTCACCTCAGTCCCTGGAAAAATCATGGAGCAGGTCCTCAAGGAATCAATTCTGAAGCACTTAGAGGAGAGGAAAGTGATCAGGAACAGTCAGCATGGATTCACCAAGGGAAAGTCATGCCTGACTAATCTAATTGCCTTCTATGACGAGGTGACTGGTTCTGTGGATGAAGGGAAAGCAGTGGACGTGTTGTTCCTTGACTTTAGCAAAGCTTTTGACACGGTCTCCCACAGTATTCTTGCCAGCAAGTTAAAGAAGTATGGGCTGGATGAATGGACTATAAGGTGGATAGAAAGCTGGCTAGATTGTCGGGCTCAATGGGTAGTGATCAATGGCTCCATGTCTAGTTGGCAGCCGGTATCAAGTGGAGTGCCCCAAGGGTCGGTCCTGGGGCCAGTTTTGTTCAATATCTTCATTAATGATCTGGAGGATGGTGTGGATTGCACCCTCAGCAAGTTTGCAGATGACACTAAACTGGGGGGAGAGGTAGATACGCTGGAGGGTAGGGATAGGATTCAGAGGGACCTAGACAAATTGGAGGATTGGGCCAAAAGAAATCTGATGAGGTTCAACAAGGACAAGTGCAGAGTCCTGCACTTAGGACGGAAGAATCCAACGCACCGCTACAGACTACGGACCGAATGGCTCGGCAGCAGTTCTGCAGAAAAGGACCTAGGGGTTACAGTGGACAAGAAGCTGGATATGAGTCAACAGTGTGCTCTTGTTGCCAAGAAGGCCAATGGCATTTTGGGATGTATAAGTAGAGGCATTGCCAGCAGATCAAGGGATGTGATCGTTCCCCTCTATTCGACACTGGTGAGGCCTCATCTGGAGTACTGTGTCCAGTTTTGGGTGCTACACTACAAGAAGGATGTGGAAAAATTGGAAAGAGTCCAGCAGAGGGCAACAAAAATGATTAGGGGACTGGAACACATGAGTTATGAGGAGAGGCTGAGAAAACTGGGGATGTTTAGTGTACGAAAGAGAAGAATGAGGGGGATTTGATAGCTGCTTTCAATCACCTGAAAGGGGGTTCCAAAGAGGATGGCTCTAGACTGTTCTCAGTGGTAGCTGATGACAGAACAAGGAGTAATGGTCTCAAGTTGCAGTGGGGGAGATTTAGGTTGGATATTAGGAAAAACTTTTTCACTAGGAAGGTGGTGAAACACTGGAATGCGTTACCTAGGGAGGTGGTGGAATCTCCTTCCTTAGAAGTTTTTAAGGTCAGGCTTGACAAAGCCCTGGCTGGGATGATTTAATTGGGGATCAGTCCTGCTTTGAGCAGGGGGTTGGACTAGATGACCTCCTGAGGTCCCTTCCAACCCTGATATTCTATGATTCTATGAAAATAACTACACGACATTCTGGTTGGATCGCCCGCAGGGAGGTGTTCTGCTGCTGGACTCTCTGCCTGGCTGGATTAGGCTCCAAGTGCATCATGGGTTCCCTCTTGGAATTCTGGGGCATGGGGTCAAACTAGCAAATGCCCACAATTCTTCGCCTGACATCCTGTAACTCATCTGTTGTTGTTGGGTTTTTTGTTTTTAACTTGTTTTTGTTTTTGCAGATCAGCACAATTTTCAAACTGCTCTCAGGCAGCAGGGAGAAAACACCACTGAGCTGCACTATCGTGCCATTCATTCAAATGAGGTGCTCCATATGTAATGGCAGCCGGCTGGTGATACAGCCAGAGGAGGAGTGGAGCTCTTTGCCTCCAGTGTCCTTTCCTGCATGTCCTGTCCTTTGTCCGTGAGCTCCCTTGCGAGCCTGCCGAAAGGAAACCGCCCTCCATGCTTGATGCCTTGGCCCTCTGGTGGGATGCAGTTAAAAGACCAGTGTGCATGTTCTCCCTTCTCTCTCACTTCCACAGGAGGTTGCCAGGTGTTAATGACAGATAAGGACCCTGCTGTTGCAGGTGCGATGGGGAAACAGCATCATCTCAACGCTCGACTCCGTGCCAACAAGGATCAAATGTTGCTTTTTTCTTAAATTTGGAATGCCACTCCCATGTGCTCTTCCCAGTCTGAGCTGAGCTTGGAGATGCCATCATTTCCAGCTTGCTGCCCCTGCCTGCAATGATGCCTGCCGAAATAATTGCTGAGTGGTGGGAAAGTGTCTTACTGTGGCAGAAGAAATAAGGCAGCCCACCCCAGAAACCTTTGGCAGAGGATTACAGATTACCTCCAGGAAAGTTTCCTCAAGCTCTCTGGAGGATTCACGGGACATCCCCATGCGCATAAACAAACTGTTTTGTGCCTGGGCCAGGGAATGAGAAGTGGATAACCAGTAGAGGTAGAGGGGTTATATCACTATCACTTGTAACACAAATAAAGAATAGTAAATGAGATGTATCCCTTCAATAGTAATGCAAACTGCACATTTACCAGAGGTGCCTTCCCCGGCACCACGCTGCCTTGCCCGTGCTGGAGCGTTGGGGCTTCCTGGACTGCTCCGGGGTTAAAAACAGCTCCAGGCTCACCGTGACTGGATTCCCTGGTCGCCTGCCCCCATTCTCCTCCTCCTCCTCCTCTTCCACACAGTTGACCATGGCCCGTGACTGTGATGTGTCCACGGGGCCCTTGGTGGTGGAGGTGGGGGCAGAGCAGAGCATGCAGCTCCTTGTAAAAGGGGCATGTCCGTGGCACCAGACCAGAGCGACTGTTTGCCTCCCTTGTCTTCTGGCGTCTGCTGCAGTTCCTCACTTTTACACGGCACTGCTGCGAGTCCCTGGCCACGCCAGGAGCGATCTGCTCATGGATATCCGCTTTGCTCGGGCTAGATGGGAGCTCTGCCTGCACAGACTCTTCTTCCGACGGAGCTGGGAGACCCACCACCTTCGGCGTAGTCCAGCTGGGAGCACAGTCGAGCGTGGAGCCAGCACGCTCAGCTGGGCAGTTGCTAGGTGAGCCAAGCCAACAGAAAATGGAATTTCAAAAACTCGCAGGCCTTTAACAGGGGAGAGGCATGTTCTTATGTGCCTGGCCACCAAGAAGCAGAGTTCAGAAGGGTGAGCAGAGTGGTCCTGGTGGGTCAGTGTGGGACGCCTCCCAGAGGCTGCTAAAATCGACGTAAGTAACACAGGGTCCTAACAGTGCTGCGAGGACGTAAGCGCCAGCCGCCTCTCGTTCCGGCGGCGTTATGCCGGACCAGCGGGCGACCTGGCCTTGCGGCGTAGACTCTGAGGTAATTAGGTTGATTTAAGCCGCCTTGCACCAACCGAACTCTGCAGCGTAGACCCAGCCTGTGATCTGGGCAGTAAGCTTGTCAGAATGAAGAACTTCACGGAAATGTGCCACAAAAAAATATGTGCCCTAAATACAAAGCTGTGAAATTACACTGTAAAATAAGAAATGTAGGTAACTCAGTAGGAAATCTGTATCTGCGCATGCAAGGTATCTATGAGTGTACACCTCAGCGTTTGCAAGCGGGTGGATTATTTACAGAAATACGGATTAATAAATTTCCAATTACTAAACCAGGAGGGCGGGTCAAGCCCACGTGGGGAAGGGGCCCACAAAGGGTTAACGCGGCCCCGCGCCCGCCGCCCGGGGAGCGCAGTGCGCAGGCGCCGCAGGGGCGGGGGGCTGCTGGGAGTTGTAGTTTCCACGCCGCTGTGTTCCGCAGGGGCCCCGGGACCCGCGCGGCCAGCGGCACTACGCGTCCCAGCATGCCCCGCGCCACGCGGCCCACCGCCCCAGCGCCAGTGGGCGGAGCGCACCAGAAAGCCCCGCCCCGCGCGGGAAGGTGGGGGCCTGGTGCTGGGGGCGGCTCCCGGCGCTCTTCCCGCTGCGGCCCCTCCCCCTCGGAGCTCCTGGCCCCCCCGAGCCCCCCTCCTGGGGGGAGGGAGCCTGCGTGGGGGTCCCTGGGGGCCGGGGGGGTCCCTGGGGGCCGGTCCGTGCCGGCTGCCGCGCCCCTGCCCCGGGGATGCCCCGGCCCCGCCCCCCCCAGTGCTGCGCAGCGGGGCAGTTGCGGAGCAAGTCGGGGTGCGCTGGGGGAGCCGGGCGACTCCGTGTGGGGGGGCGGAGGAGAAGCGGGGGGGGGTCTGGGCTGAGGTGGGGGTTGGCTCAGTGTGGGGGGGGTAGCAGAAGGGGGGCCGGGGCAGTAGCAGGGAGTTTGAGGAGAGCCTGTGTTAGGGGGTGAGTCGTGGGGGGGCGGAGGAGAAGCGGGGGGGGGGTCTGGGCTGAGGTGGGGGTTGGCTCAGTGTGGGGGGGGTAGCAGAAGGGGGGCGGGGCGGTAGCAGGGAGTTTGAGGAGAGCCTGTGTTAGGGGGTGAGTCGTGGGGGGGGCGGAGGAGAAGCGGGGGGGGGGGTCTGGGCTGAGGTGGGCTTGGCTCAGTGTGGGGGGGGGTAGCAGAAGGGGGGCGGGGCGGTAGCAGGGAGTTTGAGGAGAGCCTGTGTTAGGGGGTGAGTCGTGGGGGGGGCGGAGGAGAAGCGGGGGGGGGGTCTGGGCTGAGGTGGGGGTTGGCTCAGTGTGGGGGGGGTAGCAGAAGGGGGGCCGGGGCAGTAGCAGGGAGTTTGAGGAGAGGCTGTGTTAGGGGGTGAGTCGTGGGGGGGCGGAGGAGAAGTGGGGGGGGGAGTCTGGGCTGAGGTGGGGGTTGGCTCAGTGTGGGGGGGGGTAGCAGAAGGGGGGGCGGGGCAGTAGCAGGGAGTTTGAGGAGAGGCTGTGTTAGGGGGTGAGTTGTGGGGGGGGCGGAGGAGAAGCGGGGGGGGGGGTCTGGGCTGAGGTGGGGGTTGGCTCAGTGTGGGGGGGGTAGCAGAAGGGGGGGCCGGGGCAGTAGCAGGGAGTTTGAGGAGAGGCTGTGTTAGGGGGTGAGTTGTGGGGGGGGGCGGAGGAGAAGTGGGGGGGGGAGTCTGGGCTGAGGTGGGGGTTGGCTCAGTTTGGGCGGGTAGCAGAAGGGGGGCGGGGCGGTAGCAGGGAGTTTGAGGAGAGGCTGTGTTAGGGGGTGAGTTGTGGGGGGGGCGGAGGAGAAGCGGGGGGGGGAGTCTGGGCTGAGGTGGGGGTTGGCTCAGTTTGGGCGGGTAGCAGAAGGGGGGGCGGGGCGGTAGCAGGGAGTTTGAGGAGAGGCTGTGTTAGGGGGTGAGTCGTGGGGGGGGCGGAGGAGAAGCGGGGGGGGGAGTCTGGGCTGAGGTGGGGGTTGGCTCAGTTTGGGCGGGTAGCAGAAGGGGGGCGGGGCGGTAGCAGGGAGTTTGAGGAGAGGCTGTGTTAGGGGGTGAGTTGTGGGGGGGGCGGAGGAGAAGCGGGGGGGGTCTGGGCTGAGGTGGGGGTTGGCTCGGGGGGGGTAGCAGAAGGGGGGCGGGGCGGTAGCAGGGAGTTTGAGGAGAGGCTGTGTTAGGGGGTGAGTTGTGGGGGGGGCGGAGGAGAAGCGGGGGGGGGGGTCTGGGCTGAGGTGGGGGTTGGCTCAGTGTGGGGGGGGTAGCAGAAGGGGGGCCGGGGCAGTAGCAGGGAGTTTGAGGAGAGGCTGTGTTAGGGGGTGAGTCGTGGGGGGGTGGAGGAGAAGCGGGGGGGGGTCTGGGCTGAGGTGGGCTTGGCTCAGTGTGGGGGGGGTAGCAGAAGGGGGGGCGGGGCAGTAGCAGGGAGTTTGAGGAGAGCCTGTGTTAGGGGGTGAGTTGTGGGGGGGGCGGAGGAGAAGCGGGGGGGGTCTGGGCTGAGGTGGGGGTTGGCTCAGTTTGGGCGGGTAGCAGAAGGGGGGCGGGGCGGTAGCAGGGAGTTTGAGGAGAGGCTGTGTTAGGGGGTGAGTCGTGGGGGGGCGGAGGAGAAGTGGGGGGGGAGTCTGGGCTGAGGTGGGCGTTGGCTCAGTGTGGGGGGGGGTAGCAGATGGGGGGGGCGGGGCAGTAGCAGGGAGTTTGAGGAGAGCCTGTGTTAGGGGGTGAGTTGGGGGGGGGGGCGGAGGAGAAGCGGGGGGGGTCTGGGCTGAGGTGGGGGTTGGCTCAGTTTGGGCGGGTAGCAGAAGGGGGGCGGGGTGGTAGCAGGGAGTTTGAGGAGAGGCTGTGTTAGGGGGTGAGTCGTGGGGGGGCGGAGGAGAAGTGGGGGGGGGAGTCTGGGCTGAGGTGGGCGTTGGCTCAGTGTGGGGGGGGTAGCAGAAGAGAGGGAGGTGACAGTCCTGGGGGCGCGGGGCAGTAGCAGGGAGTTTGAGGAGAGCCTGTGTTGGGGGGTGAGTCGTGTGGGATGGGGACAGGAGGACCCCGGGGGGAGAGCCCAGGTGTGAAGATTGGGGTAGGAGCTTGAGGCTGGATTGTGGTGGCCTTTGTGGTGAAGTGTGTGTTGTCTCTCAGCGGCCCTTTCTCCCTGCAAAAGATGGGCACCCGCAATATTCCTCCCCACACTCCACCCCATGGTTTTGGAAACATTATTGTACCAAAGTAGAAAATGAAGATTTCAAAACATGTATTTAGGAAACATAACTTTGGGTGGCGGAGATGGTGGTGGGGAGATGCAGGTGCAGGGTGACCAGATATCAAGTGTAAACAATCGGGGGTGGGGGGGGGGTGGTAAAAGGTGCCTATATAAGAAAAAGCCCCCAAGAAAAATCGAGACTGTCCCTATAAAATCGGGACATCTGGTCACCCCATGCAGGTGCAGCACCACTGACTGCTACATCCGGGCTTAATATAGCTCATAAGTGTGAGAATTAAGCACTTCTGTTCAAGGCCCCCAAGCAGGCCCTGAGTGTTTAAACAAAAAAGACAAAACTAACAAACAACCCCCTTCCACGCAAACCAAATTCAGTGGTGTTCTGGGTACATGGATGTTAGCCCAGTTTGTTCCCTGGGGGCTGAGTGGAGGTCTCAGTGTGGCTTCAAATATCTTACTTTGTTTTTGAATAAATGTTTTCATCCCCATGCCGGCAATATGGCGTCAATGGTGCTGTCAGGCCGGGCCCACACTTGGAAGGGGCCCATCACAACCACTTGGTGGCCCGCAAACATGTTTGACGCTGGGCCTGCAAAAGGTGAATCCGGCCCTGGCTGTGCACGAGGTGTGGTTCCCAAGCCGTTACAATCGCAGTGTAAAAGCAAGAAGAGGCCCCCCCACCCCCCCGTTATGAGGAGACTGACACAGCACAGAGGGCCCCCAGCGTTACACGGGGGGTAGTCGGTCCGCTCTGACTTGGCATGCATGCCAGCAACAGGACAACATGCCCCAGCCTCGGATGTGCTGCTGCGGTGCATGTAGCTAATGCATCAGCCTCCCAGCTGGGGCTGAACGGGGACGCGTGTGCCAGTGACTTCGTACTAACTTTTCTAGACAAGCCCTTTCATGGCGAGACAAGGTGTGCCCCAGGCCCCAGCGGGCTGCCCGGCCCGGGATGGCCCCGGGGGGCACCTTTCTGCAGGACTCTGTCTCTGCTTAGACACGCTGGGCGGGGTTTCTCTCGGTTCGGGAAGGGGAGAAGGCTTGTGGCTGGCGTCCAGCAGCGGAGGGGTTAACGCTGTAGCTCCAGACTCGGGGGGTTCCTGCTGCTGGGGGAGTGGGGGGGCTGGACTCCCTGGGACACAGACCCCCGGGCTCTGGCCGCCCCAGCCCCACCCAGAGCACGCAGGTGAGGGGCGGGGGCAGCAGGAGCAATGGAGGGGGGAGGGTCCCGGCCCCGCCCCCCATCCCATTCCCTGCAGCCCCCTGCCCCGGGGCAGTATCTGGCCTGGGGACAAGGGGAGGGGCAGGGAGAGGAAAAGCCAGGTCCTACTTCTGCCTGGTGCCGTGGCTGGTTTTCATCCTATGGCCCATGGCTCCCCGGGGGCCTGCAGACTGTGCCTAGGATTCCCAAAGGGGTCTGCGCCTCCATTAGAAATGTTTTAGGGGTCCACAAATGGAAAAAAGCCACTGGCCTAGTCCCTGTTAAAACCACTGGCCTAGTGCCCGCGCTGCTGGGGGCATGTCCTTGGGATCCCCCAAAGCAGGTCCTTTGACTCTGCTCTTTCACTGCCGCTGGGGGCCCTGGAGCACAGTGACACTGACAGCGTCAGCTGCCCCATTTCAGTCTCAGGGACCTTTTCAAGTGCTTCTAACATACCCAAATGACTGGACGGAGCTGGAGTCTGCTATAGTCTGACAACTCCTGTGTTCATCTTTCCAGTAGAGAGTCTCTCTCCCGGGTGAATTTGGTTTGCAAGTTTGATGGAAAACCACTTAGCTTGTTTTTGAGAAGGAGCCTGTGAAAAGTGGCTGGAAAAACTCTGTTGTGAGGTAGGTTGGGGGAGAGGGTAGAAAAGAGTCACACATATGGGGGGAGGGGGGAATTGTTACACTGAGAGACTTAAAAGCTCCGTAAATTGAATTTATCCTAAAAGAATAAATAAGTTGAAAACTAAGAGGTGACGTCATTTTAAGTACAGGTACCTTCACAGATGGGAAATACTGGTTACCAAAGCACTCTTTAGTCTCGCGGTTAAAGGCCACACAGGAACCCATAGCAGGAAGCTGAAGCCAATGAATGCGGATTAGCAATTGGGCATACGTTTTCAGTAATGAAGATGATTAATCCCTGGACCAAAGGCAGTTGTGGATTCTCCATCTCTTGATGTCTTCAGATCAACACTGGATGACTTGCTGGTCGAACAGGGACCCACACCAGCCGGGTGAAAATGAGCGAGTGAGTGAGGGTGGGTGACAGCGAGCGACGGAGGGAGGGGGGATGGATTGAGCAGGGTTGGGCCTCGGAGGAGGGCCAGGGCAAGGGTGTTTGGGTTTTTTCAGTCAGAAAGTTGGCAACCCTAAATGGGCTGTGCCTACAGGAAATCAGAGTAGATAAGCTACTGGTCCCTTTTGGGTTCAGACTCTATGAATCTTAGGCTCTCATCTCACAGAACTCACATATATGTTTAATATTTAGCATCTGCGTGGTCTCATTGACTTAATTTAATCTCAGTCACTGATAGGGCTTTAAAAAGCCTGCATGGGTTTAGTCCTTGTGTGCGGGGGTGGATCTGTGTCATAAATACAGTGATGAAGGCCAGGATTTTTAGAAGCAGGAACCTAATGTAGATGCCTGCAGCTGTGTTCAGGCAGCTGACTAATTGGCCCGATTATCAACAAAGCTGGACACAGAACTGCATCCCAATGTTGCAGGTTCGGCATTTCTGAACCTTTCTCCAGCCATTTATTGAGAGAACTGAATATGGTTTGGGGACCGAACTTTAGGTGGTGGATTTTTAATATCATGGCTCAAGCATTTTCCCAGCATGGCAGAGTCTAGGATGTCAAGGAGGAAAGAATCAGGGTGTGAAATGCGCTCAACCCCCTCTAGAACATCCTCAAATGCCCTTCTCACCCTCACAGGCTGCAGAATAAAATCTTCATTTGCTCCAGTTTGTCCCATCCATGGAGAGACAAGGAAGGGAAATGGCTGCAGTGGAGCGGGTGGCTTTCGAGGAGGTGGCTGTGTATTTCACCCAGGGGCAATGGGATCTGCTGGACCTGGGTCAGAGAGCCCTCTACAGGGTTATCATACACAAGAATTATGAGACTGTGACCTCGCTGGGTAAGAATCCCTCTTCCCTCGGGTATTAGACACTGGGGGGAAGGGGTCTGTGCAGAATTCTTCACTGGTCCCCCAGATTTCAGGGGGATCTGTCCTAATTGTCCCCAGATAGCGTGAGACTGTTCCCGCTGCATCCATTCCCACAGGACAGGTGATTCAGGGACATGATGGTCCTGCTCTGTCCTGAACCAAGTTTTTCATGTGAGACGAAAACTCTCTATTTCCCCATCCCAGGTCAAGTTCCATTCTCTGGGTTCTCAGAAATGGACTCAGCATCTCGTGTCTCAACTCTGCCTAAGTCCCCAGGGGCCAGATTTTCAAATGTGCTTCACCTCCATCTTGCCCGTATTCTGCCTCAGCTGGACTCAGTCTTCAGAGACCTGGCTCAGTTCCCTGCCCTGTGGCCTTTTGCAAGTCACATAGACTGTGTGCGCTTTGGTCCCCGACCTGCCCAGCAGCGGTCATTGCTTTCTTGTTTCACGGGAGTGGAAGGATCATTATGTTTAGTACTGCGAGGAGCCCAGTTACGGGGTAACGGGGGAGGGGGGCCTATAAATACCACTGTAGCCCAATGGGGCCTTGATTTCCACTGGGGATTCCAGGTGTTGCTGTAATTAATAATTTGGCTTCCCGCAGCAGCAGCTGTGGTGTAAGAGTTACAAGAATCCCTTGTCCTGAAGTCTCTTTCTCTGCTTGTGTGTAAGCCATCACCAGCCTCCCTGTTCCCGCTTTAGCTCCTGCAGGTGCCCCAGCCAATGTTCCCTCTAACTTCCCCCATGCAAGTGTGGAGTCAATTTTGTTCTGTGCAATGATATGGAGGTGATGTGTGGCAGGGTGGGGCTGAGGGGTTCGAAGTGTGGGAGGGGGCTCAGGGCTGGGGCAGAGGGTGGTGATATGGGGGGCGGAGTGAGAGCTCTGACTGGGGGTGCAGGCTCTGGGGTGGGGCTGGGGATGATGGATTTGAGGTGCAGGAGGGGGCTCAGGGCTGGGGCAGAGGGTTGGGATGCAGGGGGGGTGAGGGCTCTGGCTGGGGGTGTGGGCTCTGGGATGGGGCTGGGGATAGGAGGGAGCTCACATCTGGGGCAGAGGATGGAAGGGTTAGGGCTCTGGGGTGGGGCCGGGGATGAGGGGTTTGGGGTGCAGGCTGCCCCAGGGCTGTGGTGGGGAGAGAGGACTCCCCTCAGCCCTCTCTCACTGCAGCAGCCCAGGGCCAGGGTAGAGCACCTCTTCCCACCGGGGTTGGGGGCCGCGGGAGAGGCAACTGTCCCCATCCGCAGCAGCTCCCTGGCTGGGGCTGAGGAGCCTCTCCTGGCTGCAGCAGCTCCGGAGCTGGGCCTGGGGGAGAGGCACCTCTCCCCGCCTGTGCGGCCTTGATAGCTTGCCGCACAGCTTAGAGGGAACTTAGCCCAGGACCATGGAGAATGGGGAGGGTGTGACCCAGGCATCCCCTGGTGCCAACTGGCAGAGGACACCCATGGGGGCATAACGTTTTTCAGGAATCCCCTGGGTCAGAGACCTGCATAATAGTTCACTGAAGGGTGGCATAGGAGGGCTCATGCAAGGGCCAGTAGCCCACTGGTTGTCACCACTGTGAAATGTGTGGGTGGATAATATTTGAGGAATTATGTATCTATTGTGACAGGGTCAGGCCAGATGGCTATAGGAGTGTAATAGAAGGCAGATATATTAGCCCCAGGTTAAACAGGTCCCTTTTCCCTGGGTAAGATAGCAGGAAAGGTTCCAGAGCAATCAGGAACCTTCTGGAGACAATTAAGACAGACACGCTGATTAGAACACCTGCAGCCAATCAAGAAGCTGCTAGAATCAATTAAGGCAGGCTAATCAGGGCACCTGGGTTTAAAAAGGAGCTCACTTCAGTTTGTGGTGTGTGTGTGAGGAGCTAGGAGACAGAGGCACTAGGAGCTGAGAGTGAGAACGCGGACTGTTGGAGGACTGAGGTGTACTAGCATTATCAGACACCAGGAGGAAGGTCCTGTGGTGAGGATAAAGAAGGTGTTGGGAGGAGGCCATGGGGAAGTAGCCCAGGGAGTTGTAGCTGTCGCACAGCTGTTCCAGGAGGCACTCTAGACAGCTGCATTCCACAGGGCCCTGGGCTGGAACCCGGAGTAGAGGGCGGTTCCAGGTTCCCCCCAAATCCTCCCAACTCCTGGTCAGACACAGGAGGAGTCGACCTGGACTGAATTCAGAAAAACGGCCAAGCTGAGGGCTTCCATGAAGCTCCAAGGCGAGCAAATCCACCAATAAGCGCAAGACCCACCAAGGTAGAGCAGGAACTTTGTCACACTGTATTGAAAAACTCAGGCAGCAGGTAAGTGTCAGCCATCTCCCTGCCTGGCCGTGGCTGTTCCGAATGCCTCACACTGTGCGGCTGTTTGCAGATTGAGCCGGGTGTCACCTGAAGAGAGTGAGAAGTCTATAGGAGAGGAAAGCGACAGGAAGACAGAAGCAGCAGTGGCGTGTTCTTTGGATGACTAAAGACAATGGAGGGATCTGGTATGTCTGGGAGCCACTTAGGTGGCAAACTGACAGCCCGCTTCTCATGAAAAAGGGTCCCAGCCTCCTGGCTGTAAAATACTGCAAGGACTTAGGGTGGGCCCCACTGTATTAGACCGGAGAGATTCTTGTTTCATTCAGTCCCAGCTCTAGAAGAATCCCGTGAGGGTCCAGCAGCCCAGGGGCGGGGCACTCCAGGGACACACTGGGAGGGCTGGAGGGTTGGAACGTCCCTGCAGAGTGACAGCAGGCTCCGGGGAGAGCTCATGGTGACAGTGGCTGGTGGAGGTGGGGAGCTGAGGCCCAGTGGGCACAGACAAAGCTCCCCCATGCCAAGGGCAGGTGTAGCGAGGTACCTGACGATGCCGGGAACCCCCAGGAAGCGTCACACACGAGAGCTCTGACAATAGCAGCAGAGACTTAAGGAAACCCCTGTGGTGCTTCGCTAACAGGTCTTTGTGCTCCTGGGCCTCTTGGCTGGGTAGCGTCTTCATGAGTTCCTGGGGATGGGGCATGATGGTCACTGCTGTTGCTTCGTGGATTAGCGGGACTCTGTGCCTGCGGCTGAGCCCAGGTGAGACTAGAGTGGCTCCTCTGCCCCTCTGGGCCTGTGGTGCGCAGGGGAGCTGGAGTGGATGAGCTCAGCAGCCCTTGCTAATGGAAGAGTTCTGGTTTGTGTCTGAAGTTGGGAGCAGCCCGACATGGCTGGGGATGGGGGCAGGCCTGGTGTTTGGCACCTGTGTCCAGCCCAAGGGGTGGCTGGCTGTGTGTGTCCAGCCCAAGGGGTGGCTGGACATTGTCTGTGGGAAACGCTGGATGTAACTTCACTGCAGATTTAACCGACACCAGAGGGTGAGCACTGGGGTTAGTCTAGCCAGGCTGGGAGCAGCCCCGCTGCAAAGCCCTGCCCGAGTGACTGTCCTCCCTGGTGCTGCACTCACCTTGTGTGTGTCCCTGTAACTTCTGGGGGCCCGTCCCAGGGGTCTTAGCACTGCAGGCAGCTGAGCCACTCTATGAATTATGGGAGAACTTGTGTGTCATTGTAGGCACAGGGTGAGAATTGGGGGAAGGATTTGAGGGATTATTAGCACTCGAGTAATATAACCTGCATCCTCACTGCAACGTGAACTGGTTACCAGCCTGAGTGAAAGCAGCACCTGGGATTAGCCTCTGCCCCCTCCCCCCCCAATGAGCCAGCCATTCTGGCTTTGCTTGTGTTTGAGGCATTAGGAGACTATTACTGAATACTGTGTCCCGGTCTGGTGTCCACACTTGAAGAGGAATGTTAACACTTTGGAACGGGGCTATACAAGTGCCACAAGAGTGATTCGAGGTCTGGAAAATCTGCCTTAGAGTGAGTGACTAAAGGAGCTTTGTCTAGTTAATTTATCCAGGAGATGGTTAAGCTGTGTTTTGAACAGAGGTCCTAGGTACCTAACATGGGGAGTATATTTCTGACAGCTGAGAGCTCCTTAATCTACTAGACAAATTCAGAAGGAGATCCAGTGACTGGAAGCTGAAGTTGGATAAATTGACTAGTCATAAAGTGAAAATGTTTAAGAGTGAGGTGAGTGAACCACTGGAGTAACTTACCCAGGGATGTGGTGGCTTCTTCATCATTAGGAGTCTTTTAATGAAACCTGGATATCTCTTTCTAATAAATAGAGTCTAGCTCAACCACAAGATATGGGCTTGATGCAAGGAATCTCAAGGGTGAGATTCTCTTGCCTCTGTAGTATAGAGGACCATAATATTCCCTTCTGACTTTATCATCTGCGAATGTATGTTTGCAGTTATGCAGATTAGTCAAAAATCTGGCTAGCCTTGTCTGTTGATTCAAGCCACAATTCAGCAAACGTCCCTATTTATCAAGCACATAAACACATGATTTCCTCCATTAAAGTCAATGGGTCTCAAGCACTAAGTTTCAGTGGTGTGCTCCACAAGGCAGCCTGGGAGATTATGGGGGGGGTGTTCAGTGGGATCTGTTTGTACGGAGTATCTCCTGCATCTAAGGAAAGGAAAGAGGGAGAGGACAATGCACTTACTTTCACAGACTCCGAGAACTAGTACATGTGGTCCCATGGCAAGAAAATCTAAGGGAAAAAGGCATTCAGGAGAGCTGGTGGTTTCTCAGAAAGTATTTATGACACGACAGCAAACTCTCCCGATGACAGGAAAAGACAGGAAGAATAGCAAGGGGCCAATATGGCTGCATCAGGAGGTCTTGAATGACATGAACATTGAAAAGGAACCCTACAAAATATGGGAACATGGACAGATTGCGAAGGGCGAGGATGAAAGAACAGCAGAAGCATGTGGGGAGAAAACCAAAAAGTCTGAGGCGCAAAATGAGTTACAAATAGCAAAGGACATAAAAGGCAATGAGAAGAGATTCTGTAAATAGATAAGGAGCAAGAGAAAGACAGAGGACAATGTAGGCCCACTACTTGGAGGGGTAGGAGAGCTAACATATGACAACATCAAGAAGGTTGGGGTGTAAAGGCCTTTTTTCTCTCAGTCTTTATTTAAAAAGTTAATGTTATCCAGATGCTTAACACAACTAATGTCAAAAACAAGGGGGAAGGAACAAAACAGACTAGAGAAAGAACAGATTGAATACATCAAACTTATTTAAATATTCTTTAAGTCATCAGGGACTAATAAAATTCACCCTAGGGTACTGAAGGAACTAGGGTACTTGAGGTCCCAGAGACTGGAGAAGGGCAAACCTAGTATTTATTGTTAAAAGGGGGAGCAAAGATGACTTGGGAATTGTAAGCCAATCATTTGATACCGACGTAGACACTGAAGCAAATTATTAAATAATCAATTTGTAAGCACCTAGAGGATAAGTAATAGCCAACATGGATTTGTCAAAAATAAATAAAGTCAAGTCCAAACTGCTATACTGAGAAAGGACAAATTAAATACGCAAATCCACAATGGGGAATGACTGGCTAACCAGTAGTACTATGGGAAAGGATCTGGGGGTTATAGTGGATCACAAAATGAATGTGAGCCAACGATGTGATGTAGTTGCAAAACTGGCTAATACCGTTCGAGGGTGTATTAACAGGAGAGTTGTTTGTAAGACACAGGAAGTAATTGGTCATTTCTACTTAGCACTGCTGAGACCTCGGTTGGGAAATTGTGGCTGTTTCTGGGTGCCATGCTTTAGGAAAGATGTGCACAATTGAAGAGTGTCCAGAGGAGAGCAATGAAAATGATGAAAGTTATAGAAACACGATCCTATGAGAAAGGGCAAAAAGAAGTGCCCACGTTTAGTCTTGAGAAAAGAAGACTGAGTGGGAGACCTGATACCAGTCTTTACAGATGTTAAAGTATTATAAAGAGGATGGTGATCAATTGTTCTTTACGTCCACAGAAGGTAGGACATGAAGTGATGGGCTTAACCTGCAGCAAGGGAGATGTAGGTTAAGAAAAACTTTCTACCTGTAAGGACAGTTCAGTAGTGGAATAGGTCACCAAGGTATGGTGTGAAATCCCATTCACTAGAAGTTTTTAAGGACGGGATAGACAATCACCGGTTAGGGTCGCTAGGGTATTTGGTTCTGACTCAGTGCCGGTGTCTGGGACAGGTGACCTCTTTCCAGCAATCCATTTCTATGATTCCGAGATACGAGCTGTCATAGAAGGAGAATGTCGACTCCACCTGCAGAGCTGTCCTGAGGTGTATGAAGCAGGCAGAGGGCGTGAGGAGAGCCAGCACCAGACCTGAGGTGTGGGCACCAGTCACTGGTGGGGGCCCAGCATGCCTCATGCATGGTGGGGAAGGGCTGAATGGCCTCATATGGGGGCCCTACTACCTAGTCTATCATGACTCAGGAGAGGAGGCTCTTTGCTCTCTGCATTGGACGGGGGCAGGTGTCAGGATCTTTATTTCCCAGCCCTGGGTGCTATTTCCTACTCGAACTGGGGAAGCACCTAGGTTGCTGACTCAGGGATCATGGCCCTGTTAAGCCCGGTGTTGCATGGACAAGTACTAGGAGATTCCCCACGCCAAACTGTTCACAGTCTGGGTAACAGCTTCCTGTCCTGGCTTTGTTTGGGAAGGGATATGGGTATGTGAAAGGGGGAGGTGGGACTGGCAGTGATTACAACTCCAGATACCTCCAGCGTGTCACAGCTCTGCTCAGCTCCCCAGGGGAATAAGTTGGGGCCATTTCCTAGGCCAGGTGGATAAACCCTTGCTCCAGACCAGTGTGTCATGGGATTTTGTATGATTTATAGCCTAGTTGCCATAGCATTGGGGGTGGGGAGAGGAAGGAGTCTCTTTGCATGGCCTACTCAGACATTAGGTCTGCAAGGAGTAAGAGCCCTGACCTTAATGAACAGGATCAGCACTTGTTTCCTTGCCCCCCCAAGCAGGACTCCCAATTTCCAAACCTGATGTGATCTCCAGGCTGGAACGAGGGGAGGAGCTGGGGTCCCTGATCTCCAGGGCTACGAAGAAAGGAAGAACCCGAGAGATGCCCTCATGAGTAAGGGATCAGCTAAAGTGATTCCAAAACCAGTTATTCTATACTCCTGGCAGATGTCATTTATTCATTTTACACCCAGCCTGTCTGACTCTTCAGCCCCTGCCTACATCTGTATTCGGAGGGTGTGAAGGAAGGATGGGTCCAGTCCTCTCTCCTCTGGGGTGGGACCTGTGGGGGAGGATAGGATTCAGCTCCTGATACTTCAATCTTCTCAGCAGTTATTTGGGTTTGTTCCCCTTTTTCCTGTTCCCTTTCTGAGGTTCCCCGTCCCCCAGCACAGGGACTGACTGCTGTCCGGATCCTCTCTCTGTCCCAGCAGGTGATGGGATGGTGAGTGGGAACAAGAAGGAGAATCTTCAGCAGGAAGATCCTGAGCAAGTGGAACCACAGGGGATGGTATTGGGAAGAGGTGAAGGGGACGTTTCCCAGAGTCCTGAGGAGGGAGAAGCCCGTGAGAGCCAAAGCAGGCCAAAGAGGCAGCAGGGAAACCACTCAGAGGAGAGACAGGGTAAATCCACCCACAGGAGTAGAGGAGCCAAGAAAATAAAATAAACTATTGAACAGAGAATCCCCACTGGAAAGGGACCCTACTTGTGCGGTGACTGTGGGAAAGGCTTCAGTCAGACTTCAACTCTTATTCACCATCAGAGAAACAACATGAGAGAGAAACCCTACAAATGCAACAAGTGTGAGAACAGCTTCAGTGTGAGCCCAAAGTTTCTATTACATCAAAGAACCCACACAGGAGAGAGAGACCCCATGAGTGCCCCATGTGTGGGAAATGTTTTCCCAGTGTGAGCTCCAATCTTATTCAACAGCAGAGAATCCACACGGGAGAGAAACCCTATAAGTGCCCCAAGTGTGGGAAAAGCTTCAGTCAGAGATCGACCCTTCTGTCACATCAGAGAATGGACACACGAGAGAAACCCTATATCTGCCCGAGTGCCTGAGGAAAAGCTTCGATCACACTGCATATCTCACTAGTCACCAGAGAACGCACACGGGGGAGAAACCCTACAAATGCAGTGAGTGTGGGAAAAGCTTTAGTCAGAGTTCAAACCTTTATACGCATCAGAGAATTCACACGGGAGAGAGACTCTATAACTGCCCTGAGTCCAGGGAAAGTTTCAGACTGAAGTCAACCCTTGTTACTCACAAGAGAATCCAGATGGCTGGGAAATGGTTTAAATGCCCTGAATGTGGGAAAAGCTTCAATTTCATCACATCCCTCAAGAAACATCAGAGGATGCACAGTGGAGAGCAACCTTGTAAGTGTCTTGACTGTGGGAAAAGTTTCTGTAGCAGCTCAGCCCTTTGCAATCACCAGAGAACCCACCTTGAGAAGAGACCCTACAAATGCAATGAGTGCAGGAAAAGTTTCAATCAAAGCTCCAACCTTATTCACCATCAGAGAATCCACACAGGAGAAAGACCCTATAATGGCCCCGACTGCGGGGAAAAGCTTCAGTCGGAAATCAACCCTTATTAAGCACCAGCAAACTCACACAAAAGAGATGCTATAAGTGAGCTGAATGTGGGAGAGGCTTCAGTGCAAGCTCAATCCTCATACACATCGCAGACTCCACACAGGAATGTCCTGGCTAGGAATGGGCCAAGGAATAACATCTTTGTTGAGTCCCACAAATCTCAGAGGGCCAGGCCAGGCTGGAGTAGCCATGTAACAGGGACCTGCAAGTATTATTAAAGCTGAGCATGAAATCATTCTCCTGGAACAGAGCTGTGTAGACTAAGAGGCTATGATAAGATTCCCACCTTATGATGAGATTTGTTTGTTACATACCAACACCCCACACCCCTCAGCAGACACGCAACCCCACATACACTTCCCCGTGCACCCGCTATGCCGGGGTGGCCAACCTGAACCTGAGAAGAAGCCAGAACTTATCAACGTACATTGCCAAAAAGCCACAGTAATATGTGATGATTATATATATATACACGCACACGATCATTATATAAGTTGACAGTGTAGATTTATTATACATTTATAATGTATAGTTAATGATAATAACAACTTAATCTTTTACTTAATGGGATTTCTGGCAATCTTTGCTTTCAACAATCCCCTTGAAGTTTGGTTTGTGTTCAGTTGTGCTCACGGAGCAGTTCTCTTAGGTGGCTGTCTGTCAAAATGGATCAGTGCTTGGATTTCACATGTTTGAGTGTCAAGAAAACAGACTCACAAAGATAGATCGAGGCAAATATCAAGATTAATTTTAGGGCTGCACCTCTGATGTTGGGGTATTTATCCTTTGGTACAGATTTTCAGAAAGTTAAGGGTCCCCTCTGTCTTCTGAACAGATTCCAATCTGTCATCTTCCAAAAGTTTCTATTATTTCCATCTGGGATGTTGCTTCATCAGTGACTAAAGGGGGTTTCAGACAATCAGTTTCAGCACTAAAAGGGTCAATCAGAAATCTGATTTGAGGTCTTTTCTGCTGCAAATCTTGGAGTCTTTCCTCAAAACTGTCCTTAAGATCTTTAATCACGCTTGCATACCTAGTTGTGCTCTGTTTTAGGGGTTCTGCTGCGTCTTTTTTTGTTCTGGCTTGAAGTTGTGACATTGAGGGAAAGTGTGTCAGCTCTCCCTCAAGCATTTGTCTGTGAAACAACTGCAGATGGTTTCGTGAACGCAAATACGCCTTGCACTAGATCAGACAGCAACTGGAATTTTCCTTGTAAGTCCACGTTTAGTTTATCCAAATGTAGCAGCATGTCTGCAAGAAATGCCAAGTCTAGAACCCATCCAGGATCTGTAAGCTTGGGGTGTATCCTGTGCTTCTCCTCCATAAACAATTTTACCTGTTCCAGGAGCTCGAAAAAATGAGAAATAACTTTACCTCTCGGGAGCCATCGAATTACAGTGAAATGGCAAATCGTCAGGGGAGTCATCTTCATCGAGTTCTTCAATTAGATTTTGAAATTGTCTGTGACTGAGTGCATTTGAGAGAATGAATTTCACAATGTCAAGACATGATCAAATTTGAGATTTTTAGATACCAGTTGCTCCCGATGAATAATACAGCAAAATGTCCAAAATTCGGGAAAGCTCTCGTCAGACTTACAAAACCCTACTAATCCATTCGCAGATCCCCACATGGACGAAGCCCATCCATTGCAATGGTAGTGAGCTTGTGTAAAGACAAGTGGCTTTCGCAGCTACCAACATCAACACCTCCTTTAGATCTCGTCCACGAGTTCTGTCCTCTAGTGACATGATATCGAGGAGTTCTTCCCTTACACCACAGTTGTCAGACACAGTGTGGACAAATACTGATAATAAGGTTTATCCTGTGAAACAAAAGTGATGCTCGTATACTCACACTGCTGAAGTTGCGAGTGCAGTTGCGATTCAATGTCACTGTTCAGGTCGGAGATTCTGCGTTCTATTGTGTGGCATGAAAGCTGCAGGCCAGAAATTTTCTTCTGTAGATTCTCGTTCTCTGGTGACAAGGTTGGAATCACATCAGTGAGGCACGTTTTTTATAGGCACCATGTGCTTTATTCAAGCACACTTGACCCTGGTGCCAGCCAGGGGGTGCTGGACCCCGGCTCTGTCCCAGGCCCCGACCCGCACTCAAACCCTTTCCCCAAGTCCCCACCCACACCTCTGCCCCGCCTCTTCGCCCACCCGAGCCTCTCGCACATCGCAAAACAGCCGATTGCAGTGGGCAGGAGGCACGGGGGAGAGAGGGGGCGCTGATAGGGCTGCCAGGGGGTGCTGAGCACCCACTGTTTTTTCCCCAGAGTTGGCTCCTAGCAGGAGCCACATATTATCTTTGAAGAGCCTCATGCGGCTCCAGAGACACAGGTTGGCCACCCCGATATACAGGTTTTGCAGTGCGGTCGAATGGCTCTCAGCACCCCCACTATACAAATTGTTCCAGCGCCCCTGCTGCTCCCCAACTTACGAAGGTGGCTGCTGCCCCTTGCCCCGTCACGCCTCCCAGAGTTGTCTGAGGGGCAGGCGTGTCCCAATCCGGTGCCCCATGGACCAGGAATTAGGATTGGATCTCAAAAAACCCCCACTGGCTCGTCAAACCTGCTGGACCGTCGGTGTGTCCCCGAGCAGTCGCTGGGGATGCACCAAAGCCTCTGTGTCCACTGGCGAGGAAGAGGCTGGTGCCCCGGACAGCCTTACCCACGGAGAGGAAGCAGGATGGGCCGGACCGAGCGCAGAGTAGGGGCTGGTGCAGGATCGGGGGTTGGCTTCACGGGGTGGGGGCGGGCGAGGGGACCGCTATGCTCCATTCAATAGAACCTTTGTCCCTGAACGTGGACTTTTTGTAATGACTTTAGGAATTGTTTTCTTTCCAGAGAGACGCCGGACCGAACTAGGATGCTAACAGTGACATTCTATACCTAGGGAGAGCGCCCTGTAATCCCCATATTCCTCATTTCTATGTAATTGTGATATGGCATATAAAGCAGGCCGTATGAGGGATCTATGGCTAGGTTACGGTCTGCTGAATGTCACCGTTCTCTCTAAATATGTATATCATTATCAGGCCATCATTATCTTGTTGTTTCACTGTGTGACCTTGGGCAGGTCACATCATTGTTCCGTTTCCTTCTCTCTGGAACAGGGTTTAATGGTATTTCCCTGCTTGGCTGGCATGTTAACTGTCAGAGAAAACCTGAAACCACATAAGGAAATGGAGAGAAACTACAATCTGCACAGCCCTGGTGCGAACAAGTGGCTTTGCCGAAGTAAACCAGCGTGTGTTGTCGTATTGTCACTAACAGCTCAGAGATTGGACACGCTGGTGTGCCACAAGAGAGTCATCTGTCTGCTGCCTCAGGGCTCAAACCCTAAAATGTAGAAAACAACACAGCCCCCTGCTGCAAAAGCAACCCCCAGCATCAGCACTGCAGAGCACACACGGTAGAACAACCACTGGCAAAATGGTGTGAACGCCACGGCACTCACCTTGTGCTCCCAGGGTCCTTAGAGGCTGCTCCCTGGTGTGTCTGACTCTGCAGGGACCTGCTGCCCGCGCTCCATGGCAGATACAGTGATGGTGCATGACATCCTCCAGCAGGACATGTGGGATATGTCCGTGGCTGCGACCTCTGAGCCCCCTTCCCTTTGTCACATAGCCCAGTGGGGTGTTGTGATGGAGAAGTCAACCGCTAAGGGGCCTGTGGTGCATGCAGTGGGCTCAGCAGCGGCCGCTCTCTCCTGGCAGTCAGAGCTGGCCCCCTGCCCATGTGCGACGCTAGGGACTGTGCTGGGAACAGCAGTACCCCAGGCTGGAGGAGATCGAGGGGGTCTCTCCCACACCCTGACCCTGGGACAGAGTCTGGTTCCGATCTTGCAGCCGGGGATCCCCCTGGCTGGTGGCTCTAGGGACGGCTCTCTGAGCAGAGACAAGGACTAGAGAGAATTGGGCAGAGAGGCGTGTGGCTGGGGGAGGAACTGGGAGCATGTGGGCCACTCCGGCCAATGTGGGGTAGCCCTGGGTGGGCCACAGCCAACCCACTTAGCATACGGGCCCAGCTAAATATGGGTCCCTCTGCCCAGCCACGTCGGGGGTCTTGGGGCAATCCGCGCTCGTCCCCAATCCCCAGCACCATTAATCGCTGCGCGTTACTCACACTCATAATCACAGAGCTCCATGCCCATATGCGTGATCCGTGCAGCCACCCCAGCTCGCAGCACACGCCCCACAGCACCGCCCCCGCCTGGCTAATCCCCCTGGCTCACTCACTTTGCCTTGTCCCCTCCACCACCGCCCCCAACTTGACTTTTTGCCATCAATTCTCTCCAGTCCCTTCCCTCCAGCTACCCCATCCTGATCATGCCTCCGCAAAAAGCAGCATCAAGCCACAGTTAGCAGCATGTCTCGCCGAACGCCAGCGAAGCCCCCAGCAGCTCACGTCAGACAAGGAGCTGCAGGGGCGGAAGTAGTTTTTGAGCACAGTAAGGGGCTCTGTGTGTCTGTGATGGGGGTGGTTCCCCCATGTAGTCATTTATTTGTTTATTCTCAGAGGCCACAAATCCCCCACCCAGCAGGGAGCTGAGAACTGACATATTCACTGCAGTTACTGAGGGTGTCCTGACAGGGTGGATTGAGGGCAAGACAGCCATTTCTCATTCTCCACCCCACTGAGCCAGTCCCCAGCTCTGTGGTCAGATTGTAGGCTCTGTGTCCTGGAGGGGAAATGCCCCATGCATGCCCCAACCCCAGCCATGTGCCCTATCAAAGGCCCTTTTTGAAGAAGGGGGAAGGCTACTCATGGTGCCACTTGTCCTGCCTGAACTTTGAAAACGGACACCTTCAACACAAGAACTGGAAACTCAGGAAATGCAGAGCTAAGATAGGGCCTCCCCCAATTTCCCAACCAACTGTGCCCCAGGGGATGCGACAGAACCCAGCACGCTTCTTCGCTGCTCAGCCAGTGTCTGCTCGCCGCTGGCTGGCTGATGCTGGAGCACTAAAAGCAAGTCCTTGGGGAGGCTTTCTCTGAGGACCCCTTACCCGATGTGACGAAGCGGGACTGTTCTTAATGTTTCCTCTGAATAGTGTGGGGGTGCCTCAGTTTCCCCTAGGCAGTTCTTAAGTATCTAGGTAGTGGGGTAAGGGGGTATGATCATTGCAGAGCCCTAGAGGGCAGGTGTGTGCAGGGGTCTGGACACAGAGAATGGCCGACACCTTGTCTCCTGGCAACTGATGGCCTGGGCCCTTCCCCCCTGCGAGGTGAGAACTAAAGGGCTGGAGAACAAAGGAAGCAGGTGCCCTCCTGGCCCGGGAAAGGGACATAGCCCAGAGGAGGGGGGGCTGAAGAGAGTTTCAGTTGGAGGCTGGCTGGGGACATGGAGTGAAGTGCAGACATGGTTGTCTGGCTCACTGCCCCCCAAAATGGACCCAGCTGAGGGGTCCTGTTCTCTGCACCTACAAGCTCTGTGTTAGACCATGTTCCTGTCATCTAATAAACCTTCTGTTTTCCTGGCTGGCTGAGAGTCCCGTCTGACTGTGGAGTTGGGGGGCAGGACCCTCTGGCTGCCCCAGGAGCCTGCCTGGGCAGACTTGCTGGGGGAAGCGCACGGAGGGGCGGAGGAGGCTGAATGCTCCGAGGTCAGATCCAGGAAGGTGGAAGCCGGGTGAGCTGTGTGTCCTGAAGACAGGCTGCTCCCAGAAAGGAGACTCCCCCAGAGTCCTGCCTGGCTTCGTAGGGAGCAGTTCCAGAGCATCGCCCAGGGACTCCGTGACACCCACCTGCCCCCAAATTTGGAGCACCAAGCCTCCGCTGGACCTTGCTGGAGCAGAGCTAGTTTCATGGCAATCGGCCTGGGCATGTGCGTTTCATGACAGAGCGACAGCAGGTGTGACGACACAAATCTCAACCTTCCCCTTTTGCAACTAGGTGCAGTTCCCGCCAAGCAAAAGTGACCATCTTGGCTACTTCTCAGGACTTGCTACCGCCTGGCCAGGGTTGCAAATCAGGATGGATGGGGTTTTGGTCGAAAACACTCACGATTTGCTTCCTCCTTGCTATTGTGCCAAATTGATTTTACCGCCTGATCCAGGGATGGTTGCGAATCAGGAGCAATGGGGTTTTTTGTTGGAAAACAGTCACGATTCCCTCCCTTCTAGCTAATGTGCACAGTTGATGTATTTCATGATTGAGGCGTGGTGCTTCATTTTGCATGTGAGTACGTGAAAAGGGAGGTAAGGTTTGGGGGTACAGAGCATGCCCATAAGCCCAAGGTGATACCACAGTGGCCCCTTTCATTTTATTCACTGGCTTCCTCCTTGCTTATTTCCAATGACTTGGCTGCCCATGCACCTGTCACTGGTCCAGGGATGGCTGCAAATCAGGAGGGATGGGGTTTTGTGGTCAAAAACACTCACGATTCCCTCCCTCCTAGCTAATGTTCGGGTGAGTATGCTCAGTGCACCCAAAGTAGGGAATTGGGAGAGGGAGCTTTTTGCATCATTGCACCGGCCCTGCGATCACAGCTCACAGCCGCAGGAACCTCTCCGTGACGGGGCTCAGACAGATGCTCCTGGGGCTCAGAGGTTTCTGCCTCTCCGGCTGATGGAGTGTGAGACTCTCGGTGTGGCATGGCCTGAGGCGCTGCTGAGGAGACAATTGCTGGCAGAGGTGTGAACTGTCGGGGGGCACAGGTGCGTGTCACTGCCCGGAGTACGCATCAGAGACAGAACCGAGGCCCAGGGATTTTTGTAACGCTGGGAAGCCAGACTTGTCCTTGCTACCGTTGCAGAGCTGAGCTATGGGGAGCCAAGTGATATAAGATTATTGAGGCTCAGGGCCACTTTTTTCTTTAGGGCATCAGAAGTAACTTCCAAGAAATGAAACATTTGAAAAGCAGGTAATTTGGGTGGGGGTCTGTATCTCATGAACCCCATAACCAGGGGACCCCAAATTTACAACACAAACTCTGCCTCAGGCCCTGCTTTAGGGCAGTGATTTTTGAGCCAATCTGACTATGCGTGTGGACATCAGAGCACTTTGAAAACATCAATTTTAAACAGAAACTTCAATGTGCCCTTAACTTTAGCCAGGGGGATGGGACAGGAGGAACAGGGCAGTGGCTGTGGGGCAATGAATGGGGTGGAGTGGAGAGAGCTATGTGGAGTGGGGCAGGAGTAGACAGTGGGGCTGGGCTGGGATGACTGTCACTTGTGGGGTTGGGAGAGGAGCAGTGGTCTGGATGGACCAGGGGGTGGAATTGCAGGGGAGGCTGAGGGAACAGGGCTGGGGTGGGGGGATGAGGGCAGTGGGTCAGGGTAGGCAGATCAGGGGAACTATAGGGGAGGCTGAGGGCAGTGACCCTTTCCCTTTGAGAAAATATCGTTGTTTCAGGGTAGGGAACAGTCTCTGTCAATGGTTTCCCCAGACTAGGAGCAGAAGAGGAGAAAGATTTGAGTCAGAGTGGCAGAGTTTCAGGCCACAAGAAACTGCCAGATAATCTGATCTGACCCCCTGCACGTCCCAGTCCACTACCCCCCACCCAGTGAGTGACCCCTGCAAAGAGACCAATCATCTGGATGGGACCATCTGTACACTATTCTCTTGTCTGCCGCAGGCAGAGTAGGAGGGACTGAGGTGCACCGGATCCTGCGGCCCCTGCAAGGGCAGGGAATTGATTTGGAGATTCACCCGAGGATTCGAGCAAGTGACCCAAGGTCCCTACAGTAAAATCCCTTCCCGAGCCCCAAAATGGCAATCGATCAGTTTGACCCTGAGCATGTGAGCAAGACACACCAGGCAAGCATCTGAGAAAGATCAAATATTGAGCCAGTGGGTCCATGGCCAATCTCTGATGATTCAGAGTCCTACACTGTGCTGGGTTCTCAGTGACTTGCATTAACTCAGGAGACAGAGAGATAAAGAAAAAGAGAGAGGGGGCCCCCCAGAGCTAAGCGCTGCAGAGCAGAGACTCCCACACTGGGCATCCCCTTCCAAGGAAGGCTGTTACTGGGGAGCTGGAACCTGTTCTCCGAATCCCACTCCATCTCTCCCAGCTCTCTCTCCCCTTCCTTCTCAGTTCAGCCCCAGGTGAAAGTTTCCCCCCTGAAATCGGGATCCCAGCCCCACCCCAAGATGCTGATTGGTCCATGATGGGGTTTTACTCCTCAGGGACCAAAATCAAGCAGTCCAAGAATGGGAAGGCACAGCCGGAGACTGGCCCTTCCAGATCCTGGTAATGATGGAGATGAGCTCCCAGCCCGGAGGTGTCTACACCTGGCAGGTGGAGCACATCAGCCTGCAGCGCCCCCTCTTACTAGGGTAAGAGACTCTGAACCAGGCACATTCCCTGAGGCCTTGGGGCACCCCTAGCTCTGTGGAGCCCTCGGGAGACAGGGGCATGTCTCAGACCTGTCCCCATCCCTGGGGGCAGAGAGCAGGGACGTTACAAAGGGAAGGAGAGGCTGGGCTTAGCCCAAACCACCTGTGCTCTTCTATTCACAGAGGCGCAGGCCGACTCTGCCAGGGACAAGATGCTGGCTGGGGTCGGGGCTCTGTGCTGTGGTTGGTCTTCATGGTCCTGGGATTGCTCATCTGCCTGAGGAATAAGAAAGGTGAATGGCTCCGGGACAGCACTGCGGCACCAGGAAATGACTCCCCAGTGGGGCCGTGACAAAATCGCACTGGAGGGTTTCACTAGAATTTTGATTCACCACAATTTACTTTAGCTTCCCCCTCCAGCATGAATCAAGTTCTCTTGTGACCAAGGAGCTTCCTGCCCATCTCTCTGCCCACAGCCAGGAAGTGTGGGGCTAATCCCAGCTCCTGGCTTCCCATAAATCTGAGTCAGACCATTCCGATTCAGAGCTACAGTTGTGGCCCTCCTGGCCTCCCCTCCCGGTCTCCTCTCTAGCCCCCCACACTCCTGGAACGGCACGGAGTTGCAGGCACAGTTGGTGGTGTCTGTAAATCAGCCAATTTTTCTCTAGTTATGAAACAAATACACTTCCCCTATTAAAAATATGGAGACCAAACTCACATGAGAAACGCAACAGCAATCCCACCCCTGAATTCTGAGGCTTATTTATTGTACCCTCTACAGTTGCTTCCTTTTTGCCTCAATGCATAAAAAGCATGTAATAACTTGCAGGTCAAAAGGCCGAGTGCATGACACCTGCGTTTCTGTTACGTACGTGGGTACCCTCCGCCCCCCACCCCCCGCACACCACCACCACCCTCAGTTCACCCTCCCAGCACTCTCACCATCTACTCACACCCTCAATACAGCCCCTGCCACCCCATCAGCCCTCACCTTCCTCACTTCGGCTGTAAGGATTAGGGCTTTTCCTCTAGCCACATGACTTATGAGGAGAGGCTGAGGGAACTGGGATTGTTTAGTCTGCGGAAGAGAAGAATGAGGGGGGATTTGATAGCTGCTTTCAACTACCTGAAAGGGGGTTCCAAAGAGGATGGATCTAGACTGTTCTCAGTGGTAGCAGATGACAGAACAAGGAGTAACGGTCTCAAGTTGCAGTGGGGGAGGTTTAGGTTGGATGTTAGGAAAAACTTTTTCACTTGGAGGGTGGTGAAACACTGGAATGGGTTACCTCGGGAGGTGGTGGAATCTCCTTCCTTTGAGGTTTTTAAGGTCAGGCTTGACAAAGCCCTGGCTGGGATGATTTAGTTGGGGCTTGGTCCTGCTTTGAGCAGGGGGTTGGACTAGATGACCTCCTGAGGTCTCTTCCAACTCTGATGTGCTATGATTCTATGAAGTTTGAGGACTTTGTCTGCAGCCAGATTAGGAGAGCAGCAGCCATGAGCTATTACATCCTCACATCCCATCTAAACTACATTAAAACAGGGTAATATCAGGCTGTTAGGAAGGCTCCTGTCCTAATGGCACCCACCATCACCAGATAAAGGAACAGATCTTAAGGCGGTTAAAGAAAACTTAGTTTGACCCATTGTGTCTGGCAGGCAATCACTTATCAATAGTTGTGGATGTAAAATCCCCATTTCTTTATGGTTTTGTCTTTATGATCCCCACTTCTCTATTGTTTTATCTCTGGTCTCTGTCTGGTTCTTTGATTATTTTTGTCTGTGACATGGCTCATTTTGCGAGGTGTGAATTAATTAAGGTGGTGAATTAATTAAGGTGGTAGGACTGTTTAGAGAATTTTGTTACACTATGTTAGGATTGGTTTGTAACATTTTAGTACAATGATTGGTTACAGTACAGCTAAGCAAGGCTCAAGTTTCACTATCTAAAGTGGGGTCCAAAAGGAAGTTCTTGGGAACCAACTCCAGGACACAGCTCCAAGGTCAGAGCTGCCAGACCTCAACACCGAGCCTCCCGAGATGACCTGGTCCTGACTGTCCAGCAGGGAAAAGTTATCTGCCTTTTTGGGACTGGGAGTAGTGAGCATTTTAGGGTTAATGTATGCTTTTTTGGGTAATAACTGTTGCTGACGAGAGGGTAAGTAGGATATTACTGTGAAAGGCTCTGTCACTGGTAAGAGACCCCCAAACCCGCAGTGTCAGGCTCTGCCTGAGCCTTTGGCATGGGGAAAGGGCGGGTGCCTACATTAAGAGGTTTACACCTTGAGCCCTAGGGCCAGGGTAAAGGTGGGTGCCCCTAAAGGAGTGTGCAACTAACAGAGAATTGTGTGCTGGTAACACAGCCCGCCTGCGGTCCCCAGGCCATAGTTTAGCCCTCCCGCCCTCAACTCCGCTCCTCTGGGTTCTTCACCCTCCCCAGGCCTGGGGCCTGCCCTGGGGTCCCCTCTCTCCCACTTCCCAGGCTGGCAGGAGATCAGCCTGCCGGGGGCTGACAGCGGGAGCCTCTCCTCAGCCCCACAGCAATGTCCTGGGGAGAGAACTCAGCTGAAAAAATATATCGGTGACATCTGAGAGTTCTAGCCCCGGAACAGAAGTAAGGCTTCATTTGACTTAGAAATCGCATCTCTGGCGATGAATTGGGGAGCGCTGGCATGTCTGTCCCTGGCACAGCATTGCTCTGCAGGTGGCAGGGGTGCCAGATCCCAGGGGAGGGGGAACGGGCGGGAGAGGTGTCTCTCCCGGGGCGGGGGGTGTTTCTGTGTAAGGGCCACACACCATTTGACCCTTCTGCTGTCTAGCGCTGAAAGACAGCGCGGTTGAGACTTCTGTTAACTGCCTGCCGGAGCTCAAATCCCGGGTCACCAGGCCTGAGTGCTAGGCCTGAGACCGGCTCTGAGACAGCTGAAAACAACTGCTCCGCCTGCCCGAGGTGAGGCCCAGCCGCTAACTGCTGGAGCCCCCCCAGAGCTGGGCTGAGCCGGGGGAGCTCAGGATGTGGCATCGCCGAGGTGGCAATAGAAACAGGTGGCAGCAGAGCCGGCGAAGGCCCGTGGCCAACGGGGCGGAGACACAGCCGCACAGCGGTGCACAGAGTGAACGGTGGCACCTGGGAGCCACTTGCAGTCATGGCCGCAATAGCAGCTGAGGCGTCCCTCATTGTAACCGGGGTGGGACGTGAACTCCCGCCCCGTGAATGCAGCTCTGAACGCCGGGTCTTTGCTGGCCAAGGACAGCAACCATGAGAGGGGCGGAGGGGGGAGGGGGAAATGAGCCTTTGTTTGTTGGACTTTCCCAATGCAAGGTGAGGAGCTGAGGCAAAGGACACTGCCCAACGTACTCTGGGGGTGGGCGTTTGGCTCGCGGTCATATGCTGATGACTAGTGGTGATGGTGTTTTACCACGATAGTGCCGGGCTCCTTTCCTCTTTCTATTAAAGGTTTTCTTTGCTATACACGACTCAGTGAGGGGGAAGCATTGGCTCTCAGAGGCGCCGGGGGTGGTGGTTAATTTTCCCAAATTACGGGTGGGGACTCAAGTAGGTTCTGTGCTGAATTGTTATGAGGAACCCCTCGATGCTGAACCCGGCCCTGGTTGCTGCCGACTCCCCCCGGCAGAAGGGTGGCATTTGTACGGCAGGGGCATGCAATGAAAGGCCGTCAGAGTCTCCACAGCAGGGCGAGGCCAGGACAGCGTGGCAGCTACCACCCCACACAGGAGTCAGGACACCTGGGTTCTGTCTCCAGCTCTGCTGCAGTTTCACTGTGTTACCTCAGGCAGGTCACGTCACCTCCCCATTTGCTTCTCTCTGGAACAGGGGTTAATGGTATTTCCTTGTTTGGCTGGTGTGTTAACTGTCAGAGCAAACCTGAAACCACAGAAGGAAATGGAGGGAAACCACGATCTGCACAGCCCTGGTGCGAACACGTGGCCTTGCAGCGATAAACCGGCCTGGGCCGTGGCACTGCCACTCGTACCAGCCCAGGGACTAGACGCGCTGGTGTGTCAAGGACGGTCACTCGTGTGCTGCCTCGGGGCTCAAATGTCGACCCTAAAAGGCACAAAACAACAAAGCTCCCGGCTGCAAACGCCGACAAGCCCCGGCATCGGCACTGCAGAGCACCCACGGCACAACTGCCCCCGAACGACCCCTCGCTGCGCGTCCAGGGGGCCGGGCGGCTGCTTCCCCGTAGCTCCTGCTGTCTCGCAGCGCAGGGCCCCGCTGCCCCTGCTCCAGGGCAGGGACTGTGATGGCTCCTGGCTTCCTTCGGCAGGACGTGGGGAGTCTGTCTGGGGCTACGACTGCCCTGGCCTCCTTCCCGCCGTCACGCAGTTCGGGGGGGGTCACCCTGTGGGACTGCGCCCCCTGCTGGGGGGCAGCAATTGTGTGCTCATTCTGCGCTGGGGGAAATAGGACTCTGTGGGCGACAGGCTCAACCCCCAGACCTGCCCTCACCCCATCAAAGGGGTTTAGAGATGAGCCTGGCTGCTGAGGATGAATATGGGGAGAGGGAGGGGTCGGCAGGGAGAGGGAGGGGCCACTGGGAGGGAGGGCAGATGGCGGGGGGCTCTGCCTTCCCTTCCACTCTGACTCTTCACCCTCATCTCCCCCCTCCCTTGGGGCAGCCAGGCCCAGCCCCACAGGGCAGGCCTGTCACTGCAGCATGAGTGGGGGCGGACTCCCTCTCCAGGCCCCCAAACCTCCCCTCCACGCTAGGCCAGGTTTGGCTGCAGTGCCAGGGCAGAGGGTGCAGCTGTGGGCTGCCCCTGGGCAGGGTGAGGAGCAGGACGCTGGCCACCAAGGCGAGCCCTCCATACCGGCCTAGTTTGCCTAGGCGCGGATCCGGCCCTAGTTCTGACCTTGCCGCCGGGGCTCCCCCTCCCGCGCGGCCTCCGTTCCCCGACTCCCTCTGCCCTGATTGGCTCGGGGCTGGCAGCTGCGGGCACAGAGCCGAGCAGAGACACACAAAGAGAGAAGTTGGTGACGAGGCTTGTGGCCTGGGGAGGAACCAACAGCCTGTGGGCGACCCTGGGCCCCTCGTCCCACCGCACTGACACCGGCCAGAGCCCGGATCCCCTTCCCCTGCCAGGATGCTGCTCCCTCTGCTGCTCCTCCCCTGGGCATGGGGGGCCCTGGCCGGTAAGTGGGGATCCCCCTCCCTGCCCTTTTTGCTGCTGGGGGAGGTTGCGCATGATATAATGCCAGGGCCAGGGTGGGGCAGCACCACATAAGAACGGCCGGACTGGATCAGACCAAAGGTCCATCTAGCCCAGTATCCTGTCTTCCGCCAGGGGCCCCAGAGGGAATGAACAGACAGGAATCATGCAGTGATCCATTTCCTGTCACCCATTCCCAGCTTCTGGCAAACAGGGGCTAGGGACACCATCCCTGCCCATCCTGGCTAATAGCTATTGATGGACCTGTCCTCCAGGAACTCATCCAGCACTAGTGACCCTTGCTGGGGTGCAAGAGGAGGGGGGAGGCAGGTTAGGGTTCAGCAGGAAAACCCTGGACCTGGGGAGCATTAACGAGACTGAGACGCCCTAATCTCTCTCCTCACCCACTTTGCCCTCCACTTGTTTCCTCTCCCCTCCCTCCCGCAGCCTCCCCTCCTGTCCCCCCAGGGTCTCTCACCCTCCGGCTGCTCAAAACCAACGTCTTCCACAACGCCAGTTCTAGCAACATGGAGGGGATGGCCCTGCTCGGAGACCTGGAGACCCACTTCATGGATTGCAGCACCTGCAGGATCCGCTTCCTGCAGCCCTGGGCCCAGCAGGGCCTGACCCCGAGGCAGTGGCAGGACCTGGAGACAATGTTCCATGGCTACCTGTCCAAATTTATCTTTCTCATGAACAAAGTGGTTAAGGATGAAGGAGAGCACTGTGAGTATGGAGCGGTCCCCACGTCCAGCAGGGAGCTGAGAACTGACACACTCACTGTAGTAACTGAGTGTGTCCTGACAGGGTGGATGGGGGTCAAGACAGCCAGTTCCTGGCCCTTAGGCTGAATGAAGCCAGGGTGCCCTAGAAGGGAATAGCCCCATTTTCCATTCTCCACCCCGCTGAGCCAGTCCCCCAGCTCTGCGGCCAGATTGCAGCCTGTGCATCCTGGAGGGGAAAAGCCCCATGTCCCGTCCCCTGACCCTGTTTTTCACTGCCATTTGCCCTACCAAAGGCCTTTGCTGAAGGAGCAGGAAGACTGCTCACAGTGCCACCTGTCCTGCCTGAATGTTGAAAAGAGATACTGTCCAGTATGAAACACCCAACATAAGAATTGGCAGGAAATGCAGAGCTAAAATAATGCCTCCCCCACCCTCACAACCAGGGGACAGGAGAGAACCCAGCACAGCTCTTCTCAGCCCAGTGTTTGCGCTGGGTGTCTGGTGCTGGAGCACTAAAAGAAGGTCCTCGGGAGAGACTTTCTGTCAGGAACCCCTTAACTATCCTGCCCCCAAATTTGCACCACAAAGTCTCCCCTGGACCTTGCTGCGGCAGAGCTAGTTTCACGGCAATCGGCCTTGGCATGTGGTTTCAGGACAGAGCGACAGCCGGCCCTGTGATCACAGCTCTCAGCCGCAGGAACCTCTCGGTGACGGGGCTCAGACAGATGCTCCTGGGGCTCAGAGGTTTCTGCCTCTCCGGCTGACGGAGTGTGAGACTCTTGGTGTGTCACGCCCCGAGGCTGCTGAGGAGACAATCGCTGGCAGAGGTGTGAACTGTCTGTGGGCACAGGTGCGTGTCACCGCCCAGCGTACGCACCAGAGACAGAACCGAGGCCCAGGGACTTTTGAAACGCTGGGAAGCCAGACTTGTCCTTGCTACCGGTGCAGAGCAGAGCTCAGGGGAGCCCAGGGATGTAAGTTAATTGAGGCTCAGGGCCATAATTTTTTCTAGAGCATCATCACAAATAACTTTAAAAAAGGTAACATTTAAAAGGCAGGTGATTTGGGCAGGGGATCTGTATCTCACAAATCCCATGACCAAGAGACCCAAAATTTGTACCACAAACTCTGCCTCAGGCCCTGATATAGTGCAGTGATTTTCAAGCCAATCTGACTATGTGTGTGGACCTCAGAGCACTTTGAAAACATCAGCTCTAAACAGAAACCACAATGTGCCCTTAACTCCATCCAGGGCCGCCCCACAATCCCGCTGCCGTCTTGTGGCCTAACACCCTAATTCCACCTGACATGTATTTATTTCCCCTGTCTCTCTATTTCTGCCCCCTCCCCCGCCCCGCTCTCCCCACTGACCTCCAGCTGGCCCACTCTTATTGCCCCTGCCCTTCTTGTTCCAGACCCCTTTGTTACCCAGTTCTCCCTTGGCTGCGAGCTCCACCTCAACGGCACCTCACGGCAATTCTATGACGCCGCGATGAACGGCGAGGATTTCATCAGCTTCAACGTGGACTTGGGCACCTGGGTCGCTCAGCGTGGGGATAAGTTGGCCCTCAGCATCCGGGACCTTCTTAACCAGGATAAGAGCACGTCTGCCACAACTCAGTTCCTCCTGAGAACAACGTGTGTCAGTGAACTCCAGAGCTTTGTCCAGTACGGGAAAGAGTCTCTGGCGAGACAAGGTGAGGCTGGACACCACTCCCTGCTCACTGAGATGCAGCTACTTCTGGGGTGGGGTGCGGGGGGCTGTTTAAACAGGTGTCGTGTACCAGTGCAGCTATAGCTGGGGTGGAGCGCAGTCGCGATTTCATAGCCACACTGCACAGCACTTTAAGACAGGACGTGAAGGGGGATTCTGTCAGCAATGCTAACTGCAGAACTGGGGTCTGGCCAGGAGAGCGGGGCCAACGCCGGACCCCGGGGGATGGAGCTGGGCTTGGCGAGTGAGTCCCTGAGGCTCAGACTGAATCGTCGCTCTCCCCCGCCCCGTCTCTCTCCCCCTGTCTCAGAGCGGCCGGTCGCCGTGGTGTTTGCCCGAGCGCCTCCCCCAGCCGGGACCCCCGCACCGTTACTGCTGGTTTGCCGGGTCACCGGTTTCTACCCCCGGCCCATCCGCGTGGCCTGGCTGCAGGACGGGGAGGAGGTGGGGCCGGGCTGGCGCCTGAACTCCAGCGGGATCCTGCCCAACGCGGACCTGACCTATCAGCTGCGCAGCTCCCTGGCCGTGGGGCCGGGCGACGGGCACAGCTACGCCTGCCGGGTGGAGCACAGCAGCCTGGGGGGCCAGAGCCTGCTGATCCCCTGGGGTAGGTGCACGTCCCCGGGGGGTGGGGGGTGCAGTCGTGGTCTCTGGGGGCTTTTGCTGCCCATCTCAAGCAGGGTGGGGTCCAGGCAGTGAGACTGGGGTGAAGGGAGGCAGAAGAGGTGTGTGGGGTGTGTGGGGATGGATCGGGGGAGCAGGGAGGAGGAGCTGAGGGGAATGGGACAGGACTTGCACAGGAGGGGCAGGGTGGGGGCTGAGGGGAGAAGTAATGGGATGGGGTGGGGAGAGCTGTATGGAGTGTGGCAAAGGGGAGACAACGGGGCAGAGGTAGGGAGGGCTGGGGGGGTTGGGGAGAGAGGCAGGAGTCCAGAGGCGATCGGACAGAGGGGACTAGGACTGGCATGCGGGAAGGCTGAGGGGCTGGGAATGTGGGGGGAGCAGTGGGGGTGGGAAGATGGGGGACAATGAGGGAACAGGGTCAGCGTAGCAGTGTCTGAGGGCAGTGGGGGTGGGACAGTGAGGAAGGCAGAGAGAACAGGGCTGGGGTGGGGGCGCTGAAGGCAGTGGGTCAGGGTGGGGGGAGCAGGGGGGACTATGGAGGAAGCTGAGGGAACAGGGTCCATATTGCCGTGCCTGTTCCCAGCACATCACCCCCTGTGTGTTACAGGGCACAGCAGGCCCTGGGGCCCCGGCCTGGCCATGGGCATCACGCTGGGGGCTCTGGCCGTAGCCACCGTGGCCGTGGTGCTGTGGTGGAGAATACGCAGGTGAGTCCTCTCCCTCTCTGGGGTGGGGGTGGGGAGGCCGTTACACCCCATAACCCATCCCCTCTGCTCTCTCCATCCAGGGGCCACCGGGACGTCAGACCAGGAGAACCCAGAGCCTGAGGGGGCGGCACCGGCTTAGACGTGGGGATCAGCCCCCCACTTGGGGCCATGGACCTTGGGGCTGAATCTGCCCCCAGCTCCAGAGCAGAGGGCCCTGAGGCCCCGTCTGGGTCGGGGCACTGGGAGATCGGGGCACTGGGTGGGGAGGTGGGATTCCTCTCCCTCTGGGACATTTGGGGCATGTTGGACATGTGAGGGTGTGGTGGGATCCAGGATCCACATGGAGCCAGCACAAGCCTGTACCACTCAGTAAACTCTGCAGAGAGGCTCTGCCCAGCGGGCCCCTCTGGGGACTGCAGGAGCCAGGGCCTGGGGGCAGGGTGCAGACCCGGCTACATACACAAAGGGAGAGGGTACAGGTGGGGGTCATGGGTGTCCATAAATCTCTGCATTAAGCATCTTCGCATAACTCTGTATGACTTTGTATTCTGCCTCTTCATATAACCTTGTATTTGATATAGGAACTTGGTATCAAATCCTTGTATAGAAACTTTGTATTGAGCCTTGGTATGTTATAACCCCTAAGGATAGTTAAGGTAGAAGAAAAATGCTACTCCTAGTGAAAAGAAACTTTGTCAAGTGGGCTCACTACAGAAGAGCAGACATATTGACACCTTCTTTTGAAAACACCCTCTTCTGTGAAAATAAATGTGGCAGCATTAAGACCACATCCAGAAGGAAGTGCCACGGGTGACCAATGGGCACAGACACAGATTTTGCATCTGGGGTAGATTTGCATGAGAGGGAAGCTGCTATAAATGTGAGGTGTCTTGCAGAGGACCCCGGGTCTCGTCTTGTGAACATTGGAGCATCAATCAGGATCGACAGAAGCTCGGCTCCACCCCCTCCCCCATCTAACTCACCTGGCCGCTGAAGTTAAGGGGAGCGACTAGGTGGTGACAGCAACAAGATGGGGTGTGCGTGTGTGCGTGTGTGTGTGCGTGTGAGTGCATGAGTATAATATATATCATGTGCCTATGATACAGTGTTGATTGATACATGGATTACCAATAAATGTGGCACTTTGCCTTATCCCCCCTGAAAAGATCCTGTACAGAACTTTAAGTACAACACGGGAACCAGGAGGGTCCTGGCAGGGCATTCGGGCTGAGCTGGGATGGCCGGGAAGCAAGCGGATTGGCCTTGGGACATAGCCCAACTACCTGCAAGGAGCCCAGACAACACTATGGCCCGTGGGGCACCAGGGAGGCCGCTCCAACTCGCTGGCTGGGCTGAGAGGTCCTGGGTGCAGGACCCATCTCCAGAGCTGGGTATGGGGCACCATGGGCTCTCTGAGGATAGCTTCTGTCCTTTTCATAGAATCATAGACTATCAGGGTTGGAAGGGACCCCAGGCGGTCATCTAGTCCAACCCCCTGCTCAAAGCAGGACCAATCCCCAGTTTTTGCCCCAGATCCCTCATTGAACTGGGTTTAGCAGGCCAATGCTCAAACCACTGAGCTATCCCCCCCCCCCCCCACCATTTTGTTCTGCATCTGTGCGAAACCGAGCACTAGGGGGTCCTGGGCACGACTGGGGTTCCTCGACCCTGTGGTAATCCAGCAGCATCAAGGGCCAGGTTCAGTATCTAGGGGTTTCCTTTCAACAATACAACACAGAACTGGCTCGAGCCCCCACCCAGTGACCTGGGACTAGGAATGCCTTTGACACACATGGGGACACCGGCACCGCAAAATGGTGTCCGGTCCGGGACAGCTGGCAATCCTACCTGGGAGAATTACACACCATCCCCCTGGGCGCCTGGAAGAGGCAATACTTCCCCTCTTGAGAAGCACAGAGTCTGAGTTTAGCAAAAAAAAACTTAATGGAAGGAGGGAAATAATGCGGCATTAATCTGGGGAAACATCACAAACAGGGTTTATAAAAACATAAACCATGAGCCAAAAACCCACCACCAAAGCAGTGTCCTTTTCCCCTCTGCACCCCACTCACTGTTGCTATCCTTGGACAGTGCAGACCCAGAGTTCAGAGGTGCATGTGCAGAGGTCACCTCCCATGCAGGGGGAGGTGAGAGGGGGGAAAGGGGTGGTAGGGAGGCAGTTTACTCGCTCTGCTGCTCAGGCCCTCACTTGCCACCCTTCTCTGTGGGGTTCTGCTTTGCCCCCCTCCCCCCAGCTAGGCCTCCCCACCAGCCACCCACTCTCTCACCAACCACACCTCTCTACCAGCCACCTACCAATTCAGCTGTCAGTGATTACAGCGACTGGGGGGAGCCTCCCTGCTGGTGTACAGCAAACAATGGTAGATTAGGCAGCCTCTTGCATCAGAAACCATGCCCAAAAGCAGGCCTAATACTTCGCCCTAGGTAGCAGGGGCTGCAGCTTGTAACAAGACTCTCAGCTGAATATAAATTAGCTTTGTTATTACAGAAGTGAGAGCAGACTAGTCACAAGACAGCCAACACCACCTACCCGCCTTTCCAACTGACGCTCTTTGGAACCCATGTCCCCTACCTAGCGACTGCCATTGAGTTGGGGGTGAGTCGCTCAAGGAAAAAATGCCAAGTACAGTTCTGCTGTCCTTGATTCACACAACCAGGATAAAAACTCTTTATCACCCCTGCCCCCATAACAAAGAGACCGGTATCAGAGGGGTAGTCATGTTAGTCTGTACCCGCAAAGACAACGAGGAGTGCGGTGGCACCTTAAAGACTGGGGATCCCACACCAGCCAAAAGTGGCCATTTAGGCCAGCAGTCCCATCATGCTGAGCACCGTCTGAGAAGAACAGATGGGCCTGGCACCAGAGCTGATCCAGAGAACAGAAGTGTGTGCTGTCTGCCTGGTGCTAAGATACGGGATGTGGCCCTGAGGCTGAAGAGGATCCTAACGGGAGCAGAAAAGAATCCACTGATCGTCCCTCATGTGGGAACAAATGATACGGCTAGATTCTCGCTGGAACGTATCCAGGGAGACTGTGCCAGGCTGGGGAAGACGCTTAAGGAAATGGAGGCTCAGGTGATCTGTAGTGGGATTCTGCCTGTTCCTAGAGAAGGGCATCAAAGGTGTGACAAGATTATGACTATCAACAGATGGCTCAGGCAGTGGTGCTAGAAGGGGGCTTTGGGATGTCTGGCCACTGGGAGGCATTCCTGGACAGAGGACAGTTCTCTAGGGATGGACTTCATCTGAGTAGGGAAGGAAATAGACTTCTAGGATGGAGGCTGGCACAACTGATTAAGAGAGCTTTAAACTAGGAATTTGGGGGAGATGGTTGGGAGATGTCCAGGTAATCTCCACGCCGGATTTTAGCCTTGAGAGGGAAGGAAACAAAGTAAGAAAGGATACAGCCGCGGGTAGGAGAATGGCTATAAGGAGGAAGGGCAGTGTGGATACCAGTCTAATAGGTGATACTGGCTGTAGAATGACCGTGCCTCATTGGGTAAAGAACGTGAGCGAGGCCAAACAGCAAAAATGAAGATGTTTGTACACCAATGCGAGGAGCCTAGGTAACAAAATGGAGGAACTAGAGCTACTGGTGCAGGAAGTGAAACCAGATATTCTAGGAATAACAGAAACAGGGTGGAACAGTCATCATGACTGGACTACAGATGTTGAAGGGTATGTGCTGTTTAGGAAAGACAGAAATAAAGGTAAAGGTGGTGGAGTAGCATTGTCTATCAATGAGGAGGTAGAATGTAAAGCAATACGAAGCGATGGAATGGATAAGACAGAGTCCGTCTGGGCAAAAATCACATTGGGGAAGAAAACTACTCGAGCCTCCCCTGGGATAGTGCTTGGAGTGTGCTAGAGACCGCCAGGATCTAATGTGGATATGGATCGAGCCCTCTTTAATGTTTTTAATGAAGTAAATACTAATGAGAACTGCGTGATCCTGGGAGACTTTAACTTCCCAGATACAGACTGGAGGACAAGTGCTAGTAATAATAATCGGGCTCAGATGTTCCTGGATGCCATAACTGATGGATTCCTTCATCAAGTAAAGAAGGACTTGTGGCACCTTAGAGACTAATACATTTATTTGAGCATAAGCTTTCGTGAACTACAGCTCACTTCATCGGATGCATTCAGTGGAAAATATAGGGGGCATACACACTGTAGCGAGAGTGATCACTTAAGGTGAGCTATTACCGGCAGGAGAGCGGGGGCGGGGGGGGGGGGGGCGGAACCTTTTGTAGTGATGATCAAGGTGGGCCATTTCCAGCAGTTGACAGGAACGTCTGAGAAATGGGGGGGGGGGGATAAACATGGGGGAATAGTTTTACTTTGTGTAATGACCCATCCACTCACAGTCTCTATTCAAGCCTAAGTTAATTGTATCCAGTTTGCAAATTAATTCCAATTCAGCAGTCTCTCGTTGGAGTCTGTTTTTGAAGTTTTTGTGTTGAAGAATTGTCACTTTAAGTCTGTAATCGAGTGACCAAAGAGACTGAAGTGTTCTCCGACTGGTTTTTGAATGTTATAATTCTTGACATCTGATTTGTGTCCATTTATTCTTTTACGTAGAGACTGTCCAGTTTGGCCAATGTACATGGCAGAGGGGCATTGCTGGCACATGATGGCATATATCACATTGGTGGATGTGCAGGTGAACGAGCCTCTGATAGAGTGGCTGATGTGATTAGGCCCTGTGATGGTGTCCCCTGAATAGATATGTGGACATAGTTGGCAACTGGCTTTGTTGCAAGGATAGGTTCCTGGGTGAGTGGTTCTGTTCTGTGGTGTGTGGTTGCTGGTGAGTATTTGCTGCACGTTGGGGGGCTGTCTGTATCAAACTGGATACTGTTGCTGTCCAAATACAAGACAGACAAGGCTTTAAGCAAGCAAGCAGGCTGGTCTGCTGACGGGCTGGTCTGCCTGTCAGCTTTCCACACTCTCTTTTATTCTTTCCCCCGTCCTGCGCATTACATACTCCAACAGATAAAAGGAATACACTGGCTTTGTTTAATATTCTTATTTACCAATTTCTATCTACCGCATTCCTTGCTCTCAGGCCTTGAGCCCAGTCCTGGGAGGCTTCCCACGGTTCATGTCCTTTGGGCGAGTTTCCAAGGTTCATGCCCTTGAGATGAGCCGTGTGTGCACTGCTCCTACACAACACTCAGGGTGTGCCCCGAATGTTGCCAAGTGCATGAACCCTGCATGAATCCTTCAGGATACAATTAACTTAGGCTTGAATAGAGATGGGGAGTGGACCTCATAGAAGAAATGGTTGTAGGAGTCCCCCTGCGGGGGACTGAGGGGGTCAGGTTCCCCTCCCCGGGGGGAGCTGGAACCCACGATTTGTGTTATAACCGATGACCCAGATCACACAGCTCCCTGGCACAGGGCTCCCAGGGCAGGGATTCAATGTAGCTCTGGGCCTGGTGGGGAGACGGGGCCTACCCAGAGGGCACAGGCAAGTTCAGTAGGGGATCCTGGCTCCCAGAACTAACCACTACTTCATAAACTTGCTTTATTTTCTCAGACAGTGTCTTTTGGATCAAAGTGTCTGGGAACTTCCATTTGAGATAACAGGGTCTGTGCCTAGCACAGGGGTTGGCAAACTTTGGCACGTGGCCCATCAGTGTAACCCTGCTGGCGGACTGCAAGACACTTTGTTTATGTGGACCGTCCGCAGGCACGGCCCCCCGCAGATCCCAGTGGCTGCAGTTCACTGCTCCCAGCCAATGGGAGCTGCTGGAAGTGATGCGGGCTGCAGGGACATGCTGGCCGCTGCTCCTCACAGCTCCTGATGGGCCATGTGCCGAAGGCTGCTGACCCCTGGCCTCGCATTCTCTATTAATAAAACAGTGGACTTTCTATGAGCTTGTATTGTCCAGGAGGGTGCGACACACATTTCTGGGGCCAAGTCTGGGACTGGGAATTTGCTCGTGTCTCTCTCTAATAGAATTCAGTAGTGGCTGGCGAAGAGCACACATATAGTATATCTGGGGTGATTTCCGTGCTGGAGGCTCTGTGAGAACAGACCAGGAGTGGTTGCTCTCATCCCAGGTTGGAGAATTGAGGGGATGTGGATGTCCATCAGTCCAGATAGTACCCGGGTAATGTCCCAGGGTGGCTGAAGAACTGTTGCAGCCAGAATCCATGTTAGAAGTGGGGCTAACTCTGGTAAGGTTATTAGCATGCATGTAGGTTCTTTTGTTGTTTTCAATGTTTTCTTTGTAATGCTTTTTAACTTAAGAATAAAGAAGGCTTGCTTAGGAAATGTTATCATAGAATCATAGGAGATGAGGGTTGGAAGGGACCTCAGGAAGTCATCTAGTCCAACCGCCTGCTCAAAGCAGGACCAATCCCCAACTAAATCATCCCAGCCAGGGCTTCATCAAGCCCGGCCTTAAAAACCTCTAAGGAAGGAGATTCCACCACCTCCCTAGGGAACCCATTCCAGCGCTTCACCACCCTCCTAGTGAAATAGGCTCGGGAAAGGCCTGTCAAAGTGCAAAGGGCTCCCAGTGGCATTCGTGTCAAGGACACGAACAGAGACGGGCAGCAACAACCAATGAGATAACCTGCAGAGTTGAACCCTAGGCTGCCTACATCAGCAGGGGCACCTTCCCTGCTGGGAGCCAGGGAAGCCTCAGTACTGCAGGAGGGGACTAGAGGAGACTGACAAGGACGTCGAGGCCATGGCTGGCCATGAGCGCCCAGTGCAGAGTGTGGTGAACAGGGCATGCACGATGTGGGCTGCATGCACAGGAAGAGGAGGAGCAGGAGCACATCAGTGGGGTCACCACTGCATATGGCTCTGGTGAGACTGGCACTGGCTCCCAGGTCCAGTTCTGGGCTCTGCCTTGCCCAAAGGACATGGAGACACTGGAGAGGCTCAGAGACGAGCTACAAAGATGAGTCAAGGCTCAAAAACCTGCCTCTTTGGGAAAGCCATATGGAGCTACATATAGTTAGCCTAGCCAGAGATGGTGGAGAGGGGCTTGATGTGTCTCCAAGTACCCAGTGTGACGGGATGCCCCCAGGGTGCAGCCTGGGACTGTGGGACTGCTCTGCCTCCTAACTCTCTCCAGCCTGGGCTGTCTCTCACAATGCCCTGCTAGTGACTAGCAGCAACCCCGCCAGATGCTGTTATCACTCAGCACAACCAATGTGGAGCCCCCCACACCCAGCTGGATTGCATGAATGCTCCCAGAGCCACTCCTGAATCACACCGGGAGGCACCAGCCAGATCCCCCCAGCTCCCAGCCCTGTACCTCAGGACTATGCCGTGTATATTATTAATTGGTTCACCACTTCATCAATGGAAAGTGGATATACAGCAGCCTTCAATAACAGCAATTTACCTTTCACTTCAGGCAAACTCGCTGGTAAAGTTAAACAGGTCAACAAGTTTATTGACTATAAAATATAGATTTTAAGTGGTATTAAGTGATAGGCAAAAAGTCAGAGTTAGTTGCCAAAAGAAATAAACACCTAAGCACACAGTCTGAACTCTCAACCCTCATAGATGGGGCAACAACTAGATGAAGCCGTTTTTCTCTCCCCACTGGATATTGCAGTCCATAGGATACAGACTGAAATCTGGGCCAGTCTTTGGAGTCTCAAGTCTTCAGTGTCCTTGTTGCTTGCAGTGTAGGTGGGTGAAGGAGAAAGGCCCCTTCTGGACACAGTCTCTATTTTATACCCTCAGTCTCACGTGCTTGGGGAGCACAAGTCCAGGCATGTCTGGGAGCAACAGTGAGTCTCCAAGGTCAGGCTGAGCAATTCCCCTGGTGTGGCCTCAGGCAGGTGAGTCATTGCATTGTTGCTCCCTTGCTGGACAATGGCTGTGGATGGTTGTTTCACACCCTGCTTGGGCGTTGGTCACTTTCCTTGCTGTTGCCTCTGGGGGAGCTAATATCTGGCTGATTCCCCAATTTACAGCATGTTTCAGTGAAAACCGTACAATTCTTGTCATTTCATACGCATTGAGGATATACATATCTAGACAGAACTGTGACTTCTGGCAGATCATAACCTTTCTCCTGATACCTTACAGTCCCAGCAAAGCTCAGGGGCAACCCCTCCTGTGTTAACCTTTTCCCTGCCCAAGCTGAGCCCCACATACCCTCTCACTGACTCTGCTGCCTTCGGGGAACCTTTGGGAGCCTCTGATCCAAGGTGCCAGGAATGAGGCATCTGGGGCTCCGGGATCCTCACAGCCAGGGCTGATTACACTCCAAGTGGTGACTGTGGGGACCCCAGTAGGCCCTGGTGGGAGGGTCCAGCCGTGTCATGCAGATGGCAATACATAATTAAGAGTTGTTTCCATTCATTGAGCAGGTTTTATTACAGGATCTCCACTCTCCTCCTACAGCTGAGGATAGAGCCCAGAAGTCCTGGCTCCCAGCAGGGCAATCGCTAGGCATTCGCAGAATATGCAGCTGCGTAGGACACCAGGAAATCTGGGGCCCCAAATTGCCCCGAATTTCGTGTTGTCCTAGGCAGCTGTGTGCTGCGTATGTGGCAGCAGTGGCTCTGGTGGCCAGCCCTATCCCCCGGCCGGCCCCGCCATGGGCTGCACCCACTACAAGGGCCATCACTAGGGGGCTGCGGGGCTCAGGACAACTCGCCCTCTGCCCCTGCTCCTCCCCACCCCCACGCCACCCCTTCCCCTAAGCCCCCACCCCTGCTCTGCCCCACCCATCTCTTCCTGCCTCTGCCCCACCCTCACCCCACCCCGTCCCCCAAGCCTCCTCCCCTGAGTGACGCAGCCCAGGGTGGGGGATTAGCGGTGGGTCTGGCGCTGGCGGCAGGTGTCAGGCCCGCCCCCGCACTCGCCGGTGGTGGTGGGAAGCAGAGCGACCCTGCCCTAGTCTGCTCCACTCCGCTGGCTCCCAGCCACGTCACTCCGCTTCCCGCCATCGGCAAGTGCGGGGGTGGTCCCGATCCCTGCTGCCGGCGCCAGGCCCGCCTGCTAACCCCCCTGGTCACCCTGGGCCCTGCAGGGCCCCCCGAAGCCTGGGGCCCGGGGCAGTTGCCACTGTTCTTGCCGCCTCCTGCCTGCTCCCCCGTCCTCTCAGGTGAGTCTCCCTGCCCTGCTTCTTCCCCCACACAGCTCCTGCCCCTGCAGCCCCACAGCCCTCGAGCGCAGAACCCCGCCCCGTGGAGGGGCCGCTCCCACCTGATAGGGCAGCACCGTTGGTAGGGATGGCCCTGGCTCCCAGCCCCCCTGCTCTAACCTCTAGACCCCACTCCCCTCCCTGAGCTGGGACTAGAACCCAGGAGTCCTCACGCCCACCTCCCGGCCCCTTTCTCCATGCTTACGTCTGGTGGTGAGCTGTGGAAAAGGACTTCAGGGGCTGATCTCATTTGCATGGGCCCACCCACCCTGCCTAGGTGCTCAGCATGATGGGCTTGCTGGCCTAACGGTCACTTTTGGCTGGTGTGGGATCCCCAGTCTCTTTGTTATTGGGGCAGGGGTAATAAAGGGTTGTTATCCTGGTTGTGTGAATCAAGGACAGCAGAACTGTACTTGTCATTTTTTGACTGAGGGACTCACCCCCAACTCAATGGTACTTGCTAGGCAGGTGACAAGGGTTCAAAGCCGAGTGACTTGAGAGTGGAGCTTGATGTTTGTATTGGGGTGGTGGAAGCAGGAGTTCTTTTGTACAGGCATCGGGTGTCTCTCAGTTATGTAGGAGGTTTAATTTTGATTCAATAAAAAGCTGTTTTATATGTTGCAGAATTACAGCTATTAATATCTAGGGCTAAGTATTAGACCTGCTTTTGGATAGTGTCTCTGATGCAAGAGACTCTCCAGTGTGTGTGAGCTGGCAGGGAGATGTGACCAGGAGGGTGGCTGATGGAGAGGGCCAGAACAGAGCCCCTCAGAGACTGGAGCAAGTGAGATGCCTCCTTACCTCCATCCCCAAGGTGGGAGGTGAGCTCTGCAGATGCACTGAGAAAGGACAGCAACTGTGAGTGGGGTGCAGAGAAGGGATGGGCACATTAATGGGACTTTTGGGTTGCTGGACTTAAGAACCCAAGGGGAAGAGGACACTGCCCAACTTGGTGGTGGGTCTTTTGCTCATGGTATATGTTTATAAACCCTGTTTGTGGTGTTTCCCCAAATTAATGTCCCATTATTTCCCTCTTTTTATTAAAAGTTTTTTTTGCTACACTCAGACTCTGTGCTTGCGAGATGGGAATTATTGCCTCTTCGAGGCACCCAGGGGTGCGTGTGTAATTGTTGCAGGTCACTGGGTGGGGGCTTGAGCCGGTTTTGTATTGAAAGGGAACCCCGAGATAATGAACACGGGCCTTGTGGCTGCCAGCTCTGATGGGCAGAAGGGTTGCACTGGACCCCTTGTGCTAGGTGCCGCGCAGACACAGAACAAACCAACAGAATCTATCCCCAGAGCCCGTGGTGCCCCACACCCAGCTCTGGAGGGGCCTTGCCCCCAGGAGCCCTCAACCCAGCCAGTGGCTTGGAGCGGCTTCTCTGGCATCCCATGGGCCATTCTGTTGTCAGAGGGCAGCTGGGCCTATGTCCCACGGCCAATCCGCTTGCTTCCCGAGCACCCCAGCTCAGCCCAAATGCCCTGCCAGGATCCCCTCCTGGTTCCCATGGCCCCCACCTTACCCTCTCCTTTTGTGTATGTAGCTGGGCCTGAACCCTGCATCCAGGCCCTGGCTCCTGTAGCCCCTGGAGGGGCCTGCTGAGCAGCACCTCCCTGAAGGGTTTCCTGAATGGCACAGGCTAGTGCTGGCTCCATGTGGATCCTGTATCCCAAGCGTCCAACGTGTCCTAAACGTCCCAGAGGGAGGAGAATCCCATCCCCGAATCAGGGCCCTGAACTCCCAGTGCCCCGATCCAGAAGGGGCCTCAGGGCCCTCAGCTCTGGAGCCAGGTGCGGATTCAGCCCCAAGGTCCGTGGCCCCCAGAGATGGGCCGATCCCCACACTTGGGCCGGTGCCGCCCGCTCAGGCTCTGGACTCCCCTGGTCTGACGTCCCGGTGGCCCCTGGATGGAGAGAGCAGAGGGGATGGGTTATGGGGTGTAACGGCCTCCCCACCCCCACCCCAGAGAGGGAGAGGACTCACCTGCGTATTCTCCACCACAGCACCACGGCCACGGTGGCTACGGCCAGAGCCCCCAGCGTGATGCCCACGGCCAGGCCGGGGCCCCAGGGCCTGCTGTGCCCTGTAACACACAGGGGGTGATGTGCTGGGAATGGGCATCCTGTTCCCTTAGCCTCCCCTGCAGTCCCCCGTGCTGCCTCCACTCGACCCACTTCCCTCAGCCTCCCGACAGCCCCCCCGCTCCCCCAGCCCCGACCCACTGCCCTCAGCCTCCCCACCCTGACCCTGTTCCCTCAGCCACCCCGTCAGTCCCCTCTGCTGCCCCCACGCAACCCACTGCCCTCAGCCTCCCCACAGCCCCCCCTGCTCCCCCTGCCCCGACCCACTGCCCTCAGCCTCCCCACCCTGACCCTGTTCCCTCAGCCACCCCGTCACTCCCCTCTGCTGCCCCCACCCAACCCACTTCCCTCAGCCTCCCCACAGCCCCCCCTGCTCCCCCTGCCCCGACCCACTGCCCTCAGCCTCCCCACCCTGACCCTGTTCCCTCAGCCACCCCGTCACTCCCCTCTGCTGCCCCCACCCAACCCACTTCCCTCAGCCTCCCCACAGCCCCCCCTGCTCCCCCTGCCCCGACCCACTGCCCTCAGCCTCCCCACCCTGACCCTGTTCCCTCAGCCACGCCGTCAGTCCCCCCTGCTGCCCCCACCCGACCCACTTCCCTCAGCCCTGCCCTACCTCAGCCCTGTTCCTTCTGCCATCCCCACCACCCCACCTCCCCTGCTCCCCCTGAAACAGCCCCACTGCCCTCAGATGCCCCTACCCTGACCCTGTTCCCTCATTGTCCCCCATCTTCCCACCCCCCACTGCTCCCCCCACATTCCCAGCCCCTCAGCCTTCCCGCATGCCAGTCCTAGTCCCCTCTGTCCGATCGCCTCTGGACTCCTGCCTCTCTCCCCAACCCCCCCAGCCCTCCCTACCTCTGCCCCATTGTCTCCCCTTTGCCACACTCCATACAGCTCTCCCCACCCCATCCCATTACTTCTCCTCTCAGCCCCCACGCGGCTCCTCCCATCCCAGTCCTGTCCCATTCCCCTCAGCTCCTCCTCCCTGCTCCCCCGATCCATCCCCACACACCCCACACACCTCTTCTGCCTCCCTTCACCCCAGTCTCACTGCCTGGACCCCACCCTGCTTGAGATGGGCAGCAAAAGCCCCCAGAGACCATGACTGCACCCCCCACCCCCCGGGGACATGCACCTACCCCAGGGGATCACCAGGCTCTGGCCCCCCAGGCTGCTGTGCTCCACCCGGCAGGCGTAGCTGTGCCCGTCGCCCGGCCCCACGGCCAGGGAGCTGCGCAGCTGATAGGTCAGGTCCGCGTTGGGCAGGATCCCGCTGGAGTTCAGGCGCCAGCCCGGCCCCACCTCCTCCCCGTCCTGCAGCCAGGCCACGCGGATGGGCCGGGGGTAGAAACCGGTGACCCGGCAAACCAGCAGTAATGGCGCGGGGGTCCCGGCTGGGGGAGGCGCTCGGGCAAACACCACGGCGACCGGCCGCTCTGAGACAGGGGGAGAGAGACGGGGCGGGGGAGAGCGACGATTCAGTCTGAGCCTCAGGGACTCACTCGCCAAGCCCAGCTCCATCCCCCGGGGTCCGGCGTTGGCCCCGCTCTCCTGGCCAGACCCCAGTTCTGCAGTTAGCATTGCTGACGGAATCCCCCTTCACGTCCTGTCTTAAAGTGCTGTGCAGTGTGGCTATGAAATCGCGACTGCGCTCCACCCCAGCTATAGCTGCACTGGTACACGACACCTGTTTAAACAGCCCCCCGCACCCCACCCCAGAAGTAGCTGCATCTCAGTGAGCAGGGAGTGTGTCCAGCCTCACCTTGTCTCGCCAGAGACTCTTTCCCGTACTGGACAAAGCTCTGGAGTTCACTGACACACGTTGTTCTCAGGAGGAACTGAGCCGTGGCAGACGTGCTCTTATCCTGGTTAAGAAAGTCCAGTGGCTTGAGGACCAACTTATCCTTGCGCTGAGTGACCCAGGTGCCCGAGTCCATGTTGAAGCTGATGAAATCCTCGCCGTTCACCGCAGAGTCACAGAATTGCCGTGAGGTGCCGTTGAGGTGGAGCTCGCAACCGGCAGAGACCTGAATAACAAAGGGGTCTGGCACAGAAAGGGCGGGGGTAATGAGGACGGGTCATTAGGAGGTCACCGGGGGGCAGGGGAAGGGGGCAGAAATAGAAAGATGGGGGAATAAAGACATCATGTCAGGAGCAATGAGGATGTTAGGCCACAAGATGGGGGCAGGGTTGTGGGGCGGCCCTGGATGGAGTTAAGGGCACGTTGCAGTTTCTGTTTAAAGCTGATGTTTTCAAAGTGCTCTGAGGTCCACACACATAGTCAGATTGGCTTGAAAATCGCTGCTCTCCATCAGGGCCTTAGAGTTTGTGGTGCAAATTTGGGCTCCCTTGCTCATGGGTTTTGTGAGATACAGACCCCCTATCCAAATCACCAGACTTTTAAATGTTAATTTTTTAAAAAGTGATTTGTGATGCTCTAGAGAAAATTATGGCCCTGAGCCTCAATAAACTTACAACCCTGGGCTCCCCTGAGCTCAGCTCTGCACTGGTAGCAAGTTTCAGAATAACAGCCGTGTTAGTCTGTATTCGCAAAAAGAAAAGGAGTACTTGTGGCACCTTAGAGACTAACCAATTTATTTGAACATAAGCTTTCGTGACCTACAGCTCACTTCATCGGATGCATACTGTGGAAAGTGTAGAAGATCTTATTATATACACACAAAGCTTAAAAAAATACCTCCTCCCACCCCACTCTCCTGCTGGTAATAGCTTATCCAAAGTGACCACTCTCCTTACATTGTGTATGATAATCAAGGTGGGCCATTTCCAGCACAAATCCAGGGTTTAACAAGAATGTCTCGGGGGGGGGGGGGGGGGGGTAGGAAAAAACAAGGGGAAATAGGCTACCTTGCATAATGACTAAGCCACTCCCAGTCTCTATTCAAGCCTAAGTTAATTGTATCCAATTTGCAAATGAATTCCAATTCAGCAGTTTCTCGCTGGAGTCTGGATTTGAAGTTTTTTTATTGTAAAATAGCGACTTTCATGTCTGTAATCGTGTGATCAGAGAGATTGAAGTGTTCTCCGACTGGTTTATGAATGTTATAATTCTTGACATCTGATTTGTGTCCATTTACTCTTTTACGTAGAGACTGTCCAGTTTGACCAATGTACATGGCAGAGGGGCATTGCTGGCACATGATGGCATATATCACATTGGTGGATGTGCAGGTGAACGAGCCTCTGATAGTGTGGCTGATGTGATTAGGCCCTGTGATGGTGTCCCCTGAATAGATATGTGGGCACAGTTGGCAACGGGCTTTGTTGCAAGGATAGGTTCCTGGGTTAGTGGTTCTGTTGTGTGGTATGTGGTTGCTGGTGAGTATTTGCTTCAGGTTGGGGGGCTGTCTGAAGGCAAGGACTGGCCTGGCTCCCAAGATTTGTGAGAGTGTTGGGTCATCCTTCAGGATAGGTTGTAGATCCTTGATAATGCGTTGGAGGGGTTTTAGTTGGGGGCTGAAGGTGACGGCTAGTGGCGTTCTGTTATTTTCTTTGTTAGGCCTGTCCTGTATCAACTGCATGAAAAAACTTGTACAGATACAGACAGACATCATCTTCCTTTCCAAATGCAAACAGATGGACATCGTACCGAAAGGACTGAAGGTAAAAAATCCATTACAATCTACATACCACACAGACTATGCTGACAGCTTGTGCCACGCGCTCTCAGAAAAACTGCGGAATCACCTGATCAACATCCTCTACAGCAAACAGGGAAAGATTAAGAATGAGCTCTCAAAAATGGATACTCCTATAAAAAAACAACCTTCCACACAAACTTCCTTGTGGCTGGACTTTACTAAAACTAGACAAGCCATTTACAACAAACACTTTGCTTCTCTACAAAAGAAAAAGGACACTAAACTTTCTCAGCTACTACATGCCACAAGGGGCTACAGCAATGGTTTCCTCAACCCACTCAGCAATATTGTTAATCTATCCAACTATATTCTTAGCCCAGCAGAAGCAGCTGTCCTATCTCGGGGCCTTCTCCTTCTGCCCCTCCACCCCCACGAACATGATACAGTTCTGTGGTGACCTGGAATCCTATTTTCGACGTCTCTGACTCAAGGAATATTTCCAACATACCTCTGAACAACATACTAATCCACAGAGACCTCCCTACCAACACTACAGAAAGAAGGATTCTAGGTGGACTCCTCCTGAAGGTCGAAACAGCAGACTGGACTTCTGCATAGAGTGCTTCCGCCGACGTGCACGGGCTGAAATTGTGGAAAAGCAGCATCACTTGCCCCATAACCTCAGCCGTGTGGAACACAATGCCATCCACAGCCTCAGAAACAACTCTGACATCATAATCAAAAAGGCTGACAAAGGAGGTGCTGTTGTCATCATGAATAGGTCGGAATATGAACAAGAGGCTGCTCGGCAGCTCTCCAACACCACTTTCTACAAGCCATTACCCTCTGATCCCACTGAGAGTTACCAAAAGCAACTACAGCATTTGTTCAAGAAACTCCCTGAAAAAGCACAAGATCAAATCCGCACAGACACACCCCTGGACCCCGACCTGGGATATTCTATCTACTACCCAAGATCCATAAACCTGGAAATCCTGGACGCCCCATCATCTCAGGCATTGGCACCCTGACAGCAGGATTGTCTGGCTATGTAGACTCCCTCCTCAGGCCCTACGCTACCAGCACTCCCAGCTACCTTCGAGACACCACGGACTTCCTGAGGAAACTACAATCCATCGGTGATCTTCCTGATAACACCATCCTGGCCACTCTGGATGTAGAAGCCCTCTCCACCAACATTCCACACAAAGATGGACTACAAGCCGTCAAGAACACTATCCCCGATAATGTCACGGCTAACCTGGTGGCTGAACTTTGTGACTTTGTCCCTACCCATAACTATTTTACATTTGGGGACAATGTATACCTTCAGATCAGCGGCACTGCTATGGGTACCCGCATGGCCCCATAATATGCCAACATTTTTATGGCTGATTTAGAACAACGCTTCCTCAGCTCTCGTCCCCTAACGACCCCTACTCTACTTGCACTACATTGATGACATCTTCATCATCTGGACCCATGGAAAAGAAGCCCTTGAGGAATTCCACCATGATTTCAACAATTTCCATCCTACCATCAACCTCAGCCTGGTCCAGTCCACACAAGAGATCCACTTCCTGGACACTACGGTGCTAAATAAACGATGGTCACATCAACACCACCCTATACCGGAAACCTACTGACCGCTATTCCTACCTACATGCCTCCAGCTTTCACCCTGACCACACCACACAATCCATCGTCTACAGCCAAGCTCTGCGATACAACCGCATTTGCTCCAACCCCTCAGACAGAGACAAACACCTACAAGATCTCTGTCAAGCATTCTTACAACTACAGTACCCACCTGCGGAAGTGAAGAAACAGATTGATAGAGCCAGAAGAGTTCCCAGAAGTCACCTACTACAGGACAGGCCTAACAAAGAAAATAACAGAACGCCACTAGCCGTCACCTTCAGCCCCCAACTAAAACCCCTCCAACGCATTATTAAGGATCTACAACCTATCCTGAAGGATGACCCAACACTCTCACAAATCTTGGGAGCCAGGCCAGTCCTTGCCTTCAGACAGCCCCCCAACCTGAAGCAAATACTCACCAGCAACCACATACCACACAACAGAACCACTAACCCAGGAACCTATCCTTGCAACAAAGCCCGTTGCCAACTGTGCCCACATATCTATTCAGGGGACACCATCACAGGGCCTAATCACATCAGCCACACTATCAGAGGCTCGTTCACCTGCACATCCACCAATGTGATATATGCCATCATGTGCCAGCAATGCCCCTCTGCCATGTACATTGGTCAAACTGGACAGTCTCTACGTAAAAGAGTAAATGGACACAAATCAGATGTCAAGAATTATAACATTCATAAACCAGTCGGAGAACACTTCAATCTCTCTGATCACACGATTACAGACATGAAAGTTGCTATTTTACAACAAAAAAACTTCAAATCCAGACTCCAGCGAGAAACTGCTGAATTGGAATTCATTTGCAAATTGGATACAATTAACTTAGGCTTGAATAGAGACTGGGAGTGGCTTAGTGGCTTAGTCATTATGCAAGGTAGCCTATTTCCCCTTGTTTTTTCCTACCCGCCCCCCCCCCGAGACGTTCTTGTTAAACCCTGGATTTGTGCTGGAAATGGCCCACCTTGATTATCATACACAATGTAGGGAGAGTGGTCACTTTGGATAAGCTATTACCAGCAGGAGAGTGAGTTTGTGTGGGGGTGGGGGGTGAGAAAACCTGGATTTGTGTTGGAAATGGCCCACCTTGATTATCATACACATTGTAAGGAGAGTGATCACTTTAGATAAGCTATTACCAGCAGGAGAGTGGGGTGGGAGGAGGTATTTTTTCATGCTTTGTGTGTATATAATAAGATCTTCTACACTTTCCACAGTATGCATCCGATGAAGTGAGCTGTAGGTCACGAAAGCTTATGCTCAAATAAATTGGTTAGTCTCTAAGGTGCCACAAGTCCTCCTTTTCTTTTTACTGGTAGCAAGGACAAGTCTGGCTTCCCAGTGTTACAAAAGTCCCTGGGCCTTGCTTCTGCTCTGGTGCGTACGCTGGGCGGTGACACACACCTGTGCCCACAGACAGTTCACACCTCTGCCAGCAATTGTCTCCTCAGCAGCGCCTCAGGGCGTGACACACCGAGAGTCTCACACTCCATCAGCCGGAGAGGCAGAAACCTCTGAGCCCCAGGAGCATCTGTCTGAGCCCCGTCACCGAGAGGTTCCTGTGGCTGTGAGCTGTGATCACAGGGCCGGCTGTCGCTCTGTCGTGAAACCACATGCCCAGGCAGGTTGCCATGAAACTAGCTCTTCCCCAGCAAGGTGCAAGGGAGACTTTGTGGTGCAAATTTGGGGGCAGGTGGGTAAGGGGTTCCTGAGAGAAAGTCTCCCCCGAGGACCTTCTTTTACTGCTCCAGCACCAGACACCCAGCGCAGACACTGGGCTGAGCAGCTGAGAAGAGGCGTTCTGGGTCTGTCCCATGCCCTGGGGCAGCGCAGGCTGTGAGGGTGCGGGGCGGGATTTGCTTAGCTCTGCATTTCCTGCCCTTCCAAGTCCTGTGTTGAAGGTGTCAGTTCTCAGTGCTCAGGCTGGCCAGGTTCCGGTAGCATGAACAAGGGCCTTTGGTTGGGCACCTGGCTGTGAAAAACCATTTGCCACTCCTCAGGGGACGGGACACGGGGCTTTTCCCCTCCAGGGTGCACAGGCTGCAATGTGGCCGCAGAGCTGGGGGACTGGCTCAGCGGGCTGGAGAATGGAAAATGGGGCTATTCCCTTCTAGGGCACCCTGGCTCCATTCAGCCTAAGGGCCAGGAACTGGCTGTCTTGACCCCCATCCACCCTGTCAGGACACACTCAGTTACTACAGTGAGTGTGTCAGTTCTCAGCTCCCTGCTGGTTGTGGGGACCGCTCCATACTCACAGTGCTCTCCTTCATCCTTAACCCCTTTGTTAATAAGAAGGATGAAGTTGGACAGGTAGCGATGGAGCATTGTCTCCAGGTCCTGCCACTGCCTCGGGGTCAGGCCCTGGTGGGCCCAGGGCTGCAGGAAGCGGATCCTGCAGGTGCTGCAATCCAGAGAGTGGGTCTCCAGGTCTCCGAGCAGGGCCATCCCCTCCACGTTGCTAGAACTGGCGTTGTGGAAGACGGAGGTTTTGAGCAGCCGGAGGGTGAGAGACCCTGGGGGGACAGGAGGGGAGGCTGCGGGAGGGAGGGGAGAGGAAACAAGTGGAGGACATGTGGGTGAGGAGAGAGATTAAGGCGTCTCAGTCTTGTTAATGCTCCCCAGGTCCAGGGTTTTCCTGCTGAACCCTAACCTGCCTCCCCCCTCCTCTTCCACCCCAGCAAGGGTCACTAGTGCTGGATGAGTTCCTGGAGGACAGGTCCATCAATAGCTATTAGCCAGGATGGGCAGGGATGGTGTCCCTAGCCCCTGTTTGCCAGAAGCTGGGAATGGGTGACAGGAAATGGATCACTGCATGATTCCTGTCTGGTCATTCCCTCTGGGGCCCCTGGCCCGGGCCCCTGGTGGAAGACAGGATACTGGGCTAGATGGACCTTTGGTCTGATCCAGTCCGGCCGTTCTTATGTGGTGCTGCCCCACCCTGGCCCTGGCATTATATCATGCGCAACCTCCCCCAGCAGCAAAAAGGGCAGGGAGGGGGGTCCCCACTTACCGGCCAGGGCCCCCCATGCCCAGGGGAGGAGCAGCAGAGGGAGCAGCATCCTGGCAGGGGAAGGGGATCCGGGCTCTGGCCGGTGTCAGTGCGGTGGGACGAGGGGCCCAGGGTCGCCCACAGGCTGTCGGTTCCTCCCCAGGCCACAAGCCTCGTCACCAACTTCTCTCTTTGTGTGTCTCTGCTCGGCTCTGTGCCCGCAGCTAACAGCCCCGAGCCAATCAGGGCAGAGGGAGTCGGGGAGCGGAGGCCGTGCGGGAGGGGGAGCCCCGGCGGCAAGGTCAGAACTAGGGCCGGATCCGCGCCTAGGCACATTAGGCCAGCATGCAGGGCTCGCCTTGGTGGCCAGCGTCCTGCTCCTCACCCTGCCCAGGGGCAGCCCACAGCTGCACCCTCTGCCCTGGCACTGCAGCCAAACCTGGCCTATCGTGGAGGGGAGGTTTGGGGGCCTGGAGAGGGAGTCCGCCCCCACTCATGCTGCAGTGACAGGCCTGCCCTGTGGGGCTGGGCCTGGCTGCCCCAAGTGATGGGGGAGATCAGGGTGAAGAGTCAGAGTGGAAGGGAGGGCAGAGCCCCCCGCCATCTGCCCTCCCTCCCAGTGGCCGCTCCCTCTACCTGCCGACCCCTCCCTCTCCCCATATTCATCCTCAGCAGCCAGGCTCATCTCTAAACCCCTTTGATGGGGTGAGGGCAGGTCTGGGGGTTGAGCCTGTCGCCCACAGAGTCCTATTTCCCCCAGCGCAGAATGAGCACACAATTGCTGCCCCCAGCAGGGGGCGCAGTCCCACAGGGTGACCCCCCCGAACTGCGTGACGGCGGGAAGGAGGCCAGGGCAGTCGTAGCCCCAGACAGACCCCCAACATCCTGCCGAAGGAAGCCAGGCGCCATCACGGTACCCGCCCTGGAGCAGGGGCAGCGGGGCCCTGCGCTGCGAGACAGCAGGCGCTACGGGGGAGCAGCCGCCCGGCCCCCTGGACGCGCAGCGAGGGGCGGTCCGGGGGCGGATGTGCCATGGGTGCTCTGCAGTCCCGATGCCGGGGCTTGTCGGCGTTTGCAGCCGGGAGCTTTGTTGTTTTGTGCCTTTTAGGGTCAACATTTGAGCCCCGAGGCAGCCCACGAGTGACGGTCCTTGACACACCAGCGTGTCCAGTCCCTGGGCTGGTACGAGTGGCAGTGCCACGGCCCAGGCCGGTTTATCGCTGCAAGGCCACGTGTTTGCACCAGGGCTATGCAGACCGTGGTTTCTCTCCATTTCCTTCTGTGGTTTCAGGTTTGCCCTGACAGTTAACACACCAGCCAAACAAGGAAATACCATTAACCCCTGTTCCAGAGAGAAGCAAATGGGGAGGTGATGTGACCTGCCCGAGGTAACACAGTGAAACTGCAGCAGAGCTGTAGACAGAACCCAGGTGTCCTGACTCCTGTGTGGGGTGGTAACTGCCAGACTGTCCTGGCCTCGCCCTGCTGTGGAGACTCTGACGGCCTTTCATTGCATGCCCCTGCCGTACAAATGCCACCCTTCTGCCGGGGGGAGTCGGCAGCAACCAGGGCCGGGTTCAGCATCGAGGGGTTCCTCATAACAATTCAGCACAGAACCCGCTTGAGTCCCCACCCGTAATTTGGGAAAATTAACCACCACCCCCGGCGCCTCTGAGAGCCAATGCTTCCCCCTCACTGAGTTGTGTATAGCAAAGAAAACCTTTAATAGAAAGAGGAAAGGAGCCCGGCACTATCGTGGTAAAACACCATCACCACTAGTCATCAGCATATGACCACGAGCCAAACGCCCACCCCCAGAGTACGTTGGGCAGTGTCCTTTGCCTCAGCTCCTCACCTTGCGTTGGGAAAGTCCAACAAACAAAGGCTCATTCTCCCCCCCCCTCCCCCGCCCCTCTCACGGTTGCAGTCCTTGGCCAGCAAAGACCCGGCGTTCAGAGCTGCATTCACGGGGCAGGAGTTCACGTCCCACCCCGGTTACAATGAGGGACGCCTCAGCTGCTATTGCGGCCATGACTGCAAGTGGCTCCCAGGTGCCACCGTTCACTCTGTGCACCGCTGTGTGGCTGTGTCTCCGCCCCGTTGGCCACGGGCCTTCGTCGGCTCTGCCGCCACCTGTTTCTATTGCCACCTCAGCGATGCCACATCCTGAGCTCCCCCGGCTCAGCCCAGCTCTGGGGGGCTCCAGCAGTTAGCGGCTGGGCCTCACCTCGGGCAGGCGGAGCAGTTGTTTTCAGCTGTGTCAGAGCCGGTCTCAGGCCTAGCACTCAGGCCTGGTGACCCGGGATTTGAGCTCCGGCAGGCAGTTAACAGAAGTCTCATCCGCGCTGTCTTTCAGCGCTAGACAGCAGAAGGGTCAAATGGTGTGTGGCCCTTACACAGAAACACCCCCCGCCCCCGGGAGAGACACCTCTCCCGCCCGTTCCCCCTCCCCTGGGATCTGGCACCCCTGCTGCCTGCAGAGCAATGCTGTGCCAGGGACAGACATGCCAGCGCTCCCCAATTCATCGCCAGAGATGCGATTTCTAAGTCAAATGAAGCCTTACTTCTGTTCCGGGGCTAGAACTCTCAGATGTCACCGATATATTTTTTCAGCTGAGTTCTCTCCCCAGGACATTGCTGTGGGGCTGAGGAGAGGCTCCCGCTGTCAGCCCCCGGCAGGCTGATCTCCTGCCAGCCTGGGAAGTGGGAGAGAGGGGACCCCAGGGCAGGCCCCAGGCCTGGGGAGGGTGAAGAACCCAGAGGAGCGGAGTTGAGGGCGGGAGGGCTAAACTATGGCCTGGGGACCGCAGGGGGGGCTGTGTTACCAGCACACAATTCTCTGTTAGTCGCACACTCCTTTAGGGGCACCCACCTTTACCCTGGCCCTAGGGCTCAAGGCGTAACCCTCTTAATGTAGGCACCCGCCCTTTCCCCATGCCAAGGGCTCAGGCGGAGCCTGACACTGCGGGTTTGGGGGTCTCTTACCAGTGACAGAGCCTTACACAGTAATATCCTACTTACCCTCTCGTCAGCAACAGTTATTACCCAAAAAAGCATACATTAACCCTAAAATGCTCACTACTCCCAGTCCCAAAAAGGCAGATAACTTTTCCCTGCTGGACAGTCAGGATCAGGTCATCTGGAGAGGCTGGGTGTTGAGGTCTGGCAGCTCTGACCTTGGAGCTGTGTCCTGGAGTTGGTTCCCAAGAACTTCCTTTTGGATCCCACTTTAGATAGTGAAACTTGAGCCTTGCTTAGCTGTACTGTAACCAATCATTGTACTAAAATGTTACAAACCAATCCTAACATAGTGTAACAAAATTCTCTAACCAATCCTACCACCTTAATTAATTCACCACCTTAATTAATTCACACCTCGCAAAATGAGCCATGTCACAGACAAAAACAATAAAAGAACCAGACAGAGACCAGAGATAAAACAATAGAGAAGTGGGGATCACAAAGACAAAACCATAAAGAAATGGGGATTTTACACCCACAACTGTTTATAAGTGATTGCCTGCCAGACAGAATGCGTCAAACTAAGTTTTCTTTAACCGCCTTAAGATCTGTTCCGTTATCTGATCCTTTATCTGGTGATGGTGGGTGCCATTAGGACAGGAGCCTTCCTAACAGCCCAATATTACCCTGTTTTAATGTAGTTTAGATGGGATGTGAGGATGTAATAGCTCATGGCTGCTGCTCTCCTAATCTGGCTGCAGACAAAGTCCTCAGGCTTCATAGAATCATAGCACATCAGAGTTGGAAGAGACCTCAGGAGGTCATCTAGTCCAGCACCCTGCTCAAAGCAGGACCAAGCCCCAGCTAAATCATCCCAGCCAGGGCTTGGTCCAGCCTGACCTTAAAAACTTCTAAGGAAGGAAATTCCACCACCTCCCTAGGTAACGCATTCCAGTGTTTCACCACCCTCCAAGTGAAAAAGTTTTTCCTAATATCCAACCTAAACCTCCCCCACTGCAACTTGAGACCATTAATCCTTGTTCTGTCATCTGCTACCACTGAGAACAGTCTAGATGCATCCTCTTTGGAACCCCCTTTCAGGTAGTTGAAAGCAGCTATCAAATCCCCCCTCATTCTTCTCTTCCGCAGACTAAACAATCCCAGTTCCCTCAGTCTCTCCTCATAAGTCATGTGGCTAGAGGAAAAGCCCTAATCCTTACAGCCAAAGTGAGGAAGGTGAGGGCTGATGGGGTGGCAGGGGCTGTATTGAGGGTGTGAGTAGATGGTGAGAGTGCTGGGAGGGTGAACTGAGGGTGGTGGTGTGTGCGGGGGCATGGGGGCGGAGGGTACCCACGTACGTAACAGAAACGCAGGTGTCATGCACTCGGCCTTTTGACCTGCAAGTTATTACATGCTTTTTATGCATTGAGGCAAAAAGGGAAGCACTGTAGAGGGTACAATAAATAAGCCTCAGAATTCAGGGGTGGGATTGCTGTTGCGTTTCTCATGTGAGTTTGGTCTCCATATTTTTAATAGGGGAAGTGTATTTGTTTCATAACTAGAGAGAAATTGGCTGATTTACAGACACCACCAACTGTGCCTGCAACTCCGTGACGTTCCAGGAGTGTGGGGGGCTAGAGAGGAGACCGGGAGGGGAGGCCAGGAGGGCCACAACTGTAGCTCTGAGTCGGAATGGTCTGACTCAGATTTATGGAAAGCCAGGAGCTGGGATTAGCCCCACACTTCCTGGCCGTGGGCAGAGAGATGGGCAGGAAGCTCCTTGGTCACTAGAGAACTTGATTCATGCCGGAAGGGGAAGCTAAAGTAAATTGTGGTGAATCAAAATTCTAGTGAAACTCTCCAGTGCGATTTGTTCACGGCCCCACTGGGGAGTCATTTCCTGGTGCCGCAGTGCTGTCCCGGAGCCATTCACCTTTCTTATTCCTCAGGCAGATGAGGAATCCCAGGACCATGAAGACCAACCACAGCACAGAGCCCCGACCCCAGCCAGCATCTTGTCCCTGGCAGAGTCAGCCTGCGCCTCTGTGAATAGAAGAGCACGGGTGGTTTGGGCTAAGCCCAGCCTCTCCTTCCCTTTGTAACGTCCCTGCTCTCTGCCCCCAGGGATGGGGACAGGTCTGAGACATGCCCCTGTCTCCCGAGGGCTCCACAGAGCTAGGGGTGCCCCAAGGGCTCAGGGAATGTGCCGGGTTCAGAGTCTCTTACCCTAGTAAGAGGGGGCACTGCAGGCTGATGTGCTCCACCTGCCAGGTATAGACACCTCCGGGCTGGGAGCTCATCTCCATCATTACCAGGATCTGGAAAGGCCAGTCTCCGGCTGTGCCTTCCCATTCTTGGACTGCTTGATTTTGGTCCCTGAGGAGTAAAACCCCATCATGGACCAACCAGCATCTTGGGGTGGGGCTGGGATCCCGATTTCAGGGGGGAAACTTTCACCTGGGGCTGAATTGAGAAGGAAGGGGAGAGAGAGCTGGGAGAGAGGGAGTGGAATTCGGGGAACAAGTTCCAGCTCCCAAGTAACAGCCTTCCTTGGAAGCGGATGGGAGTCTCTGCTCTGCAGCGCTTAGCTCTGGGGGCCCCCTCTCTCTTTTCTTTATCTCTCTCTCTCCTGAGTTAATGCAAGTCACTGAGAACCCAGCACAGTGTAGGACTCTGAATCATCAGAGATTGGCCAGGGACCCACTGGCTCAATATTTGATCTTTCTCAGATGCTTGCCTGGTGTGTCTTGCTCACATGCTCAGGGTCAAACTGATCGATTGCCATTTTTGGGGCTCGGGAAGGGATTTTACTGTAGGGACCTTGGGTCGCTTGCTCGAATCCTCTGGGTGTATCTCCCAAATCAATTCCCTGCCCTTGCAGGGGCCGCAGGATCCGGTGCACCTCAGTCCCTCCTACTCTCTGCCTGCGGCAGACAAGAGAATAGTGTACAGATGGTCCCATCCAGATGATTGGGCTCTTTGCGGGGGTCACTCACTGGGTGGGGGGTAGTGGCCTGGGACGTGCAGGGGGTCAGATCAGATTATCTGGCAGTTTCTTGTGGCCTGAAACTCTACCACTCTGACTCAAATCTTTCTCCTCTTCTGCTCCTAGTCTGGAGAAATCATTGACAGAGACTGTTCCTTACACTGAAACGACAATATTTTCCCAAGGGGAAAGGGTCAGAAATGTCTCTTTCAGGGGTACACAGATGAACAGCTGATCCAAACCACATACTTTTGGAAAGTGCACCAAGAAGAGCAGTGTGAACACCAACAGACCAACAAATAAGAAGAGAGACACTTAAGTGATCTACAACTGACTGTAACACAAAACTAAAAGCCCCCGATTCTAAGATCCCAGATAAAAACAAACACTAATAACCAGCCTGAAACAAAGACAAAACATGGGAACATCACAATCCCGATACTGACCCCACAATTGTTTTCACTTTTCACTTTCTTTGAACCGAAAGATTTTCTCAGCTGGGAGAGGCCCCGCTCCTGGAAGCGCTGCAATAGCAGGCTGACTTGTGTAATGCGCAGAGCAAGCCCCTACTCCACCACCAACACACAGCTCTCCAATGGAGAACAGATCAGACATCACACTGGTAAGAACACATGTAACTTAAAAGATAACATTTATGTTTCACAGTCCAAGAGACACAGACAAGGTTTTCATCTCAAGGCCAAGAGACCAAACATCAAGACACTTGGTCACAGCCTTTGATAGACCAAGAGACTACTTACACTTGGTCTTAGCTCCGAGGAGCTGAGAACTGCAACCCGACGCAGCCCTCCCGCTCCCGCCGCTTTCTACACCAGCAGGAGCAGCTCGCAGACGGACACCAGGCAGCATTAACAAGACTTTGAGAACTATGGAACTAAGTGGCAATCACTGCCCCAAAATCACTCCCCTACAACCCTTCAAAGCAAGAACTCTCCGCACCGGCTTCTGCTCGCAGACAGAGAATTCCTTCCGCCTGCTTCGTTTAATTCATGTGGCCGGCTTCCCTGGCTCCTGGGAATGCTAATGTGCATAACCCGCCCACTGACATGTAACGCCACCTGTCAGCGTCAGCACTTACAGCAACAGGTCAAAGAGACTGGGCCAGCGCTAGGCCGGAGCCCGGTGCCCCTTTGGGCCCTGGCACAGCTATCTGAACCAGTCCAGCAGCGTGTGGCAGACACTCACAGGTTCGCTCACCACGAGTCCAGCGCCTTGTCTAGCCACTACCCAGATGCCTGCCCTGCGCTGACCCCCAGCTTTTGCACTAAGCTCAGGAAAACAGGAATAGAGAGCTGTGCTGTGCAGGGACATCATGCTGAGGGCAGTTTTCTGGTGGCGGGGTGGGTGCAGGTCAGCGTGATGGAATTTCTGGTCTGTAAAAGTGGGGGGCCCACCAGTGCCCGAACAGTGGCCCTCCTACCCCATGCCAGCCCGCTCCACCCCATTCCATGAGTCCCCTGACGCCCCATGCCTTCCCCCAGGCCCTGCCCCATTCCTTCCCCATGAGGCTCCAGCCTTACGACGCCCATTCCCCCTGCCTTCGCAATTCCCCTTCTCCCCAAGCGCTCAGCCTCGCGCCACAACTACCCCCTAGTCCCGCCCCTAAACCCCCCCTTTCCCCGAAGCTTCGCCCCGCTGCCACCACATTCTCTCCCATGGGGACACAGATGAAACCCTGATCCAAACCACACACGTTTGGAAAGTGCATGAAGGGGATCCGTGCGAGCACAGACAGAGAATAAAATAAGAAGAGAGCCACTTCAGTGATCTATAAACAATAGTAAATGTAAGAAAAGCAGTCCCCCAACGCGAGAGACCCAATTACAAACAAAATATAAATAACCAACCCAAAATAAATGAGTAATATATGAGCATTACAAAGCAGACACTAACATAAGAAATATTTTTCACTTTCTTTTAACCAGAAGATTCTCCCGGATGGAAAGTACATCACTCCTGGAAACACTGCAATACCCCAGGTTGATGCATGGGATGGATGGAGTAAGCCCCTAATCCAGCTCCCTGTTTCAAAAATCCATTTAATATACAGTTCTCAAATAGAGAACATATCAAATATTAAACTGATAAGAACAGATTTAAAATTTTTCTTAAAGCTAATTTTAAAAAATTATACAGAACACAGGTTAAGAAAAGCGTGTCTGTACATCTGAGTATCGTGCTTAGATTATCCACAATTACGAAGTTTGTTTTAAACATAATAAGGTACACATAATACATAATCAGCAACAATCCAAATTAAGGTGGATAAATTTAACAATACACTTTAGGTATTAACATCAAAGTATTTGGGTACATCACTCATGAAAAGTTATACAGAGACTTGGCTGTGGGAAGCAAATATATCAATGAGTGAAGACTGTCCCTCAGTATTACAGAATATAGGTAGGTTGTCCATTTAGAAAATACAACCCACTAGGGAAGTATTTCAGTTAATTGCTAACTGCATTTTCCATTGGCACTCCAGCTCATCTCTCCTGGTCTTGCTTATGCCCAGTGATGTGTTCTAGGTAGATGATCCTCACCCACCGAATAGCATCCAACACCATGAGTTACCACATCAACCAAACATAACATTAAGCAATTCTCTGGACACTCACTCTTCTGCCAGGGCTCGCTGGTGATGACGATTCCCGGTTGCAGTTGGCTGTGTGTGCCATATACTCCACCTATGGCACCAGGATTCCTAGTCCTTGGCGTGCCTCGCACCACGTCCCATCGCGGCCTATATGCTTCCCCAGCCCTCGCGAAGCATCGCGGGCCTAAACGAAGCACAGTCTCCCCCCTCTCCGACTCCCACAATGCTCCGCTGGCACCAATATCCGCATATTTGGTCAAGTGGCCCTGCCCTCCTGCAGCCCACCCACGCATGGCTCCTCCCCTTGCCAGCCCCAGCTGCGAGCCAAACAGCAGCCCCAGGAGCCCCCAGATCCTGCCTGCGTTTTCCCCAGGGCAGGCGGCCGTAGCTGGCAAGGGTGCAGGAAACTTTCTAGAAGTGGGGGGCCAAGACCCAACTGCTGATAGTGGGGGTCACAATTTAAAGGTTTGTCCCCCCCAGGAAGCCCCCACTTAGGCTCAGTTTCCCCTCCCTGCAGTTCCCAGCTGTTCTCCTACCGTGCCCTCAGGGGCACCCCTCACCAGCTCCAGCAGCTGCCACTGAGGGACCCAGCAGGGCCAGCAAGCTCTGGCAGAAATGGGGAGCACATGACCCCACATGACCCTCCACGTTGCCTCTGAATGGCACCCCTGTGCAGGGGTGTTAAAAAGAGGGGCCATGCCCCCCCCCGGGTCCGCTGGGTTGTGTCCCCACTTGCCAGTTGAGCAGGGTTTGGTCTGGTCCCTCCTTGGCTGGGGACCTGAATGGAAACCAGTGAGCTGCAGGGGGCTTAGTAGGGGGTGCTCTCCCCTTGCAGTCCTTGCACCAGCGCAGCCCTAGGGGGGCCTGTGCTGCAGGGCGTGGGGTATGGGCGCTCTCCCCTCGCAATTGGCGCTGGTCCAATGCACCCCCACAATGCTGGGGGGCACCTTGTAGCTGCCTTTCCCTGACACCGGGAAGTCCGAGTGCGATTCTCACAGCAGGGGGTCTGCACTGTTGAGGGAAGTGCTGAGGGACCCCATGCCATGGGGGTCAGAGGGTCCATCATCCCACTGAGGCTCCAGGGGGGCTCAGTCTCCATGAGTCAGGCACAGCTTGGCCTTTTCACCGCTCGCACCATCCATCTCCCTACGGGGCTTATAAGCCCCCAGTCTCAGCCCCTCCCCATCTCTGCTGCATTCACCCGCCACCCACCATGGGGCAGGGCAGGGCTAGGCCAGGCCATTGTCCCACTGGCACAGCTGGGGTGGGAGGCCCAGAGAATTTAGTGACTGGCCCAGGCTCACACATGGAGTCACTTGCAGAGCCAGAAATTGAACCCCAGGATCCCAGCGCTTGAGCTCCTGGGCTCTCTCCTCTCCGCACCCCCCTGTCATGTCTGCACAGGTTCGGTTCATTGGCCCAGACCTGGAACTGAGCTTGGGAGATCCTTTCGGAGTGTCGGACCCTCCCAGAGGGCCCCACGCTACCTTCAGGGAAAGCCACATGGTGTCACCGCTTAGCAGCCCTGCTTCACACCGAGCTCTTCCTTCAGCAAGTCCATCTGGGTTGGAGCCCTCTGTGAGGCTTGAACCCCCAAAGGGAGCGATTCCCCCCATTCAGTACTTGCAGGGACTCAGCCAGCCTTGGCAAAGCAGGCGGGTTTATTCGGTGACTGGAACTCAGCGCAGGCCGACACAGCTCAAGGAAATGGAAGTTACAGCAGAGTTCCTTTGCGGGATCTCCGAGCCCCAGCCAAGCTGTGTGGCCCCCTTAGGTCCTGCTCTGTGCGTCTTTATCCCGTTCCCCTCTTTGTCTCTAGTTTTGCTCCTCCTCAGTCCTTTGTTCTTGGCCAGAGTATTGTCGCTCAGCCTCCTTCCTGAGAGGCAGGAAGTCTGTACAGCTCTGGGTCGCTGGGCCTCTGCAAAGAGTAAACAGACATTTCCCCCCCCCCCCACCGCTGCAGCATATAGGGGAGACTGAGGTGCATACAGTATTCATACAAAATATTACAGAAAAGTCCCACTCCGCCCCACCCTCCACCTGCCAGCCCGCTAACAGCAGATTGGAGCTGGCACCCCCAGGAGGGCGAAGGCCCCCGTGTCCTATTCCTTGCCCCACAATGGCCTGCTGGCGGAGTAGCACCGCTCTGGGCCCTGCCGTGCAGACACAGCACACAGTAGCAAGTGTCTGACCAGGAATTTGTCCATCTCTTCTCAGCGTGGCTCAGGGCTGCTGTTCTACCTTGTAACAGGCTGGTCGGCGCAGCCCCCCTGCTCTCACCCACTAGACTCTGCTCCCCTCTCCTAGAGCTGGGGATAGAACCCAGGAGTCCTGACTAAAATTCCCCACCTTGCTTGAACCCACGTCACATCCACAGCCCAGACTATTGCTGGATTACCGCAGGGCCGAGAAACCCCAGTCATGCCCAGGACCCCCGAGTGCTCGGTTCCGCACAGATGCGGAACAAAAGGACAGAAGCTATCCCCAGAGAGCCCATGGTGCCCCACACCCAGCTCTGGAGATGGGCCCTGCCCCCCAGGACCTCTCAGCCCAGCCAGCGAGTTGGAGCGGCCTCCCTGGCATCCTGTAGTGTCGTCAGGGCTCCCAGGGGGTAGCTGGGCCTATGTCCCAGGGCCAATCTGCTTGCTTCCCGGGCACCTCAGCTCAGCCCGAATGCCCTGCCGGCATCCCCTCCTGGTTCCCGTCCCCCCTGCCTGGACCTTCTCCCTTTGTGTATGTAGCCGGGCCTGAACCCTGCACCCAGGCCCAGACTCTTGCAGCCCCCAGAGGAGCCCGCTAGGCAGTGCCTCCCTGCAGGGTTTACTGCATGACACAGGTCAGCTCCGGCTCCATGCCGATCCTGGATCCCAGTGATCCCACAGGGCCTCTGGCACAGCCCCTGGGCAGGCCCCTTCATGGTGCCAGACCCACTTAGTGTCTCACTCTGAGACTAGGGTAAGTGACGTGGCTTGACCGCCTCCTGGGACCGAACCTGGGAGTCTTCAGCCCCCCTGCTTCACTTCGGGAGCCCCCTTCAGCGAGTCCACCTGGGTTGGACACCAGGGAGAGCCTTGTGCCCCCAAAGGGAGTGTTCACCCTGCTGCAAACATCTGCAGGGACAGCAGAAGGGTTTGTTAGCTGGCTGGACCACAGAGCAGACAGTCCTTGGTTAGCACAGAGAGCTACAAGCGTGGTAAGCCCTTAGCCCTCGGAGCCCTTTTGTCCCAGCTTCCGGCCACCCACACGCTGCAACCCTCTACCTGACCCCTCCTGAGCCCTTTGCTCCCCAACTGGTTACACCCAGCTGGCTTTCTGCTGAGGGGTCGGCCACCCATGGTCGTTAGGTGCTAGGTACCAAAGGTAACAGCTCTCCATCACAGCTGAATCTCTGGGTCCCACGACCTAGTTAACCGTGCAGCATGTAGGGGAAACTGAGGAACACACAGTATTCATACAAAATATTACAGAAAATTCCCATTCCATGACAGCCCACAAATGTCTAATGTGCACAGAACATCCCAGGGGGAGGAGAATGCCACCCCGACCCAGGGCCCCAATTTCCCACTGCTCAGATCCAGACTGGCCCTTAGGGCTCTCAGCTCTGGGAGGGAGTTTGGGGTCCGGAGGGGTGTGTGGGAAAGAGTTTGAGGGTTGCAGGCTCGGGGAGGGAGTTTGGGGGTTGGAGGGGGGGTGGGAAACGGGAGGGGGGTGCAGGCTCGGGGAGGGAGTTTGGGGAAGGGAGGGGGGTGCAGGCTCTGGGAGGGAGTTTGGGGGTGGGGGTGCAGGCTCGGGGAGGGGGGTAGGGGTGCAGGCTTTGCGAGGGAGTTTGGGGAAGGGGAGGGGGGGTGCAGGCTCGGGGAGGGGGGCTGCGGAGCTCTCCTGGGGCTCCTAGGAGGGGCGTGCCGGGGGGTCTCCAGCCCAGCTGCCCCCAGGCACCGCCCCCACCAGTTCCCATTGGCCGCAGGGGGCTGGGGGCGGGGCCCAAACCCACCCCCAGGGGTCCGCAGCCAGGTGGAGCGAGGCTCCGCTGCGCGGCCGGCGGCGAGGGGGGGCCCCGGGCTGTTTGAAATGGCCGGGGGGGGCAGGCACCAGGGGCCCAAGGGGCGTCCGCCCCCGGCGCCCCATAACCCGCCCCCCCGGCAGGCGGGGGCCGAGTCTCGCTCACCTTTGGGGGACGCGGGGGGCCCCCGCGAGGAGACGGGCCTGGGCCGGGCCAGCAGCAGCGGGGGGGTTGCGGGACACGGGCGGGGCTGGGCTGAACGCCGCAGTGAATCCGATTCACTTCCTGCCCAGGGACCCGTTTCCACGGGACACGGAGCCCGCGGCTGCCTCCATTGTGGGCTGGGCTCACAGCCGGGCGGAGCCGCTGCTGGTCCCCGCGGGGGGTGCGGGGAGAGCCCGGCACGGACCCCCGCTCTGGGCCCGGCCGGGGGGACCCAGCCCCCTCCCGGAGCCCGCAGGTGAGGGGCGGAGGCAGCGGGACCCATGGTGGGAGGGAGGTTCCCAGCTCTGCTCCCCCGCTCCCATTCCCTGCAGCCCCCCGCCCTGGGGCAGTGCCTGGCCTGGGGGCTGGGAGAGGAGAAGCCAGGTCCTGCCTCTGCCCGGTCCCCGCTGCTGGGGGGACGCGCTGCCTGGAACAGGGTGGGGGGTCCCCCAACGCGGCTCTTTGGATCCTGCTCCTTTCTAGCAGTGGGGTCGGGGACTCTGTGCCTGCGAAGGGTTAATATGTGAGGCTGAGATTCAGTCCGGGTGTTTTTAGCAAAAGTCCTGGACAGGTCACAGTAATAAACAAAAATTCAGGGCCTGTGACCTGTCTCTGGCTTTTGCTATAAATCCCCCGACTGAAGCTCTACTCCTGAGCCCCACTGCTCCCCAGGGCCCCTGCTCCAGCGGTGGGGGCTGGCTGCCCAGCAGGCTGTTGCTCTGAGGCCCCCACGGCTGCCCCCAAGCCCACTGCTCCAGCCACCCTCGGGGAGGGATGCTGCTCCGGCGCTCCCCGGGGTCAGCCATACCAGCCACTACTCAGGCGCTCCCCACAGCCAGCTGCCCGGGGCCGGGCCTGTGGCCAGCTGCACTGGCCTGCGGAAGTCACGGAATCGCAGCCTTATTGAGATGGTCTCGGTGGCTTCGGTCCTGGTGGGAGGCTTCGTGTGCGCACCACACTAAAGTGACCAAGGGTTTTCCCATCATGGCAGCGTTTCAAGCTCCTGTCTGCAGGGAAAAAGCTGGGGACCGGTGGGGAGAATGCGGTTGTGAAATGGACTAAAGCCCCGTCGGAAACCTCTGCATTCGCCCTCCCACCCTGACCGGCTGCGGAATAACACTCACGTTTCACAGCAGGTCTCTCTGTTCTCCCCAGGGAAGTGGCGGGGAAATGGCCGAGGCGTAGCTGGCTCGGGTGAGAGATTTTCAGGGGCCTGCTGGTGGGTCTGTGATGGTGGAGGCAGGACGGGGCAAACCTGCTGCTACATGTCCTGCCTGAGGCCTGATTTTTGGAACGCCCCCAGGTGTGGGGGGGAGGGTGAAGGGGCCCATTTCTGGAGGTGAAAACAACCCCTTCCTGTACAGGACTGAGAAAATGGACCAGACTCCCACTGCTGCAGCCTGAACCTGTCAGCCCAAGGCTGCTGTGAAACATGAAGGGAGATGCCCTGTCTCTTCGGATCCAGCTGCTGGGAATCGAGAGATTGTTGGGATTCCTGTCCTCTGGCTAGTAGGGGTGAGATAAATGTAAGGCCTCCCGCCACCACCTCTGCTGGGGTGGGGATAAAGAGCTCTCTCTTTCCCTCCAGCCCCTGAAACCTGCTGGCTTCTCTGTGCAGGGTAGGGGCGGCTGCCCCTCCCAGAGCTTCCTCTTCTTTCGGCACTCCTCCACTATTTATAATGGGATTGTGGCTGGGGCACCAGGTTCTGAGTTTGTTACAGACAGCGGTGACCTTTGAGGAGGTGGCTGTGTATTTCACCCAGGGGCCGGGGGCTCGGCTGGCCCCCGGTCAGAGAGCCCTCTACGGGGACGTCACAGAATTCTGAGACCGTGACCTCGCTCGGTCAGGGATTCCTGCCCCCTTGCTTATTAGAAGCTGTGGGATTTCTGATATGCCCAGTTTCACTTCTGCTCGAGGTTCTTCCATGGGCACATCAGGGAATTGAGTCCCAAAGGCTGCAGATCCCAAGGGAAAGTGACTTTCACCTCCACACTACCACCCATGAGACAGGGGAGTCAGAGATGTAATGTAGACGCTAATTCATCCCAATCCCTCCAGCTGTCAAGAAGCATGACAGTTATCAGCGCATGTTAATTCTCATTTGCACACAAAATTCCTGCTTTCAATTCCTGAGACTTGCTCCATCTATGGAAGGGCCCTGGCTTCTGCAGGTTCAGACACAGGCAAGTGTTTCATATCAGCCGTGTCTGAGTCAGCAAGTCCCCCAGAGCATACACATCCTGGAAATTCCTCCTTGGGATGGGACACAACCCCTGCCCCCCCCATCCCCCCCACCCTATGCAGACCTCTGCTTTTGCCAAGTGGGTTCAGTGGCCACGTTCCCGTCCATTTGGATTCCGTGTAACCCCCTTCATGGCGTGCGGCCCGGTTATAATCGGAGACGGTTCCTTGTGAGAAATCCTGAGTGCGCTCTGATCTCATCTGATTTCACCCCACGAGCAGGAGTCCCCCTACCCAAACCTGACACAGTCGCCCGGCTGGAACGGGGGAAAGAGCTGCGGGTCCCGGCTCTCCGGGGCTCTGAAGAAAGGGAGATCCCAAGAGGCGCCCATGCAGGTGAGAGTTGGTGAAAGTGAGACAAACTGTCCATTAAGTGAAGGAAAAAGCTGGGTCTCTTACACAAATGTGCTGCGAGTAAGGTCCTCTGATTCTGGCTCATCTCACCCCAGCCAGGGTTGTAGCCAGCAGGTCCAGTACCGGGTTTACAGTGGCACCGGGCCCACACTTGGAAGGGGCCCCGGTGCCTGGAATGTTACCCCTCCTGCCTCTGCCTGCATCCCCAGGCTCGCCCCTGCTCAGCTTCTTCCCCCTGAGACCCTGCCTGCTGCTCGCTCCTTTCTGCCCCCGGCCCCACCCGCCTGCTGCTTGCTCCTCTCCGCCCCCGGCCCCTTCCCTCCTCCCCTCAACTCGCCGCTCTCTCCTCTGCCCCCTGGCTCCCCCAGCCTGCCGCTCTCTCCTCTCTGCCCCCGGCCCCTGCCGCTCTCTCCTCTCTGCCCCCTGGCCCCCCCCCCGCCTGCCGCTCTCTCCTCTCTGCCCCCTGACCCCCCCCCCCCGCCTGCCGCTCTCTCCTCTCTGCCCCCTGGCCCCCCCCCGCCTGCCGCTCTCTCCTCTCTGCCCCCTGCCCCCCCCCCGCCTGCCACTCTGTCCTCCCTGCCCCCTGCCCCCGCCCCCGCCTGCCGCTCTCTCCTCTCTGCCCCCTGGCCCCCCCCGCCTGCCGCTCTCTCCTCTCTGCCCCCGGCCCCCCCCCCCGCCTGCCACTCTGTCCTCCCTGCCCCCGCCCCCGCCTGCCGCTCTCTCCTCTCTGCCCCCTGCCCCCCCCCCCACCTGCCGCTCTCTCCTCTCTGGCCCTCCCCCTAACCCCCACCTGCCACTCTCCCCTCTCCATCCCCTGGTCCCACCCGCCTGCCACTCCCTGGCCCCGCCTCACCACTTGTTCCAGAAGTGACACACTGGGGGGGCAAGTGGGGGGTCAGTTGGCCTCCCCACGATTTCTGCTTGGCGGGCCATGGGGGAGGGAAAGAGGCTCTGTCCTCCCCAGGCAGCCGCCACCCAGAACAGAGCGGCTGGTGTGCAGAGTCGCTGGTCCTACCCCTTCCGCTCCTTGCCCAGGTCTGTCTGGCAGGGACAGGGGCCAAGTGAGCCTGAAATGTGCCGGGGGTGGAGGGAGCTGCTTCTCTCTGCGCCATGGCCCCTCCCCTCACCCGCTGCTCACTCCCCTCTCCCCTCCCACTTCCTGCTCACTTCTTGCCACCTCCTGGCCTCTCCCCCTGCCCACTACTTGCTCCCCTCCACCCCCTTTCCCCCGTCGCTCACCCTTAAGGCATAGCCCTCCCACTTTTAAAAGTGATGGGGCCATGGCCCTCTGACCCCCCCACATTGCGGCACCCCCATTGCCAGGTGTCAAGTTTTCGACCAGAAAGTCGAGGCAAAAAGGGGACCTGGCAGTGTGTGGTCAGCACTGCTGACCGGACACTAAATGTCCGGATACGGGAGTAACCTCAGCCAGCCTCCCCACCGGAGGGGCGGGAAGAGCAGCGGCTTCTGCCTGGAGGAGCTGCAGCTCAGCTGGAGAGAGAGAACTGGCACACAAGGACCCGGCTCCTGCAGAAGGAAGTAGGTGCCAGCTCTGCACCGCCCCGGGGGGATCCTGTCCACCCCTCCCCCTGCCTCGCTGTGCTTGCCCCCAGCACCTGCCTCGCTCCAGATGTGGACTGCCCCTCCCTGCCCCACCCCACTGTGCTCTTGGCCCGGCCCCTGCCTCACTCCAGCTGGTGACTGACCCTTCCGCCCACCTGCCACACTGTGCTTGTCCCCGGCCTCTGCCTCGCTCCAGGGACCTACCTGGGCTCCCTCCACATACACACTCTGCCCTTTCATTTTCTTTCCACGCTGCATTTGTTCCCAGGAAGGCACGTGGCATCGGAAGGTCAGCAGCGTATGTGCACACGCTGCAATCTGCCACAGGCGTGAGTGAGGTGCAGGGCGGGAGACCGTAAATAGAGGAGAACGAACAAACCAGTCCCAGCGATAAAGAAAATAAACGACGAAAAAACATTTACGTGGTGCTCAGAAACAGAGGCGTAGAGCAGAAGGCGGAACTGCATTGCACAAGCAGTTACTTCGTTAATAACAGCATAGAGACCGCCGGTGACCATACTAATCCTACTAGCAGTGCTCATAGTGACGATGAGTGTGTAATTGATACTAGTACGTGGCGGGTCCAGCCTACGTTGGACATGGTTCTGAAGATCAGGCTGTTTCTTCTGACAAAATCCTCTCATCAAAGAAAGAACCCAGCGATAACCTGCTGCTGCAAAACACACTAGTACGATTGCCTTCCTCCGATGCCGCTCTCTGGACGGTTGATGCTTTCACCCAAAGTACTGCATAGACGTGGGCCCTGATTTCTGCCGAAATCGCGATGGAAAATAGGCAATGTCATCAAGACAACATAAGGGCAGAACAAGGTAATTATAACTTTTCTATGTTTTTTTTAATACATTACTTGAGTGTTTTTTGAGATCAATTTTTCCCAGAAAGGGGTTGACGTCACTATTCATTTTGAGAGACAATTGAAATAAGCAGATTTGTGCTGTCTCTATCTAAATGTAAAAATGTACATTCTAGGTTTTGCTCACTACTACACTATGAGCTGCTTACTCTCTCAATGCCCCACGCGTGTGCCTGTATTCAGCAGAAATGTTGAAGAGTATTCATTAGTATTAATTTTTTTATTTATTTTAGGAAACTCTGTGATACAGCCTTCAATCAAGTGCCCCTGAATGGTGAAATTATTGAAAGGCCCTGGCTCATATACTCACCATCGACTGGCTGCCTCTTCTGTTTTATGTGCAAATTGTTTTCTCCGAACAGCACATCTGCACGAGCCAAGAGAGGATTTGATTCATGGGATCACATTGGCAGACTCGGTGACCATGAAAGATCTACTGAGCACCGACAAGCTCTCACCGCTTAGACAATGTGTTTATCGAAGACTCGAGCCCTTGATAAACATACAGCAGATGGAAATATTAAAGAAAGAAATTACTGGACAGAAGTGTTGAAGCGAGTCATAGCAACAATAAAATTTTTGGCAATACGAGGTCTGGCACTGAGCGGGACGAATGAAACCTTTGGCAGTCTTAATAATGGCAACTTTTTGGGCTGCTTAGAGCTCATAGCAGAGTACGACCCTTTCCTGGCCTGCCACATCAACAACTATGGGAATACTGGTCATGGCACAACGTCTCATCTATCATCGACAATCTGTGAAGAGTTCATTAAACTCATGGCTGACAAGCTAAAACAGGTCATTGTGGATGAGCTAAAACTGGCTAAGTATTTTTTCTTCAGCACTGATTCCACACTAGATACGAGCCATACCGATCAGCTGACACTTACTGTGCGCTACGTGCTGAATAACTGCACGCCCGTAGAACGCTTCTTGAATTTTGTTCCAGTTACATCGCATACAGGTCTTCATCTGTTTAATGTCATCAATGGAACCCTGAATGACAAACTAAATATCAATCTAAAGGACTGCAGAGGTCAAACATACGACAGGGCTAGTAACCTGCCCGACACTTACTCCGGTGTGCAAGCTCGGGTAATTGCAGGCAACGAGAAAGCAGTGTACATCCCATGCATGACCCACTCACTCAACCTACGTAGCGTTGCAGCTGCAGAGTCATGCACGGATGCAATTACATTTTTTCGCTTTATCCAAAACCTGTATGTATTTTTCTCAGGATCGACTTATTGCTGGGGGGGGGCCTCTTGCGAGATTCTCTGCACAAGGAGACATGTGAGGCCAGTAAGAGAGAACTTTTCCCGAAGCGCCTCAGTGACACAAGGCGGCCAGTTCAAGCGGGTGCACTTTGCAGTTTATCGTGCAACTACAAATCTGCTGCAGGCTCTTGGTGCGGACACGCTGCAGAATGGCTACACACGAGCAGAGGCAAACTCTCTTCAGCTGGAACCATGGCTCGGTTGGAGGCTGCATTTATGACAACGTTTTGGAGTAGTGTCCTGACAAGAGTAAACAAAACAAGTCAACTTCTGCAGTCTGAAACAATGGACTCAGGCGGACTGTGACACTGCTGAAGTCACTCTCTGAGTTGCTGGCAGCACCATGGAATAGCTTTGAGGACTACCATGAATCTGCGATGTCTTTACGTTCTACAGCAAACTTCCAGTTAAAGCAGCAACATCATCCAAAGCGTGTGGCTGATGATAGCGAAGAACCCGCTGTCGTGCTGACTGGTGAAGAGAAGTTCAAAGTCGAATCATTCTACGCCATAGTTGACTCACTTGGCAGCCATCTCAACAGAAGAATTCATGCATATTCAGAAATAAACAACCGTTTCTGTTTTTTAACGGGTGACCTTGACAGTACGGCTGTGAAAGAGTCTCTCAGAAGTTTAACTGAATTCTATTCAGGTGACCTCAATGAAGAGATCTTTGGTGAATGGGTACAGTGGTGCTCACTGGTAAAGCAACTTGCCTCCAAGCCGTTATCACAAGCTCTGCCTACACCACTGCAAATGCTGACCATAACGAACACGCAGAATTTGCAAACAGTCTTTCCAAATGTCTTTGTTGCGCTTCACATTTACCTGACACTCCCAGTCTCAAACTGCGGTGGTGAAAGGTCGTCTTCACATTTAAAAAGGATAAAAAGTGCTTTACATGCTACAATGATTCAAGAAAGACTTAACAGTCTTACTCTGTTATCCATTGAATCGGGGATGCTAAACTCTGTAGGCTTTTCCAATTTAATAGAAGTGTTTGCTGCTGCAAAGGCACGCCGAAAAATCTGAAGACGTTTTTCATCCCTGTAAATAGCCCAATAGCTACATGCAGTGGTTTGGTTGAGTGAGTTATTCACATTCATACTTGCTATGTAATATGCAAATTACTTATCTGACGCAAGATAAGTATGAATGACACTGTAAATATATGCATCCGATGAAGTGAGCTGTAGCTCACGAAAGCTTATACGCAACTAAATTTTTTAGTCTCTAAGGTGCCACAAGTCCTCCTTTTCTTTTTGTCTTCCGACAGTGGTCAACGCCACGTGCCCCAGAGGGAATGAACAGAACAGGGAATCATCAAGTGACAGACGCTCTTGCAGCCCCTCCTGGAAGAATCAGGGGGAGGGAGGGGATTTTATATATATTTTACAAATGACTAGAAACGCTCTCACAGCTGGCAGATTTCCTGTGGCGGGACTCGAACCCAGGGCACGATGTGGCCCTTAACCTTTGTCTCCATTGCAGTCCAAACTCAGCAAGGCAGGTGTGAAAAGGGAAACAAATAAAAACACAACCTACCTTGTCGCCAGAGGCCCAACCCCCAGCTGCAAATATCCCCCATGCTATTGTCAAAGTTTGACTCAGACTCACAATTTATCAGACCACTCTGTTTTATTAGCAAAGCTGCTCTGCTAATACATTTAGAAGTGAGCCCCCCGAGTGGGGCTTGTGTCTCTTAATTTATACAGTTTTTTGGAGAACAAGTTACAGAGAAGTTACAGACAAAAGAAGAAAAAGATTTTAGTCACCACCCTTCGAGATCCCTGAGACCAGTCACGTATCTTCAATTACCTGCCACCCTTAACAATCCCCTTTAACAGCTTCCAGTTATCTTAACTAATTGCCCTTCACACCATCCATTCTGATGCCTGCTTCTTAGACGTGCTGGCTCTATCTTAATTGCTTCTCCATTCAAAAGCTAACTGTCCCTAGGTGTGCTCCCTCAGATACTTTGTAACATGTTTTGGCATGCCCTCTCATATACAATGTATCCAGCATGTCCCCTTATACAGGGTTGTATTTATACAATGTTATACTTCCACAGGCATCAGAAGTAACTTCCAAGAAATGAAACATTTGAAAAGCAGGTAATTTGGGTGGGGATCTGTATCTCATGAACCCCATAACCAGGGGACCCCAAATTTACAACACAAACTCTGCCTCAGGCCCTGCTTTAGGGCAATGATTTTTGAGCCAATCTGACTATGCGTGTGGACATCAGAGCACTTTGAAAACATCAATTTTAAACAGAAACTTCAATGTGCCCTTAACTTTAGCCAGGGGGATGGGACAGGAGGAACAGGGCAGGGGCTGAGGGGCGAATGAATGGGGTGGAGTGGAGAGAGCTGTGTGGAGTGGGGCAGGAGTAGACAGTGGGGCTGGGCTGGGGAAGACTGTCACTTGTGGGGTTGGGAGAGGAGCAGAGGTCTGGAGGGACCAGGGGGTGGAATTGCAGGGGAGGCTGAGGGAACAGGCTGGGGTGGGGGGATGAGGGCAGTGGGTAGGGGTGAGGAGAGCAGTGGGGACTGTAGGAGAGGCTGAGGGATCTGGGGTGGGGGGCTGAGGGCAGTGGGTCAGGGTAGGCAGATCAGGAGAACTATAGGGGAGGCTGAGGGCAGTGACCCTTTCCCTTTGAGAAAATATCGTTGTTTCAGTGTAGGGAACAGTCTCTGTCAATGGTTTCCCCAGACTAGGAGCAGAAGAGGAGAAAGATTTGAGTCAGAGTGGCAGAGTTTCAGGCCACAAGAAACTGCCAGATAATCTGATCTGACCCCCTGCACGTCCCAGGCCACTACCCCCCACCCAGTGAGTGACCCCTGCAAAGAGACCAATCATCTGGATGGGACCATCTGTACACTATTCTCTTGTCTGCCGCAGGCAGAGTAGGAGGGACTGAGGTGCACCGGATCCTGCGGCCCCTGCAATGGCAGGGAATTGATTTGGGAGATACACCCAGAGGATTCGAGCAAGTGACCCAAGGTCCCTACAGTAAAATCCCTTCCCGAGCCCCCAAAATGGCAATCGATCAGTTTGACCCTGAGCATGTGAGCAAGACACACCAGGCAAGCATCTGAGAAAGATCAAATATTGAGCCAGTGGGTCCATGGCCAATCTCTGATGATTCAGAGTCCTACACTGTGCTGGGTTCTCAGTGACTTGCATTAACTCAGGAGAGAGAGAGATAAAGAAAAGAGAGAGGGGGCCCCCAGAGCTAAGCGCTGCAGAGCAGAGACTCCCACACTGGGCATCCCCTTCCAAGGAAGGCTGTTACTGGGGAGCTGGAACCTGTTCTCCGAATCCCACTCCATCTCTCCCAGCTCTCTCTCCCCTTCCTTCTCAGTTCAGCCCCAGGTGAAAGTTTCCCCCCTGAAATCGGGATCCCAGCCCCACCCCAAGATGCTGGTTGGTCCATGATGGGGTTTTACTCCTCAGGGACCAAAATCAAGCAGTCCAAGAATGGGAGGGCACAGCCGGAGACTGGCCCTTCCAGATCCTGGTGATGATGGAGATGAGCTCCCAGCCCGGAGGTGTCTACACCTGGCAGGTGGAGCACATCAGCCTGCAGCGCCCCCTCTTATGAGGGTAAGAGACTCTGAACCCGGCACATACCCTGAGCCCTTGGGGCACCCCTAGCTCTGTGGAGCCCTCGGGAGACAGGGGCATGTCTCAGACCTGTCCCCATCCCTGGGGGCAGAGAGCAGCGATGTTACAAAGGGAAGGAGAGGCTGGGCTTAGCCCAAACCACCTGTGCTTTTCTATTCACAGAGGCGCAGGCCGACTCTGCCAGGGACAAGATGCTGGCTGGGGTCGGGGCTCTGTGCTGTGGTTGGTTTTCATGGTCCTGGGATTGCTCGTCCGCCTGAGGAATAAGAAAGGTGAATGGCTCCGGGACAGCACTGCGGCACCAGGAAATGACTCCCCAGTGGGGCCGTGAACAAATTGCACTGGACGGTTTCACTAGAATTTTGATTCACCACAATTTACTTTAGCTTCCCCCTCCAGCATGAATCAAGTTCTCTAGTGACCAAGGAGCTTCCTGCCCATCTCTCTGTCCACGGCCAGGAAGTGTGGGGCCACATGACTTATGAGGAGAGGCTGAGGGAACTGGGATTGTTTAGTCTGCGGAAGAGAAGAATGAGGGGGGATTTGATAGGTGCTTACAACTACCTGAAAGGGGGTTCCAAAGAGGATGGATCTAGACTGTTCTCAGTGGTAGCTGATGACAGAACAAGGAGTAATGGTCTCAAGTTGCAGTGGGGGAGGTTTAGGTTGGATATTAGGAAAAACTTTTTCACTCGGAGGGTGGTGAAACACTGGAATGGGTTACCTCGGGAGTTGGTGGAATCTCCTTCCTTTGAGGTTTTTAAGGTCAGGCTTGACAAAGCCCTGGCTGGGATGATTTAGTTGGGGCTTGGTCCTGCTTTGAGCAGGGGGCTGGACTAGATGACCTCCTGAGGTCTCTTCCAACTCTGATGTGCTATGATTCTATGAAGCCTGAGGACTTTGTCTGCAGCCAGATTAGGAGAGCAGCAGCCATGAGCTATTACATCCTCACATCCCATCTAAACTACATTAAAACAGGGTAATATCGGGCTGTTAGGAAGGCTCCTGTCCTAATGGCACCCACCATCACCAGATAAAGGAACAGATCTTAAGGCGGTTAAAGAAAACTTAGTTTGACGCATTCTGTCTGGCAGGCAATCACTTATAAATAGTTGTGGGTGTAAAATCCCCATTTCTTTATGGTTTTGTCTTTGTGATCCCCACTTCTCTACTGTTTTCTCTCTGGTCTCTGTCTGGTTCTTTGATTGTTTTTGTCTGTGACATGGCTCATTTTGTGAGGTGTGAATTAATTAAGGTGGTGAATTAATTAAGGTGGTAGGATTGGTTAGAGAATTTTGTTACACTATGTTAGGATTGGTTTGTAACATTTTAGTACAATGATTGGTTACAGTACAGCTAAGCAAGCTGACGAGAGGGTAAGTAGGATATTACTGTGTAAGGCTCTGTCACTGGTAAGAGACCCCCAAACCCGCAGTGTCAGGCTCTGCCTGAGCCTTTGGCATGGGGAAAGGGCGGGTGCCTACATTAAGAGGTTTACACCTTGAGCCCTAGGGCCAGGGTAAAGGTGGGTGCCCCTAAAGGAGTGTGCGACTAACAGAGAATTGTGTGCTGGTAACACAGCCCCCCTGCGGTCCCCAGGCCATAGTTTAGCCCTCCCGCCCTCAACTCCGCTCCTCTGGGTTCTTCACCCTCCCCAGGCCTGGGGCCTGCCCTGGGGTCCCCTCTCTCCCACTTCCCAGGCTGGCAGGAGATCAGCCTGCCGGGGGCTGACAGCGGGAGCCTCTCCTCAGCCCCACAGCAATGTCCTGGGGAGAGAACTCAGCTGAAAAAATACATCGGTGACATCTGAGAGTTCTAGCCCCAGAACAGAAGTAAGGCTTCATTTGACTTAGAAATCGCATCTCTGGCGATGAATTGGGGAGTGTTGGCATGTCTGTCCCTGGCACAGCATTGCTCTGCAGGCAGCAGGGGTGCCAGATCCCAGGGGAGGGGGAACGGGCGGGAGAGGTGTCTCTCCCGGGGCGGGGGGTGTTTCTGTGTAAGGGCCACACACCATTTGACCCTTCTGCTGTCTAGCACTGAAAGACAGCACGGATGAGATTTCTGTTAACTGCCTGCCGGAGCTCAAATCCTGGGTCACCAGGCCTGAGTGCTAGGCCTGAGACCGGCTCTGAGACAGCTGAAAACAACTGCTCCGCCTGCCCGAGGTGAGGCCCAGCCGCTAACCGCTGGAGCCCCCAGAGCTGGGCTGAGCCGGGGGAGCTCAGGATGTGGCATCGCCGAGGTGGCAGTAGAAACAGGTGGCGGCAGAGCCGACGAAGGCCCGTGGCCAACGGGGCGGAGACACAGCCGCACAGCGGTGCACAGAGTGAACGGTGGCACCTGGGAGCCACTTGCAGTCATGGCCGCAATAGCAGCTGAGGCGTCCCTCATTGTAACCGGGGTGGGACGTGAACTCCTGCCCCGTGAATGCAGCTCTGAATGCCGGGTCTTTGCTGGCCAAGAACTGCAACCGTGAGAGGGGCGGGGGGGGTGGGGGGGTGGGGAGAATGAGCCTTTGTTTGTTGGACTTTCCCAATGCAAGGTGAGGAGCTGAGGCAAAGGACACTGCCCAACGTACTCGGGGGGTGGGCGTTTGGCTCACGGTCATATGCTGATGACTAGTGGTGATGGTGTTTTACCACGATAGTGCCGGGCTTCTTTCCTCTTTCTATTAAAGGTTTTCTTTGCTATACACGACTCAGTGAGGGGGAAGCATTGGCTCTCAGAGGCGCCGGGGGTGGTGGTTAATTTTCCCAAATTACGGGTGGGGATTCAAGCGGGTTCTGTGCTGAATTGTTATGAGGAACCCCTCGATGCTGAACCCAGCCCTGGTTGCTGCCGACTCCCCCCGGCAGAAGGGTGGCATTTGTACGGCAGGGGCATGCAATGAAAGGCCGTCAGAGTCGCCACAGCAGGGCAAGGCCAGGACAGTCTGGCAGCTACCACCCCACACAGGAGTCAGGACACCTGGGTTCTGTTTCCAGCTCTGCTGCAGTTTCACTGTGTTACCTCGGTCAGGTCACGTCACCTCCCCATTTGCTTCTCTCTGGAACAGGGGTTAATGGTATTTCCTTGTTTGGCTGGTGTGTTAACTGTCAGAGCAAACCTGAAACCACAGAAGGAAATGGAGAGAAACCACGGTCTGCACAGCCCTGGTGCGAACACGTGGCCTTGCAGCGATAAACCGGCCTGGGCCGTGGCACTGCCACTCGTACCAGCCCAGGGACTGGACGCGCTGGTGTGTCAAGGACGGTCACTCGTGTGCTGCCTCGGGGCTCAAATGTCGACCCTAAAAGGCACAAAACAACAAAGCTCCCGGCTGCAAACACCGACAAGCCCCGGAATCGGCACTGCAGAGCACCCACGGCACAACCGCCCCCGGACCGCCCCTCGCTGCGCGTCCAGGGGGCCGGGCGGCTGCTCCCCCATAGCTCCTGCTGTCTCGCAGCGCAGGGCCCCGCTGCCCCTGCTCCAGGGCGGGTACCGTGATGGCGCCTGGCTTCCTTCGGCAGGACGTGGGGGGTCTGTCTGGGGCTACGACTGCCCTGGCCTCCTTCCCGCCGTCACGCAGTTCGGGGGGGGTCACCCTGTGGGACAGCGCCCCCTGCTGGGGGGCAGCAATTGTGTGCTCATTCTGCGCTGGGGGAAATAGGACTCTGTGGGCGACAGGCTCAACCCCCAGACCTGCCCTCACCCCATCAAAGGGGTTTAGAGATGAGCCTGGCTGCTGAGGATGAATATGGGGAGAGGGAGGGGTCGGCAGGTAGAGGGAGGGGCCACTGGGAGGGAGGGCAGATGGCGGGGGGCTCTGCCCTCCCTTCCACTCTGACTCTTCACCCTGATCTCCCCCCTCCCTTGGGGCAGCCAGGCCCAGCCCCACAGGGCAGGCCTGTCACTGCAGCATGAGTGGGGGCGGACTCCCTCTCCAGGCCCCCAAACCTCCCCTCCACGCTAGGCCAGGTTTGGCTGCAGTGCCAGGGCAGAGGGTGCAGCTGTGGGCTGCCCCTGGGCAGGGTGAGGAGCAGGACGCTGGCCACCAAGGCGAGCCCTGCATACCGGCCTAGTTTGCCTAGGCGCGGACCCGGCCCTAGTTCTGACCTTGCCGCCAGGGATCCCCCTCCCGCACGGCCTCCGCTCCCCGACTCCCTCTGCCCTGATTGGCTCGGGGCTGGCAGCTGCGGGCACAGAGCCGAGCAGAGACACACAAAGAGAGAAGTTGGTGACGAGGCTTGTGGCCTGGGGAGGAGCTGACAGCCTGTGGGCGACGCTGGGCCCCTCGTCCCACCGCACTGACACCGGCCAGAGCCTGGATCCCCTTCCCCTGCCAGGATGCTGCTCCCTCTGCTGCTCCTCCCCTGGGCATGGGGGGCCCTGGCCGGTAAGTGGGGACCCCCCTCCCTTCCCTTTTTGCTGCTGGGGGAGGTTGCGTGTGATATAATGCCAGGGCCAGGGTGGGGCAGCACCACATAAGAACGGCCAGACTGGGTCAGACCAAAGGTCCATCTAGCCCAGTATCCTGTCTTCCGCCAGGGGCCCGGGCCAGGGGCCCCAGAGGGAATGAACAGACAGGAATCATGCAGTGATCCGTTTCCTGTCGCCATTCCCAGCTTCTGGCAAACAGGGGCTAGGGACACCATCCCTGCCCATCCTGGCTAATAGCTATTGATGGACCTGTCCTCCAGGAACTCATCCAGCACTAGTGACCCTTGCTGGGGTGCAAGAGGAGGGGGGAGGCAGGTTAGGGTTCAGCAGGAAAACCCTGGACCTGGGGAGCATTAACGAGACTGAGACGCTGTCATAAAAATAAAGGGAAGGGTAAACCCCTTTGAAATCCCTCCTGCCCAGGGGAAAGCTCCTCTCACCTGTAAAGGGTTAAGAAGCTAAAGGTAACCTCGCTGGCACCTGACCAAAATGACCAATGAGGAGACAAGATACTTTCAAAAGCTGGGAGGAGGGAGAGAAACAAGGGGTCTGTGTGTTTGTCTATATTCTGTCTTTGCCGGGGATAGACCAGGAATGGAGTCTTAGAACTTTTAGTAAGTAATCTAGCTAGGTACGTGTTAGATTATGATTTCTTTAAATGGCTGAGAAAAGAACTGTGCTGAATAGAATAACTATTTCTGTCTGTGTATCTTTTTTGTAACTTAAGGTTTTGCCTAGAGGGGTTCTCAGTGTTTTGAATCTAATTACCCTGTAAGGTATCTACCATCCTGATTTTACAGGGAGGATTTCTTTATCTCTATTTACTTCTATTTTTATTAAAAGTCTTTTTGTAAGAAAACTGAATGCTTTTTCATTGTTCTCAGATCCAAGGGTTTGGGTCTGTGGTCGCCTATGCAAATTGGTGAGGCTTTTTATCCAACATTTCCCTGGAAAGGGGGGGTGCAAATGTTGGGAGGATTGTTCATTGTTCTCAGATCCAAGGGTCTGGGCCTGTAGTCACCTAGGCAAATTGGTGAGGCTTTTTACCAAACCTTGTCCAGGAAGTGGGGTGCAAGGTTGTGGGAAGTATTTTGGGGGGAAAGACGTGTCCAAACAACTCTTCCCCAGTAACCCGTATTAGTTTGGTTGTGGTAGCGGCCAATCCAAGGACAAAGGGTGGAATATTTTGTACCTTGGGGAAGTTTTGACCTAAGCTGGTAAAGATAAGCTTAGGAGGTTTTTCATGCAGGTCCCCACATCTGTACCCTAGAGTTCAGAGTGGGGGAGGAACCTTGACAGATGCCTTAATCTCTCTCCTCACCCACTTTGTCCTCCACTTGTTTCCTCTCCCCTCCCTCCCGCAGCCTCCCCTCCTGTCCCCCCAGGGTCTCTCACCCTCCGGCTGCTCAAAACCACCGTCTTCCACAACGCCAGTTCTAGCAACGTGGAGGGGATGGCCCTGCTCGGAGACCTGGAGACCCACTCCATGGATTGCAGCACCTGCAGGATCCGCTTCCTGCAACCTTGGGCCCAGCAGGGCCTGACCCCGAGGCAGTGGCAGGACCTGGAGACAATGCTCCATCGCTACCTGTCCAACTTCATCCTTCTTATTAACAAAATTGTTAAGGATGAAGGAGAGCACTGTGAGTATGGAGCGGTCCCCACAACCAGCAGGGAGCTGAGAACTGACACACTCACTGTAGTAACTGAGTGTGTCCTGACAGGGTGGATGGGGGTCAAGACAGCCAGTTCCTGGCCCTTAGGCTGAATGGAGCCAGGGTGCCCTAGAAGGGAATAGCCCCATTTTCCATTCTCCACCCCGCTGAGCCAGTCCCCCAGCTCTGCGGCCAGATTGCAGCCTGTGCACCCTGGAGGGGAAAAGCCCCATGTCCCGTCCCCTGACCCTGTTTTTCACTGCCATTTGCCCTACCAAAGGCCTTTGCTGAAGGAGCAGGAAGACTGCTCACGGTGCCACCTGTCCTGCCTGAATGTTGAAAAGAGATACTATCCAGTATGAAACACCCAACATAAGAATCGGCAGGAAATGCAGAGCTAAAATAATGCCTCCCCCACCCTCACAACCAGGGGACAGGAGAGAACCCAGCACAGCTCTTCTCAGCCCAGTGTTTGCGCTGGGTGTCTGGTGCTGGAGCACTAAAAGAAGGTCCTCGGGAGAGACTTTCTGTCAGGAACCCCTTAACCACCCTGCCCCCAAATTTGCACCACAAAGTCTCCCCTGGACCTTGCTGCGGCAGAGCTAGTTTCACGGCAATCGGCCTGGGCATGTGGTTTCACGACAGAGCGACAGCCGGCCCTGTGATCACAGCTCACAGCCGCAGGAACCTCTCGGTGACGGGGCTCAGACAGATGCTCCTGGGGCTCAGAGGTTTCTGCCTCTCCGGCTGACGGAGTGTGAGACTCTTGGTGTGTCATGCCCTGAGGCTGCTGAGGAGACAATCGCTGGCAGAGGTATGAACTGTCTGTGGGCACAGGCGCGTGTCACCGCCCGGCGTACACACCACAGACAGAACCGAGGCCCAGGGACTTTTGTAACCCTGGGAAGCCAGACTTGTCCTTGCTACCAGTGCAGAACTGAGCTCAGGGGAGCCCAGGGATGTAAGTTTATTGAGGCTCAGGGCCATAATTTTTTCTAGAGCATCATCACAAATAACTTAAAAAAAGTTAACATTTAAAAGGCAGGTGATTTGGGCAGGGGATCTGTATCTCACAAATCCCATGACCAAGAGACCCAAAATTTGTACCACAAACTCTGCCTCAGGCCCCGATATAGTGCAGTGATTTTCAAGCCAATCTGACTATGTGTGTGGACCTCAGAGCACTTTGAAAACATCAGCTCTAAACAGAAACCACAATGTGCCCTTAACTCCATCCAGGGCCGCCCCACAATCCCGCTGCCGTCTTGTGGCCTAACACCCTAATTCCACCTGACATGTATTTATTTCCCGTCTCTCTATTTCTGCCCCCTCCCCCGCCCCGCTTTCCCCACTGACCTCCAGCTGGCCCACTCTTATTGCCCCTGCCCTTCTTGTTTCAGACCCCTTTGTTACCCAGTTCTCCCTTGGCTGCGAGCTCCACCTCAACGGCACCTCACGGCAATTCTGTGACTCCGCGATGAACGGCAAGGATTTCATCAGCTTCAACGTGGACTTGGGCACCTGGGTCGCTCAGCGTGGGGATAAGTTGGCCCTCAGCATCCGGGACCTTCTTAACCAGGATAAGAGCAAGTCTGCCACGGCTCAGTTCCTCCTGAGAACAACGTGTGTCAGTGAACTCCAGAGCTTTGTCCAGTACGGGAAAGAGTCTCTGGCGAGACAAGGTGAGGCTGGACACACTCCCTGCTCACTGAGATGCAGCTACTTCTGGGGTGGGGTGCGGGGGGCTGTTTAAACAGGTGTCGTGTACCAGTGCAGCTATAGCTGGGGTGGAGCGCAGTCGCGATTTCATAGCCATGCTGCACAGCACTTTAAGACAGGACGTGAAGGGGGATTCTGTCAGCAATGCTAACTGCAGAACTGGGGTCTGGCCAGGAGAGCGGGGCCAACGCCTGACCCCGGGGGATGGAGCTGGGCTTGGCGAGTGAGTCCCTGAGGCTCAGACTGAATCGTCGCTCTCCCCCGCCCCGTCTCTCTCCCCCTGTCTCAGAGCGGCCGGTCGCCGTGGTGTTTGCCCGAGCGCCTCCCCCAGCCGGGACCCCCGCGCCGTTACTGCTGGTTTGCCGGGTCACCGGTTTCTACCCCCGGCCCGTCCGCGTGGCCTGGCTGCAGGACGGGGAGGAGGTGGGGCCGGGCTGGCGGCTGAACTCCAGCGGGATCCTGCCCAACGCGGACCTGACCTATCAGCTGCGCAGCTCCCTGGCCGTGGGGCCGGGCGACGGGCACAGCTACGCCTGCCGGGTGGAGCACAGCAGCCTGGGGAGCCAGAGCCTGCTGATCCCCTGGGGTAGGTGCATGTCCCCGGGGGGTGGGGGGTGCAGTCATGGTCTCTGGGGGCTTTTGCTGCCCATCTCAAGCAGGGTGGGGTCCAGGCAGTGAGACTGGGGTGAAGGGAGGCAGAAGAGGTGTGTGGGGTGTGTGGGGATGGATTGGGGGAGCAGGGTGGAGGAGCTGAGGGGAATGGGACAGGACTGGGATGGGAGGAGCCGCATGGGGGCTGAGGGGAGAAGTAACGGGATGGGGTGGGGAGAGCTGTATGGAGTGTGGCAGAGGGGAGACAATGGGGCAGAGGTAGGGAGGGCTGGGGGGGTTGGGGAGAGAGGCAGGAGTCCAGAGGCGATCGGACAGAGGGGACTAGGACTGGCATGCGGGAAGGCTGAGGGGCTGGGAATGTGGGGGGAGCAGTGGGGGTGGGAAGATGGGGGACAATGAGGGAACAGGGTCAGCGTAGCAGTGTCTGAGGGCAGTGGGGGTGGGACAGTGAGGAAGGCAGAGAGAACAGGGCTGGGGTGGGGGCGCTGAAGGCAGTGGGTCAGGGTGGGGGGAGCAGGGGGGACTATGGAGGAAGCTGAGGGAACAGGGTCCATATTGCCGTGCCTGTTCCCAGCACATCACCCCCTGTGTGTTACAGGGCACAGCAGGCCCTGGGGCCCCGGCCTGGCCGTGGGCATCACGCTGGGGGCTCTGGCCGTAGCCGCCATGGCCGTGGTGCTGTGGTGGAGAATATGCAGGTGAGTCCTCTCCCTCTCTGGGGTGGGGGTGGGGAGGCCGTTACACCCCATAACCCATCCCCTCTGCTCTCTCCATCCAGGGGCCACCGGGACGTCAGACCAGGAGAACCCAGAGCCTGAGGGGGCGGCACCGGCTTAGACGTGGGGATCAGCCCCCCACTTGGGGCCATGGACCTTGGGGCTGAATCTGCCCCCAGCTCCAGAGCAGAGGGCCCTGAGGCCCTGTCTGGGTCGGGGCACTGGGAGATCGGGGCACTGGGTGGGGGAGGGATTCCTCTCCCTCTGGGACATTTGGGGCATGTTGGACATGTGAGGGTGTGGTGGGATCCAGGATCCACATGGAGCCAGCACAAGCCTGTACCACTCAGTAAACTCTGCAGAGAGGCTCTGCCCAGCGGGCCCCTCTGGGGACTGCAGGAGCCAGGGCCTGGGGGCAGGGTGCAGACCCGGCTACATACACAAAGGGAGAGGGTACAGGTGGGGGTCATGGGTGTCCATAAATCTCTGCATTAAGCATCTTCGCATAACTCTGTATGACTTTGTATTCTGCCTCTTCATATAACCTTGTATTTGATATAGGAACTTGGTATCAAATCCTTGTATAGAAACTTTGTATTGAGCCTTGGTATAATGTTATAACCCCTAAGGATAGTTAAGGTAGAAGAAAAATGCTACTCCTAGTGAAAAGAAACTTTGTCAAGTGGGCTCACTACAGAAGAGCAGACATATTGACACCTTCTTTTGAAAACACCCTCTTCTGTGAAAATAAATGTGGCAGCATTAAGACCACATCCAGAAGGAAGTGCCACGGGTGACCAATGGGCACAGACACAGATTTTGCATCTGGGGTAGATTTGCATGAGAGGGAAGCTGCTATAAATGTGAGGTGTCTTGCAGAGGACCCTGGGTCTCGTCTTGTGAACATTGGAGCATCAATCAGGATCGACAGAAGCTCGGCTCCACCCCCTCCCCCATCTAACTCACCTGGCCGCTGAAGTTAAGGGGAGCGACTAGGTGGTGACAGCAACAAGATGGGGTGTGCGTGTGTGCGTGTGCGTGAGTGCATGAGTATAATATATATCATGTGCCTATGATACAGTGTTGATTGATACATGGATTACCAATAAATGTGGCACTTTGCCTTATCCCCCCTGAAAAGATCCTGTACAGAACTTTAAGTACAACACGGGAACCAGGAGGGTCCTGGCAGGGCATTCGGGCTGAGCTGGGATGGCCAGGAAGCAAGCGGATTGGCCTTGGGACATAGGCCCAACTACCTGCAAGGAGCCCTGACAACACTATGGCCCGCGGGGCACCAGGGAGGCCGCTCCAACTCGCTGGCTGGGCTGAGAGATCCTGGGTGCAGGACCCATCTCCAGAGCTGGGTATGGGGCACCATGGGCTCTCTGAGGATAGCTTCTGTCCTTTTCATAGAATCATAGACTATCAGGGTTGGAAGGGACCCCAGGCGGTCATCTAGTCCAACCCCCTGCTCAAAGCAGGACCAATCCCCAGTTTTTGCCCCAGATCCCTCATTGAACTGGGTTTAGCAGGCCAATGCTCAAACCACTGAGCTATCCCTCCCCCCCCCCGCACCATTTTGTTCTGCATCTGTGCGAAACCGAGCACTAGGGGGTCCTGGGCACGACTGGGGTTCCTCGACCCTGTGGTAATCCAGCAGCATCAAGGGCCAGGTTCAGTATCTAGGGGTTTCCTTTCAACAATACAACACAGAACTGGCTCGAGCCCCCACCCGGTGACCTGGGACTAGGAATGCCTTTGACACACATGGGGACACCGGCACCGCAAAATGGTGTCCGGTCCGGGACAGCTGGCAATCCTTCCTGGGAGAATTACACACCATCCCCCTGGGCGCCTGGAAGAGGCAATACTTCCCCTCTTGAGAAGCACAGAGTCTGAGTTTAGCAAAAAAAAACTTAATGGAAGGAGGGAAATAATGCAGCATTAATCTGGGGAAACACCACAAACAGGGTTTATAAAAACATAAACCATGAGCCAAAAACCCACCACCAAAGCAGTGTCCTTTTCCCCTCTGCACCCCACTCACTGTTGCTATCCTTGGACAGTGCAGACCCAGAGTTCAGAGGTGCATCTGCAGAGGTCACCTCCCATGCAGGGGGAGGTGAGAGGGGGGAAAGGGGTGGTAGGGAGGCAGTTTACTCGCTCTGCTGCTCAGGCCCTCACTTGCCACCCTTCTCTGTGGGGTTCTGCTTTGCCCCCCTCCCCCCAGCTAGGCCTCCCCACCAGCCACCCACTCTCTCACCAACCACACCTCTCTACCAGCCACCTACCAATTCAGCTGTCAGTGATTACAGCGACTGGGGGGGAGCCTCCCTGCTGGTGTACAGCAAACAATGGTAGATTAGGCAGCCTCTTGCATCAGAAACCATGCCCAAAAGTAGGCCTAATACTTCGCCCTAGGTAGCAGGGGCTGCAGCTTGTAACAAGACTCTCAGTTGAATATAAATTAGCTTTGTTATTACAGAAGTGAGAGCAGACTAGTCACAAGACAGCCAACACCACCTACCCGCGTTTCCAACTGACGCTCTTTGGAACCCATGTCCCCTACCTAGCGACTGCCATTGAGTTGGGGGTGAGTCGCTCAAGGAAAAAATGCCAAGTACAGTTCTGCTGTCCTTGATTCACACAACCAGGATAAAAACTGTTTATCACCCCTGCCCCCATAACAAAGAGACCGGTATCAGAGGGGTAGCTGTGTTAGTCTGTATCCGCAAAGACAACGAGGAGTGCGGTGGCACCTTAAAGACTGGGGATCCCACACCAGCCAAAAGTGGCCATTTAGGCCAGCAGTCCCATCATGCGGAGCACCGTCTGAGAAGAACAGATGGGCCTGGCGCCAGAGCTGATCCAGAGAACAGAAGGGTGTGCTTTCTGCCTGGTGCTAAGATACGGGATGTGGCCCTGAGGCTGAAGAGGATCCTAACGGGAGCAGAAAAGAATCCACTGATCGTCCCTCATGTGGGAACAAATGATACGGCTAGATTCTCGCTGGAACATATCCAGGGAGACTGTGCCAGGCTGGGGAAGACGCTTAAGGAAATGGAGGCTCAGGTGATCTGTAGTGGAATTCTGCCTGTTCCTAGAGAAGGGCATCAAAGGTGTGACAAGATTATGACTATCAACAGATGGCTCAGGCAGTGGTGCTAGAAGGGGGCTTTGGGATGTATGGCCACTGGGAGGCATTCCTGGACAGAGGACAGTTCTCTAGGGATGGACTTCATCTGAGTAGGGAAGGAAATAGACTTCTAGGATGGAGGCTGGCACAACTGATTAAGAGAGCTTTAAACTAGGAATCTGGGGGAGATGGTTGGTTGGGGGATGTCCAGGTAATGTCCACGCCGTATTTTAGCCTTGAGAGGGAAGAAAACAAAGTAAGGAAGGATACAGCCGCGGGTAGGAGAAAGGCTATAAGGAGGAAGGGCAGTGTGGATACCAGTCTAATAGGTGATACTGGCTGTAGAATGACCGTGCCTCATTGGGTACAGAATGTGAGGGAGGCCAAACAGCAAAAATGAAGATGTTTGTACACCAATGCGAGGAGCCTAGGTAACAAAATGGAGGAACTAGAGCTACTGGTGCAGGAAGTGAAACCAGATATTCTAGGAATAACAGAAACAGGGTGGAACAGTCGTCATGACTGGACTACAGATGTTCAAGGGTATGTGCTGTTTAGGAAAGACAGAAATAAAGGTAAAGGTGGTGGAGTAGCATTGTCTATCAATGAGGAGGTAGAATGTAAAGCAATACGAAGCGATGGAATGGATAAGACAGAGTCCGTCTGGGCAAAAATCACATTGGGGAAGAAAACTACTCGAGCCTCCCCTGGGATAGTGCTTGGGGTGTGCTAGAGACCACCGGGATCTAATTTGGATACGGATCGAGCCCTCTTTAATGTTTTTAATGAAGTAAATACTAATGAGAACTGCGTGATCATGGGAGACTTTAACTTCCCAGATACAGACTGGAGGACAAGTGCTAGTAATAATAATCGGGCTCAGATGTTCCTGGATGCGATTGCTGATGGATTCCTTCATAGAGTAAAGAAGGACTTGTGGCACCTTAGAGACTAATAAATTTATTTGAGCATAAGCTTTCGTGAACTACAGCTCACTTCACTGGATGCATTCAGTGGAAAATACAGGGGGCATACACACTGTAGCGAGAGTGATCACTTAAGGTGAGCTATTACCAGCAGGAGAGCGGGGGCGGGGGGGGGGGCGGAACCTTTTGTAGTGATGATCAAGGTGGGCCATTTCCAGCAGTTGACAGGAACGTCTGAGGAACAGTGCGGGGGGGGTGGTGGTGAGGGGAATAAACATGGGGGAATAGTTTTACTTTGTGTAATGACCCATCCACTCACAGTCTCTATTTAAGCCTAAGTTAATTGTATCCAGTTTGCAAATTAATTCCAATTCAGCAGTCTCTCGTTGGAGTCTGTTTTTGAAGTTTTGTTGTTGAAGAATTGCCGCTTTTAGGTCTGTAATCGAGTGACCAGAGAGATGGAAGTGTTCTCCGACTGGTTTTTGAATGTTATAATTCTTGACGTCTGATTTGTGTCCATTTATTCTTTTACGTAGCGACTGTCCAGTTTGGCCAATGTACATGGCAGAGAGGCATTGCTGGCACATGATGGCGTATATCACATTGGTGGATGTGCAGGTGAACGAGCCTCTGATAGTGTGGCTGATGTGATTAGGTCCTGTGATGGTGTCCCCTGAATAGATATGTGGACACAGTTGGCAACGGGCTTTGTTGCAAGGATAGGTTCCTGGGTGAGTGGTTCTGTTCTGTGGTGTGTGGTTGCTGGTGAGTATTTGCTTCAGGTTGGGGGGCTGTCTGTATCAAACTGGATACAATTAATTTAGGCTTGAATAGAGATGGGGAGTGGACCTCATAGAAGAAATGGTTGTAGGAGTCCCCCTGGGGGGGACTGAGGGGGTCTGGTTCCCCTCCCCGGGGGAAGCTGGAACCCACGATTTGTGTTATAACCGATGACCCAGATCACACAGCTCCCTGGCACAGGGCTTCCAGGGCAGGGATTCAATGTAGCTCTGGGCCTGGTGGGGAGACGGGGCCTACCCAGAGGGCACAGGCAAGTTCAGTAGGGGATCCTGGCTCCCAGAACTAACCACTACTTCATAAACTTGCTTTATTTTCTCAGACAGTGTCTTTGGATCAAAGTGTCTGGGAACTTCCATTTGAGATAATAGGGTCTGTGCCTAGCACAGGGGTTGGCAACCTTTGGCACGTGGCCCATCAGTGTAACCCTGCTGGTGGGCTGCAAGACACTTTGTTTATGTGGACCGTCCGCAGGCACGGCCCCCCGCAGATCCCAGTGGCCGCAGTTCACTGCTCCCAGCCAATGGGAGCTGCTGGAAGTGATGCGGGCTGCAGGGACATGCTGGCCGCTGCTCCTCACAGCTCCTGATGGGCCATGTGCCGAAGGCTGCTGACCCCTGGCCTCGCATTCTCTATTAATAAAACAGTGGACTTTCTATGGGCTTGTATTGTCCAGGAGGGTGCAACACACATTTCTGGGGCCAAGTCTGGGACTGGGAATTTGCTCGTGTCTCTCTCTAATAGAATTCAGTAGTGGCTGGCGAAGAGCACACATATAGTATATCTGGGGTGATTTCCATGCTGGAGGCTCTGTGAGAACAGACCAGGAGTGGTTGCTCTCATCCCAGGTTGGAGAATTGAAGTGATGTGGATGTCCATCAGTCCAGATAGTACCCGGGTAATGTCCCAGGGTGGCTGAAGAACTGTTGCAGCCAGAATCCATGTTAGAAGTGGGGCTAACTCTGGTAAGGTTATTAGCATGCATGTAGGTTCTTTTGTTGTTTTCAATGTTTTCTTTGTAATGCTTTTTAACTTAAGAATAAAGAAGGCTTGCTTAGGAAATGTTATCATAGAATCATAGGAGATGAGGGTTGGAAGGGACCTCAGGAAGTCATCTAGTCCAACCGCCTGCTCAAAGCAGGACCAATCCCCAACTAAATCATCCCAGCCAGGGCTTCATCAAGCCCGGCCTTAAAAACCTCTAAGGAAGGAGATTCCACCACCTCCCTAGGGAACCCATTCCAGCGCTTCACCACCCTCCTAGTGAAAAAGTGTTTCCTAATGTAAGCAGAGTCTGAATGAGCTCTCCCCTGACATCTGGTGGTGAGCTGTGGAAAAGGACTTCAGGGGCTGATCTCATTTGCATGGGCACACCCACCCTGCCTAGGTGCTCAGCATGACAGGATGTGCTGGCCTAAATGGTCACTTTTGGCTGGTGTGGGATCCCCAGTCTTTTTGTTATTGGGGCAGGGGTAATAAATGGTCATCATACTGGTTGTATGAATGAAGGACAACAGAACTGTACTTGGCATTGTCCAACTGAGGGACTCACCCTCAACTGAACAGCACTCACTAGGTATGGGATGTGGGTTCCAAAGCCCTGTGTAATAACACAGCTAATAAATAGAACGGAAAGTTTTGTTATATGTTGTAGAGTAGGGCTGCTGCTATTTAGGTCTAGGTACTAGAACTGGTTTGGGACAGTATCTATGATGCACTTCCCCCTGTGTATGATTCCTCACTAGCAGCTGAAATCATTAGGAGCTGTGATATGTGGGGGTCCTGAAGACATCTTGGTGCAGTACTAGTGGGGGCTAGTGGAGTGGCAAGGCTGGTAGGGAGGTGTGGCAATTTGGTACCAGTGCAGGCAGTAAGTGTCCCTGGGGCAGAGTGCGTAGGGTGTCTCCTTATTCCCTTGCCCCTTCTGTCCGGGTTGGGAAGTGAACTCTGCGGATGCACCTCTGAACTCTGGGTATGCACCATCAAGGGCAGCAGCGGGGAGTGAAGTGCAGGGAAAGGACAGGTACGTTAACGGTACTTTTGTGTTGCTGGACTTGTTTGCTCATGATTTCTGTTTATGCCTCCTGTTTGTGGTGTTTCCCTAACATAATTGTCTCCTTCCTTCATTAAAAGGTTTTCTGCTACACTGAGACTCTGTGCTTGCAAGAAGGGAAGTATTGCCTCTTAGAGGTACCCACGCGGGTGGTGTGTAATTGTCCCAGATCACTGGGCGGGGCTCGAGCCGTTTTTGCATTGTGTTGTTGAAAAGGAACCCCTAGATACTGAATCCAGCCCTTGTTGCTGCCAACTCTGATGGGCAGAAGGGTTACATTAATATCCAGCCTAGACCTCCCCCACTGCAACTTGAGAACATTGCTTCTTGTTCTGTCATCTGCCACCACTGAGAACAGCCGAGCTCCATTTATTTATCTGCTGTCTTATCCCTCTTTAATGAATCCTCTTTGGAAGTGACATTACTGTACTCTGGCATGAGTTCTATCGGTACAAGGTTTGTGTGCACACATCCTTATTTTGGATCACCTACACCACTTCTGGCAGTCATAGAATCATAGAATCATAGAATATCAGGGTTGGAAGGGACCTCAGGAGGTCATCTAGTCCAACCCCCTGCGCAAAGCAGGACCAATCCCCAACAATCCCAACCAATCCCCAACCACTCCTCCCACATCTATCCCCCAGTGTGTTGCTTCACACCCAGTTCAGCCTGTGTTTGCCTCTGTGCCTTCCACTGCTCTGGAGTCATCTTGACCAGATGGCACATCTCCAGTGTGTGCCCTTTTATGAGTCCTAAGCCAGGTCTACAGCGTTTTGTCAACAAAAGTTATGATGACATACAGCTACAGCTTTAATTAAACTGCCGTTACATGTCCACACTGTGCTCCTTGTGTCGGCAGAGCGCATCCACACTAGCAGCTCTTGCATCGACACAGAGAGCAGTGCCCTGTGGGTACCAATCCCACTGTGCAGCTGGCCGCAGGGTGCTTTGGGAAGGGCTTGCAATGCCTCATGGGGCAGGTACAGTGTCACATGATGAGGTTTCTCAGTCCCATCCTTCCAGGGGCATCCTACTCAATTGCCGGCTGCTTTTCAACTGAAGTGTGTGTGACCTTTTATGTCCTCCTGTTACTGGGCAGATTATTTAGGTCACATGACAGCATCTTTCCCACCTTCACTGAAAAGGGCACCAACTGGCCCAACAAGAAGGGGTACCACAACGGTGGACAAACCACAACATAAGCAAACAAAATGGTGATTTGAAAAATTCTCTCTACAATGGCAGCACCAGGGCTTCTCCTTGGGTAAAAGGGTGGTCAGCTGGGCTGAGGGTTGGAGAAACCCAGGGCCCCCGGGCTAGGCACACTGTTATCTGGACTGTAAGTGACCCATACGCAGTCTGGGGGGGGAAACAGGCTCGGGAAAGGCCTCTCAAAGTGCAAAGGGCTCCCAGTGGCATTTGTGCCAAGGACACGAACAGAGACGGGCAGCAACAACCAATGAGATAACCTGCAGAGTTGAACCCCAGGCTGCCTACACCAGCAGGGGCACCTTCCCTGCTGGGAGCCAGGGAAGCCTCAGTACTGCAGGAGGGGACTAGAGGAGACTGACAAGGACGTCGAGGCCATGGCTGGCCATGAGCGCCCAATGCAGAGTGTGGTGAACAGGGCACGCACGATGTGGGCTGTATGCACAGGAAGAAGGGGAGCAGGAGCACATCAGTGGGGTCACCACTGCATATGGCTCTGGTGAGACTGGCACTGGCTCCCAGGTCCAGTTCTGGGCTCTGCCTTGCCCAAAGGACATGGAGACACTGGAGAGGCTCAGAGAAGAGCTACAAAGATGAGTCAAGGCTCAAAAACCTGCCTCTTTGGGAAAGCCATATGGAGCTACATATAGTTAGCCTAGCCAGAGACGGTGGAGAGGGGCTTGATGTGTCTCCAAGTACCCAGTGTGACGGGATGCCCCCAGGGTGCAGCCTGGGACTGTGGGACCGCTGTGCCCCCTGAACCCTCTCCAGCCTGGACTGTCTCTCACAATGCCCTGCTAGTGACCAGCAGCAACCCCGCCAGGCGCTGTTATCACTCAGCACAACCACACGTGGTGCCCCCCACACCCAGCTGGATTGCATGAATGCTCCCAGAGCCACTCCTGAATCACACCGGGAGGCACCAGCCAGATCCCCCCAGCTCCCAGCCCTGTACCTCAGGACTATGCCGTGTATATTATTAATTGGTTCACCACTTCATCAATGGAAAGTGGATATACAGCAGCCTTCAATAACAGCAATTTACCTTTCACTTCAGGCAAACTCGCTGGTAAAGTTAAACAGGTCAACAAGTTTATTGACTATAAAATATAGATTTTAAGTGGTATTAAGTGATAGGCAAAAAGTCAGAGTTAGTTACCAAAAGAAATAAACACCTAAGCACACAGTCTGAACTCTCAACCCTCATAGATGGGGCAACAACTAGATGAAGCCGTTTTTCTCACCCCACTGGATATTGCAGTCCATAGGATACAGACTGAAATCTGAGCCAGTCTTTGGAGTCTCAAGTCTTCAGTGTCCTTGTTGCTTGCAGTGTAGGTGGGTGAAGGAGAAAGGCCCCTTCTGGACACAGTCTCTATTTTATACCCTCAGTCTCACGTGCTTGGGGAGCACAAGTCCAGGCATGTCTGGGAGCAATAGTGAGTCTCCAAGGTCAGGCTGAGCAATTCCCCTGGTGTGGCCTCAGGCAGGTGAGTCATTGCATTGTTGCTCCCTTGCTGGACAACGGCTGTGGATGGTTGTTTCACACCCTGCTTGGGCGTTGGTCACTTTCCTTGCTGTTGCCTCTGGGGGAGCTAATATCTGGCTGATTCCCCAATTTACAGCATGTTTCAGTGAAAACCGTACAATTCTTGTCATTTCATACGCATTGAGGATATACATATCTAGACAGAACTGTGACTTCTGGCAGATCATAACCTTTCTCCTGATACCTTACAGTCCCAGCAAAGCTCAGGGGCAACCCCTCCTGTGTTAACCCTTTCCCTGCCCAAGCTGAGCCCCACATACCCTCCCACTGACTCTGCTGCCTTCGGGGAAGCTTTGGGAGCCTCTGATCCAAGGTGCAAGGAATGAGGCATCTGGGGCTCCGGGATCCTCACAGCCAGGGCTGATTACACTCCAAGTGGTGACTGTGGGGACCCCAGTAGGCCCTGGTGGGAGGGTCCAGCCGTGTCATGCAGATGGCAATACATAATTAAGAGTTGTTTCCATTCATTGAGCAGGTTTTATTACAGGATCTCCACTCTCCTCCTACAGCTGAGGATAGAGCCCAGAAGTCCTGGCTCCCAGCAGGGCCATCCCTAGGCATTCGCAGAATATGCAGCTGCGTAGGACACCAGGAAATCTGGGGCCCCAAATTGCCCCGAATTTCGTGTTGTCCTAGGCAGCTGTGTGCTGCGTATGTGGCAGCAGTGGCTCTGGTGGCCAGCCCTATCCCCCGGCCGGCCCCGCCACAGGCTGCGCCCACTGCAAGGGCCATCACTAGGGGGCTGCGGGGCTCAGGACAACTCGCCCTCTGCCCCTGCTCCTCCCCACCCCCACGCCACCCCTTCCCCTAAGTCCCCACCCCTGCTCTGCCCCGCCCATCTCTTCCTGCCTCTGCCCCACCCTCACCCCACCCCGTCCCCCAAGCCTCCTCCCCTGAGTGACGCAGCCCAGGGTGGGGGATTAGCGGTGGGTCTGGCGCTGGCGGCAGGTGTCAGGCCCGCCCCCGCACTCGCCGGTGGTGGTGGGAAGCAGAGCGACCCTGCCCTAGTCTGCTCCACTCCGCCGGCTCCCAGCCACGTCACTCCGCTTCCCGCCATCGGCAAGTGCGGGGGTGGTCCCGATCCCTGCTGCCGGCGCCAGGCCCGCCTGCTAACCCCCCTGGTCACCCTGGGCCCTGCAGGGCCCCCCGAAGCCTGGGGCCCGGGGCAGTTGCCCCAAACCGCACTGTTCACCAGCAGTTTCCACTGTTCTTGCCGCCTCCTGCCTGCTCCCCTGTCCTCTCAGGTGAGTCTCCCTGCCCTGCTTCTTCCCCCACACAGCTCCTGCCCCTGCAGCCCCACAGCCCTCGAGCGCAGAACCCCGCCCCGTGGAGGGGCCGCTCCCACCTGATAGGGAAGCACCGTTGGTAGGGATGGCCCTGGCTCCCAGCCCCCCTGCTCTAACCTCTAGACCCCACTCCCCTCCCTGAGCTGGGACTAGAACCCAGGAGTCCTCACGCCCACCTCCCGGCCCCTTTCTCCATGCTTACGTCTGGTGGTGAGCTGTGGAAAAGGACTTTGGGGGCTGATCTCATTGCATGGGCCCACCCACCCTGCCTAGGTGCTCAGCATGATGGGCTTGCTGGCCTAACGGTCACTTTTGGCTGGTGTGGGATCCCCAGTCTCTTTGTTATTGGGGCAGGGGTAATAAAGGGTTGTTATCCTGGTTGTGTGACTCAAGGACAGCAGAACTGTACTTGTCATTTTTTGACTGAGGGACTCACCCCCACCCAACTCAATGGTACTTGCTAGGCAGGTGACAAGGGTTCAAGGCCTAGTGACTTGAGAGTGGAGCTAGATGTTTGTATTGAGGTGGTGGAAGCAGGAGTTCTTTTGTACAGGCATCGGGTGTCTCTCAGTTATGTAGGAGGTTTAATTTTGATTCAATAAAAAGCTGTTTTATATGTTGCAGAATTACAGCTATTAATATCTAGGGCTAAGTATTAGACCTGCTTTTGGATAGTGTCTCTGATGCAAGAGACTCTCCAGTGTGTGTGAGCTGGCAGGGAGATGTGACCAGGAGGGTGGCTGATGGAGAGGGCCAGAACAGAGCACCTCAGAGACTGGAGCAAGTGAGATGCCTCCTTACCTCCATCCCCAAGGTGGGAGGTGAGCTCTGCGGATGCACTGAGAAAGGACAGCAACTGTGAGTGGGGTGCAGAGAAGGGATGGGCACATTAATGGGACTTTTGGGTTGCGGGACTTAAGAACCCAAGGGGAAGAGGACACTGCCCAACTTGGTGGTGGGTCTTTTGCTCATGGTATATGTTTATAAACCCTGTTTGTGGTGTTTCCCCAAATTAATGTCCCATTATTTCCCTCTTTTTATTAAAAGTTTTTTTTGCTACACTCAGACTCTGTGCTTGCGAGATGGGAATTATTGCCTCTTCGAGGCACCCAGGGGTGCGTGTGTAATTGTTGCAGGTCACTGGGTGGGGGCTTGAGCCGGTTTGGCATTGAAAGGGAACCCGAGATAATGAACACGGGCCTTGTGGCTGCCAGCTCTGATGGGCAGAAGGGTTGCACTGGACCCCTTGTGCTAGGTGCCGCGCAGACACAGAACAAACCAACAGAATCTATCCCCAGAGCCCGTGGTGCCCCACACCCAGCTCTGGAGGGGCCTTGCCCCCAGGAGCGCTCAACCCAGCCAGTGGCTTGGAGCGGCTTCTCTGGCATCCCATGGGCCATTCTGTTGTCAGAGGGCAGCTGGGCCTATGTCCCACGGCCAATCCGCTTGCTTCCCGGGCACCCCAGCTCAGCCCAAATGCCCTGCCAGGATCCCCTCCTGGTTCCCATGGCCCCCACCTTACCCTCTCCTTTTGTGTATGTAGCTGGGCCTGAACCCTGCATCCAGGCCCTGGCTCCTGTAGCCCCTGGAGGGGCCTGCTGAGCAGCACCTCCCTGCAGGGTTTCCTGAATGGCACAGGCTAGTGCTGGCTCCATGTGGATCCTGTATCCCAAGCGTCCAACGTGTCCTAAACGTCCCAGAGGGAGGAGAATCCCATCCCCGAATCAGGGCCCTGAACTCCCAGTGCCCCGATCCAGAAGGGGCCTCAGGGCCCTCAGCTCTGGAGCCAGGTGCGGATTCAGCCCCAAGGTCCGTGGCCCCCAGAGATGGGCCGATCCCCACACTTGGGCCGGTGCCGCCCCCTCAGGCTCTGGACTCCCCTGGTCTGATGTCCCGGTGGCCCCTGGATGGAGAGAGCAGAGGGGATGGGTTATGGGGTGTAACGGCCTCCCCACCCCCACCCCAGAGAGGGAGAGGACTCACCTGCGTATTCTCCACCACAGCACCACGGCCACGGTGGCTACGGCCAGAGCCCCCAGCGTGATGCCCACGGCCAGGCCGGGGCCCCAGGGCCTGCTGTGCCCTGTAACACACAGGGGGTGATGTGCTGGAAATGGGCATCCTGTTCCCTTACCCTCCCCTGCAGTCCCCCGTGCTGCCCCCACTCGACCCACTGCCCTCAGCCTCCCGACAGCCCCCCCGCTCCCCCAGCCCCGACCCACTGCCCTCAGCCTCCCCACCCTGACCCTGTTCCCTCAGCCACCCCGTCAGTCCCCCCTGTTGCCCGCACCCGACCCACTTCCCTCAGCCTCCCCCTCAGTCCCCACTGCTGCCCCCACGCAACCCACTGCCCTCAGCCTCCCCACCCTGACCCTGTTCCCTCAGCCACCCCGTCAGTCCCCCCTGTTGCCCGCACCCGACCCACTTCCCTCAGCCTCCCCCTCAGTCCCCACTGCTGCCCCCACGCAACCCACTGCCCTCAGCCCTGCCCTACCTCAGCCCTGTTCCTTCTGCCATCCCCACCACCCCACCTGCCCTGCTCCCCCTGAAACAGCCCCACTGCCCTCAGATGCCCCTACCCTGACCCTGTTCCCTCATTGTCCTCCATCGTCCCACCCTCACTGCTCCCCCCACATTCCCAGCCCCTCAGCCTTCCCGCATGCCAGTCCTAGTCCCCTCTGTCCGATCGCCTCTGGACTCCTGCCTCTCTCCCCAACCCCCCCAGCCCTCCCTACCTCTGCCCCATTGTCTCCCCTCTGCCACACTCCATACAGCTCTCCCCACCCCATCCCATTACTTCTCCCCTCAGCCCCCACCCTGCCCCTCCTGTGCAAGTCCTGTCCCATTCCCCTCAGCTCCTCCTCCTTGCTCCCCCGATCCATCCCCACACACCCCACACACCTCTTCTGCCTCCCTTCACCCCAGTCTCACTGCCTGGACCCCACCCTGCTTGAGATGTGCAGGAAAAGCCCCCAGAGACCACGACTGCACCCCCCATCCCCCGGGGACGTGCCCCTACCCCAGGGGATCAGCAGGCTCTGGCCCCCCAGGCTGCTGTGCTCCACCCGGCAGGCGTAGCTGTGCCCGTCGCCCGGCCCCACGGCCAGGGAGCTGCGCAGCTGATAGGTCAGGTCCGCGTTGGGCAGGATCCCGCTGGAGTTCAGGCGCCAGCCCGGCCCCACCTCCTCCCCGTCCTGCAGCCAGGCCACGCGGATGGGCCGGGGGTAGAAACCGGTGACCCGGCAAACCAGCAGTAACGGCGCGGGGATCCCGGCTGGGGGAGGCGCTCGGGCAAACACCACGGCGACCGGCCGCTCTGAGACAGGGGGAGAGAGACAGGGCAGGGGAGAGGGACGATTCAGCCTGAGCCTCAGGGACTCACTCGCCAAGCCCAGCTCCATCCCCCGGGGTCCGGCGTTGGCCCCGCTCTCCTGGCCAGACCCCAGTTCTGCAGTTAGCATTGCTGACGGAATCCCCCTTCACGTCCTGTCTTAAAGTGCTGTGCAGTGTGGCTATGAAATCGCGACTGCGATAGCTGCTATACCCCAGCTATAGCTGCACTGGTACACGACACCTGTTTAAACAGCCCCCCGCACCCCACCCCAGAGGTAGCTGCATCTCAGTGAGCAGGGAGTGGTGTCCAGCCTCACCTTGTCTCGCCAGAGACTCTTTCCCGTACTGGACAAAGCTCTGGAGTTCACTGACACACGTTGTTCTCAGGAGGAACTGAGCCGTGGCAGACGTGCTCTTATCCTGGTTAAGAAAGTCCAGTTTCTTGAGGGCCAGCTTATCCCCGCGCTGAGCGACCCAGGTGCCCGAGTCCATGTTGAAGCTGATGAAATCCTCGCCGTTCACCGCAGAGTCACAGAATTGCCGTGAGGTGCCGTTGAGGTGGAGCTCGCAACCGATGGAGACCTGAATAACAAAGGGGTCTGGCACAGAAAGGGCAGGGGTAATGAGGACGGGTCATTAGGAGGTCACCGGGGGGACAGGGGCAGGGGGCAGAAATAGAAAGATGGGAGAATAAAGACATCATGTCAGGAGCAATGAGGATGTTAGGCCAAAAGATGGGGGCAGGGTTGTGGGGCGGCCCTGGATGGAGTTAAGGGCACGTTGCAGTTTCTGTTTAAAACTGATGTTTTCAAAGTGCTCTGAGGTTCACACACATAGTCAGATTGGCTTGAAAGTCACTGCTCTCCATCAGGGCCTTAGAGTTTGTGGTGCAAATTTGGGCTCCCTTGCTCATGGGTTTTGTGAGATACAGACCCCCTGCCCAAATCACCAGACTTTTAAATGTTAATTTTTTAAAAAGTGATTTATGATGCTCTAGAGTAAATTATGGCCCTGAGCCTCAATAAACTTACATCCCTGGGCTCCCGGATCTCAGCTCTGCACCGGTAGCAAGGACAAGTCTGGTTCCCAGCATTACAAAAGTCCCTGGGCCTTGCTTCTGCTCTGGTGCGTACGCCGGGCGGTGACACGCACCTGTGCCCACAGACAGTTCACACCTCTGCCAGCAATTGTCTCCTCAGCAGCGCCTCGGGGCGTGACACACCGAGAGTCTCACACTCCATCAGCCGGAGAGGCAGAAACCTCTGAGCCCCAGGAGCATCTGTCTGAGCCCCGTCACCGAGAGGTTCCAGCGGCTGAGAGCTGTGATCACAGGGCCGGCTGTCGCTCTGTCGTGAAACCACATGCCCAGGCAGGTTGCCATGAAACTAGCTCTACCGCAGCAAGGTGCAAGGGAGACTTTGTGGTGCAAATTTGGGGGCAGGTGGGTAAGGGGTTCCTGAGAGAAAGTCTCCCCCGAGGACCTTCTTTTAGTGCTCCAGCACCAGACACCCAGCGCAGACACTGGGCTGAGCAGCTGAGAAGAGGCGTTCTGGGTCTGTCCCGTGCCCTGGGGCAGCGCTGGCTGTGAGGGTGCGGGGCGGGATTTGCTTAGCTCTGCATTTCCTGCCCTTCCAAGTCCTGTGTTGAAGGTGTCAGTTCTCAGTGCTCAGGCTGGCCAGGTTCCGGTAGCATGAACAAGGGCCTTTGGTTGGGCAAGTGGCTGTGAAAAACCGTTTGCCACTGCTCAGGGGACAGGACACGGGGCTTTTCCCCTCCAGGGTGCACAGGCTGCAATCTGGCCGCAGAGCTGGGGGACTGGCTCAGCGGGCTGGAGAATGGAAAATGGGGCTATTCCCTTCTAGGGCACCCTGGCTCCATTCAGCCTAAGGGCCAGGAACTGGCTGTCTTGATCCCCATCCACCCTGTCAGGACACACTCAGTTACTACAGTGAGTGTGTCAGTTCTCAGCTCCCTGCTGGTTGTGGGGACCGCTCCATACTCACAGTGCTCTCCTTCATCCTTAACAATTTTGTTAATAAGAAGGATGAAGTTGGACAGGTAGCGATGGAGCATTGTCTCCAGGTCCTGCCACTGCCTCGGGGTCAGGCCCTGGTGGGCCCAGGGCTGCAGGAAGCGGATCCTGCAGGTGCTGCAATCCATGGAGTGGGTCTCCAGGTCTCCGAGCAGGGCCATCCCCTCCATGTTGCTAGAACTGGCGTTGTGGAAGACGGTGGTTTTGAGCAGCCGGAGGGTGAGAGACCCTGGGGGGACAGGAGGGGAGGCTGCGGGAGGGAGGGGAGAGGAAACAAGTGGAGGACAAAGTGGGTGAGGAGAGAGCTTAAGGCGTCTCAGTCTTGTTAATGCTCCCCAGGTCCAGGGTTTTCCTGCTGAACCCTAACCTGCCTCCCCCCTCCTCTTGCACCCCAGCAAGGGTCACTAGTGCTGGATGAGTTCCTGGAGGACAGGTCCATCAATAGCTATTAGCCAGGATGGGCAGGGATGGTGTCCCTAGCCCCTGTTTGCCAGAAGCTGGGAATGGGCGACAGGAAATGGATCACTGCATGATTCCTGTCTGGTCATTCCCTCTGGGGCCCCTGGCCCGGGCCCCTGGCGGAAGACAGGATACTGGGCTAGATGGACCTTTGGTCTGACCCAGTCTGGCCGTTCTTATGTGGTGCTGCCCCACCCTGGCCCTGGCATCATATCACACGCAACCTCCCCCAGCAGCAAAAAGGGCAGGGAGGGGGGTCCCCACTTACCGGCCAGGGCCCCCCATGCCCACGGGAGGAGCAGCAGAGGGAGCAGCATCCTGGCAGGGGAAGGGGATCCAGGCTCTGGCCGGTGTCAGTGCGGTGGGACGAGGGGCCCAGGGTCGCCCACAGGCTGTCGGTTCCTCCCCAGGCCACAAGCCTCGTCACCAACTTCTCTCTTTGTGTGTCTCTGCTCGGCTCTGTGCCCGCAGCTGCCAGCCCCGAGCCAATCAGGGCAGAGGGAGTCGGGGAGCGGAGGCCGCGCGGGAGGGGGAGCCCCGGCGGCAAGGTCAGAACTAGGGCCGGATCCGCGCCTAGGCAAACTAGGCCGGTATGGAGGGCTCGCCTTGGTGGCCAGCGTCCTGCTCCTCACCCTGCCCAGGGGCAGCCCACAGCTGCACCCTCTGCCCTGGCACTGCAGCCAAACCTGGCCTAGCGTGGAGGGGAGGTTTGGGGGCCTGGAGAGGGAGTCCGCCCCCACTCATGCTGCAGTGACAGGCCTGCCCTGTGGGGCTGGGCCTGGCTGCCCCAAGGGAGGGGGGAGATCAGGGTGAAGAGTCAGAGTGGAAGGGAGGGCAGAGCCCCCCGCCATCTGCCCTCCCTCCCAGTGGCCCCTCCCTCTCCCTGCCGACCCCTCCCTCTCCCCATATTCATCCTCAGCAGCCAGGCTCATCTCTAAACCCCTTTGATGGGGTGAGGGCAGGTCTGGGGGTTGAGCCTGTCGCCCACAGAGTCCTATTTCCCCCAGCGCAGAATGAGCACACAATTGCTGCCCCCCAGCAGGGGGCGCTGTCCCACAGGGTGACCCCCCCCGAACTGCGTGACGGCGGGAAGGAGGCCAGGGCAGTCGTAGCCCCAGACAGACCCCCCACGTCCTGCCGAAGGAAGCCAGGCGCCATCACGGTACCCGCCCTGGAGCAGGGGCAGCGGGGCCCTGCGCTGCGAGACAGCAGGAGCTACGGGGGGGCAGCCGCCCGGCCCCCTGGACGCGCAGTGAGGGGCGGTCCGGGGGCGGTTGTGCCGTGGGTGCTCTGCAGTGCCGATTCCGGGGCTTGTCGGCGTTTGCAGCCGGGAGCTTTGTTGTTTTGTGCCTTTTAGGGTCGACATTTGAGCCCCGAGGCAGCACACGAGTGACCGTCCTTGACACACCAGCGCGTCCAGTCCCTGGGCTGGTACGAGTGGCAGTGTCACGGCCCAGGCCGGTTTATCGCTGCAAGGCCACGTGTTCGCACCAAGGCTGTGCAGATCGTGGTTTCTCTCCATTTCCTTCTGTGGTTTCAGGTTTGCTCTGACAGTTAACACACCAGCCAAACAAGGAAATACCATTAACCCCTGTTCCAGAGAGAAGGAAATGGGGAGGTGACGTGACCTGCCCGAGGTAACACAGTGAAACTGCAGCAGAGCTGGAGACAGAACCCAGGTGTCCTGACTCCTGTGTGGGGTGGTAGCTGCCACGCTGTCCTGGCCTCGCCCTGCTGTGGAGACTCTGACGGCCTTTCATTGCATGCCCCTGCCGTACAAATGCCACCCTTCTGCCGGGGGGAGTCGGCAGCAACCAGGGCCGGGTTCAGCATCGAGGGGTTCCTCATAACAATTCAGCACAGAACCTGCTTGAGTCCCCACCCGTAATTTGGGAAAATTAACCACCACCCCCGGCGCCTCTGAGAGCCAATGCTTCCCCCTCACTGAGTCGTGTATAGCAAAGAAAACTTTTAATAGAAAGAGGAAAGGAGCCCGGCACTATCGTGGTAAAACACCATCACCACTAGTCATCAGCATATGACCGTGAGCCAAACGCCCACCCCCCGAGTACGTTGGGCAGTGTCCTTTGCCTCAGCTCCTCACCTTGCATTGGGAAAGTCCAACAAACAAAGGCTCATTTCCCCCTCCCCCCTCCCGCCCCTCTCATGGTTGCTGTCCTTGGCCAGCAAAGACCCAGCGTTCAGAGCTGCATTCACGGGGCAGGAGTTCACGTCCCACCCCGGTTACAATGAGGGACGCCTCAGCTGCTATTGCGGCCATGACTGCAAGTGGCTCCCAGGTGCCACCGTTCACTCTGTGCACCGCTGTGCGGCTGTGTCTCCGCCCCGTTGGCCACGGGCCTTCGTCGGCTCTGCCGCCACCTGTTTCTACTGCCACCTCGGCGATGCCACATCCTGAGCTCCCCCGGCTCAGCCCAGCTCTGGGGGGCTCCAGCGGTTAGCGGCTGGGCCTCACCTCGGGCAGGCAGAGCAGTTGTTTTCAGCTGTCTCAGAGCCGGTCTCAGGCCTAGCACTCAGGCCTGGTGACCCGGGATTTGAGCTCCGGCAGGCAGTTAACAGAAGTCTCATCCGCGCTGTCTTTCAGCGCTAGACAGCAGAAGGGTCAAATGGTGTGTGGCCCTTACACAGAAACACCCCCCGCCCCGGGAGAGACACCTCTCCCGCCCGTTCCCCCTCCCCTGGGATCTGGCACCCCTGCTGCCTGCAGAGCAATGCTGTGCCAGGGACAGACATGCCAGCGCTCCCCAATTCATCGCCAGAGATGCGATTTCTAAGTCAAACGAAGCCTTACTTCTGTTCCGGGGCTAGAACTCTCAGATGTCACCGATATATTTTTTCAGCTGAGTTCTCTCCCCAGGACATTGCTGTGGGGCTGAGGAGAGGCTCCCGCTGTCAGCCCCCGGCAGGCTGATCTCCTGCCAGCCTGGGAAGTGGGAGAGAGGGGACCCCAGGGCAGGCCCCAGGCCTGGGGAGGGTGAAGAACCCAGAGGAGCGGAGTTGAGGGCGGGAGGGCTAAACTATGGCCTGGGGACCGCAGGGGGGCTGTGTTACCAGCACACAATTCTCTGTTAGTCGCACACTCCTTTAGGGGCACCCACCTTTACCCTGGCCCTAAGGCTCAAGGCGTAACCCTCTTAATGTAGGCACCCACCCTTTCCCCATGCCAAGGGTTCAGGCAGAGCCTGACACTGCGGGTTTGGGGGTCTCTTTCCAGTGACAGAGCCTTACACAGTAATATCGTACTTACCCTCTCGTCAGGAACAGTTATTACCCAAAAAAGCATACATTAACCCTAAAATGCTCACTACTCCCAGTCCCAAAAAGGCAGATAACTTTTCCCTGCTGGACAGTCAGGATCAGGTCACTTGGAGAGGCTCGGTGTTGAGGTCTGGCAGCTCTGACCTTGGAGCTGTGTCCTGGAGTTGGTTCCCAAGAACTTCCTTTTGGATCCCACTTTAGATAGTGAAACTTGAGCCTTGCTTAGCCCTACTGTAACCAATCATTGTACTAAAATGTTACAAACCAATCCTAACATAGTGTAACAAAATTCTCTAACCAATCCTACCACCTTAATTAATTCACCACCTTAATTAATTCACACCTCGCAAAATGAGCTATGTCACAGACAAAAACAATCAAAGACCCAGACAGAGACCAGAGAGAAAACAATAGAGAAGTGGGGATCACAAAGACAAAACCATAAAGAAATGGGGATTTTACACCCACAACTATTTATAAGTGATTGCCTGCCAGACAGAATGCGTCAAACTAAGTTTTCTTTAACCGCCTTAAGATCTGTTCCTTTATCTGGTGATGGTGGGTGCCATTAGGACAGGAGCCTTCCTAACAGCCCGATATTACCCTGTTTTAATGTAGTTTAGATGGGATGTGAGGATGTAATAGCTCATGGCTGCTGCTCTCCTAATCTGGCTGCAGACAAAGTCCTCAGGCTTCATAGAATCATAGCACATCAGAGTTGGAAGAGACCTCAGGAGCTCATCTAGTCCAGCCCCCTGCTCAAAGCAGGACCAAGCCCCAACTAAATCATCCCAGCCAGGGCTTGGTCCAGCCTGACCTTAAAAACCTCAAAGGAAGGAGATTTCACCACCTCCCGAGGTAACGCATTCCAGTGTTTCACCACCCTCCAAGTGAAAAAGTTTTTCCTAATATCCAACCTAAACCTTCCCCACTGCAACTTGAGACCATTACTCCTCGTTCTGTCATCTGCTACCATTGAGAACAGTCTAGAGCCATCCTCTTTGGCACCCCCTTTCAGGTGGTTGAAAGCAGCTATCAAATCCCCCCTCATTCTTCTCTTCCGCAGACTAAACAATCCCAGTTCCCTCAGCCTCTCCTCATAAGTCACGTGGCTAGAGGAAAAGCCCTAATCCTTACAGCCGAAGTGAGGAAGGTGAGGGCTGATGGGGTGGCAGGGGCTGTATTGAGGGTGTGAGTAGATGGTGAGAGTGCTGGGAGGGTGAACTGAGGGTGGTGGTGTGTGCGGGGGGGTGGGGGCGGAGGGTACCCACGTACATAACAGAAACGCAGGTGTCATGCACTCGGCCTTTTGACCTGCAAGTTATTACATGCTTTTTATGCATTGAGGCAAAAAGGGAAGCACTGTAGAGGGTACAATAAATAAGCCTCAGAATTCAGGGGTGGGATTGCTGTTGCGTTTCTCATGTGAGTTTGGTCTCCATATTTTTAATAGGGGAAGTGTACTTGTTTCATAACTAGAGAGAAATTGGCTGATTTACAGACACCACCCACTGTGCCTGCAACTTCGTGACGTTCCAGGAGTGCGGGGGGCTAGAGAGGAGACCGGGAGGGGAGGCCAGGAGGGCCACAACTGTAGCTCTGAGTCGGAATGGTCTGACTCAGATTTATGGGAAGCCAGGAGCTGGGATTAGCCCCACACTTCCTGGCTGTGGGCAGAGAGATGGGCCGGAAGCTCCTTGGTCACTAGAGAACTTGATTCATGCTGGAGGGGGAAGCTAAAGTAAATTGTGGTGAATCAAAATTCTAGTGAAACCCTCCAGTGCGATTTTGTCACGGCCCCACTGGGGAGTCATTTCCTGGTGCCGCAGTGCTGTCCCGGAGCCATTCACCTTTCTTATTCCTCAGGCGGACGAGCAATCCCAGGACCATGAAGACCAACCACAGCACAGAGCCCCGACCCCAGCCAGCATCTTGTCCCTGGCAGAGTCGGCCTGTGCCTCTGTGACTAGAAGAGCACGGGTGGTTTGGGCTGGGCTTAGCCTCTCCTTCCCTTTGTAACGTCCCTGCTCTCTGCCCCCAGGGATGGGGACAGGTCTGAGACATGCCCCTGTCTCCCGAGGGCTCCACAGAGCTAGGGGTACCCCAAGGCCTCAGGGAATGTGCCGGGTTCAGAGTCTCTTACCCTAGTAAGAGGGGGCGCTGCAGGCTGATGTGCTCCACCTGCCAGGTGTAGACACCTCCGGGCTGGGAGCTCATCTCCATCATCACCAGGATCTGGAAGGGCCAGTCTCCGGCTGTGCCTTCCCATTCTTGGACTGCTTGATTTTGGTCCCTGAGGAGTAAAACCCCATCATGGACCAACCAGCATCTTGGGGTGGGGCTGGGATCCCGATTTCAGGGGGGAAACTTTCACCTGGGGCTGAACTGAGAAGGAAGGGGAGAGAGAGCTGGGAGAGATGGAGTGGGATTCGGAGAACAGGTTCCAGCTCCCCAGTAACAGCCTTCCTTGGAAGGGGATGCCCAGTGTGGGAGTCTCTGCTCTGCAGCGCTTAGCTCTGGGGGCCCCCTCTCTCTTTTCTTTATCTCTCTGTCTCCTGAGTTAATGCAAGTCACTGAGAACCCAGCACAGTGTAGGACTCTGAATCATCAGAGATTGGCCATGGACCCACTGGCTCAATATATGATCTTTCTCAGATGCTTGCCTGGTGTGTCTTGCTCACATGCTCAGGGTCAAACTGATCGATTGCCATTTTTGGGGCTCGGGAAGGGATTTTACTGTAGGGACCTTGGGTCACTTGCTCGAATCCTCTGGGTGTATCTCCCAAATCAATTCCCTGCCATTGCAGGGGCCGCAGGATCCGGTTCACCTCAGTCCCTCCTACTCTCTGCCTGCGGCAGACAAGAGAATAGTGTACAGATGGTCCCATCCAGATGATTGGGCTCTTTGCGGGGGTCACTCACTGGGTGGGGGGTAGTGGCCTGGGACGTGCAGGGGGTCAGATCAGATTATCTGGCAGTTTCTTGTGGCCTGAAACTCTACCACTCTGACTCAAATCTTTCTCCTCCTCTGCTCCTAGTCTGGAGAAATCATTGACAGAGACTGTTCCTTACACTGAAACAACGATATTTTCCCAAGGGGAAAGGGTCAGAAATGTCTCTTTCAGGGGTACACAGATGAACAGCTGATCCAAACCACATACTTTTGGAAAGTGCACCAAGAAGAGCAGTGTGAACACCAACAGACCAACAAATAAGAAGAGAGACACTTAAGTGATCTACAACTGACTGTAACACAAAACTAAAAGCAACAAGCCCCCGATTCTAAGATCCCAGATAAAAACAAACACTAATAACCAGCCTGAAACAAAGACAAAACATGGGAACATCACAATCCCGATACTGACCCCACAATTGTTTTCACTTTTCACTTTCTTTGAACCGAAAGATTTTCTCAGCTGGGAGAGGCCCCGCTCCTGGAAGCGCTGCAATAGCAGGCTGACTTGTGTAATGCGCAGAGCAAGCCCCTACTCCACCACCAACACACAGCTCTCCAATGGAGAACAGATCAGACATCACACTGGTAAGAACACATGTAACTTAAAAGATAACGTTTATGTTTCACAGTCCAAGAGACACAGACAAGGTTTTCATCTCAAGGCCAAGAGACCAAACATCAAGACACTTGGTCACAGCCTTTGACAGACCAAGAGACTACTTACACTTGGTCTTAGCTCCGAGGAGCTGAGAACTGCAACCCGACGCAGCCCTCCCGCTCCCGCCGCTTTCTACACCAGCAGGAGCAGCTCGCAGACGGACACCAGGCAGCATTAACAAGACTTTGAGAACTATGGAACTAAGTGGCAATCACTGCCCCAAAATCACTCCCCTACAACCCGTCAAAGCAAGAACTCTCCGCACCGGCTTCTGCTCGCAGACAGAGAATTCCTTCCGCCTGCTTCGTTTAATTCATGTGGCCGGCTTCCCTGGCTCCTGGGAATGCGAATGTGCATAACCCGCCCACTGACATGTAACGCCATCTGTCAGCGTCAGCACTTACAGCAACAGGTCAAAGAGACTGGGCCAGCGCTAGGCCGGAGCCCGGTGCCCCTTTGGGCCCTGGCACAGCTATCTGAACCAGTCCAGCAGCGTGTGGCAGACACTCACAGCTTCGCTCACCACGAGTCCAGCGCCTTGTCTAGCCACTACCCAGATGCCTGCCCTGCGCTGACCCCCAGCTTTTGCACTCAGCTCAGGAAAACAGGAATAGAGAGCTGTGCTGTGCATGGACATCATGCTGAGGGCAGTTTTCTGGTGGCGGGGTGGGTGCAGGTCAGCGTGATGGAATTTCTGGTCTGTAAAAGTGGGGGGCCCACCAGTGCCCGAACAGTGACCCTCCTACCCCATGCCAGCCCGCTCCACCCCATTCCATGAGTCCCCTGACGCCCCATGCCTTCCCCCAGGCCCTGCCCCATTCCTTCCCCATGAGGCTCCAGCCTTACGACGCCCATTTCCCCTGCCTTCGCAATTCCCCTTCTCCCCAAGCGCTCAGCCTCGCGCCACAACTACCCCCTAGTCCCGCCCCTAAACCCCCCCTTTCCCCGAAGCTTCGCCCCGCTGCCACCACATTCTCTCCCATGGGGACACAGATGAAACCCTGATCCAAACCACACACGTTTGGAAAGTGCATGAAGGGGATCCGTGCGAGCACAGACAGAGAATAAAATAAGAAGAGAGCCACTTCAGTGATCTATAAACAATAGTAAATGTAAGAAAAGCAGTCCCCCAACGCGAGAGACCCAATTACAAACAAAATATAAATAACCAACCCAAAATAAATGAGTAATATATGAGCATTACAAAGCAGACACTAACATAAGAAATATTTTTCACTTTCTTTTAACCAGAAGATTCTCCCGGATGGAAAGTACATCACTCCTGGAAACACTGCAATACCAGGTTGATGCATGGGATGGATGGAGTAAACCCCTAATCCAGCTCCCTGTTTCAAGAATCCATTTAATATACAGTTCTCAAATAGAGAACATATCAAATATTAAACTGATAAGAACAGATTTAAAATTTTTATTAAAGCTAATTTTAAAAAATTATACAGAACACAGGTTAAGAAAAGCGTGTCTGTACATCTGAGTATCGTGCTTAGATTATCCACAATTACGAAGTTTGTTTTAAACGTAATAAGGTACACATAATACATAATCAGCAACAATCCAAATTAAGGTGGATAAATTTAACAGTACACTTTAGGTACTAACATCGAAGTATTTGGGTACATCACTCATGAAAAGTTATACAGAGACTTGGCTGTGGGAAGCAAATATATCAATGAGTGAAGACTGTCCCTCAGTATTACAGAATATAGGTAGGTTGTCCATTTAGAAAATACAACCCACTAGGGAAGTATTTCAGTTAATTACTAACTGCATTTTCCATTGGCACTCCAGCTCATCTCTCCTGGTATTGCTTATATCCAGTGATGTGTTCTAGGTAGATGATCCTCACCCACCGAATAGCATCCAACACCATGAGTTACCACATCAACCAAACATAACATTAAGCAATTCTCTGGACACTCACTCTTCTGCCAGGGCTCGCTGGTGATGACGATTCCCGGTCGCAGTTGGCTGTGTGTGCCATATACTCCACCTATGGCACCAGGATTCCTAGTCCTTGGCGTGCCTCGCACCACGTCCAATCGCGGCCTATATGCTTCCCCAGCCCTCGCGAAGCATCGCGGGCCTAAACGAAGCACAGTCTCCCCCCTCTCCGACTCCCACCATGCTCCGCTGGCACCAATATCCGCATATTTGGCCAAGTGGCCCTGCCCTCCTGCAGCCCACCCACGCATGGCTCCTCCCCTTGCCAGCCCCAGCTGCGAGCCAAACAGCAGCCCCAGGAGCCCCCAGATCCTGCCTGCGTTTTCCCCAGGGCAGGCGGCCGTAGCTGGCAAGGGTGCAGGAAACTTTCTAGAAGTGGGGGGCCAAGACCCAACTGCTGATAGTGGGGGTCACAATTTAAAGGTTTGTCCCCCCCAGGCAGCCCCCACTTAGCCTCAGTTTCCGCTCCCTGCAGTTCCCAGCTGTTCTCCTACCGTGCCCTCAGGGGCACCCCTCACCAGCTCCAGCAGCTGCCACTGAGGGACCCAGCAGGGCCAGCAAGCTCTGGCAGAAATGGGGAGCACATGACCCCACATGACCCTCCACATTGCCTCTGAATGGCACCCCTGTGCAGGGGTGTTAAAAAGAGGGGCCATGCCCCCCCCCCGGGTCCGCTGGGTCGTGTCCCCACTTGCCAGTTGAGCAGGGTTTGGTCTGGTCCCTCCTTGGCTGGGGACCTGAATGGAAACCAGTGAGCTGAAAGGGGCTTAGTAGGGGGTGCTCTCCCCTTGCAGTCCTTGCACCAGCGCAGCCCTAGGGGGGCCTGTGCTGCAGGGCGTGGGGTATGGGCGCTCTCCCCTCGCAATTGGCGCTGGTCCAATGCACCCCCACAATGCTGGGGGGCACCTTGTAGCTGCCTTTCCCTGACACCGGGAAGTCCGAGTGCGATTCGCACAGCAGGGGGTCTGCACTGTTGGGGGAAGTGCTGAGGGACCCCATGCCATGGGGGTCAGAGGGTCCATTATCCCCCTGAGACTCCAGGGGGGCTCAGTCTCCATGAGTCAGGCACAGCTTGGCCTTTTCACCGCTCGCACCATCCATCTCCCTACGGGGCTTCTAAGCCCCCAGTCTCAGCCCCTCCCATCTCTGCTGCATTCACCCGCCACCCACCATGGGGCAGGGCAGGGCTAGGCCAGGCCATTGTCCCACTGGCACAGCTGGGGTGGGAGGCCCAGAGAATTTAGTGACTGGCCCAGGCTCACACATGGAGTCACTTGCAGAGCCAGAAATTGAACCCCAGGATCCCAGCACTTGAGCTCCTGGGCTCTCTCCTCTCCGCACCCCCCTGTCATGTCTGCACAGGTTCGGTTCATTGGCCCAGACCTGGAACTGAGCTTGGGAGATCCTTTCGGAGTGTCGGACCCTCCCAGAGGGCCCCACGCTACCTTCAGGGAAAGCCACATGCTGTCACCGCTTAGCAGCCCTGCTTCACACCGAGCTCTTCCTTCAGCAAGTCCATCTGGGTTGGAGCCCTCTGTGAGGCTTGAACCCCCAAAGGGAGCGATTCCCCCCGTTCAGTACTTGCAGGGACTCAGCCAGCCTTGGCAAAGCAGGCGGGTTTATTCGGTGACTGGAACTCAGCGCAGGCCGACACAGCTCAAGGAAATGGAAGTTACAGCAGAGTTCCTTTGCGGGATCTCCGAGCCCCAGCCAAGCTGTGTGGCCCCCTTAGGTCCTGCTCTGTGCGTCTTTATCCCGTTCCCCTCTTTGTCTCTAGTTTTGCTCCTCCTCGGTCCTTTGTTCTTGGCCAGAGTATTGTCGCTCAGCCTCCTTCCTGAGAGGCAGGAAGTCTGTACAGCTCTGGGTCGCTGGGCCTCTGCAAAGAGTAAACAGACATTTCCCCCCCACCGCTGCAGCATATAGGGGAGACTGAGGTGCATACAGTATTCATACAAAATATTACAGAAAAGTCCCACTCCACCCCACCCTCCACCTGCCAGCCCACTAACAGCAGATTGGAGCTGGCACCCCCAGGAGGGCGAAGGCCCCCGTGTCCTATTCCTTGCCCCACAGTGGCCTGCTGGCTCCGGAGGGTGGGGGGGAGCAGAGAGGGGTTAGGGGGTGCAACTCTGAAAAGTTTGGGGACCACTGCCTTAGCCTCTCCTATCCCCTGGGGTGCGGGAGCTGCCATGGTCTCCCTCCCCACTTTCTTCATTTATGCTCACTACCCTGTCTCTCTAGTTTCCCCATCCAGTCTCCTTTTGCACTCGGTCTCCTCTCCTGCCATTTCCCTGCCTTTTCCCTTCACGGTATCCTACCCCTCATTTCCCCTTTCTGCCGACCTGATCTCTGTGGCCACCTCATCTTCCCCCACCCCTCCTCTGCACATTCATGTTGCCCCCCACATCCTCCTGTGGTGATTCCTTTTATTCTGTCCAGTGTCCCTTCTGTATCCCCTACTTCCCCATGCCTCTCTCAGCCTCTTCCTGCCCCTGACATCTTTATATGCCCCCTCAGCCTCCTGCAGCTCTTCAGTTCAGTTCTTCCTGATCCCCATCCTTAGGCATGGAAATGCAGCCAGCTCTCCTTAGGGCAGCTTGGCTTCCACTTTCATATCATGAATGGGAAATGAGGGTCACGTTGAATAGGGGACAGGTTTCAGAGTGGCAGCCGTGCTAGTCTGTATCAGCAAAAAGAACGAGGAGGACTTGTGGCACTTTAGAGACTAACAAATTTATTTGAGCATAAACTTTCGTGGGCTAAAGCCCACTTCATCAGATGCATGCTGTGGAAAATACAGTAGGAAGATCTATATATTCATAGAGAACATGAAAAATATGGGTGTTGCCATACCCACTGTAACGAGAGTGATCCATTAAGGTGAGCCTTTATCAGCAGGAGAAAAAAAAACTTTTGTGGTGATAATCAGGATGGCCCATTTCCAACAGTTGACAAGAAGGTGTCAGTAACAGCAGGGGGAAAAATGAGCAAGGGGAAATAGTTTTCCTTTGTGTCATGACCCATCCACTCCCAGTCTTTATTCAAGCCTAATTTAATGGTGTCCAGTTTGCAAATTAATTCCAGTTCTGCAGTTTCTTGTTGGAGCCTGTAATATTGCGACTTTTAGGTCTCTAATCGAGTGACCAGGGAAATTGAAGTGTTGTCTGACTGGTTTTTGAATGTTATAATTCTTGACGTCTGATTTGTGTCCATTTATTCTTTTACGTAGAGACTGTCTGGTTTGGCCAATGTACATGGCAGAGGGGCATGTACATTGAATAGGGGAAAATTTATAAGTTAGTTTCCAGGGAATGTGAGATCCTGTGGTGCTCACAGGCACCAGAAATAAGAACATAAGAATGGCCACACCAGGTCAGACCAAGGGTCCATCTAGCCCAGTATCCTGTCTTCCAACAGTGGCCAATGCCAGGTGCCCCAGAGGGAATGAACAGAACAGGGAATCATCAAGTGATCCATCCCCTGTCGCCCATTCCCAGCTTCTGACAAGCAGAGGTTAGGGACACGATCCCTGCCCATCCTGGCTACTAGCCATTGATGGCCCTAGCCTCCATGAATTTGTCTAGTTCTTTTTTAAACCCTGTTATGGTCTTGGCCTTCACAACACCCTCTGGCAAGGAGTTCCCCAGGTTGACTGTGTGTTGTGTGAAGAAATACTTTTGGTTGATTTAAACCTGCTGCCTATTGATTTCGTGACTCCTAGTTCTTGTGTTATGAGAAGCAGTAAATAACACTTCCTTATTTCCTTTTTCCACACCAGTCATGATTTTATAGACCTCAATCATATCCTACCCTTAGTCATCGCTTTTCCAAGCTGAAAAGTCCCAGTCTTATTAATCTCTCCTCAAATGGAAGCTGTTCCATACCCCTAATGATTTTTGCTGCCCTTTTTTGGTACCTTTTCCAATTCCAATATATCTTTTTTGAGATTGGGTGACCTCATGTGCACGCAGTGTTCCAGGTGTGGGCGTACCCTGGATTTATGTAGAGGCAATGTGATATTTTTTGTCTTATTATCTGACTCTTTCGTAAAGATTCCCAACATTCTGTTCCCTTTTTTGACGGCTGCTGCACATGGAGTGGATGATTTCATAGAACTATCCACAGTAACTCCAAGGTCTCTTTCTTGAGTGGTAACAGCTCATTTAGACCCCACCATTTTATATATATAGCTGGGATTATGTTTTCCAATGTGCATTACTTTGCATTTATCAACTTGGCCAGATTTGCTATACAACCATGAGAGTTGGGAACTCTGGAAGGTGGAGTCACCTCACATGCAGGGTAAAGCCTCAGGGCAGCTGTTTTCCCTCCAAAATCAGTTCCTCCAGTTTTAAAGTGGGGAGGGGAAAAATCTGAGGGGATTTTATATCACTATTTGATAAAGGAATGGAAAGATATCGCCTCACTTTTCCTACCATTTACATGGGCAGTGGGGAGCCCTAGGGTGACGCAACTTCGTCGGCTGGGAGGGGAGGATGGAGAAAGAAGGTTCTGGAAATTTCCAAGCCCCGTCTGTAGAACAGAATAGCTGCCATCTTCCTTCGTATTACCATGTCTCAGCAGTGGAAGCGTTCATTGATCCTGTGTGCTGCCGGGAGCTGCAGGGACTCAGTCACACACAGAGCGGCCCCTTCTGGAAAGCGGACCTCTCGTCTCGCAGGATCTGAGGCAAAAGAAAAACCAGTCTGTCAGGGTCTAGCCAGTTGCCCCATAAGCAGCTGGAAGACACCATTCCCTCAAGTGTGGCTTTGATGCTCATTAAACATGGAGAAAGTTACGTTCATCTGCAGACATGTCAATGTTAATGGATGCATGGGGGGAAGAATTTAATCTGAAAATGTGAGGAGGAAAGTTGATCACAGGTGTGCTGACTCAAAGCAACAGATTCCTTCCAAAATAAGAAGGTGCTGTAGATAAAAATAGTGAGAAATGCCCCCAAATTTGAGGTTATTTTTACATCAACATTCTATAAAAAGTGAATAAACAGGCAAAATATGAAGGCATTACATATCAATATTCAATAATTAGAAGGAACTGGCAAAATTTGAAGATATTTGATATCGGTGCTTAATAATTAAAGAGAAAAGAGTGGAAATTTGGGGAAATTTATATTGCTATTTGACCATAGATAAAGGGGCGAAATCTGAAAAGATTTTAGATCAACATTCAAGCATTTAATAAGGAAACAAGTATAATCTGAGAGTTTACATTGCTATCAGTTAATTAGAGAGAAAAGGGACAAAAACTGAGGATACTAAATCAATGATAGATAATTAGAGAGAAAATGGAGCAACATTTTAGGGCATCTTGTGTCAGTATTTGACAATGCTCCATAATATGAAAGAAAAGCAGGAAGATTTGAGGGGATTTTATGTTGATATTCAATATTGGGAGATGTCAGGGTTCCTTCCCCACTCTTAACTCTAGGGTACAGATGTGGGGACCCGCATGAAAGACCCCCTAAGCTTATTCTTACCAGCTTAGGTTAAAAACTTCCCCAAGGTACAAACTTTGCCTTGTTCTTGACCAGTATGTTGCCACCACCAAGCCTTTTAAACAAAGAACAGGGAAAGAGACCACCTGGAGACGTCTTCCCCCCGAAATATCCCCCCAAGCCTTACACACCCCCTTTGCTGGGGAGGCTTGAGAATAATATCCTAACCAATTGGTTACAAAATCATCAAAGACCCAAACCCCTGGATCTTGGAACAATGGGAAAATCAGTCAGGTTCTTAAAAGAAGGGTTTTATTAAAAAAAGAAAGGTAAAAATCACCTCTGTAAAATCAGGATGGAAAATACTTTACAGGGTATTCAGATTCAAAACACAGAGCATCCCCCTCTGGGCAAAACCTTAAAGTTACAGAAAACAGGAATAAACCTCCCTCTTAATACAGGGAAAATTCACATAAAACAAAAGAGAAACTAATCCGCCTTGCCTGGCTTACCTACACTGGTTGCAATATTGGAGACTTGGATTAGGATGGGTTGGAGAAGATGGATTTCTGTCTGGCCTCTCTCAGTCCCAAGAGAGAACAACCACATAAACAAAGAGCACAAACAAAAGCCTTCCTTCCCCAAGATTTGAAAGTATCTTGTCCCCTTATTGGCCCTTTGGGTCAGGTGCCAGCCAGGTTAGCTGAGCTTTTTAACCCTTCACAGGTAAGAGGATGTTGCCTCTGGCTAGGAGGGATTTTCTAGCACTGAATACAGACAGGTGGTTACCCTTCCCCGTATATTTATGACAGGAGAGAGAAGGGAAAATCTGAGGGAGTATTAGATCAACATTCAGTACATAACTGGAAAGTGCTGGTTCCCCCAGCCCTGCCATTAACATGGGCAGCAGTGAGCCCTGGGCGATGCTGTGTTAGCAGGGGCTGGGGGGCAGAGGGAGGTGTGGAGCCAGGAGGTCCCATGGCAGTTGGGAGGGGGCAGAAGTGGGATGGGGCAGATGATTTGCATCGGTGACTGGGGGGCAGCTGGGTTGTAGGGGGTAGAAGTTGTGACTGGGCAAACTGGGGCTAAGCAATACATTAATGTTCAATAAACTGAATAAAATGGGGTAAAATCTGTAAAGAACTGTACATAAATATTTAATAATTCGTTGGGAATTTAATACCCGTTTCACAGGCCAGCTATCCTGTTAGCCATGGGCAGGCACTGTTCCCCCAACCAAGACAAGGCTTCTGGCTTTTATTTTTATTCAGTATATTCTGGGGTGGTGGCAACGGACCGTCTTCTGACCCTCACCTGGGATAGCAACAGAGGGCAACACCAGGGAGACGTCGCCGCAGAGAAAAAGAGGGCAGGGAGGCAGCCCAAACTCCTTGGCTATTTTATGTGGGCATTTGAGAAATAGCAAGAAAATCGGGCAAAATCTAAGGGGAAATAAGAGGAAAATGTTCATTAATGGGAGAGAAAAGGGCAAAGATCTGGCTGGATATCCATACTGGACAATTTGCGTGAAGTGGGGAAGAACTGGAGATAATTTTTAGTTGATAGTTGTGATAGACGTGGCAAAATCTGAGCAGATTTAATTTCAATCCAAGAGGGAAAATGGTGAAATGTGAAGGTGGAGACTAATATGCAGCAGTTTAATGTTCAGGAGACTGTCCCCTTTTGGGCTTCTCTGGGGGCTCTAGCAGAGGCCTGACAGGGTCTTGGAGTTTCTCCCTCCTAAAAAGCACCCGTTCTGCTTGCTTTCTCCATCAGCAACAGATTCCCCCCGATAAGGAGAAACTGCCCCAGTTCAAAGGGGAAAACAACTCTGAGGAGATTTCATGTCCATACTTGATAATCAGAGGGGAAAGGGCAAAGACTGGACAGAGCTGACATTAACAGTTAATTAAATAGAGAGAACAGATAAATGTGATGGGATTTTATATCCTTATTCAATAATGAGAAAACAAAAAGATTAACCTAGAACATAAGAACGGCCAGACTGGGTCAGAGCAATGGTCCATCTAGCCCAGTATCCTGTCTGCCGACAGCGGCCTGTGCCAGGTGCCCCAGAGGGAATGAACAGAACAGGTCAGTTTATCCAATGATCCATCCCCTGCCATCCAGTCCCAGCTTCTGGCAGTCAGAGGTTTAGGGACAGCCAGACATCTGGACCATCTTGGCTAACAGGCTGGATGGACCTATCCTCCACAAATCCATCTAATTGTTTTTTGAACCAAAGTTATGCCTGAGGGCTAGAAACTCAGATCCCTCCCCCGGGCTGCATTCACAACCAGGGAGCAGATTCCCGGGGGGCTGCCAGATCTGGGGATCCTTTGTGCAGAGAGTCACTTTCCTGCCCATTCCCAGCCCTGTCCCCATCACCCGGCTGCGGTGCGGGCAGAGCCCAGTGCAGAGGCTGGGTCCAGCCGCCGCAGAAAGTCCCCCCCAGCCGGTCACAGAGGGGGGGTTAATGCCGGGCTCTCCCCGCTTTTCCCATCTCCCACTTCCTTCCTCCCAGCAGCACCACCAGCCGCTGTCAGCTGATTCAGCCCCTTCCCGTGTCCCCCAGTAGCCACCCTGCCTGCAACAACACTCGCTGCTGGGACCTGGGACTTTCCCAGGCTGGGAGTACCGGGTTTACCATGGTGCCGGGCCCAGAGTCAGAAGGGGCCCGAGCCAGCCTGATCCCCCGGCTGGCTGAGCCGGCCAGGAAAGCTGCCCCAGCCCCTTCTCCGCCACGCCTTTTCCCACCCCTGCTCCACCCCTGCCCCGCCCCTACTCTGCCCCTTCCCCCCCAAGCCTCTTCCCCTGAGCTACATCCCAGGGGACTGCAGCAGGGGTCAGGCCCACCCTGCACTCACCGGGCAGCGGGAAGTGGAGCGACCTGGTGCCAACCTCCTCCGCTCTGCCAGCTCCTGCTGGGGGGCTGTTTCCCCCCTGCTCCCCAAGCCTGGGGAGGAGATGTAGTGGTGGGGAAGGGGCATGGGATGGGGAAGAGAAGGGAATGGGGGAAGCGGGGTCAGGGGGAAGTGGGGATAGAGGGGAAGAGGCAGTGGGGTGGGGAGGAGATGTAGTGGTGGGGAAGGGGCATGGGATGGGGAAGAGGAGGGGATGGGGGAGGGGGACCCAGCATGCAGATCCCCTTGGCAGAAGCTGGGGCTCCCTTGTTCAGCCGGCCCATCAAATCCTCACCCTGACAAGCCCTACCTCCCCTGCATCTGTACCACCCCGATGAGTCCCCCAGACTCCCTCCCCACTGAGCCCCAAACACCTTCACCTGGACCCCCTGCAGAGTCCCATTGCGCCCGCACTTGGAACCCCCCAATGAGCTTCTGTGTATCCAGATTTCCCACTGAGCCGCCCCCACCCAGACTGCCCCACAGAGAACTCTCTGACCCCCACCTGGATCCCCCCACACGAAGTCCCTCTGCTGAGCCTGCTCACCCACACCTGGTGCGCCTGGCACGGGGGGCAGGGCCCCAGGGTGTTTCTGGGGCAGGCCTGGCCCTTGCACTGTGTCAGGGTCAGGTGCAGCTTCGCTGCCAAGTCCCTTTCCCGGCGTGGGGGCGGGGGAGGCTGCAGGGTAAACTCCCACCTCCATGCAACCAGTGACCTGTGCTCCTCACTGCCATGTTGGAGCCTCCACATTTATTTATTGACAGATAAAATTTGCAGAATTTTAAAATATTGTGCAGTTGTGGTGGGAGGCCAGCGGGGGAGGTCTCTGGGCGAGGGGGCGCTGGGCATAAGGGTGGGGCACTAGGCAGGGGGGGCGGTGTGGTGCGGGCCTGCCCTCAAGGGGAAGGGGCATACTGGCAGCTCAGGGCTGGGCAGGCCAGCGTGCGTCCGGCAGCTGCAGGTTTGTAAATGGTGCCTCCCGCTGGGCTGCGCGGAGCGGGGCTGCTCCCGCAGCACTGGGCCTCATTGCCCCCGCCCGCCCTTCATTCTGGAGACTGACCATCCCGCCCCCCTGCATCTTACCCCAGGGGGGCCCACAAACATGTTTGGCACTGGGCCCACAGAAAATTAATCCGGCCCTGCAGGCTGGAAGAACCCAGGCATCCTGACTCCCAGCTCCCCGGCTCTGTCCTGCTCTCTCACCCCCCACTCTGGTGGGTGTACCCTGTCATAGCCAGCGATCTGCATTTCTTTTCACTTCCATCCAAGCCGAGGAGGGTTCCCCCCGCATCCAGAGTCGCATTCACCGAGTGTCCCAAACACCCTAGGAGGGGCTAGGGTGACCAGACAGCAAGTATGAAAAATCAGGACAGAGTGTGGGGGGTAATAGGTGCCCATATAAGAAAAAGCCCTGAATATTGGGACTGTCCCTATAAAATCTGGTCACCCTAGGAGGGGCCCTGGCACAAGCCTATGAGAAGCTCCTCCGTGGTCGTCCCCCCCACCACCAACCCAGGGGGCCCCATCCTGGCTGCAGAGGACCCATGGGGTAACTTACAAACTGCTTCCCTTCTGGCCCAATTAGTTACTTGTCACAGTTACTGACAAGTAGGTATTTTCCTTTGCTGCCCCCCGTCAAACTTTGCTGCCTCTGTCTTCTTTCCCATCCTCTAGGGCAGGGGCAGCAAATTGTGCTGGATGGGGCATTCCTGGACCATTTTGCTACCATTGTGAAATCACTATTTTGAATTTGGACACAAAAAAAGATGGGTTTTGGGGGGGGGGGGGGAACATTCTATAATGTGAAACCTCCAGACAGTTGTATATAAAGCCCTGATGGAAGGCATTGCTATTTCTTTATTAGTCTCTTTTGATTGTAGATTAGGCCATACCATTTCTATAGCAAACAAATATTTAATGCACACAAAACTGTGAAAACAGTGCAAAGCATTGTAAACAGTATTTGAAATACTTACGAAGGCCTTGGAAACACAAGCTGTTAGGCAGAAAATGGACCATTGTTCCTTGTACAGACTTCCCCCCATTATCTCTGTTACATATATCAGGGGTGCTGGAACAATTTGTGTAGTGGGGGTGCTGAGAGCCATTGAAGCAAACTGTTAACCCTGTCTGTGATGGAAACCACTTCAAGCCAGGGGCTATGGCAGCTCCCCTAGTTCCAACACCTAGAACACATATTGAACAAGCTTTCAACACAGAATCTGTAGTTCTGTAGGAAACAAAACAGACACCCCTTTTTTTAACCGTGAGGAAAAGACCTAAGGGCTAAATTCACCAAAGGACTTAAGAGTTGTGATGCTGAGTGTTGCAATGCCAAACTTTCAGATGCCTAGAAAGTCACAGGAACAGCGGTGTGACCCACAAAGCCTGAGTCAGGTGCCTAGGTTTTCTATACAATGAATGACGAGAGAGGGGAGCCTTAGAATGGGATCCACAAAAGCCAGCAAGCTCAGTGGGGAGAACCCCAAGCTAGCCAATGGGAGATGCTGATGACAGGGGTCTGTCCTAAGCCCCGTATGCCTCCTGATACTGAGGGGGCACACTCTAAAGGGAGGGACACACATGACCACCCCACATGTTGCCTCTGGGAGTAACGTCCAGCCCACCTCCCTGGACCAGGGCAGCCAATCCTGCCAGCTCTTGGGGGGCTGGTCACAGGATCAGAGAGCACGTGTCTCTGGGCTTCAGCAGGGGAGGGGTGGGATGCAGGCAAAGCCTCTATCTGTGGCTGAGCAGAGACCAGGGAACCAGCTCCCAGTGCGTTCGCCTGTGACACCCCTGCCCTGCGCCCAGCTGTGCTCTCCCCACCCCACCACTGTAACCTGTGGGAGTGAGGGGACTCTGTCCTTCTCCCACGGTGCCTGCCCCCAGCACATTTCCAGCTCGCTTGGCTGTTCTCCCTGGCAGCGGGGTCCAGGCCCGGGCAGGGCGCGGGACTGTTTCACACACAGGCTGTGGGTGACTGCTCCGGGTCACCTCCTCTGGGCAACGCAGCAGGTGTCAGAGAGAGCCCAGCTGGGGAGGCAGCGGCGGCCCACCCCCTCTGCTCCCCGGCTACCTGGGATGGGGCCTTGCTTGGCCCCTGTCCTTGGCTGCTGGGCACAGGAGGGGAGCAGAAGGGGCAGTCCCACAGCTGGGTTCTCACAGGCAGCCTTTGCCCTGCACAGAGCAGCCACCTTCCTTTAGCCCGCATGAGAAGTGGCTCCATCCCATCCTTCCGCTCCCCCTGGGCCCGTCTGCCAGCCAGGGAGAGGGGCCAAACGCGCAGCAGGAGAAGGACAGAGCCCACCTCCAACCCCCCGCCAGGCCAAGCAGAACCGAGGTGGGCACTTGACCTCACATTGCCCCACCCCACGTGCTGCCTATGCTAAGCCCCACCTGTCCGATACAGTTCAGTACCTAAGGGCCCATCTACTGTACACATTGTCGCTGATGCAAGTTACATCAGCATAAAGCCGCTGCAGTTAGCATGGGGCTCATGCACGTGCCTACTTGGCTGCTTGGGTCAGCGCTGCACATACTCAGCTGTTACCAGATGTGCCCGTTGGTACTCTCCTTTATTAGGGTTACTTTTCGGGGGGGGGGGGGGCGATGGGGGGGGATGGGGGGGATGTAATTCCATCCATGTACTGCTTGTGTTTTCATACGGAGCTCTACTTCTCCCTTCTGCAAGTCCCCTCCCAATGGAGCTATCCTGCAGGACCTAGGTTCCCCAGGGCTGGGTTCCTCCAGCCCCAGAACCAGAGGAACACACACACACATTAACAGAGCACGTCTGAGTGGACCGGGTCAATCAGCACTTTCAAGCCAACCCCTTATATGCCACATGTACCGCACCGCAATAGAGTAAGCCTGAGAAGGCGGGGTCAAACAGCACTTCCAGGCTGCCACCCTCGTATGCCCCTGGACTCAATGGTCTGGATCGAGCAGCACTTCCCAGTTGCCACCCTCGTATGTCCCAGGTTCAGCACGTCCCTATCCCTACTTTCACGTTACAATTGTTCTGGTCGTAACCCACTGGATGAGCAAACCCCACAGGATTTTTGGGCACTACAGGGATCTTTAGCTTAGATAAGAGAAGCATTATTGCAGAATAAATGAGGAAGCTAAAACCACAAAAGAGTAAAGTTCAAAGAGAGAGAGAGAGGGAAGCAACCAGCTTAACCATAAAAGTTATTTATTGAATAATAGTGATAACTACACAAGGAGAGCCTAAACAAACAGAGTTTGGATCCGTGCATCAGAACACTTACTTGAACATAGGTAGGAGTTTTTGTAGAGAAACAACAATGGTTCAAGGGGGAACACTAGATTTGTTTATGGGTAAACTGATGACTCAAGGGTTTTCTTTAGGCTAGACAATAGGAGCTGATCACTCTTGGCTATGGGTGGTGTTCCTTCCAGGGAGCTCGCAATGCAATTAGGCTGCTTCAATATTTTGGACATCAGTCAAGGATTCATGACTAGAATTAGTCTGATAACTGCTGAGCTGGATGTGGGCTGGCGTATGTCCATTAACATCTGGAGCAGAGATCCCCCATGATGCCATGCTTCCCTGCTTTTCTGGTCCCAGAGTTCAGTGCGGTTCCTGCCTTGGAATCTCTGTTCTCCATTCTCTGTGCTAATGGAGATGCCTCCTTGTCCCATCTCTGATGCAGATGTGGCTACGGGAGTCGCCTTAATTCTATCACCCTTGTCAGGAGGGGTCTAGGTGTCTCCCACCACCCTTCACTGCTCTCTGCAAGTCTTTTCTCTGATCGGTGTTGGTTCAAGCAGAGGCTGGGGGGGAAGGGCAGGGGTCTGTCCTAAGCTCCGTATGCCTCCTGATACTGAGGGGGCACACTATAAAGGGGGGGGACACACATGACCACCCCACATGTTGCCTCTGGGAGTAACTTCCAGCCCACCTCCCTGGGCCAGGGCAGCCAATCCTGCCAGCTCTTGGGGGGCTGGCCACAGGATCAGAGAGCACGTGTCTCTGGGCTTCAGCAGGGGTGGGGCAGGATGCAGGCAAAGCCTCTATCTGTGGCTGAGCAGAGACCAGGGAACCAGCTCCCAGTGCGTTCACCTGTGACACCCCCTGCCCCAGCTCACCTCCGCTCCCCCACCGCCCCGGAGCGCGCTTTTGGCCACCCCCAACCACTTGGCGCCCTAGGCGACTGCCCTGGTGGCTCCATTAGTCCTCACGCTGCTCTCTCCCGGTGAGAGCCAGAACCCGCTGCTGCTGGCAGCTTTGCTGGGAGCTGTGGAATAGCTGCCCAGGCGGCATTGCCATGGGAAGGGCTCAGGACAGCGCTCGGGCCAAGCCCAACCGTCCTCAACAAAACCCAGAACGTCTCATGGGGTTTGCCCTAGTGCTACGACCAGTTCCGTCCAGCCAGTCCCATCCACGAGGCTTGAGAGCTTACAGTCAGTGGGAGTTGGGCTCCGCTGAGAATCCCAGCCCAGATTTCTCACCCTGCAGGCTTCTGGGATTGCTGTCACTTTGTTAGTTAAACCTTCTCCAACACAGGTTGTTTCGCACCGTGAAAGAACAATGCAAGGGTGTGACCCCAGTTTCATGTTGGTGTAAATCAGGGGAGACACAAGGTCAAATATAAAACATTCCCAGGCTCCATGAATAGGACTCCACTTCCTTGGTATCTCTGACATCATAAACTTTCTCCAGCCGCCAGCAGAGACAAGTCTGTCTTTACGTTGGGGAAGTTTTTTTGGTTCACCAATAAAAATAAAAATCAAACCAGCCACATCATTTCTGACGATTCAGGAACAAGCCAGATTCATTGGAAGATTCTGAGGGGAGAGAGAGAAAAACTCCTAGGATTGAAACTGAGTCGAGAGAAGAGAAGCCAGGAGTATCGGGTAGGTTCCTGGCCACGCTGTACCCTCTTCTCCAAGCCGATGGCAGTCCAGCTCTGGCGGGAGGCCAGCAAGTGGCAGAGGGCAGCCGGTGACCTGGCGCTGGGGCTGATGCTAAGGCTGGGTGGCCACCCAGTGCTGGGGCCAGCCGGCAGCCCGGCCAGTGCTGGGGCTGGCACTGGGGCCAGGTGGCAATCCAACGCTGGGGTCTGTGGGCAGCCTGGTGCTGGGGCCAGCAGGCGACCTGACACTGGGGGCAGCTGGCAGGCAGGCGAGCTGGCCCTGAGGCTGGCCGGTGGCCCGGGGCTGTTCAGATGGGGCTCCTCCAGCCATTGGGGGGGAGGGCTCAGAGCTCCAGCGGCCGGGGGAGGTTGGGGGGGATGTTGGGGGGGTTCAGGGGTGGGGGGTATGTTGGGGGGCTCAGGCTCCAATGGGTGTAGGGGGGCTCGGGCAGAAGGGGTGGGGGCTGCATGGCTAGCCTCCCCAAAGGGGGGCTCACACACCACCCATAAGGGGCATCTGAACTGATGGGGGATGGGTGGAGACAGAACTGATGGGGGGCTGGAGGGGGAGAGGATTAATTGCTGGGCAGGAGGTGGGCAGATGTGGGGCCGAGAGCTCCTGTAGCAGGGACCAAAATCACCCTACCCAGCATGTGGGAGAGTGGGCGACGCTAACCGTCCCATGCGCAGGCCCCAGCAATGGGCAGGGGGAGTTCACACATCACCAGCCTGACCTAAAAACACAAGGTAAACTTATATTAAAATGTTATAATTTGGGGGCCAATCTCATGGGTTGGGGGGGGGGGTCGGACTCACGATTTTTGATCTCCCCAGACTGGCAGCACTGCACTGATGGGCAAAGGGAGAGGCAGCAAACGGTGAGGGGCTGCGGGGAGACTGTCCCCAGCCATCAGCAGTTACCGCCCCGGACCGCGGGGCGAGGGCGGCGGGGCGGGCGGGAGCGTCCCCCGCAGCCCCGGGGCGGGTTAACGGGGCCCGGCGGCCCAGCCAGCGCGGGCAGCGGCCTGGCCCGAGCGAAGGGAGCAGCCGGTGACCCCGACCCCGCCCGGTCCCGAGAGCGCCCGGTGGCCGGCTGCGCACCGGGGACGCGGGGAGAGGCCCCGCTCCCTGCAGACTCCGGCCCGGCCGGCGGCGGGGGGCGGCACGGCGGGGGGGGGCGATCGCGGCTTGGCGGTGGGGGGGGGCACGGCGGGGGGGGGGCGGTGCAATTTTGCGGGGCGCTTTGCAGACCGCCAGAGACACAAACAAGGCAGCGGAGGACGTGGCCAGCCCGCCCCACCCAGCCCGGCCCCGGGCGCGGTGCGGACCCGCCCCGGGCAGACCCGGCACAACCCATCCGGGGTCAGCGCCCGGCGGCAGGAAGCGCAGCGCGGCGGCGGCGGCGGCGGCTCCGGTGCGACTCCGGTGCGGCGCGACCCACGGTCCTCGCCAGCCCCCGGCCCTGGCTGCGGGCGGGACATTCCCGCGGCCCCCCCCCCGGGACCCTCCCCGTGCAGAGACCCCGGCCCGGCCCCCCCACCCCCGGCACCCCGAGCCCCGCCCCGGCTGTGCCCCACGTGGAGCGAAGGTGAGGCCCGGCTGCTCCCCGCGGGGGGGCCCGGCTCCCTGCCTGGGCCGGGGGGGGGTGCCCGGGGATGTGGAGGGGGCAGGAATTGGGGGGACAGGGATTCACGGGGGGGGGGGAGGCTGGGGAAACACACAGGTATCGGGGGGAGAATTCTGGGGCTCAGGGGAGCAGAGCTGGACTAGAGGGAAACTCGGGTGGGGGGGATAAAGGGAAGGAAATGGGGGTGTGGGGGGAGGGGCTGTGGGGAGGCTGGGGGGAGAATATGGAGCAAACAGAGACTGGCTGGGGAGGGCAGAGCCAGGAGGCGGGAGGGGGATGGGGAGGGATACAATGGCAGCTCCCCCAGCCCAGCCCATGGGGTAGGGAACAATCTCAGTATTTGGGGGTCTGACTCCTGAAGGTTAAATGTTTGAGGTTGAGGGGACTGAACTGGGCCCTGCTCTGATTTCTGTGCAGGATTCTGTGTGAAACCAGAGTCACTGCTAGCAACAGCAGGCAAGGAGCCCAGCTGGGATTTATTTAGGTTTGGTTCAGGTTTGGGTTCAGTTCCATTCAGTGTGTTCCCTTTCATTTGTGGTTCAAGCCACCCAAAGAAACAAAAATAGAAGTTCAGTGACAGGTTTAAATTCTATCCCAATCTCAGTGGGGGTAAACCCCAAAAAACAGCTGGAACTTAAAATGCCAACAGTCTTGATTTTTGATTCTTTATTTTGTAACTTTAACTTTACATGAGTTTTCCGAGTGTTTTTCTGTTGTCAAATGTACATGATTATTTTTTCCTAACCAAACTGTTTGAACATCCTCAGATAACCTGTTTAAACAGTTGCTTTGTCATATCGGAGCTCTGCAGTGAAAGGACACATCTGAGGCCTGGAAATGTTCTTTCAGCACTCACTTGTCTTGCTGGACCTGCCAGTACAATTTGTGCCAGTTGGTACAGCTTGGGCATGCTGACATTTTTCTGATGCTCCCAGCAGTTGGGCAGGTTTTCTTCTTATTGAGATGTGGCTCATCTGCAAATGAATCAGAAATTGGCCCAACCCTTTCCTGGGCTTTCCTTTGTCCAGATATCGCTTTCTTTCTGGAGATTTCACAAGCGTTCAGAATTTCCATTTCATCTTTCAAAATTTCAGACCCGTCTGACATTGATTCTGTGTAATGAAATTTTGCCTTGACTTTGTCCTCTGCTGACAGTGGGGGTTGACATCTACGATCAAGATATGTGTGTGACATTCTGTACTTTGGGGGAACACCCTCTGACTCCCATATGTCCTCCTCTGGATATAATTGTGATAATGCATATAAAGCATGCCAGGTGGGGTATCAGGGAAAAGGTTATGATTGGCTGAAAGTCACTGTTCCATCTGAATACGAATATCTTTAGTGCATATGAAGTTATGAGATTGTGTTATATGGTTGTCACTAAAATATGCTGTGGGTTTGGGAGGTGCCCAGATACTGGCTTACAGAGATAATGACAAAGGGAGGTAACCAACCCCTGGAAGGGTGCTGTTAAATAGAAATCACCAGCCACTGTCCAGCAACAGAGTTACAATGCAGTGACTCACCCTCATGAGGCTACACTAGGGAGAATTGCTCAACCTTGCTTAGAAACTCAGCAATACTGGTTTGTACTGTATAGACGTGCCTGGACTTGTATTCTCCAAGCACATGGACCAAGGGTATAAAAACCAAACGCAGGGGCCATGCTTGGCCTTCCTCCTTCACCCACCTACACTGCAAGCAACAAGTTACACTCTGAAGACTCCAACTGAGGGGACTGGCCCAGATTTCAAGGTGAAATCTGTATATTAAGGACTGCAATATCCAGTGGGGGTGAGAAAAACAGCCTAGTCAAGTTGTTGCCTAGTTTAATAGGGAGGAAAGTAACTTAAATTTCTTACAGGTACTGTTGTATTGCAACCTCCCCCCTTGGGGAGAGGGGCTCAGGGCAGAGGATTGGGGGCTCAGGATTGGAGGGTGTGGGGTGTGCAGGATTCAGGGCAGGAGGTTGGGGGATGTGGCGGGGGGCTCAGGCAAGCTCAGGGTAGGGGGTTGGGGTGATTGTGGGGAGCTTGGGTCTGGGAGTGCGGCCACCACGCTGCCCGGCCACTGGACCCCCCAGGATATTGGGGACCGTGCTGCCTGGCCACCCAAGTCCTGTGGCTGGAGCCTGGGGGTACTGTGGCCGCACCACCCAGGGCCTGGGGCCTCACCCCCCCCCCCACCACCACTGGCCGTCATGCAGTGGGGCTGGGAGTCACGGGGGGGGGGGGGGGGGGGGGGTTGGGATCCTCTGGGGGAGGGTAGAAGGGAAAGGGGGCAGAAGGGGAGGGGTGGGCTGCCCATGCCCATGCCCAGCACCAGCACTGAAACCTTACTGGTCGGCCGGCAGCATCCAGAGCCCCAGCTGCTCTCTTACCGGGGCGCCGCTCCGGGGTGCACCGGCCTACTTTCACCTTTGCTAATCGGGGTGAGAGTTTAGACTGCGTCCTTATTTTATTTCGTTAGGTAAAAAGCCAGAGTTAGTTACCAATCGCATAATATCACCTAAAATCGGTCTTTTATAGTCAGTACGTTTGTTTTACTGTTTATCTTCACCAGTGAGTTTGTATGAAGTGTGTGGCAAATTGCTCAGGTTTTGCAAAGGCTGGTGTAGATCCGCTTTCCATTGCTGAAGTGGTGAACCAGTTAATAAATGTGCATTGCTCATCTTGAGCAGTCCAAGGCGGCATATTCCTGAGGTACAGTGCTGGGAGCTGGGGGGATTTGGCTGTGGCCTTTCTCTGTGTGATTCAGGAGTGGCCCTGGGAGCTTTCATGCGATCCAGCTGGGCGTTGGGTCTCCACATTGGTTGTGCTGAGTGACAACAGCACCTGGCAGGGTTGCTGCTGGTCACTAGCAGGGCATTGTGAGAGACAGCCCAGGCTGGAGAGAGTTCGGGGGCACAGCGGTCCCAAAGTCCCAGGCTGCACCTTGGGGGTCCCATCACAATATGTATGAGAGAAACATATTTTTCTGGGGTAGGGCTGGGGGATTGGAGGTGGATATCATAGAATATCAGGGTTGGAAGGGACCTCAGGAGGTTATCTAGTCCCACTCCCTGCTCAAAGCAGGATCAGTCCCCAACTAAATTTACTGGAGAATTGCTAACATCGTTCCTATTTTTAAGAAAGGGAAAAAAAGTGATCCGGGTAACTATAGGCCTGTTAGTTTGACATCTGTAGTGTGCCAGGTCTTGGAAAAAGTTTTGAAGGAGAAAGTAGTTGAGGACATTGAAGTCAATGGTAAATGGGACAAAATACAACATGGTTTTACAAAAGGTAGATCGTGCCAAACCAACCTATCTTCTTTGAGAAAGTAACAGATTTTTTAGACAAAGGAAACGCTGTGGATCTAATTTACCTAGATTTCAGTAAGGCGTTTGATACCGTGCCACGTGGGGAGTTACTAGTTAAATTGGAAAAGATGGGGATCAATAGGAAAATTGAAAGGTGGATAAGGAATTGGTTAAAGGGGAGACTACAACGGGTCCTACTGAAAGGTGAACTGTCAGGCTGGAGGGAGGTTACCAGTGGAGTTCCTCAAGGATCGGTTTTGGGACCAATCTTATTTAATCTTTTTATTACTGACCTCGGCACAAAAAGTGGGAGTGTGCTCATAAAGTTTGCGGATGATACAAAGCTGGGAGGTATTGCCAATTTAGAGAAGGACTGGGATATCATACAGGAGGATCTGGATGACCTTGTAAACTGGAGTAATAGTAATAGGATGAAATTGAATAGTGAAAAGTGTAAGGTCATTCATTTAGGGATTAATAACAAGAATTTTAGTTATAAGCTGGTTTCAGAGTAACAGCCGTGTTAGTCTGTATTCTTAAAAAGAAAAGGAGTACTTGTGGCACCTTAGAGACTAACCAATTTATTTGAGCATAAGCTTTCGTGAGCTACAGCTCACTTCATCGGATGCATACTGTGGAAAGTATAGAAGATCTTATTATATACACACAAAAAGCATGAAAAAATACCTCCTCCCACCCCACTCTCCTGCTGGTAATAGCTTATCTAAAGTGACCACTCTCCTTACATTGTGTATAATAATCAAGGTGGGCCATTTCCAGCACAAATCCAGGGTTTAACAAGAACGTCTGGGGGGGGGGGGTAGGAAAAAACAAGGGGAAATAGGCTACCTTGCATAATGACTAAGCCACTCCCCGTCTCTATTCAAGGCTAAGTTAATTGTATCCAATTTGCAAATTATTTCCAATTCAGCAGTTTCTCGCTGGAGTCTGGATTTGAAGTTTTTTTGTTGTAAAATAGCAACTTTCATGTCTGTAATCGCGTGATCAGAGAGATTGAAGTGTTCTCCGACTGGTTTATGAATGTTATAATTCGTGACATCTGATTTGTGTCCATTTACTCTTTTACGTAGAGACTGTCCAGTTTGACCAATGTACATGGCAGAGGGGCATTGCTGGCACATGATGGCATATATCACATTGGTGGATGTGCAGGTGAACGAGCCTCTGATCGTGTGGCTGATGTGATTAGGCCCTGTGATGGTGTCCCTTGAATAGATATGTGGGCACAGTTGGCAACGGGCTTTGTTGCAAGGATAGGTTCCTGGGTTAGTGGTTCTGTTGTGTGGTATGTGGTTGCTGGTGAGTATTTGCTTCAGGTTGGGGGGGCTGTCTGTAGGCAAGGACTGGCCTGTCTCCCAAGATTTGTGAGAGTGTTGGGTCATCCTTCAGGATAGGTTGTAGATCCTTAATCATGCGTTGGAGGGGTTTTAGTTGGGGGCTGAAGGTGACGGCTAGTGGCGTTCTGTTATTTTCTTTGTTAGGCCTGTCCTGTAGTAGGTGACTTCTGGGAACTCTTCTGGCTCTATCAATCTGTTTCTTCAGTTCCGCAGGTGGGTATTGTAGTTGTAAGAATGCTTGATAGAGATCTTGTAGGTGTCTGTCTCTGTCTGAGGGGTTGGAGCAAATGCGGTTGTATCGTAGAGCTTGGCTGTAGACGATGGATCGTGTGGTGTGGGCAGGGTGAAAGCTGGAGGCATGCAGGTAGGAATAGCGGTCAGTAGGTTTCCGGTATAGGGTGGTGTTTATGTGACCATTGTTTATTAGCACTGTAGTGTCCAGGAAGTGGATCTCTTGTGTGGACTGGACCAAGCTGAGGTTGATGGTAGGATGGAAATTGTTGAAATCATGGTGGAATTCCTCAAGGGCTTCTTTTCCATGGGTCCAGATGATGAAGATGTCATCAATATAGCGCAAGTAGAGTAGGGGCGTTAGGGGACGAGAGCTGAGGAAGCGTTGTTCTAAGTCAGCCATAAAAATGTTGGCATCCTGTGGGGCCATGCGGGTACCCATAGCAGTGCCGCTGATTTGAAGGTATACATTGTCCCCAAATGTAAAATAGTTATGGGTAAGGACAAAGTCTCAAAGTTCAGCCACCAGGTTAGCAGTGACATTATCGGGGATAGTGTTCTTGACGGCTTGTAGTCCATCTTTGTGTGGAATGTTGGTGCAGAGGGCTTCTACATCCATAGTGGCCAGGACGGTGTTATCAGGAAGATCACCGATGGATTGTAGTTTCCTCAGGAAGTCAGTGGTGTCTCGAAGGTAGCTGGGAGTGCTGGTAGCGTAGGGCCTGAGGAGGGAGTCTACATAGCCAGACAATCCTGCTGTCAGGGTGCCAATGCCTGAGATGATGGGGCGCCCAGGAAACTCCCTGAAAAAGCACAAGATCAAATCCGCACAGACACACCCCTGGAATCCCGACCTGGGATATTCTATCTACTACCCAAGATCCATAAACCTGGAAATCCTGGGCGCCCCATCATCATCTATGCGGTCTTGGGATGCATCAGGAGAGGTATTTGCAGTAGGGATAAGGAGGTTTTAGTACCGTTATACAAGGCACTGGTGAGACCTCACCTGGAATACTGTGTGCAGTTCTGGTCTCCCATGTTTAAGAAGGATGAATTCAAACTGGAACAGGTACAGAGAAGGGCTACTCGGATGATCCAAGGAATGGAAAACTTGTCTTATGAAAGGAGACTCAAGGAGCTTGGCTTGTTTAGCCTAACCGAAAGAAGGCTGAGGGGAGATATGATTGCTCTCTATAAATATATCAGAGGGATAAATACCGGAGGGGGAGAGGAATTATTTAAGCTCAGTACCAATGTGGACACAAGAACAAATGGATATAAACTGGCCACCAGGAAGTTTAGACTTGAAATTAGATGAAGGTTTCTAACCATCAGAGGAGTGAAGTTTTGGAATAGCCTTCCAAGGGAAGCAGTGGGGGCAAAAGATCTATCTGGCTTTAAGATTAAACTCGATAAGTTTATGGAGGAGATGTTATGATGGGATAACATGATTTTGGTAACTAAATATTCATGGTAAATAGGCCTAATGGCGTGTGATGGGATGTTAGATGGGGTGGGATCTGAGTTACCCAGGAAAGAATTTTCGGTAGTATCTGGCTGATGAATCTTGCCCATATGCTCAGGGTTTAGCTGATCGCCATATTTGGGGTCGGGAAGGAATTTTCCTCCAGGGCAGATTGAAAGAGGCCCTGGAGGTTTTTCGCCTTCCTCTGCAGCATGGGGCACGGGTCACTTGCTGGAGGATTCTCTGCTCCTTAAAGTCTTTAAACCACGATTTGAGGACTTCAATAGCTCAGACATAAGCGAGAGGTTTTTCGCAGGAGTGGGTGGGTGAGATTCTGTGGCCTGCGTTGTGCAGGAGGTCGGACTAGATGATCATAATGGTCCCTTCTGACTTTAATATCTATGAATCTATAAATCATCCCAGCCAGGACTGGGTCAAGCCTGACCTTAAAAACCTCAAAGGAAGGAGATTCCACCACCTCCCTAGGTAATGCATTCCAGTGCTTCACCACCGTCCTAATGAAAAAGTTTTTCCTAATATCCAACCTAAACCTCCCCCACTGCAACTTGAGACCATTACTCCTCGTTCTGTCATCTGCTACCAATGAGAACAGTCTAGATCCATCCTCTTCGGAACCCCCTTTCAGGTAGTTGAAAGCAGCTATCAAATCCCCCCTCATTCTTCTCTTCTGCAGACTGAATAATCCCCGTTCCCTCAGCCTCTCCTCATAAGTCATGTGTTCCAGTCCCCTAATAATTTTTGTTGCCCTCCACTGGACGCTTTCCAATTTTTCCACATCCTTCTTGTCATGGGGGGCCCAAAACTGGACACAGTACTCCAGATGAGGCCTCACCAATGTCGAATAGAGGGGAACAATCACGTCCCTCGATCTGCTGGCAATACCCCTACTTATACAGCCCAAAATGCCATTGGCCTTCTTGGCTACAAGGGCACACTGTTGACTCCTATCCAGCTTCTCGTCCACTGTAACCTCTAGGTCCTTTTCTGCAGAACTGCTGCCGAGCCATTCGGTTCCTAGTCTGTAGCTGGGACATGGGATTCTTGTGTCCCAGTTCAGTGTCATCTGCAAACTTGCTGAGGGTGCAGTCCACGCCATCCTCCAGATCATGAATCATTATCATGGTTAATAAGCATTAATCAGTCTCCTGGGGGGCGGGGAGCGGCCCCTGCAGGTGGCTTCCGTGGGGAGGGGAGTTTGGAGCATGAGCCCTGCGTTAGGTGGAGCAACTGGAGGGAGGAGCTGCCCCAGAGGTGGGGATGGTGGGAGGAGACCTGTCTAAGGGGAGAAGGTTGGGGAGCTGTTACCTTTGCCCTTGGGCTTGAAGAGTTATTACGAACGTCACAGCCCAGGGAACATCCAACCCCTTTTCTCCCCAGGGGTATCTCAGAGATGCGTCATCTACCTCTGGGCCCCCTTCTGCCTCCCATGGTGTGCAGACAGCTCCCAAGCCTGCACTTGTGGGCTGGCCCCCTTCTCGTTCTCTTCTCACTATATGTAGTTTTTTGGGTTTTTTTAATAATGAGCTTAAAAAAATGCTGAATCTTTATTTTAACTGTTAACAGCCCCTCCACCCCCCCCCTTTCTTTTTTTTGTTCAGTTCCATTCGGGTTCAGTCGGTAACACAGATTTATGGTTGCGATTCGGTTCCGGTTCATGTGTGAAATACCAGTTTGACGATTCCAGTGTGAGTCCAGATGGGCGAATGAAATCAGCATCCACCTGACTGTCCCTGGGGGCTGCAGGGGCAGCAGAGGGGGGCTCTGTCATTAGCTGCCCCCAGCAGAAGCTCTGGTCATTGCTCAGGCCGAGGAGGCCGGTGTCAGTCTCTCTCTGAGCTCCGGATACTGGAGTCCGAGAGCTCGCTGGGCCTCCTGGGGCAGATGCTGCGGCTGCCTCCGTTGTGATCTGGGAGGCCAGGCTGAGCAGTCGCTGCTCCCCCAGTGGGGTCTGTGCTGGGACAGACCATCATTAAAGCCCCCCTGTGCCCAGCCAAGGGGGGATGTCATCCTGTGGCTGGAACCAACCCCGGGGGCAGCCCTGGGCTCTGCTGGTATCAACTCCTGAGCCAGAGACTGCAGGTGATAAGACATCTGGGGGAAGTGCTGGGGGCAGGCAGGAAAGTGACTCTGCATAAATGGCCCCTCTTCACACTATGTCTGTTCCCGGGTGTCTGTGAGTCCCAGAGCTGCGGCCCGCGACGCTCCCAGACTCACCCCCCTGTTACCAGTGGCAGTAGCTACTGGAGAGGAAACGGAAACGCTGTCCAGGAATGGCAGGACAGCGACCAGTTCTTCCGCGCAGTTGGGAAAGTGGAGAGACTGGAAGGGGCAGCAGGAGCAATGGGGGGAGGGAGGTTCCCGGCTCCCAGCCCCGCCCAGCCCCATTCTGTGCAGCCCCCTGGGGCAGTGACTGTCCTGGGAAGAAGGTGAGGGGAAGAGAGAGGAAAAGCCAGTTCCTGCCTCTGCGTGGTCCCTGCACCACTGGGGGAATGTGCTGCCCTGGGGACAGCGTCAGGGATGATACCCCAAAGTGGCTCCTTTGATTCTGCTCTTTTCTAGTATTTGGCTCAGAAGCTCTGTTCCGTGGAGGGTGTAAATGTGTCTCCTGGATTTAGTCCCAGTGGTAGGGGTCAGGTCTGTGTTGTAATGACGTCACTGAGGCTTCTCCCAGCATGGCAGAGTCTAGAGTGTCCGCAGGGAAAGAGCCTGGGGGGAATCGGGGTGTGAAATGGACTAACGCTAATTCAGAAATCTCTCAAATTTCCCTTCTCGCCCTGACAGGCTGCAGAATAACGACCCCGTTTTGCTCCAGACCGTCCCATCTTTCTCGGGGCCGGGACAGGGAAATGGCTGTGGTGGATCCAGCTCAGGTAGGGATTTTGGGGGAGCTGCTGGGGAGGGTTGTTGTAGAGGGGGAGGGTCAGGAAACGCTCAGGGTGAGGTGGGGGAAACAGGGACTGGTAAACCTGCTGGGTCATGCTCAGTCTAGGGCCTGATTTATTAACAGGCCCATGGTGGGGTGTGGGGGTGAACATTTCCCCCATTTCTAAAACAAGAAACAAGCCCCTGGACAAGGCTGGGGAAACAGAGCAAAGTACTGGAGCCTCAATCCCCTAGGCAGAGACTGCAGTGAAATACAAAGGGAGGGTGCTGGGATTCCTGTCCCTGTTCCCTGCATGGAGCTCTGCTTCCCACATTCAGCCTGTGGCTAGTAGGTAGGTGGTAAATGAGAAGACACCGCACTCCTCCATCTCCCCTTCTCTTTGTTCCCTGCAGCCCCCTGGCCACTGGTAGGTGTCAGCCCTTCAAACCCCACAGCTGGGTTTTCTCCATGGCTACAAGCTCAAATCTGTCTTAGGGCTTGTCTATACTGGCACTTTACAACACTGAAACTTCCTCACTCAGAGGTGTGAAAACACCCCGCCCCCCCGAGGAATACAAGTTTCAGCGCTCTAAAAAGCCTAAGGGTTTGTCTACACTTACATTTTGTAGCGCTCTACCTTGCTGGCTCAGGGGTGTGAAAAATCACCACCCCAAGCACTCAGACTTGCTGCGCTCTAAAGCGCTAGTGTGGGCAGGCTTCAAGCGCTCGGAGCTATTCCCAGCGCTCCTGCATGACCACACTCACACTTCGATCTTCGCCTTTTGGAGCAGGTAATCCGCAGACAATGACTCTCCTCAGGGCAGTTTCAAAAAGCTGGGTGTTTGCAAAACCGGACCTGGGTCATTTGCATTAACCTCTCCCCAGGAAATCCACTTTACACTCACTGTCCCAAAAGCCCATATTTGGTTGGCACGTTTTCAACATCGTCTTTTGAACTCCCAAGTCTTGTATCGGTCGCATCTCCCTGCTAGAGAGGGTACATACAATCCTAGCCAACAACAACACATACACTGAATACAGTAAAGTTTTTCAAGGATATTGCAGGAAATTGCCACATCAATCACAGTGGGAAATCCAGGTTCAATTCCCCTCTCTGCCCCATAAGAAGGAATTTGAACAGACATTTCCCACCTCTCTAGAGAGTGCCCTAACCCCTGGGTTATGGGATATTCTGATGTGAGTCTAATCAGTCTTTCATGTTGAAGCTGTTCCACTTTATATAAATATTTGAATATAAGGAATGTGCCAAGAAGAGAGCACGAATGACTTGATAGTCCAGTGGTTAGGGAGAGTGCAAATAGTTCTTGGGGGTGATGATACAATAAAAAATAACAATAACAGACAGACACACCCAGGCCACACCCAGTGCAATCCAGCTCGCTAGAACCCAGGAGGCACTGGGCGGAGCAAGCCCGGTCCCCGCCCGGCAGCAGGCGTGAATTGCAGTCTCTACACGGACTCTGGTGTGGTGCAACCCACGTTCCTTGCCAGCCCCCAGGGCCTCGCTTGCTGTCGCTCGGGCCCCCCGAGTCCTGGCTGTGGGCAGGGGAGGGACATTCCCGCTGCTCCCTCCCGAGACTCTCCCCGTGCAGAGATCCCAGCCCGGCCCCCCGTGGCTGGGACCCTGAGCCCCGCCCCCCGGCTGTGCCCCATGTGGAGAGAAGGGGAGACCTCCCCCCTTCCCCCGGCGCAGACTGTGCGGGGAACGGGGGCCCCAGACTGCTCCCAGTGGGGCTGGCTGTGAATCCCTGCCTCGGGCAGAGGGAAGCTGCTGCAGCCCCCAGGGTTTGGAGGGGGTGGGAGTGGGACAGCGATATGTAGGGAGTCAGAGGGGGGGTTGGAGCCAGAAGGGGGCTGTAGAGGGGCAGGGGGCTCTGAGCCAGGGGTGGGGGGGAACGGGGATGTGTGTGTGGGGGGGGAACGATGATGTGAAAGGGGGCAAGAGGGGGGCAAGGGGCCGGATGGAGGGGAACCATGGGAATGTGGGGCTGCTGAAGGGATGCTGGGGGAACACACAGGTATTGGGGCAGGGAGAGAATTCTGGGGCTCAGGGGAGCAGAGCTGGACTAGAGGGAAACTCTGAGAGGGGGATTAAGGAAAGGGGGGCTGTGGGGAGGCTGGAGGGAGAATATGGAGCAAGCAGAGACTGGCTGGGAAGGGCAGGGCCAGAGGGCAGAAGGCAGAAGAGGGATGGGGAGAGATACAATGGCAGCTCCCCTAGCCCATGAGGTAGGGAACAATCTCATTATTTTGAGGGTCTGACTCCTGAATGTTAAATGTTTGAGGTTGACAGGACTGAACTGGGCCCTGCTCTGATTTCTGTGCAGGATTCTGTGTGAAACCAGAGTCACTGCTAGCAACAGCAGGCAAGGAGCCCAGTTGGGATTTAGGTTTGGTTCAGGTTTGGGTTCAGTTCCATTCAATGTGTTCGGTTTCGTTTCTGGTTCTAGCCACTCAAAGAAACAAAAGTAAAAGTTCAGTTACTGTTTCAAATCCTGTTTCAATCTTAGTGGAGGTAAATTCAAAAAAGAGGGCTGCAACTTAAAATGGAAACTGTTTTGGTTTTTGACTGTTTATTTTTTAACTTTACATGAATTGTCCTGTTGTTTTTGTGTTGTCAAATAAACACGATTATTTTTGAAGAACAAATTGTTCGAGCAACCTAATATAACATCTTTAAATGTTTGCTTTGTCATGTTGGGCCTCTGCACTGAAAGGACACATCTGAGGCCTGGAAATGTTCTTTCAACACTCACTTGTGTTGCTGGAACGGCCAGTACAAGTTTTGCTAGTTGATACAGCTTGGGCATGCTGACGTTTTTCTGATGCTCCCAGTAGTTTGGCAGGTTTTCTTATTGAGATGTGGCTCAGATGCAAATGAATCAGAAATTGGCCCAATCCTTTCCTGGGCTTTCCTTTGTCCAGATATCACTTTCTTTTTGGAGATTTCACAAGCGTTCAGAATTTTCCTTTCATTTTTCAATTTCAGACCCGTCTGACATTGATTCTATGACATCATTATTTCTGACTTCTGATTCAAGCATTTCCATCTTCATCCATGTTTTGGTGAAATTAAATTTTGCCTTAAGTTTGTCCTCTTCGGACAGTGGGAATGGCTTTCTAGGATCAGGGTATTTATATATGAGAGAAAGATGTCAGTTCCGACAGATTTCTTTCTAATTGTTTTCATTGACTGTAGTAAGAATTCAGGAAATGGAGAAGAGATTTTTGATATTTCCACTTGGCATTTTAACCATGCACCAGAAAGTTACCCATGGTCAGTCGTTCATATGGAAGAAATTCTTTGTTGTCACTGTCAGACATCAGTGCAATTGTGACATGTTTGTGACAGGCTGGGTCAAAAAAAACCCCTTTGCGACTGCCACCTGATGTGCTGAGACTACCTCTAAGCCCATTTTCCCTGGCAGCTTGGGACTGCAGTACCCTGCCTTGTGCCAGACACGCCAGCCTGCTCCAGCACAGACCCAGGTCTGAACTACGTCCCCCACAAGCTGCAGACTTAACTGAAAAGCACCCAGACACCCAGTTCCCAATGGGATCCAAACCGCAAATAAATCCATTTTACTCTGTATAAAGCTTATACAGGGTAAACTCATAAATTGTTCGCCCTCTATAACACTGATAGAGAGAGATGCACAGCTGTTTGCTCCCCCAGGAATTAATTACTTGCTCTGGGTCAATTAATAAGCAAAAAGTGATTTTATTAAATATAAAAAATAGGATTTAAGTGGCTCCAAGTATTAACAGACAGAACGAAGTAAATTACCAAGCAAAATAAAACAAAAACACGCAAGTCCAAGCCTAATACAGTAGGAAACTAAATGCAGGTAAATCTCACCCTCAGAGATGTTCCAATAAGCTTCTTTAGCAGACTAGACTCCTTCCTAGTCTGGGTCCAGCAATCACTCTCACCCCTGTAGTTACTGTCCTTTGTTCCAGTTTCTTTCAGGTATTCTTTGGGGGTGGAGAGGCTATCTTTTGAGCCAGCTGAAGACAAAATGGAGGGGTTTCCAGGTCCTTTTATATTCTCTCTCTTGTGCAACATCACAGTCACAAGATGGGGTCTCTAGCCACCTGGGCAAGTCACGTGTCTATGAATGATTAGGCTTTTGGTAGGCCAATGCCATTGTTTACGTGTTAGTATGAACCTTCCCAGGAAAGCTCAGATTTGGATTGGCGTCTCCCAAAGTCCATTGTTAGTTAAGTGCTCCCAATTACGTGAATAACCCCTTCACGCTATGTTGACCAAATCTGCCTGATGTGCTTCCTACAGCAAACACTTTCAATACAAGCACAGAGCCAATGCTCGTAACTTCAGATATACAAAAGATCCATGCATACGAATAGGAGGAATACATTCAGTAGATCAGAACCTTTGCAAAGATAGGTTACATGGCGTATCTAGCATAAAACATATTCCAGTTATGTCACATGTACACTCATAAGCATATTTCCATAAAGCATTATGGGGTGCAACGTCCCAGTGTTCCTTCGCCTTCCATTCCGACCCTGTCAGGTGAAGCTCATGGCCTGAGGTGGTCAGGTCTTGGCAGAACTCCCGGAGCTCCAAGAGTTGCTCAGACCCCAGGCCGGGACACTCTGCTGCAGCAGGGTTGGGTCAGCGGCATCAGCAGGAACACACGGTGCTGCAGGCAGACTGGCCTGCCCCCCAGGCAGAAAGTGGCTCTGGATGTGAGCCAGCCATAGCCAGGATGGGTGAAAAGAGAGAACAGCTCCGGGGAGAGGGAGGGGGGTGTGAAGGTGGGTACCAGACAGTGCCCCAAGCAGGGGCTGGGAGTTGGCCCTGCAGGCAGCTTCAGTGGGAGTTTGGAGCACGAACCCTGGAGGGAGGAGCTGCCCCAGGGGCTGGGGATGGTGGGAGGAGGCCTGTTGAAGTGGAGGAGTTTGGGGAGCCGTTACCTTTACCCTTGCTCTTGACAAGTTATTGTGAACTTCATGGCCCAGGGAGCATCCAACCCCTTCTCTCCCCGGGGGGCATCTCAGAGATGGGTCATCTACCTTTGGGCCCCCCCTTCTGCCTCCCATGGTGTGCAGGCAGCTCCCAAGTTTCCCCTCTCTCTCCCTGCTCTTGTGGGCTGGCCCCCTTCTCTTCTCACTGTCCTGGGGCAGGCCGTTCTGGGCTCATCACCAGCCCACTGGCTAGTCTGTTGTCCTCTCTTAAATGAAAATAAGATCGCTGTACATGGTTTTTTTTTTAAATTTATTTATTTTAAAGATTGAGCTTAAAAAAGGCTGGTGTCAGAGTAGCAGCCGTGTTAGTCTGTGTCCGCAAAAAGAAAAGGAGGACTTGTGGCACCTAAGAGACTAACAAATTTATTTGAGCATAAGCTTTCATGAGCTACAGCTCACTTCATTGGATGCATTCAGTGGAAAATACAGTGGGGAGATTTATATACACAGAGAACATGAACCAATGGGTGTTATCATACACACTGTAACCAGAGTGATCAAGTAAGGTGAGCTATAACCAGCAGGAGAGAAAAAAAACCTTTTGTAGCGATAATCAAGGTGGGCCATTTCCAGCAGTTGACAAGAACGTCTGAGGAACAGTGGGGGGTGGGCGGGGGGGATAAACAAGGGGAAATAGTTTTACTTTGTGTAATGACCCATCCACTCCCAGTCTCTATTCAAGCCTAAGTTAATTGTATCCAGTTTGCAAATTAATTCCAATTCAGCAGTCTCTCGTTGGAGTCTGTTTTTGAAGTTTTTTTGTTGAAGAATTGTCACTTTTAGGTCTCTAATCGAGTGACCCGAGAGATTGAAGTGTTCTCCGACTGGTTTTTGAATGTTATAATTCTTGACATCTGATTTGTGTCCATTTATTCTTTTGCGTAGAGACTGTCTGGTTTGGCCAATGTACATGGCAGAGGGGCATTGCTGGCACATGATGGCGTATATCACATTGGTGGATGTGCAGGTCAACGAGCCTCTGATAGTGTGGCTGTTGTGGTTAGGCCCTATGATGGTGTCCCCTGAATAGAGCCAGAAGAGTACCCAGAAGTCACCGACTACAGGACAGGCCCAACAAAGAAAATAACAGAACGCCACTAGCCGTCATGTTCAGCCCCCAACTAAAACGTCTCCAGCGCATCATCCAGGATCGACAACCTATCCTGAAGGACGACACATCACTCTCACAGATCTTGGGAGACAGGCCAGTCCTCGCTTACAGACAGCCCCCCAACCTGAAGCAAATACTCACCAGCAACCACACACCACACAACAGAACCACTAACCCAGCAACCTATCCTTGCAACAAAGCCCGTTGCCAACTCTGTCCACATATCTATTCAGGGGACACCATCACAGGGCCTAATAACATCAGCCACACTATCAGAGGCTCGTTCACCTGCACATCCACCAATGTGATATATGCCATCATGTGCCAGCAATGCCCCTCTGCCATATACATTGGTCAAACTGGACAGTCTCTACGTAAAAGAATAAATGGACACAAATCAGAAGTCAAGAATTATAACATTCAAAAACCAGTCGGAGAACACTTCAATCTCTTTGGTCACTCGATTAGAGACCTAAAAGTGACAATTCTTCAACAAAAAAACTTCAAAAACAGACTCCGAGAGACTGCTGAATTGGAATTAATTTGCAAACTGGATACAATTAACTTAGGATTGAATAGAGACTGGGAGTGGATGGGTCATTACACAAAGTAAAACTATTTCCCCATGTTTATCACCCCCCCCCCCCCCACACACACACAAACTGTTCCTCAGACGTTCTTGTCAACTGCTGGAAATGGCCCACCTTGATTATTGCTACAAAAGGTCCCCGTCTCCCCCCCGCTCTCCTGCTGGTTATAGCTCACCTTAAGTGATCACTCTGGTTACAGTGTGTATGGTAACACCCATTGTTTCATGTTCTGTGTGTATATAAAATCTCCCCACTGTATTTTTCACTGCATGCATCCGATGAAGTGAGCTGTAGCTCACGAAAGCTTATGCTCAAATAAATTTGTTAGTCTCTAGTGCCACAAGTCCTCCTTGTTTTTTTTTTCAAAAAAGGCTGAATCTTTATTTTAATTGATGTCCCTCCCTCCCCCGTCTTTCCCTCCCCTTCCCCAGTCGGTTCAGTCAGTAAAACAAAATTATGGCTCAGGTTCGGTTCTGGTTCATGTATGAAACTCCGGTATGATCTGGGTCTCCGGTTCCACTGTGGGTCCAGATGGGCGAATGAGATCAGCATCGGCCTGACTGTCCCTGGGGGCTGCAGGGGCAGCAGAGTGGGGCTCGGTCATTAGCTGCCCCCAGCAGAAGCTCTGGTCATTGCTCAGGCCGAGGAGGCCGGTGTCAGTCTCTCTCTGAGCTCCGGATACTGGAGCCCGAGAGCTCGCTGGACCTCCTGGGGCAGATGCTGCGGCTGCCTCCGTTGTGATCTGGGAGGCCGGGCTGAGCAGTCGCTGCTCCCCCAGTGGGGTCTGTGCTGGGACAGATCATCACTAAACCTCCCTCTATGGCCAGCCGAGGGGGGACGTCCTCCTGTGGCTGGAACAAGCCCAGTAGGGCATCCCCGAACTCTCCCGGCATCAACTCCTGAGCCAGAGACTGCAGGTGATGGGAAAGACCTCTGGGGTAAGGGCTGGGGAGGGGTAGGAAGGTGACTCTGCATAAACGGCCCCTCCTCACCCAGTCTTTGCTGCTCCTTTGATTCTGCTCTTTTCTAGCATTTGGCTGGAGCCTGAACCCCCTGGGCAGAGACTGTGATGAAATACAAAGGGAAGGTGCTGGGATTCCTGTCCCTGTTCCTTGCCCAGAGCTCTGCTTCCCACCTCCACCTGTGCCTAGTCGGTGGGTGGTAAATGAGAAGACCCTGCCCTCCTCTGTCTGCTGGGAGGGACAAGGAGCTCTCCCCTTCTCTCTGTTCCCTGCAGCCTCCTGGCCACTCTGAGCAGGGTGGGGTGGGATTCTGCTCCCCAGGCCCTCCTAGACCTGACCTGTTTCTTCCCCCATAAATAGTGGGATTGTGGCAGGGGCAGCAGGCACTGAGTGGGGGGCACCTGTTGTTTCAGATGCCGGTGACCTTCGAGGAGGTGGCTGTGTATTTCACCGTGGGGCAGGGGGCTCTGCTGGACCCCTCTCAGAGAGCCCTCTACAGGGACGTCATGCAGGAGAACTATGAGACTGTGACCACGCTGGGTAAGGATTCCTGTCCCCTCAGCTGTGTGAAGCCATGGGGCCTGGATTTCTGCCTCTGGTCAGGTTCCTCCCTGGTCACTTAGATTACAGGGGAGTGGGTCACGTAGCCCATAGGAGGGAGCATTCACCTCCAAACCCTGTCCAATGGGATAGGGGAGTCATGGACCTAATGGACATGCTAATTCATCCCCATCCCTTCAGCTACCATGGGGTCAGGAGCAGTGTATTATCCCCTCTGCATTAATTCTCGCTCAAACGCAGGATCTCTGTGTACCTCCCTTCATGGGATTAGCTCCATCTCTGGGGAGGGCTCTCGCCTCTCGGGGTTCAGACATAGGCAGGTGTTTAACACCGGAGCTGTATGGTGCCTCAGCAAGTCCCCCAGAGGACAAAGATCCTGAAAGTTCCTAGTGAGGGTGTGATAACTCCTCCTCCACCAGACATCGGCCTCTCCCACGGGGACTCAGTGACCGTGTTTCCATCTGTTCACATCCCGCAACCCCCCAGGAAAGCATGGGGTCATCTGAAACTTCAGATGTGCCCTTTGTGACAAATACGCCACCAATCCTCAGTGCATTCTGCTCATGCCTGATTTCACTTTCTGAGCAGGACTCCCCTTTCCCAAACCTGACCTGATAGCCCAGCTGGAAGCAGGGGAAGAGCCATGGGTCCCAGATCTCCAGATCTTCGAGGAAAGGAAGATCTCAAGAGGCACCCGCACAGGTGAGGAGTCAGTGACACTGACTCAGAAACTATATGGAAAAAGCTGAAAATTGCAAAAATCTTGTGTGAGCCCCCCTCAGTTCTGCCTCATCTCACCCAGGTCAGGCTCTGGTCGGCAGGTGTCATCTCATGGCAGGTATCGCTCACGGCTTCCCACCCACCTTGTTCGCTGTCAGGAGTTTTCTCCCTGACTTCACTTCCCTGGGAGTGTTTGGATGGGATGTGGAGGCAGAATCCAATTTCTCAGTCTCCCCCACTGTTACTGTGTTGTGTTTTCCCTCTTTGCTACTCCCCTTTGTGTCCTTTCTGCCAGCCCAGGCACTGACTTGTGCCTGGATTCTCTCTCTCCCCCAGATGGTGACGAGACAAGTGAGAACGAGGAGGGGAATCCACAACAGGAAGGTCCTGAGCAAGTGGAGCTGCAGGGAAACTTTTTGAGAAGAGCAGATGGGAATTTTCCCCAGTGCTTGGAACAGAGAAAAGTCTGGAGTAATTGGGACAGGTCAGAGGGGAAGCTGGGAAACCATCCAAGAAAGCAAGTGCACGAATCCTTTGAATGTGAGGGAGGAGACAAGGATTCCAAAGAAACCACAGCCCAACAGACAAATCCCAGGGAAAAGAAACCCTATAAATGCTTGGACTGTGGAAGAAGCTTCAGCTGGATCTCAAACCTTACTACCCATCGGAGACTACACACTGGAGAGAAACCGTATAAATGCCTTGAGTGTGGGAAAAGCTTCAGTCAGTGCTCAGGCCTTATTAGCCATGGGAGAACCCACACGGGAGAGGGACCATACAAATGCCTTGAATGTGGGAAAAGTTTCAGTACATCATCAGTCCTTATTATACATCAGAGAACCCACACGGGAGAGAGACCATTTAAATGCCTGCACTGTGGGAAAACTTTCAGTCAGCGCTCACATCTCACAAGCCATGGGAGAATCCACACTGGAGAAGGCCCACATAAATGCTTATACTGTGGGAAAAGTTTCAGTGGACCCTCAGCCCTTACTGCACATCAGAGGATCCACACAGGAGAGAAACCCTATAAGTGCTTGGAGTGTGGGAAAAGCTTCAGTCAGAGCTCAAGCCTTATTAGCCATAGGAGAATTCATACAGGAGAGAAACCCTATAAATGCCTTGCATGTGGGAAAGGTTTCAGTGTATCATCAGCCCTTATTGTGCATCAGAGAACTCACACGGGGGAGAAACCCTATAAATGCTTGGACTGTGGGAAAAGCTTCAGTCTGCACTCAAGACTTATAAACCATAGGAGAATCCACACAGGAGAGAGACCCTATACGTGCCTGGATTGTGGGAAAAGTTTCAGCCAGCGCTCACATCTTAATAGCCATGGGAGAATCCACACAGGAGAGGGAACACATAAATGCTTGTACTGTGGGAAAAGTTTCAGTGGACCATCAGCCCTTACTGCACATCAGAGGATCCACACAGGGGAGAAACCCTATAAATGCTTGTACTGTGAGAAAAGTTTCAGTCAACACTCAGGCCTTATTAGCCATGGCAGAATCCACACGGGAGAGGGACCATATAAATGCCTTGAGTGTGGGAAAAGTTGCAATGCACCATCAGCGCTTATTGTACATCAGAGAACTCACACGGGAGAGAAACCCTATAAATGCTTATACTGTGAGAAAAGTTTCAATCAGCGCTCACATCTTACTAGCCATGGGAGGATCCACACAGGAGAGGGACCACATAAATGTCTTGAGTGTGGGAAAAGTTTCAGTGCTCCATCAGCCCTCATTACACATCAGAGAACTCACACGGGAGAGAAACCCTATAAATGCCTTGAGTGTGGGACAAGTTTCAGTGCACCATCAGCCCTCATTACACATCAGAGGACCCACACAGGGGAGAAACCCTATAAATGCTTGGACTGTGGGAAAAGCTTCAGTCAGAGCTCAAATCTTACTGCCCATCGGAGACTGCACATGGGAGAGAAACCCTGTAAATGCTTGGTCTGTGGGAAAAGCTTCAGTGCACCATCAGCCCTTATTGTACATCAGAAAACCCACATAGGAGAGAAACCGTATAAATGCCTCCACTGTGAGGAAGGCTTCTGTCAGCACTCACACCTTATTCGACAATCCACACAAGAGAAAAACCCCATAAATGCTTAGATGATTGGGAAAGTTTCAGTCCCCGCTCATAACTTCATAAAAATTGAAGAATTCACATGGGACAGAATCTATAAATGCCTCAACTGTGGAAAAAGTTTCATTTGAAGATCAAACCTTGCTTCACATCAGACAACCCACACAAGAGAGAGAACCCATAAATGCTTGGATTATGGGAAAAGCTTCAATAACTGCAAGAAGAGATTCAGTCTGAGCTCACACATTATTCCTCATCGCATAATTCACAGAAGAAAGAGCTTGAATGTGGGGGAAGCTTTATCTGGTGCTCACACGGCATCAAGCCTCAGTAAATCCACACAGAGAAGAGCCCTTTTATGTGTCCTTAGCATGGAAAATGCTTCTGTTGGAGGTAACACCACAGTGAACATCAGAGACTCCTCCACACAGGAGAGAAATTCCCCCAGTGCCCTGACTAGAGCTGGCCATAGTAAAAACTCCATTTCCTAATTCCCACATGCATTGGTGGCATTTGGCTCCCAGGTATCTGTTAGAGGGCTTTTCCCTTCACCTGCTTCCCTGGTTCTTGTCTCACAGACAGAGAGCAGACCAGAAGGCCGAAGGGCAGACAATTCAATGTTTATTGGGGTTAGTTTCCAAGCAAGCATATTTTGCACCCTTCACACCAGTCAGGCTTATCCCTATACGCCGATAGAGCCTTTACCCCGTGTCTCCCCCCCTTCCCGGCCCTGACGCTGCAGAGCCTTTACCCCGCGTCCCCCCCCTTCCCGGCCCTGACGCCGCAGAGCTTTGCCTGTGTCTCAATTCCCCATTCTCATTTTCCATTCCCTGTTCCCAGTCCCCCAATCTCCCATTCCCCAATTACCATTCCCCTTCCCCCTCCTCCTTTTTAGCAGGCCCAAATAGACCTGCAGTGCACGCCCCTAGTCACATCCCTTACAACTTATGGTCGTGTTTTGTTCTCGAGGGTCATGAGTTGGGGTCTTCATGTCACCTCTTTTGTACCCCATGGGAGGAGTGAGGTTGTTCTCCAGTTAGGGACAGGTATTTCTTTGGTCTTTTAGTCTTTTACCTCTCCCCCTATCCCTCCTTTCCCCTCCTGACTTGTGGCTTGACCTTGCTTTGAGAGAAAGAGTTGAGGCAGTTGTCAGGTGTGCGCTCATATATTCCATTCCAGCTATGCCCAGTAACACTTCAGTTCCAGTTCTTCTCTCTTTTCACCCCATCTGCTTGTGGGCAGATGTAAAACACGGGGTCCTTGTCCTTTGTTTACACATATTAGTATAAAATGTAAGAGTATCAAAAAGTCAACCCCCAAATTCTTTCTCAGGCTGACAAACAGGCTTATATGCTAAGAGTATCCATCTGCCCGTCTCTGGGGGCAGGTTCCGGCAGCAGCTGACCCTGAGCTGATCAGTGACCCTCTGGCTTTGCCTGGTCTAAGCTAGCCCCGGGCAGAGGAGGAGAAGCCCTGATCAGCCCTCCGACAGGTTGCCCTGCCGATCTGAGTATGCCACCTGAGGTACTGGGGTTCCACTGAGCCTGCCCGTTGAGCCAGGGCCCCCTGCCCTGCCAAGCCAGGCTCTGCAGCCTGCTCTGTCTCACACACAGGAAGGGCCACATCCTGCTGCAGAAAGACACAGACGCGGAGATTAGGTCTGCACCATGAGACCCAGCTCAGGAAGTGCCCCGCATGCATATAGGAGTGCAAAGCCAAGGAGTGCACTGTCCTCCCAGCGTGGCACTTACCACAATGGTCTGTGCTCTCCGTGCTTAGGAATCACACTCTGATTTCTTTGATCCTGACTCAGACTCCTTAGGGCTAGAGATGAGTGTCCCAGACCTGGAGGGGGAATTCAAATGAACCCCAAACCTCTGGCTGATCTTTCTGAGCTAAAATCCCTGCTTTCATCTATTGCAGAGGTCAGGAACCTTTGGCTCCCGGTCCGTCACGGTAAGCGCGGGCCGAGGGATATGCTGGCCGCGCTTCCTGCAGCCCCCACTGGCCGGGAACGGTGAACCGCAGCCACTGGGAGCTGCGAGCGGCTGTGCCTGTGGGCGCTCAGGTAAACAAAGCGTCTCGCGGCCCGCCAGCGGCTTACCCTGGCAGGCTGGGAGCCAGAGGTTGCCAATCCCTGATCTATTGTTAAAGTAGCTTCTGGGCTTTGTAGATGTTCAGGTTTGGGGTTTGGGTTTTTTTATTATTATTTTTGCATTAGGACGATGTTAAAACTTTTGTAAATGACCCAACAAAATAATGAGGAGGTGCTGAGTACAGCAGGTTTAGCCAGTTCAGAAGAAAATGAATAAACTGGGTTTCCTTCTTTGGGGAGTTAGAGTTCTGTGGGATTTCAGTTTATGAACCTGCAAGTATTTTGTAGTGCACCTTGTAGTGTTGGTTTCTATCTCTTCCTGAAGGCCGTTTTGGTCACATGTTTGGATATTAGTTTACTTCGACAGGATGTAGCAGGTTTATTGAGGACTTTGAGACAAAGGATCAATTGCCAGAAGAGTCCTTTCTTTGTTTTATTTTAACCATTCTTTCCCATTGTCATAAGATTTTTGTGTGTTTGAACAATGAAAAGTCTCAATATCTGTCAGCAGGAACACTGAGGGTGAGTGCTAGATTCACACTCCAAGAGGCTGAGACCGAGCGGGACATGGATTTACTGCCTGATCCCTGCAGAGGTGTGAGATGCACCAGGAGAGGGAGAGGGCAGGGAAACAGAGTTGGGAAACTGCAGATTTTTCTCTTGACATCCAGAGAGTGGAGGCTGAGAACTGTGAGCTTGCTGCACCAATGCCAGAGAGAGACAGGAACTGTCCTGTGAGTGCTGGGTGAAGCCATCCCTCAAATCTAAAGGCTACAAATGATGCCCCGAGATGAATGATCGGGGAAGGGGCAGCATCTCCTGAGACAAGAAGGAAGCTGGGGAAACCAACAGGCCTGGGCCAGTGTTGAAGCCAGATTGACCCCCATCATTGAGGCCAGAGGTAGATGAGGAGACTGACAGCCCAGCTCATCGCCCCTCCCCATCTTCCAGTGTGAGGATGACAGCAGCTCTCTCTGCCCCCCCTTAACCCCACACTGCATCCGTCTAACCTCTGCTTCATGGATTCCCTGCCCTCGGAGTGTTTGCTTTGTGACTGGTCCCAGCATCTCTCCTGGATTCTCTTCCCTTTTCCACCAGTCGGTAAATGTTGCTCTGTTGCGGGTGCGTGGGGGATTTGGGCGCAGCAGTGTGCTGGGCTGGGATGCAAAGTCCCGTGCTGAGCTGGGCTGGGGGACAGGAGTCTGTTTCTCCTTGGTCATAATAAAGTAGAATTTAGTTTCTCACACTGTCCTTGTTTTCCATTAACTACCCACCGGATTCAGAGGGGAGGTTACCAGGAAATGCAGAGTGAGCCTGGTCTGGTACCGGAATGCACAGTGAGGTCACTCATACAGTCTCAGCTGTGCCTTGTCATAGGCTCAGTTACAGGCCGTATATTGACAGATTTCTATACGGAGAATATGGCTACAGTGGTTCTGCTCTGAGCTGGTTTCATCCCCAGACCCCGGCTCGCTCAGCCTTCCCACCGGCCATTCTAGCTGAGACCCGTTTAAAGCACTGGGGCTATGGGCAGTGGTCCAGTTAAGCATGTGATTAAGGCTTGGCAGGACTGGGAGGTTAGATGTGTGGGTTTGGGAGAATGCATCCGATGAAGTGAGCTGTAGCTCACGAAAGCTTATGCTCAAATAAATTTGTTAGTCTCTAAGGTGCCACAAGTCCTCCTTTTCTTTCTCCCTGTTGATACTCGGCCTGGTCCTCAAAGCAAAACTTTCCTCAAATTTCTTCTTGTCTGGTTTGAAAATAATTTTGTCTCAGTTAATACCATGATAATTTGTAACACAGCAGCAGCCAGAGGCTCCACAGAAGACTAAGGCCGTGTTGTGCTAGGTGCTGTATCTACACAGCATGAGAGACAGCTCCTAAGGGAAACAGCTTAGAGTCTAAATACGCAGAACAGCCAACGCAAGGATTTTGCAAGTGTCAGGAGCGACCCTGAACTCTAACGGGCTACGAGTGACGCCCCAAGGGGAATGATGAGGGGAGGGGGCAGCATCTCCCGATGGCTGAGAGATCGAGGCTCTGCCCTTGAAGCAGGAATTCAACTTCTGTTATGTGTGAAACACAGATTGTTCTTCCCCAGAGCACAGAACACATTTTCTGAGAAAAGTCAATCTCTTACTGGCTTTAGCAATAATCATTAATGATGGGTCTGATTAGACATTCTGCACCGACTGTCAGACCCTGCCATGGAGTGATACCCTTTAAAGCCCCGTACGGTTCTGATTAAGGTATTTGAGTGCTTGGGGCCCCAGATTATATTAAACTGATTTTTAAGTCCCATTAGATTTTCAGTAAGTCTTTCAAAAGTATCATTCTAAAAATCTAACCCAAAGTCATTTTTTAGATATTAGGCACCTGAGGATGCAGATAGGGGCTTAGTGGGGTTGGCAAAGCAGGTTAGGCATTAGGGGCTAGATGCACAAAAAGATTTAGATGCCCAGCTGCTAATTTCACTTTAGATACCTGAATCTGACTCGTAGATGCCAACAATCCTAAAACACACACGCTCAACTGTTGCCTAACTCTGCTCGGGAGTGGAGAGGGCAGGAGTTTGGGGGAAGGGGCGGCGTGGGGTGGAGTGGAGCAGGGGCAGAAAGAGGTGGAGTAGGGCCTTGGAGGAAGTGGTGGAATGGGGGCGGGGAAGGAGGAGAATGGTGGGTAGGGGTGGGGCAGGAAGAAGAGGGGCGGTGTGGGCCCTGGGGCGGGGTAAATTGTCTCTTCCCCCAGGCCCCACCCTCTTCACTCCGCCTCTTCACTCCCCCACTTCCCACCACCACTCTGCCTCTTCCACCGGACCCCGGCCTCACTCCGCCTCTTCCCACTTCCGCTCCGCCTCTTCCCCTAGGCCCCGCCCTGACTCCGCCTCTTCCCACCACCGCTCCGCCCTGACTCCACCTCCACTCCGCCTCTTCCACCGGACCCTGGCCTCACTCCGCCTCTTCCCACTTCCGCTCTGCCTCTTCCCCTAGGCCCCGCCCTGACTCCGCCTCTTCCCACCACTGCTCCGCCCTGACTCCACCTCCACTCCGCCTCTTCCCCCAGGCCCCGCCATGACTCCGCCTCTTCACTCCCCCACTTCCCACCACCACTCTGCCTCTTCCACCGGACCCTGGCCTCACTCCGCCTCTTCCCACTTCCACTCCGCCTCTTCCCCTAGGCCCCGCCCTGACTCCGCCTCTTCCCACCACCGCTCCACCCTGACTCCACCTCCACTCCGCCTCTTCCACCGGACCCTGGCCTCACTCCGCCTCTTCCCACTTCCGCTCCGCCTCTTCCCCTAGGCCCCGCCCTGACTCCGCCTCTTCCCACCACCGCTCCACCCTGACTCCACCTCCACTCCGCCTCTTCCACCGGACCCTGGCCTCACTCCGCCTCTTCCCACTTCCGCTCTGCCTCTTCCCCTAGGCCCCACCCTGACTCCGCCTCTTCCCACCTCCGCTCCGCCCTGACTCCACCTCCACTCCGCCTCTTCCACCGGACCCCGGCCTCACTCCGCCTCTTCCCACTTCCGCTCCGCCTCTGCCCCTAGTCCCCGCCCTGACTCCGCCTCTTCCCACCTCCGCTCCGCCTCTTCCCCCAGGCCCCGCCCTCTTCACTCCGCCTCTTCACTCCCCCACTTCCCACCACCACTCTGCCTCTTCCACCGGACCCCGGCCTCACTCCGCCTCTTCCCACTTCCACTCCGCCTCTTCCCCTAGGCCCCGCCCTGACTCCGCCTCTTCCCACCACCGCTCCGCCCTGACTCCACCTCCACTCCGCCTCTTCCACCGGACCCTGGCCTCACTCCGCCTCTTCCCACTTCCGCTCTGCCTCTTCCCCTAGGCCCCGCCCTGACTCCGCCTCTTCCCACCACCGCTCCGCCCTGACTCCACCTCCACTCCGCCTCTTCCCCCAGGCCCCGCCCTGACTCCGCCTCTTCACTCCCCCACTTCCCACCACCACTCTGCCTCTTCCACCGGACCCCGGCCTCACTTCGCCTCTTCCCACCTCCGCTCCGCCTCTTCCCCTAGGCCCCGCCCTGACTCCGCCTCTTCCCACCTCCGCTCCGCCCTGACTCCACCTCCACTCCGCCTCTTCCACCGGACCCTGGCCTCACTCCGCCTCTTCCCACTTCCGCTCTGCCTCTTCCCCTAGGCCCCGCCCTGACTCCGCCTCTTCCCACCACCGCTCCGCCCTGACTCCACCTCCACTCCGCCTCTTCCCCCAGGCCCCGCCCTGACTCCGCCTCTTCACTCCCCCACTTCCCACCACCACTCTGCCTCTTCCACCGGACCCTGGCCTCACTCCGCCTCTTCCCACCTCCGCTCCGCCTCTTCCCCTAGGCCCCGCCCTGACTCCGCCTCTTCCCACCACTGCTCCGCCCTGACTCCACCACCACTCTGCCTCTTCCACCGGACCCCGGCCTCACTTCGCCTCTTCCCACTTCCGCTCCGCCTCTTCCCCTAGGCCCCGCCCTGACTCCGCCTCTTCCCACCACCGCTCCGCCCTGACTCCACCACCACTCTGCCTCTTCCACCGGACCCCGGCCTCACTCCGCCTCTTCCCACTTCCGCTCTGCCTCTTCCCCTAGGCCCCGCCCTGACTCCGCCTCTTCCCACCACCGCTCCGCCCTGACTCCACCTCCGCTCCGCCTCTTCCCCTAGGCCCCGCCCTGACTCCGCCTCTTCCCACCTCCGCTCCGCCTCTTCCCACCACCGCTCCGCCTCTTCCCCCAGGCCCCACCCTCTTCACTCCACCTCTTCACTCCCCCACTTCCCACCACCACTCTGCCTCTTCCACCGGACCCTGGCCTCACTCCGCCTCTTCCCACTTCCGCTCCGCCTCTTCCCCTAGGCCCCGCCCTGACTCCGCCTCTTCCCACCACCGCTCCGCCCTGACTCCACCTCCACTCCGCCTCTTCCACCGGACCCTGGCCTCACTCCGCCTCTTCCCACTTCCACTCCGCCTCTTCCCCTAGGCCCCGCCCTGACTCCGCCTCTTCCTACCACCGCTCCGCCCTGACTCCACCTCCACTCCGCCTCTTCCACCGGACCCTGGCCTCACTCCGCCTCTTCCCACTTCCACTCCGCCTCTTCCCCTAGGCCCCGCCCTGACTCCGCCTCTTCCCACCTCCGCTCCGCCCTGACTCCACCTCCACTCCGCCTCTTCCACCGGACCCTGGCCTCACTCCGCCTCTTCCCACCACCGCTCCGCCTCTGCCCCTAGTCCCCGCCCTGACTCCACCTCTTCCCACCACCGCTCCGCCCTGACTCCACCTCCACTCCGCCTCTTCCACCGGACCCTGGCCTCACTCCGCCTCTTCCCACTTCCGCTCCGCCTCTTCCACCGGACCCTGGCCTCACTCTGCCTCTTCCCACCACCGCTCCGCCTCTTGCCCTAGGCCCCACCCTGACTCCGCCTCTTCCCACCACCGCTCCGCCTCTGCCCCTAGTCCCCGCCCTGACTCCGCCTCTTCCCACCACCGCTCCGCCCTGACTCCACCTCCACTCCGCCTCTTCCACCGGACCCTGGCCTCACTCCGCCTCTTCCCACTTCCACTCCGCCTCTTCCCCTAGGCCCTGCCCTGACTCCGCCTCTTCCCACCTCCGCTCCGCCTCTTCCCCTAGGCCCCGCCCTGACTCCGCCTCTTCCCACCACCGCTCCGCCCTGACTCCACCTCCACTCCGCCTCTTCCCCCAGGCCCTGCCCTGACTCCGCCTCTTCCTACCACCACTCTGCCTCTTCCACCGGACCCCGGCCTCACTCCGCCTCTTCCCACCTCCGCTCCGCCTCTTCCCACCTCCGCTCCGCCTCTTCCCCTAGGCCCCACCCTGACTCCGCCTCTTCCCACCTCCGCTCCGCCTCTTCCCACCTCCGATCCGCCTCTTCCCCTAGGCCCCACCCTGACTCCGCCTCTTCCCACCTCCGCTCCGCCTCTTCCCACCACCGCTCCGCCTCTTCCACCGGACCCTGGCCTCACTCCGCCTCTTCCCACTTCCGCTCCGCCTCTTCCCCTAGGCACCTCCCTCACATCCGCCTCTTCCCACCTCCGCTCCGCCTCTTCCCACCTCCGCTCCGCCTCTTCCCCTAGGCCCCACCCTGACTCCGCCTCTTCCCACCTCCGCTCCGCCTCTTCCCCTAGGCCCCGCCCTGACTCCGCCTCTTCCCACCTCCGCTCCGCCTCTTCCCCAGGCCCCGCCCTCTTCACTCCGCCTCTTCACTCCCCCACTTCCCACCACCACTCTGCCTCTTCCACCGGACCCCGGCCTCACTCCGCCTCTTCCCACTTCCGCTCCGCCTCTTCCCCTAGGCCCCGCCCTGACTCCGCCTCTTCCCACCACCGCTCCGCCCTGACTCCACCTCCACTCCGCCTCTTCCACCGGACCCTGGCCTCACTCCGCCTCTTCCCACTTCCACTCCGCCTCTTCCCCTAGGCCCCACCCTGACTCCACCTCTTCCCACCACCGCTCCGCCCTGACTCCACCTCCACTCCGCCTCTTCCACCGGACCCTGGCCTCACTCCGCCTCTTCCCACCACCGCTCCGCCTCTTCCCCTAGGCCCTGCCCTGACTCCGCCTCTTCCCACCACCGCTCCGCCCTGACTCCACCTCCACTCCGCCTCTTCCACCGGACCCTGGCCTCACTCCGCCTCTTCCCACTTCCGCTCCGCCTCTTCCCCTAGGCCCTGCCCTGACTCCGCCTCTTCCCACCACCACTCTGCCTCTTCCACCGGACCCCGGCCTCACTCCGCCTCTTCCCACTTCCACTCCGCCTCTTCCCCTAGGCCCCGCCCTGACTCCGCCTCTTCCCACCACCGCTCCGCCCTGACTCCACCTCCGCTCCGCCTCTTCCACCGGACCCTGGCCTCACTCCGCCTCTTCCCACTTCCGCTCCGCCTCTTCCCCTAAGCCCCGCCCTGACTCCGCCTCTTCCCACCTCCGCTCCGCCTCTTCCCCCAGGCCCCGCCCTCTTCACTCCGCCTCTTCACTCCCCCACTTCCCACCACCACTCTGCCTCTTCCACCGGACCCTGGCCTCACTCCGCCTCTTCCCACTTCCGCTCCGCCTCTTCCCCTAGGCCCCACCCTGACTCCGCCTCTTCCCACTTCCGCTCCGCCTCTTCCCCTAGGCCCCGCCCTGACTCCGCCTCTTCCCACCTCTGCTCCGCCTCTTCCCACCACCGCTCCGCCTCTTCCCCTAGGCCCCACCCTGACTCCGCCTCTTCCCACCACCGCTCCGCCCTGACTCCACCTCCACTCCGCCTCTTCCACCGGACCCTGGCCTCACTCCGCCTCTTCCCACTTCCACTCCGCCTCTTCCCCTAGGCCCCGCCCTGACTCCGCCTCTTCCCACCACCGCTCCGCCTCTTCCCCTAGGCACCTCCCTGACTCCGCCTCTTCCCACTTCCACTCCGCCTCTTCCCCAGGCCCCGCCCTCTTCACTCCGCCTCTTCACTCCCCCACTTCCCACCACTGCTCCGCCTCTTCCCCTAAGCCCCGCCCTGACTCCGCCTCTTCCCACTTCCACTCCGCCTCTTCCACCGGACCCTGGCCTCACTCCGCCTCTTCCCACTTCCGCTCCGCCTCTTCCCCTAGGCCCCACCCTGACTCCGCCTCTTCCCACCACCGCTCCGCCCTGACTCCACCTCCACTCCGCCTCTTCCACCGGACCCCGGCCTCACTCCGCCTCTTCCCACTTCCGCTCCGCCTCTTCCCCTAGGCCCCGCCCTGACTCCGCCTCTTCCCACCACTGCTCCGCCTCTTCCCCTAGGCCCTGCCCTGACTCCGCCTCTTCCCACCTCCGCTCCGCCTCTTCCCCCAGGCCCCACCCTGACTCCGCCTCTTCCCACCACCGCTCCGCCCTGACTCCACCTCCACTCCGCCTCTTCCACCGGACCCCGGCCTCACTTCGCCTCTTCCCACTTCCGCTCCGCCTCTGCCCCTAGGCCCCGCCCTGACTCCACCTCTTCCCACCACCGCTCCGCCCTGACTCCACCTCCACTCCGCCTCTTCCCACCACCGCTCCGCCTCTTCCCCTAAGCCCCGCCCTGACTCCGCCTCTTCCCACCTCCGCTCCGCCTCTTCCCCCAGGCCCCGCCCTCTTCACTCCGCCTCTTCACTCCCCCACTTCCCACCACCACTCCGTCTCTTCCACCGGACCCTGGCCTCACTCCGCCTCTTCCCACTTCCGCTCCGCCTCTTCCCCTAGGCCCCACCCTGACTCCGCCTCTTCCCACCTCTGCTCCGCCTCTTCCCCTAGGCCCCGCCCTGACTCCGCCTCTTCCCACCACCGCTCCGCCTCTTCCCCCAGGCCCTGCCCTGACTCCGCCTCTTCCCACCACCGCTCCGCCCTGACTCCACTTCCACTCCGCCTCTTCCACCGGACCCTGGCCTCACTCCGCCTCTTCCCACTTCTGCTCCGCCTCTTCCCCTAGGCCCCGCCCTGACTCCGCCTCTTCCCACCACCGCTCCGCCTCTTCCCCTAGGCACCTCCCTCACATCCGCCTCTTCCCACCACCGCTCCGCCTCTTCCCCTAGGCACCTCCCTCACATCCGCCTCTTCCCACCACCGCTCCGCCTCTGCCCCTAGTCCCCGCCCTGACTCCACCTCTTCCCACCACCGCTCCGCCCTGACTCCACCTCCACTCCGCCTCTTCCGCCAAGCCCCGCCCTGACTCCGCCTCTTCCCACCTCCGCTCCGCCTCTTCCCACCTCCGCTCCGCCTCTTCCCCTAGGCCCCACCCTGACTCCGCCTCTTCCCACCTCCGCTCCGCCTCTTCCCCTAGGCCCCGCCCTGACTCCGCCTCTTCCCACCTCCGCTCCGCCTCTTCCCCAGGCCCCGCCCTCTTCACTCCGCCTCTTCACTCCCCCACTTCCCACCACCACTCTGCCTCTTCCACCGGACCCCGGCCTCACTCCGCCTCTTCCCACTTCCACTCCGCCTCTTCCCCTAGGCCCCGCCCTGACTCCGCCTCTTCCCACCACCGCTCCGCCCTGACTCCACCTCCACTCCGCCTCTTCCACCGGACCCTGGCCTCACTCCGCCTCTTCCCACCACCGCTCCGCCTCTTCCCCTAGGCCCCACCCTGACTCCACCTCTTCCCACCTCCGCTCCACCCTGACTCCACCTCCACTCCGCCTCTTCCACCGGACCCTGGCCTCACTCCGCCTCTTCCCACTTCCACTCCGCCTCTTCCCCTAGGCCCCGCCCTGACTCCGCCTCTTCCCACCACCGCTCCGCCTCTTCCCCTAGGCCCCGCCCTGACTCCGCCTCTTCCCACCACCGCTCCGCCCTGACTCCACCTCCACTCCGCCTCTTCCACCGGACCCTGGCCTGACTCCGCCTCTTCCCACCACCGCTCCGCCTCTTCCCCTAGGCCCCACCCTGACTCCACCTCTTCCCACCTCCGCTCCACCCTGACTCCACCTCCACTCCGCCTCTTCCACCGGACCCTGGCCTCACTCCGCCTCTTCCCACTTCCACTCCGCCTCTTCCCCTAGGCCCCGCCCTGACTCCGCCTCTTCCCACCACCGCTCCGCCTCTTCCCCTAGGCCCCGCCCTGACTCCGCCTCTTCCCACCACCGCTCCGCCCTGACTCCACCTCCACTCCGCCTCTTCCACCGGACCCTGGCCTCACTCCGCCTCTTCCCACCACCGCTCCGCCTCTTCCCCTAGGCCCCACCCTGACTCCACCTCTTCCCACCTCCGCTCCACCCTGACTCCACCTCCACTCCGCCTCTTCCACCGGACCCTGGCCTCACTCCGCCTCTTCCCACTTCCGCTCCGCCTCTTCCCCTAGGCCCCGCCCTGACTCCGCCTCTTCCCACCACCGCTCCGCCTCTTCCCCTAAGCCCCGCCCTGACTCCGCCTCTTCCCACCTCCGCTCCGCCTCTTCCCCTAGGCACCTCCCTCACATCCGCCTCTTCACTCCCCCACTTCCCACCACCACTCTGCCTCTTCCACCGGACCCTGGCCTCACTCCGCCTCTTCCCACTTCCGCTCCGCCTCTTCCCCTAGGCCCCGCCCTGACTCCGCCTCTTCCCACCTCCGCTCCGCCTCTTCCCCTAGGCCCCGCCCTGACTCCGCCTCTTCCCACCTCCGCTCCGCCTCTTCCCCCAGGCCCCGCCCTCTTCACTCCGCCTCTTCACTCCGCCACTTCCCACCACCACTCTGCCTCTTCCACCGGACCCCGGCCTCACTCCGCCTCTTCCCACTTCCGCTCCGCCTCTTCCCCTAGGCCCCGCCCTGACTCCACCTCTTCCCACCACCGCTCCGCCCTGACTCCACCTCCACTCTGCCTCTTCCGCCGGACCCTGGCCTCACTCCGCCTCTTCCCACTTCCGCTCCGCCTCTTCCCCTAAGCCCCGCCCTGACTCCGCCTCTTCCCACCTCCGCTCCGCCTCTTCCCCCAGGCCCCACCCTCTTCACTCCCCCACTTCCCACCACCACTCTGCCTCTTCCACCGGACCCCGGCCTCACTCCGCCTCTTCCCACTTCCACTCCGCCTCTTCCCCTAGGCCCCGCCCTGACTCCGCCTCTTCCCACCACCGCTCCGCCCTGACTCCACCTCCACTCCGCCTCTTCCACCGGACCCTGGCCTCACTCCGCCTCTTCCCACTTCCGCTCCGCCTCTTCCCCTAGGCCCCGCCCTGACTCCGCCTCTTCCCACCACCGCTCCGCCTCTTCCCCTAAGCCCCGCCCTGACTCCGCCTCTTCCCACCTCCGCTCCGCCTCTTCCCCTAGGCACCTCCCTCACATCCGCCTCTTCACTCCCCCACTTCCCACCACCACTCTGCCTCTTCCACCGGACCCTGGCCTCACTCCGCCTCTTCCCACTTCCGCTCCGCCTCTTCCCCTAGGCCCCGCCCTGACTCCGCCTCTTCCCACCACCGCTCCGCCTCTTCCCCTAGGCCCCACCCTGACTCCGCCTCTTCCCACCTCCGCTCCGCCTCTTCCCCCAGGCCCCGCCCTCTTCACTCCGCCTCTTCACTCCCCCACTTCCCACCACCACTCTGCCTCTTCCACCGGACCCCGGCCTCACTCCGCCTCTTCCCACTTCCGCTCCGCCTCTTCCCCTAGGCCCCGCCCTGACTCCACCTCTTCCCACCACCGCTCCGCCCTGACTCCACCTCCACTCTGCCTCTTCCGCCGGACCCTGGCCTCACTCCGCCTCTTCCCACTTCCGCTCCGCCTCTTCCCCTAAGCCCCGCCCTGACTCCGCCTCTTCCCACCTCCGCTCCGCCTCTTCCCCCAGGCCCCACCCTCTTCACTCCCCCACTTCCCACCACCACTCTGCCTCTTCCACCGGACCCCGGCCTCACTCCGCCTCTTCCCACTTCCACTCCGCCTCTTCCCCTAGGCCCCGCCCTGACTCCGCCTCTTCCCACCACCGCTCCGCCTCTTCCCCTAAGCCCCGCCCTGACTCCGCCTCTTCCCACCTCCGCTCCGCCTCTTCCCCCAGGCCCCACCCTCTTCACTCCACCTCTTCACTCCCCCACTTCCCACCACCACTCTGCCTCTTCCACCGGACCCTAGCCTCACTCCGCCTCTTCCCACCTCCGCTCCACTTCCCCTAGGCGCCTCCCTCACATCCGCCTCTTCCCACCACCGCTCTGCCTCTTCCCCCAGGCCCCACCCTCTTCACTCCACCTCTTCACTCCCCCACTTCCCACTTCCGCTCCGCCTCTTCCCCTAGGCCCCGCCCTGACTCCGCCTCTTCCCACCTCTGCTCCGCCTCTTCCCACCACCGCTCCGCCTCTTCCACCGGACCCTGGCCTCACTCCGCCTCTTCCCACTTCCGCTCCGCCTCTTCCCCTAGGCCCCGCCCTGACTCCGCCTCTTTCCACCACCGCTCCGCCTCTTCCCCTAGGCGCCTCCCTCACATCCGCCTCTTCCCACCTCCGCTCCGCCTCTTCCCCTAGGCCCTGCCCTGACTCCGCCTCTTCCCACCACCGCTCCGCCTCTTCCCCTAGGCGCCTCCCTCACATCCGCCTCTTCCCACCTCCGCTCCACCTCTTCCCCTAGGCCCCGCCTTCTTCACTCCGCCTCTTCACTCCCCCACTTCCCACCACCACTCTGCCTCTTCCACCGGACCCCGGCCTCACTCCGCCTCTTCCCACCTCCGCTCCACCTCTTCCCCTAGGCCCCGCCCTGACTCCGCCTCTTCCCACCACCGCTCCGCCCTGACTCCACCTCCACTCTGCCTCTTCCACCGGACCCTGGCCTCACTCCGCCTCTTCCCACTTCCGCTCTGCCTCTTCCCCTAGGCCCCGCCCTGACTCCGCCTCTTCCCACCACCACTCTGCCTCTTCCGCCGGACCCTGGCCTCACTCCGCCTCTTCCCACTTCCGCTCCGCCTCTTCCCCTAAGCCCCGCCCTGACTCCGCCTCTTCCCACCTCCGCTCCGCCTCTTCCCCCAGGCCCCACCCTCTTCACTCCCCCACTTCCCACCACCACTCTGCCTCTTCCGCCGGACCCTGGCCTCACTCCGCCTCTTCCCACCACCGCTCCGCCTCTTCCCCTAAGCCCCGCCCTGACTCCGCCTCTTCCCACCTCCGCTCTGCCTCTTCCCCTAGGCCCCGCCCTGACTCCGCCTCTTCCCACCACCGCTCCGCCCTGACTCCACCTCCACTCCGCCTCTTCCCCCAGGCCCTGCCCTGACTCCGCCTCTTCCCACCACTGCTCCGCCTCTTCCCCCAGGCCCTGCCCTGACTCCGCCTCTTCCCACCACTGCTCCGCCTCTTCCACCGGATCCTGGCCTCACTCCGCCTCTTCCCACTTCCGCTCCGCCTCTTCCCCTAGGCCCCGCCCTGACTCCGCCTCTTCCCACCTCCGCTCCGCCTCTTCCCCCAGGCCCCGCCCTGACTCCGCCTCTTCACTCCCCCACTTCCCACCACCACTCTGCCTCTTCCCCTAGGCCCCGCCCTCACTCCGCCTCTTCCCACTTCTGCTCCGCCTCTTCCCCTAGGCCCCGCCCTGACTCCGCCTCTTCCCACCACCGCTCCGCCTCTTCCCCTAAGCCCCGCCCTGACTCCGCCTCTTCCCACCTCCGCTCCGCCTCTTACCCTAGGCCCCGCCCTGACTCCGCCTCTTCCCACCACCGCTCCGCCCTGACTCCACCTCCACTCCGCCTCTTCCGCCAAGCCCTGCCCTGACTCCGCCTCTTCCCACCACCGCTCCGCCCTGACTCCACCTCCACTCCGCCTCTTCCCCCAGGCCCTGCCCTGACTCCGCCTCTTCCTACCACCACTCCGCCTCCTCCCCTAAGCCCCGCCCTGACTCTGCCTCTTCCCACCTCCGCTCCGCCTCTTCCCCCAGGCCCCGCCCTGACTCCGCCTCTTCACTCCCCCACTTCCCACCACCACTCTGCCTCTTCCACCGGACCCCGGCCTCACTCCGCCTCTTCCCACTTCCGCTCCGCCTCTGCCCCTAGGCCCCGCCCTGACTCCGCCTCTTCCCACCTCCGCTCCGCCTCTTCCCACCACCGCTCCGCCTCTTCCCCCAGGCCCTGCCCTGACTCCGCCTCTTCCCACCTCCGCTCCGCCTCTTCCCATCACCGCTCCGCCTCTTCCCCCAGGCCCCGCCCTGACTCCGCCTCTTCCCATCACCGCTCCGCCTCTTCCCCTAGTCCCCGCCCTGACTCCGCCTCTTCCCCCAGACGCTGTTCTCAGTCTGCAAGGGCACTGCCAGCCGGACCATGATATGGGGCAGCAGCTGCTCTCAGGCACCCCAGTTCCCCACCGAGGGCAGGTGGAGGCTCATGGGCTCCCCACAGCTGCCTGGGCTCCCCGGGTTGCTTTTACCACAGTCCAGGACAGTGATCCCCACACTGTGGGGTGTCCCAGCCATACGGCTGGCCCCACTCCCAATGCAACCCCACTCCTGGCCCCTGACTGCAACCTCTGGACCCACCACAACCCCTGGCTCTTGCTCCTGGCTCTGGCCTTGGCTCCCAGGGTGGGGTGGAGACCAGGTAAAGGTTGGGGCCCCTGGCCTCGGGTGGCCATCCAATCTGTTTTGGCCTCGGGGGTCCCAACTTTTTTGACAAAACTGGACATTTGTTCCATTTGCTTTTGCCAACTGATCATCAGTTGCCAAGAGAAAACTTTATGAATACCCAGTTTTGCCAAAAAGGGATGGGGGGGCAGCAGGGGGCCTGGGTGGGGCTGAGGGAAGGAAGGGCAAGGGGGCTCAGCCAGCTCGACATGGAGGGCTGGGGGGAAAGAGAGAGGGGGCTCTGCCGCCTGCACGGAGGTTTGGGGGGTAAGGGAGAGGGGGCTCGGCCGGCTCCGCGCGGGGGGCTGGGGGGGAAGGGAGCAGGGGCTCGGCCGGCTCCGCGCGGGGGGGCTGGGGGGGAAGAGAGGGGGGGCTCGGCCGGCTCCGCACTGGGGTTTGGGGGTGAGGGGAGGGGGTTTGGCCGGCTCCGCGGGGAGGGGCGGAGGAGTTCACTCATTCTCTACGCAGGCTCCCTCACTCTTCCGGCCTGGCGTGGGACCTCAGAAGAAAGAGGGGGAGCAGGGCTGGGGGGGGCAGCAGGGGGCAGGGCCAGAGTGCCAGCGCTCCTGTGGGGCTGGGGCCCCGAGACACAGGGCCCTTCGGCCCGTGCAGTAATCCGCCCCGGGCTGGAGGGGTGAAGGGGGATGCAGGGGGCAGGCTGGGATGGGGATGCGGGTCAGTGGGTGCACGGGAGGGAAGTGGGTGGCGGGTATGAAGTGCTTGAGGAGGCGAAGCCTCCCCGAACTGGGCAAGACACGCTGGACGGGGCGCACCTCTCTTCGGAGCCTGCCACCTTTGAAGGGTTGGTGTTGGGAGGGCCCGAGACAGGGGTGACACCAGCGCCTGGACCATGGCCCCGCTCGTGCTCCGGCCGCGCGCCACCCTGAGACCCTGCTCCCTCGCGGCTTCTTCCCCTGTGGCCCCACCCTCACTTTGCCTTTTCCCCAAGGCCTTGCCGGCCACGGCTTGGGCCTCTCTGTCCTGTTCCCCATGCCCCTCACACCTCTCCTTGGTCCGAGAAGCCCCAAACCGCTTCCGGCCGGAAATCGGTCATGGAGACGGGACTATTACAAGGCATTTTTAGCGCACGGTAAGCAGACAGATGCGGTTTTCTGCTTTCCTCGCAAACGGGTTCCAATGATTTGACAGCAGTGTCCCTGGTCAGCAGCAGCCGGCAGTTAGGGGGAACTGGGGGGCAGCGAATGCCCCCCCCAAGTGTTTGTACTTGCTCAAGTTCCAGAACGGGCCAGGGGAGCGCTTGGCTCGGGCGGAGGGCGCGAGCAGCAGGAACCGTGGGGTTCTGGGGGTGGAGAAAAGGAGGGACTCAGTGAGCAGCAGATGGGGGGGGAGGGGGCACAGGGATGGGGTGGAGGAAAGGAGGGAGTCAGGACTCAGAGAGCACCAAAGCGGGCAGGGGAGCGGGGTGGAGGAACTCAGCAAGGAGCAGGTGGTGGGGGTCTCAGAGGGGTCTTGCGATTCGGTGGCCTGCGAACGGTAGTGTCTCAAGGAAGGGGGTGGAGGGACGTGCGGGGTGGGTGAGCCTTGGGGGACGGAGCTAAGTGGGGGTGGGGCCTTGGGCTGACCCAAGGGACGTGGTGGGGAGAGGGGAGTGGCGAGGAGGCCAAGCAGGGGCCTGGGCAGAGCCGTGGTCAGGCCTCGGGGAGCTTCTGGCGCTCTGCTCAGCCTCCCCGAAAGCCAGAGCGACGTGGCGCCACCCCCAGCCGTGTGGGCAGTAGTACACCTTTGCCGAGACACCACCTCTTACAAGCGACCACTTTTGCCAACTTCCATGAGTGGTCGCTCTGGGCACGTGTTACCCTCATTTCTTAAACAGTCAACGGCTGGGGCCCCTCCTTTGGTGTTCTCTGGAGCCCCTTCCTCTGCTTTGCCTTCTCCACGCTTGGACACGTTCTTGCCTAGGGGAGAGCAGGGAATGGGGCTGTCCGAGCCATGTCTGGCGTGGCTGCTCACTCCGGTCCCCAGCAGTGACCCGAGAGCCTCCAGCACTGGTGCCATGTTTACAGGGCTCAGTGCAGGGAGGGAGGCCCGGGCAGCCCAGCCCCTCTGGGGCCCGGCCCAGCCTGCATCCCAACTTCAGGGAGACTCAGTGCAGCCAACGGCTCCAAAGAGATACGCTGCGCCGCTCTCTGCTGCCTGCTTGGTGCTGCCACTTGCCTATCACAGCTCCCCGGCCTCTGCTTGGCGTGCAAGGCAATTCCCCGCATCTCCCTATTGCGCTTGAGCCATCCACGTCAGAGCGGCTTCGTCCCAGGAAGGGTGTTCAAATGTGCATTTGCTAGTCGCTGACGGGCCCGTGCAAAGAGCGCCTGGGGCTGTGATTGGAGGCCGGACCAGGAGCTCCCCTCCTTGCTAGGCTGTGCCATGGGGGTGAGTCTTGCCACACTCTCAGAAACTCCCCAGCCCCTGTGTGGGGGGTTGAAGCAGGTGGTACATACCAGCCCCATACCCACCGCCCGCAGCCATCGCTCTCTCCCCTCTGCCTTCAGAGCTGGGTGGCCGGAAAGCAGTGGCTGCTTTGACCTTTGTGTTTAGAGGGGTGGCTATGGCCCCCACAAGCCCCGCCCCAGCACTGCTCCCGGGGTGTGTTCGTTCAGTGTGCTGCCCAGCTCTGCGCAGATAGCGGGTCCCGCAGACATCGACAGCACGGCCCAGTGTCGCTAAGTGCTGAAGGCTGGAACGTCCTCGCCTTCCTGATGCTGCCAGGAACGGCTCAGTCAGTGGCGGGACTGCCCACTGCCCCCTCGGCTGAACAAAGAATTAAGGCAAAGTGCCCTGACATTTATAGACTGAAACAAACATCTAGAATACAAAACTAACACCCCACCTTACGTGTGTCCTGACAGCGGTTTGTCACCTCCCCTTCCTCCTGATATCTTGGACACAACATTCCTCTCCACTGATTTGTCAAACCAGCTTGTACTAGACTGGGCTGTATCTCTATGAGCTGGGCTATAGTTATGTAGATCTCTAGTGCTCGGTACGCTAGCAACAACTTTGCCAAATTCATGTACTGGGCAGTGAACTTGTGAGCGTCTGCTTTAATTTCACAGCCTCTGATTCAGGACTCAGATCTTGCGCCAGATCCACTGCTCCAGGCTTCTTCTCTCTACTATCCCCCAATCTATGGTGATTACTGAGGGCGGCAGTTCTCCTCCCAAACTGAGGGAATCTTACATTAGTCAGTAATTAGAGACAGAACAAATCTGTGAACACTGAGGAGAGTTTATAGCCATATTTGACAATTAAGAGAAAGTGAGGAAAAATCGAAGAAGATTTACACAAATTGGCTAAGCAGACAGGAAAAAAGAAAAATCTGAAAGGTTTCATAGCAAACAGGTCTTTAAAGCAAAACCACACAATCTTTATGCAGAGATTATGTCAGTAACCCATCAAGAGAGGGAAAGTGATCAGCATGGGGCGGGAGGGGTGCAGTAAAATTCAGTAAGTGAAGAAAGGGGGGAATCTGTGCAGCAATATTTGATGAGTGGAGAGAAAAGCGGCAAGATTGCAGGGTAGAATATCTGCAGGTTAAATCATTCCATGGTGGAGCAGGAAAAGTGGAGGGGAGGTATGTCAACTTTAGCCTCAAAATATTATAGTAAAAGCATGTTCTTAACGGTGCACAGTTGAGCAGTCTCAGTTACCATTGCCAGAATCAAGGATGTCTGGGCTCTGTTAATTCAGCCCCCATGTGTCTGTGCCTTGCCATATAATCTCCAGTGACAGGACCACACACTGCAGCACTCATTAACGCAGGACCCTGCATCATTCAGGGTACATCTACCCTGCAAAGCCCCCCAAAACAACACAAAAAACCACTGCAGCGAGTCTCAGGGTCTGGAGCAGGCGACTCAGGGTTCTGGGGCTCCGTCTGCAGGGCTAAAATAGCAGTGTCAAGGCTTGGGCTGGAGCCTGGGGTCTGAGATCCTCCCTCCTTGCCAGGTTTCAAAGCCCAGGGTCCCACCTGAACCCAAACACCCACATTGCTATTTTAGCTCCAAAGCCAAGTCAAACGGCCTGTGCTATGAGATTCTCTGACTCGGGTCTTTATTTGCAATGTAGACGAACCCTTAGGGAATTTTAAGCTCTGAAGTCTCTGAGGGAGCCAACATGTCCCTGACCCATCTCTGGAATTCAGTAGCTCCCCTTGACTTGCCCCAGGGCCGTTATGGGGCTGTGTTTGTAAATGGCAAATCACCTCCAAACAAACATCTCCCCTTTCTCTGTGTCACTCTCTCTGCGCTGTCTTAATTACTCTGGGCAAAACACCCTGATTCCCTCCGACAACCCATGTGTGGGGTTAATTACATTTTCTCTGTCTGTGCCCCAAATTGTTCCTTTTCCTTCTCTGTTTGTAGTGCTGGAAACTTTAAAATTGAAATCCATGTTCTGGGGCTTCCCTGCAGACCTTATCTGGGCTGAGATGTGACCTGCAGACTCGGAAATAACAACACTTAGATGCTCCATGAAAGATAAAATCCGTCTTCGGTTTGAGGCTCTGCCACATCCTGGGTGCAATCCAGACCGGGCAGAGCAGACATGCCAGCTCTCGTGAACTGATCCCAAGAGTCACCATTTCTGAGTCAAATTAAGCCTCACTCAGAGATCTCCTGGTAGAACGCTCAAATGTCAGGGTTTTTTTCCACCTGAGGCACATTCTTAAAATGGGTTTCCAGCCAAACAGGAGTGACCTGCCCTAAACAAAGGAATGTGCTTCCTCCATAAGGCAGTTACTTCTACAGCACTTGGAAAGACCATGAGAAATCTCTTACATAGCAGGTAAACAAAGCTAACAAGTGTGGGGGGGGCGGGGGAGGGAGAACTTCAGCTGAGATAGAAAGAAGCGGGGAGGGGCCAACCCTCAAACAAGCAATTTAATCAACTGGAAAAAAAACCCTGACATGTGAGAGTTCTAAAAGTGAGGCTTCAATGTTACTTTGAAATTCTGTCAGCTGCTCCAGATGCGGCAGGGCTCCAGCTGTCAGCCCCAGGTGGCTGCCCCCCTGCTGTCCTGGGACGTGGGAGAGGGGACCCCACTGCAGCCCCCCCTTTCTGGGAAGGGTGAAGAACCCTAAGGAGCAGAGATGAGGCTGGGGGCTGTAGGAGGCTGAAGTGAGGCAGATGGGGGCTGATGGGGGGTGGGGGGCTGCATTGACGGTGGGTTCTGAGCTGGGATGGGATGAGTGCTGGGAGGGTGCACTGAGTGCAGTGGGGGTCAGTGGGGTGGGGGGACTGGAGTGATGGCGTGGTGATGATGGCGGCTGGAGGATTGAACTGGGGGGCTGAATTGAGGGGTTGGGTGGGGTCAGAAGTGATGGGGGGTTGGGGAGACAGGATTAATTGCTGGGCAGGAGACGGGCACTTGTGGGCTGAGAGCTCCTGTAGCAGGGACCAAAATCACCTTATCCAGTATGTGAGAGAGTGTGGGACACTGATTCTCACATGCGCACACACTAAGCTCTGATGGGCAGGGGAGGGGAGGTCAAACAAGACTGACCTACAAACACAGCATAAACTTTTATTAAAATCTCATGATTTCTGGGCAATTTCATGATTTTGGGAGGTCAGACTCATGATTTTTGATCTCCCCAAATTGGCAATAATGCACTGATGGGCAAAGAGAGAGGTAGCAAATTATGACAGGACCCTGTTGCCTGATTTTAGGAGGTTAATATTATGAGTTAGCTCATATGGATTATAGGCTCAGATCAGAAGATAAGAAGTTTCTTGTCCCAGAATCAGGCTACACAGAGTTTGCGAGGACCCTTGGGATGTACGACAAGGACACTCACACTGAGACAAATGTAGCCTTAAAGACTTTTATAGAGATAAATCGAATAGTAACCAAACAGCAATCAAGTGGTAAAATGATCAGAGTTACAAAGGCAATAATGTTGGTCTAGAGATACATGTGATATTATGCACTATCAAGCTTTTGATTAATATACTCACAGTCTTGCATTATAACCAGGGCTGACGACAGAATTGCCGGGCTCCTGGGCAAAGGGGGGGCATGACTTTGGGCCCCTGGAAGGGGCAGGGCCTCATGCAGAAGGGGCGGGGCTTCAGGGGCTAACCTGTAGCCTCCCTTTTGCCCCCCTCTCCCCATCAGCAGCATTGGGTGCCCCATACTGCTGCTGGCCTGGCCAAGGATTTAAAAGTGGCCAGGAGCCCGCTACTGCTCTTTAAAAGCAGCACGGAGCTTCCTGCTGCTGCTTCCCTGGCAGCCCTGGGAGTCCCGGGCCCTTTTAAGTCACCCGGGCCCCTGGGCAATTGCCCCCCCTTTGCCCCACACCCTGCCGTCAGCAGCCCCCTGCCGTCAGCAGCCCTGTTTATAACCTGGAGGTTAGAGACCAAGGACCAGCCTTGCCTCTGGCATGCCAAGAGAGTTCAGGTCCAGGTCCCTCAATTCTTGAGTGAGAAGGACAGAGCTTACGAGAAGCTAGAGAGCTAAGAGCTATAGAAGACTGACAAAGCTAACTTAAGAGTTTTACTTATCTGACTGACTTAACACTTACAATTCAGAACTAACAGAGTAATAAACCAAAGGGCAATAAAGAGAGAACTAAGAAGCCTCTTAGGCATGGTGGGTCACCCTTGTCACAGAGCTTGAACACCTGAGCCCTCTTTCTATGTCCAAACTTCATTTCCTCTCCCACAGAAATGTTGGGGTACCCTTACTTCATAGGCTGGTATGTTTGTATATATTTATAACATATATACACATATTAATGACATTAGCTCATTCTCTTATTTCTGCCCTACCTGGTTATTTCGGTTCTTTTCCAAGTTCCAAGTTGAGGCATACCTGTTAAGTTTAAAGAGGGTATGCAGTTAGGTAGCCCCCCATACCACCCTGCTTCAACACATCCTTTACCTATCTGTGTTAAAGGTTGCAACCATATATGGACCTTATGCTTTTACTCATCAACACCTATCTAGGTGAAAGGTCCTAAACTGATATACACTAACTTTGCCTTAAAACAACATACAGGGTGTGGTCTGTAGGTCCCTTGCATTGCAGCCAAAAATACTCTAATATAAATCTCTACACATTTTATAACCTATTATAATAAAACAAATAGTCAAACCCATAAGAAAATAAGAATCCCATAAGAAAAGATATACAGGCAAGTAAGCAGGCTAGCCCTATAGGCTTCAATATCCTCAATCTATCACAACTTTCTACCCCTGGTCTAGGAGATGGGGAAAGGTAGAGAATGGGGAAAGGTAATCGTGTTGGGAACGTCCCCAGCCATCAGAATTTACCAGCCCCGGACCACAGGATGGAGAAAGAGCGAGATGGGAAAACGATGATAGAGGAACCCCATTCATCACAGTCTGTTACCGCGGGAGCAGAAAGTGGGGAAATGTGAGAAATACCAAACTGTGGTGGGAATGTCTCCATCCATCACAACTTACTGGCCTGGGACTGTAGGGCGGGGAAAGGCAGAAGCAGCAAATTGTGACAGGGCAGCAAAGGAGGGATGCACCAATGTACCAGAGCAACTTGTGCAGGCAGAGTTACACTGGCAGGGGAGGAGCAGGGAGCCCTGCGGGGGCAGGAGGGAGAACTGGAGGGCCCCAGGGGCAGGGGAATTGAACCCTACAGCTAACAACAGAAGAAGCTGGTGGCAGGGCGCTGACAGCTCCATGGCCCGAACTAGGGGACCAGCCCTTGCAGCTCAGCCCAGGGCTCGCAGACAGTGACATGCTGTGGGGGAAAAGAGACCCAGTGATCCAGCACGCGAGGACCCCAGAGGCACTGAGCGGAGGAAGCCTGGGGCCCAGCCTGGCAGCAAAAGGGAATTGTGGTCGCGGCCTCACCAGCCCCCCGGGTCTCGGCTGCTGCTGCTGGGGCCCCTCGAGCCCTGGCTGCGGGCGGAGGAGGGATATTCCCGCTGCCCCCCCCCACCCCAAGAGACTCTCCCTGTGCAGAGACCCCAGCTCGGCCCCCCCTGACTGGGATCCTGAGCCCTGCCCCCCAGCAGTGCCCCAGGGGGAGAGAAGGGGAGACCTGCCCCCCCAGGGAGATGCTCCTGGTGCAGCCTGTGCAGGGCAAAGGGGCCCCGGGCTGCTCCCAGCGGGGTGGCTGCAAGTTCCTGCCTCAGGCAGAGGGAAGCTGCTGCAGCTCCCAGGGTTTGCAGGGGATGAGGGGGGGCAGCGAGATGTGGGGAGCCGAAAGGGGGGCAGGGGGCTGTGATAGCCAGAGGGCATTGAGGGGCAAATGGGAATTTGGTAGGGGGCAGGAGGGGGTTGAATAGGGATGTGGAAGGGGGATGTGGAGGGGGGGGATGCAGGGCGTGGGAGGGGGCCATGGGGATGTGGGAGGGGGGAATAAGGATGCAGGGGGCAGGGGGTGAGGCCGCTGGAGGGAGGCTGGGGGAACACACAGGTATCAGGGGGAGAATTCTAGGGTTCAGGGGAGCAGAGCTGGACTAGAGGGAAACTCTGAGTGTCTGATAAAAGGAAGGAAAGGGGGGGGATGTGGGGGAGGGTCTGTGGGGAGGCTGGAGGGAGAATATGGAGCAAGCGCAGACTGGCTGGGAAGGGCAGGGCCAGAGGGCAGGAGGCGGGAGGGGATGGGGAGAGATACAATGGCAGCTCCCCCAGGCCAAGGGGTAGGAGAGGGGGAGGGGGCTGCCCAGCCCAATCCTTTCCCCTAGAAATGGTGAAACAAACACTGGGGGAGGGTGGGCACTGGCAGGGGACTTCCGCCTAAGGGCTCAGCATTTACAAGGCAAATATCCGCCCACACAGCCACCCTGCTCCCCACCACACACACACCCTGCTCGGTGCTCACAATTTAGTCTTTGATTTACATGATTTGGGAGTCTGCCTCCTGATGTTAAATGTTTTAGGTTGAGAGAACTGAAGAGGGCCCTGCTTTGATTTCTGTGCAGGATTCTGTGTCCAACCAGAGTCTCGAGAGCAACAGCAGGCAGAGTCCGACTGACACTTACTTTGGTTTGTTTTTCTGTTCAGTTCAGGCTCAGTCAGTTCAACAAAATTATGGCTGAGGGTCCATTCTGGTTCACGTATGAAATACCTGTGTGAGTCCAGAGGGGAAATGAGATCAGCATCGACCTGACTGTCCCTGGGGGCTGCAGGGGCAGCAGAGGGGGGCTTGGTCATTAGCTGCCCCCAGCAGAGGGTCTGGTCATTGCTCAGGCCGAGGAGGCCGGTGTCAGTCTCTCTCTGAGCTCCGGATTCTGGAGCCCGAGAGCTCGCTGGGCCTCCTGGGGCAGATGCTGCGGCTGCCTCCGTTGTGATCTGGGAGGCCGGGCTGAGCAGTCGCTGCTCCCCCAGTGGGGTCTGTGCTGGGACAGATCATCACTAAACCTCCCTCTATGGCCAGCCGAGGGGGGACGTCCTCCTGTGGCTGGAACCAACCCCGGGGGCGGCCCTATGTGGTCATTGTGGGCTTTGAGTGTGGGCCCAGTGTGGCAGTGCCATTGGTGCCCTAGTGTACCCAGACTCAGAGACATTTTTCATTTTGATCACATACCTCTACATGACTATCTGCATTGCCATACACAGCTCCCTCAGCCCCAGTTCTTCTCATTGAGCTCTACCATGTGGGTTTACCAGTGTCCACAGTGAGCAGACCTTTCACAGTGAGCAGGGGAACCTCCCCACAGATTTATCTCCTTCCTCATTCAGACCTTCTATAGCCATGTCTCCAGTGCCACCCCATGTCACCAGTCACAGCATGTCGTCCTAGTCTCAGCTCAAAGTTCCAAAGCCAGCAGATGCCTGGTCAGTTCTGACAAATCCCTCCCTCAGCACCCATCCCGCCATTTGAGCAAGCCCCTTGCAAACACCATTTCCCCAAAGTGAGGACTTAGCCCTCGGGAAGCTGAAGACACCAGCCTTTCTCCCTCTGCTCCCTTCTACAGGCTAGGCTACTACCCGATCATCACCACCACCTCTCCCCATGCTTGTTTCCTCTCTACTTTGGACATGCTCCCCAACCAGCTGGGGCTATTCTCCCCATGCAAACCTGACCTGCTTCCTCCTTTCCGGCTCCCCTTGACATTCCTTTCCTATGGGTGACCTCTGTTCCTTGAGGTTAACTCCAGTTTCTTTATCTGCTCTAGCTTAATGGCCCACAATAGTCACAGAGCCACCTGCAGCATCTCTGGCTACAGCCATGGGGCCAATTGCCAGAGGCCAGCCTTAGACAGCTGCAGCTGGTAGCAAGGGAAGGGTGGCAATTACAAGGCTGAGCATGCTTGAACCTTGCAACAGCGGCACTAGGGACTCTAAATCCTCAGTGCCAGCCCTAGGCAGCCGCAGACTCTGCAGTTAAGTGCTTCCCTCCTCTAGGCCATGGCTTTAAGTACCTGAGATGCCCATCACCTGCAGCAGGGGCACTAATTCCCATACACCCCTCAGCTAGCACGTAGTCATGCAGAAAGTACAGCCCGGATGATTTTGAAGGCTGGGGTGCAGGAGATTCCCATCCCTGAGCAGCAGCTCTGCAACAAGCTCACATGGCCCCCTGCCGCTGTGGGACCAGGACCCTGTGAAGTGGAGTTACCCTGTGTATAATCAGTTCTGTCCAAAGCCTGTTGAAGTGACTGGGAGTCTTTTCATGGTCTTTAATGGGTTGTGCATAGAAGCAAAGGACCCCATTCTCGACTCTGGGAGCAAAGCGCATTCTGTGCTGCACTGATTTACTATGGTAACGGGAAGGCCTCACATTACCCAGTGAATAAGCAACACCTCCCACAGCACCTAACTTTTTCTGAGAGGCCTCCTGACCGATTACGAACTGTAAACCTGCTTCACTTACCACGGCTGAAAATATCTGATAGTGTGGTCACAAAAGCAAGGCCCTTCTGAATTCAGGAGGGATTTTGGATGTGCACAGAACACAGACAGGACTGGTTCCCACACAGTTACAGAACTGTGGTAAAGAGGAACAATTTTCAGCTTGTGTGATTGGAGGATATCTGGATCCATATGATAAGACTGTCCTAGATAAATGAGGAAAAGTTGAGGTGCCTTTGTTATTCTTTTCTTCCGCTCTTCGTTTCTGTGGGGAATTTCCCAGCGCAATATTACTGTCTTCCTTTTAAACAAACAAAACTAAAGAAAAAATGGTAATGGCTGTTGAAAATAGCAATTCCAGTCCAAGTTAGCACTGGGAAGACCCCAGCGTTTGTCTCTCAATTTTATCCAGTTTTTCTACAGCAAGTTACAGTGGATCAGCGGTTTTGATTTGGGAGAAATGAAGTAACAGCAGCCTAAACTGAGCTTGCGCACCCCTGAATGTTGAGTGTGTTCAAATCGGGAAGGCAGGTGCTAGATTCCCCTTTCTGAATACTGGATAAATCTGGAAAGGAAAAGCCAATTTCTGCTTCCATGGCTCAGACTGGAAATCCTCCTACGGGCCTGGTACTGCACCTAAAGGTGCCCAGGTCCTCCAGCCTCCCCTCCCTCACTTTTCATTTTAACTCCTCCTGGTGGGGTCCCCAGGACCCCCCTTGCTAGGCTTCAGACAGAGAGGGGCACTGTTCACTCAGTCCACCCAGTTCCTTCCTCGGGGGCTGCCAGGCGAGGTCACCCCGGCGCCCCTGAGCCAGCCTGGGGCAGTCTCCGAGGGTGACAGCGGGCCAAAGCCTTGGGCAGGCTCGCTCCCCATTCACAGCGCGCGCACCGGCCTGCTCCCCTGCACGGCCACCTGCGGCCTCGCCCCCCGTGCGGAGCGGCCCAGGGAATGCTGGGAAATGTAGTTCCTGAGCGGCCCAGGGAATGCTGGGAAATGTAGTTCCCGCCCGGCCCCGGGGCCGGCTCTCCCGGGGGGCAGCGGGCCAAGGAACTACAGCTCCCAGCGCCCCGCGGTTCTCGGCTCCCGGGCCGCCGGGACGCGGCGCGGCGAGGGGGCGGAAGCGGGGCAGCCCGGTACGTCCGGGGCGGGGGCGGGCCGGACGCTGCTGCGGGGTCGGGTCGGGGGGAGCCCGGCGGGGCCGCTCCAGCCCGCGGGGACAGTGAGTGGGGCGGGACCTGGGGAGAAGGGGCCCAGAGAGCGGGGGGGGCGGATTCGGGGGGGTTGAACTGTCTGTGCAGCCGGGAGATGGGGGGGGGGGTTAATTTCATCCCCTCCCTGTTTGCCCCCCCCCCCCCCCCCGCTGCAGAGTCTCGGCGGGGCGTCCCCGTCCCTCGCTCGCTGCCCCGGCGGGAGGTGGCGTCCCGGGGAGCCCCCGCCTTTCCCGACACGGGCTCGCTGGCCTCTCATTTTTGCCCTGTTTTTCCCCAGAAGTCTCACATGGCCATTTAAAGCCTCTGATTTTGGGGGAGTCCGACCCGGGGGTTTCCCCGCGTTCCCACCCATTTGATCAGCAGCGATTTGTCCTTGTTTAGGTGGGAAATTGTTGCCCTGGGCCATTCCCCAAAAGGGACCGGGGCTCCTGGGGCTGTTTGGGGGAGCCCTGAGACAGCTGCCTCGGGGATGGGGTGACCGTTCCCTGCTGGCGGCGGGGCACAGGAGGGGAAGGAAGGAGCGAGTCCCCCATGGAGCCTGCCCAGCCCCCTTGGCTCTGCTGTCCCCTAGCAGACAGAGACTTTGTTACTTTGTTCAGAGACTTTGTTACTTTGTTCAGAGACTTTGTTACTGGGAGACTTGAAAATCTCTCTGTGGGCTTAGCCTGGCGGGGGGGCCAGGTCTACGCTGGAATAAAGAGATCAAACGTTTTCCCAGCATGGCAGAGTCTAGGGTGTCTGTCTGCTGGAAAGAACCTGGGGGAATTGTGGTGTGAGATTAACTGAAGCCTGTTCTGAAACCTTCCCCATTTCCCTTCTCGCCCGGCCAGGCTGCAGAACGACTCCACGTTTCGCTCCAGCCCATCCTGTGCTCCCACGGCACAGGGCAGAGAAATGGCTGCAGCCGATCCAGTTCAGGTAGGGATTACTGGGGGATGGCTGGAGGGTTCCTGCAGGGGGGAGAGAGGAAGCAAATATGCAGGCGGTGGGAAAGTTTGGGTCGTCTGCTTTGGAGGTTGGAGTGGTCAGAAAATTCACGGGGTGGAGAAAGGGAGGAGGCCAGGGTGTGGTAAACCTGCTGGGACTTGTTTAATATGTGGCCTAGATTCTAGTGCCAGAGCCATGAGGTCCGGAGGTGGAAATGCCCTAATTTATAGAAGAGGACACAACCCACCTAGTTGCGTCTAGGAAAACAGACCAGACTCCCAGTGCTGGAGCCTGACCCGACTAACCAGCAGCTGCTGTGAGATATGAAGGTGGCACCCAGCAGTGAGGCTTAGGGCGGTGACTTGGCCCCTCATATCCAGCTTCTCACAATGAGGAGTGTGTTGGGCTTCCTACCAAGGAGCTCTCCCTGGACCCTGCTAGGGCTCCACCTCCTGTATCCGTCTCTGGCTAGTAGGTGTGTGATGGATCTGCTGGGAGAGACAAGGGGCTCTCTCTTCATCCCCTCACCCTGGTGTTTCCTGGATGCTCTGAGTGGGGTAGGGGTGGGACTGTGGTGACTGCGAGCTACTCAGAGCTTCCGTTTGATTGGCTTCTCTCCCCCGTGAATAGTGGGGTGTGACTGGGCAGCAGGTCCCGAGTGTTGGATTCTTTCTCTTTCAGGGGCCGGTGACCTTCGAGGAGGTGGCTGTGTATTTCACCAGGGCAGAGTGGGCTCTGTTGGACCCTGCTCAGAGAGCCCTCTATGGAGACGTCATGCAGGAGAACTATGAGGATGTGACCTTCCTGGGTAAGGGTTCCTATCCCCTCGGTTCTTAGATGGGGAAATCTGAGTTAAGGTTCACGTCATCCCCACAATGCAATCTCTACTCTGCACTGTTTCAGCATTACCTGACTTTTGGTATTACTAGCTGGTGCCCCAACCTGGCCCCACCCCCTCCCCTAAAGCCCCACCACTGAGCCCCCACCCCAACTCCATTTCTCTCTGCTCCTCCCATCCTGGTGGCTCTGTCTAGCACCCACCCACACCCACATACTCAAAGTGGCCCAGGAGGTTCTCCCTCCTCAGGGTAGGAAGGGTGGCCTGGTGGTTAAGGCACAGGCCTAGGGCTCAGATGTTCTGGTTTTGATTCTCTGCTTTGCCACAGACTTCCTGCTTAGCTTTGAGAAAGTCACTTCACCTCTGGGTGCCCTAGATCCCCCACCTGCCCAATGGGGCTAATGCTGACCCAGCTTCCTCGGCTAAATCCATTCATGCCTGTGTGGTGATACAGGCAATGGCGGTATCAAGGTTTTGGCATTCACAGCACCCCTGGCAAGGAATTCCACAAGCTGACTGTATGTTGTGTATAGAAATACTTCCTTTTGTTTGTTTCCCATCAGCTGTAAGACACCTGAAGGTGTATTTCCAGAACATACAAATGTTTTCACCTTTCTCCAGTGGCAGTGCCTTCTTTTCCTATAAAATACTCAGGAATTAGAAATCAACTCTTAAACATTGCAATCCATTTATACAGTGCATTTGATATTTCTCCAGCACAAATGAAAACACACTTCAGTTCAAGGTATAGTAAAGATTCAAAACATAAAAACAAATTTAAAAAATTGAACTCACACTTACAAATGACCGATCTAAAAGCCTGTTTTAGCCTCTGGAGACTGTTCAGTTTTATAATGTGATATAGAAATCCTGAGTATGTATCTACAGTGACCCAACTGGATGAGTCTTAACTATGCCTTAATGAAAATACAATATGACGCTCTACATCTTAAATGTTAAGAAAATTTGCCCTCTAAACAATGTCACTTCAAGGGCATACTCAAATATTATGGAAGCTAGTAAAGGGACCTGTTCTAAGGCTGTAAAAACAGGTAGAACTAAGAGCACTCCAGGAATTGTTTTAAAAAAAATATCCCCAGGATCCATAGACCAACTGAAGAAAGCAAACATTGTTATTTTGGGATTGAGAAGCAGAGCTCTGTACAATAACTTCCTCTGATTTCCATCAGGAACAACTGAAATGTCTATTTCACCAAAATAGGACTGAATTATTCTATTATAGACTAAATAGAACTGAAATAGACTCTTAAACTGACAATAAAACTGACCAGCTTTGTGGGAGAGCCTTAAGGAGGTCAGCATCATCAGGTCCCTTCTCTCGGCCAAGGCTTGCCGGAACCTGCTCCCTCCTGACTCATCCTATCATCTGGGTGACAAGGAGCTCTTTCCCCAGACAGTGCTTTGAGTGCCCCTCTGGTCCCCGGGCTGCTTGTGCTGTTGCTGGCTGCGGGGGCTGGCAGGGGGGTTTCTAAGTGGCACAGGCTCTCAGCCGCTCAGCTGGAGGGGGCATTTGAGAACCTCATTAAAGACCCTCTGTGTGCGAAGGGGTGGGAGTGGACAGAACAGTGCAGCTCTCCCCTCCCGCTCCCAGCCACAGAGCTGCAGCAGCCTGCACAAGGGGGAATTTACAACTCCCAGCTGCTGCTCTGGGGGACAGCCCTACCAGCAAAGCAACTTCTAGCTCCTCTCGCAGCTAAGGGCTTCCAGATCCTCCGGTGCCAGCGGGGACGGGGAGCAGCAGTTCATTTTCTGGGTGTGCTAGGAAACTCAGGGAGGAACAGAAGCCCTCTCTGCCCGCCCTAAATGGTGCCCAGCTCCCTCTGCCCTGGAAAGGGACCACCTTTACCTGCTGGGGGAGCCAGGCGAGGAATTACAGCCACACACTGCTGCAGCAGAGCTCATCTGCGGGCTCCGTGGTCAGTGGGTGAACAGCTGGCGTGGGGAGGCTAGCTCCCCTGCCCCTTCCAGGCCCACCAAACTGATTGGTTGGAAACAGTTAATCCTGCAGCCCTGGGACAGGTTGAGGGGGCCCCGCTGCATGCGCAAATTCTGATTTGTGCACTTCGCTTCCTACCACAGTCACAGCTCTGCCGAGCTGCTCCAGCTGATCCTCGCACCATTCGGTTACCACTGACACAGTGCACACAGCTGGGGGCATGCAGATAAATCTGGTTTCCCATCTGTGGAACACAACAGAAACAATGACTTGTTCTCTTAGTCCTCCCTCATGTCTATTGTAGAGTCATAGATTTTATGGCCAGAAAAGACTATTCATCCATCAAAAGGGGAGTCCTGTATAAGACAGGCTATAGAATTTCATCCAGCTGTTGCTGTATTCAGCTGAACACCTTGTGTTTGAATAAATCATCTTCCAGAAAGGCAGCCAGTCTTGACCTGGAGACTTCCTGAAATGGAGAAGTTTGTAGTTTGTAAACCTTTACACCAGCCTTACTGAACTATTTCCCATTGTTAGTGCCAGCTCAAGGGTTAAGGAAGGGGAGAGTTAAGGTTGTGTTGCAGGTGTGGCATGTATTTAAATGTATCATTTCCTAGTTTTCAAAGATTTGTTTTTACCTACCATCCACATGCTGGGAGGACATGAAACAGCACTGGGCAATGTTAACGGCATGAATGTAGTTCATGGGTATTTAATTACCTTGATTTTTTAGTGGATTTTTTGCCAGTATAACTGTATCTACCTTAGAGCTTTTCCTGACACAGCTATGATAGTTAGCGGTGTGATTTTTCACACCCCCATCTGACAGAGCTATGCTGGCAAAACTTTTAAGTGTAGACTGGGAAGACTATGTGTGTGGATTTTAGAGCACTTTAAAATATGATTGAACCCAAATATTTTGTAATCAGAGGGCAAAACTTTCAAGGCGAACTTCTGCTGAATGCAAGAAAAACGGACAACACGCGTTGTCTGAAAGGTAGCAGATGTGGGGCTCAGTCTCACACTCATGGGTGTAGCTCAGCTTCAATGACCAGACCCAATCCAAAGCAACATCCAACCCTTGAGCCAACTCAAAGAAACAATGGGGGCCACCTACTAACTGAGGTCAACGCCAAGTGATTGAGATCAATCGGGGGAAATCAGAACCGTAGTTTCAGCTCCAGCTGTGTGCAAGCAAATGTTACCAGAGCAAGATGATTTTGTAAAATGCTACCTTAGGTGTGGGGACTGTATCTTAGGAACCTCTTTAACAAATCACCCCATAATTGAACCACAAACTCTTCCCTGAGTGCCCACGAAAAATTTGTCCAGCAAATTTCAAGACATTCCGAAAAAACCTGTGGAATTTAGGGTAGTTAGAATAGTTGGTCTTTAAACAAAAAATAATATTTCTATTGACCTAGCTCTTGCCTCTGGGGGAGGTGGATGGCCTACCCTGACAGGAAAGCCCAGTGTCTACCCTAACGCCCTACAGCGGTACAGTTTCAGTGTCTCAAGTGTAGACAAGCTCTGAGATGCGACATTCAATGATGCCCCTCCCACCCCCGGCAGTCCCTCCTATTCCTTACTGCGCTGAACCCCACCAGCCCCTGCTCAATGGTCCCGGCTGTCCTACAACTCTCCCATTCTCTCTGGGTTTCCCTCTGTCATGAAGAAGCAGGTCCAAGGTAACTTCCCTTCTGGCTGGAGCCTTAACTTCCTGGAACATGGAGTTACTGCCTGTGTGTTTTAGGAGCCTCTTTGCTGAGCAGAGTCTGGCTGTGTGTGTTCCCAGCAGAGATGGGGATAGTTAAATCCCTCATAAGCAGAGTCTCCTGCACCTAGGGGGCTGCCCCCAGGATTTCACTGCTGTAAAATGGTCTGGGGTTAAAGTAATAGAAACTTCTTTGCAGCAAACGTCCGTGAATTCCTCTGATCTCCCTTGTTTTCTTTCCCCTGAGCAGGGTTTCCAGTTTCCAAACCTGATGTGATCTCCCAGCTGGAACGAGGGGAGGAGCCGTGGGTCCCAGATCTCCAGGGCTGTGAGGAAGGAAAGATCCTGAGAGGTGCCTGCGCAGGTGAGGGATCATTAAACCAACTCAAAGCTCTCTGTGCCTGAAAGGAAACAGCTGGGACGCCCTAAAAGCCTTGTGAGCTCTCGGGGTTCAGGAGTATCCCCAGAAGGTCTTGTATCCTCAGAGCAGCTGTCGCTCATGGCTTCTTACGCATCCTGACTGACACCTGGCAGCAGCTCCCTCCCTGAGGGGATGTGAAGGCAGAATTGTTCCCCTCCTCTATCCCCTATGGGAGTAAATTTACAAGAATCCAGCTACTGGGTTTCTTTTCTGTCTCTCCAGCTCTAATTTTGGTTTGTTTCCCCCTTTTCCATCCTGTTTCTGAGGTTTCTCTCTCTGTCCCAATAGGTTCTGGGATGGTGAGTGAGGAGAAGAAGCAGAGTCCTCAGCAGGAGGATTCTGAGGAAGTGGAACCACATGGGGGATTATTGCAAGGCTCCAGAGGGAATGTGTCCAGGCATCTTGTGCAGGGGAAAGCCTGTGAGAGTCAGCACAGGCCAGAGAGGGAGCAGAGAAACAAGCCAGTGGAGAAAGTGGGTAAATTCATTAATTGTCAGGAAACTCACCAGGACCTCATGGAAACCACAGCCCAGCAGCGAATACCTACAGGAGAGAGAAAAAACACATGCAGTGAATGTGGAAAACATTTCACTAGCCACTCAGGCCTTATAAAACATAAGAGAATCCACACTGGAGAGAGGCCCTATGGATGCAGTATGTGTGGGAAAACCTTCAGTCAGAGCATTCACCTTATTCGACATCACAGGATCCACACGGGAGAGAGACCCCATGAATGCAGTGAGTGCGGGAAAACCTTCACTCTGAGCTCCACCCTTATTAATCATCAGAGGATCCACACAGGAGAGCGACCCTTTAAATGCAGTGAGTGTGGGAAACAGTTCACGCAGAGCTCAGGTCTTGTTAAACATCAGAGGATCCACACAGGAGAGAAACCTTATGAATGCTGTGAATGTGGGAAAAGCTTCACTGACAGATCAGATCTTATTAATCATCAGAGGATCCACACAGGAGAGCGACCCTATAAATGCAGTGAGTGTGGGAAACAGTTCACTCGGAGCTCAGGTCTTATTACACATCAGAAGATCCACACAGGAGAGAAACCCTACAAATGCTGTGAATGTGGGAAAAGCTTCATTCAGAGCTCAGCCCTCAATAAACATCAGAGGATCCACACAGGGGAGAGAACCTACAAATGCTGTGAGTGTGGGAAAAGCTTCAGTCAGAGCTGTCACCTTATTCGACATCACAGGTTGCACACAGGAGAGAAACCCTACGAATGCAGTGAGTGTGGGAAAAGCTTCACTCAGAGTTCAGCCCTTAATAAACACCAGAGGATCCACACAAGGGAGAGACCCTACGAATGCTGTGAGTGTGGGGAAAGCTTCTCTGTAAAGTCAGACCTTATTGAACATCAGAATATCCACATGGGAAGGATACTTCATCAATGCTCTGAGTGTGGAAAAACTTTCACACAGAGCTCATCCCTTAATACACATCAGAGGATCCACACAGGAGAGCGCCCCTATGAGTGCTGTGAGTGTGGGAAACAGTTCAGTCAGAAATCAACCCTAATTACACATCAAGCAAGGCATACAGGAGAGAGACCCTATCAGTGCTGTGATTGCGGGAAAGGCTTCAGTGTGAGCTCAGACCTCATTGTACATCAGAGAATTCACACGGGAGAGAGACCTTATAGATGCTGTGAGTGTGGGAAAAGTTTCACCCGGAGCTCACCCCTTAAAAGACATCAGAGTATTCACAGGAGAGAGACACAGCATAGAAACTCTGTGTAGGGCAGAGAAAAGATTTTAAAAAATCCAAAACACATTTGCTAATTCCCACATAGTGACCTTTTGGTTTGTTTGCACTATTTGTGTCACTCTGTTCTCTCAGATCCCTCGTGCGTTGCACACTTGTGCCTTTTACAGGTCGCCCTTCTCTAGGGTGAATCCTGTGTTCCTTTCTACCAACTCCTTTCTCCTGTGAGTCATTGGAGTGTGTGTCCTTCCAGCAAGGAGTTTCCATCAGCCCCAGGTGGGGGAAATTGCGGTGACCACAAGTAGCCTCACTGAGTGAAAATGGACTAGGGTTTTCTCTTTTACTGTAGGATTTCCTTGGAGTCGGTGTGCTCGAGGTAGCTATCCTGATGTAAACACACAGCTACATTTGCAGTGCTGACATAGCCCAGGCACAGGGGTTGGGGTTAGCTAGCATCTTCCCCTTTGGTCTGTCCTAATGGACACCAATTTTCCTGGTCTGGACAATCCCTGAGCATCACGTTTATACTGTCACCCCACTAGCAGAGCGACTGTTAGTCACCAAGTTTCCCCTTTGCTGACAAAATGTCTCCTTCCCAGTTGTGCTCACGCTGGTCCCAGTTGTGCTGGGCAGCAGGTATTTTTACTTTTATCAGTTTCCTTATTGACAATATATTTCAATATAGCAAAGAGGAGAAGCAGGAGTAGGACAAATGTATCATTTCAGCCTCTGCGACGCTGGAAGGAAATGGGGTGAGTCAGAGGGATTCCCTCCTTCCCCATCACCATCACTATGCACACTCACTCAGCAGTGCTGGCACCTGTGAGGCACAGTGGAGTTTCTCCACCTGTATTCTACCCCTCCAGCTCCCAAAGAGTCTCTGCAATTAGTATCAATTTGATCCTAAATCTGACTCATTAGAGCTGGAAATGAAAGTGTCCCAGACCTGGACGGGGAATTCCAATGGATCCCAAACACAGTGACATCGTTCCGAGTTTAAATCCCAGTTGCTGTCTATTGACAAAACCACTTCTGGACTTTTTCCTGCTGATATGAGATTCTTTGCAGATCAGAAGGTTGGCAGTTTTTCCCTATTACGATGGTGATTCCCCCCGCCCCTCCCAATAACAACTCCATAATAAGGAAGTGCTGTTGATGAAGCAGGTTTGAATGGATCAGAGGAGAAAGCAATGGGGGAATCTGCTCTCCTGATTTCCGAGTTATCAGATGTAACCTGATCTGGAATTTCATTTTTCATGAAAGAGAAACTGACTTACACCGCTCTGTGTTGAAGCTTTTTCTCTCTCTCCTGAAGACCATTTGGTCACATAATCGAATATCAGTTTTGTTCTCCAGGATGTAGCTTGGATTTATCGAGGACTTTGGGAGAAATGACTGTTTGCTAAAAGAGTCCTTCCTTTATTTTTCTTTCCCCCCACTGCTGCATAATGACATTGCAGAAACTTTAGTGCAGTTCATGCACCAGGAGAGGCTGCTCCAAGCCATTGGGCATGCTACCAAGGAAACAGGAGTGGGTTTAGGCCTCCATCCACTCTGAAATGGTGAACAGCAGCAAACCCCCGATTGCACAAATAACTGAACTAACTGGGTGCGTGTGGCCTATTTGGGAAACGCTGTCCCTGCCTGTGTTGATGTGGAGAAAAGAGAAGTACATTTGTGAACTTGCCTGTGATAGATGCTCAAATGTGGACTGAAATGAACTCAGCGTTGAAAGTGAGATGACTGCAGAATATCTATTTTTAATGAGTTTCCCAAGTTTCCCCTCCTTTGGTGGCTTTCGGGGATTCTGAGGCAGGAGTGTTTCTAGTCTCTAACTTACACCCTGTGCCACCAGATTAAAGAAACAAACTGGGCATGTTTGTAGAAGCCATTCCTCACTAAGTCAGCTCAGATGTTGGGTTTGGTAAAGGACTCTGTTCCAGAGGAATGGAAATGTACCCTGACCAAGGCCAAGGATTTGGAAGAACTCAGGCTGATATAGCAGACACCCAGTAGTTGATTGTTGCCCTAGAGAAGGATGCTGCGGTGAACTACGGTCCAGGTAAAATTGTTTGTTTCTAACACCGCTCCCTAGTTCAGTGTCACTGATTACAGTCCCAGCGGTGCCAGGGCTACATTAGAAGGTCCTTCACTATTGGGATCCAAAGTTCCATGATGCAAAGTGAAAAATAGTTGATGCCTTTAGCGGGGACTTTCCTTCCCTAGCCTGATGGAGCACCAAGGACTTCCATGCTGTTAGAACAATGGTAATGGAGGAGGGACTCAATGTGTCAGGCTCCAGTTTCAGACGGCTGGAAGTACAAATGTTGAGTCCTGATTCTGTGCTCTTGTCACTTGGTTTAGCTCTTGTGTCTGTTGTAGTTGTACCCACTTCGCCTCCACTTCCTGCTACCATGAACGATCGGAAGGAGTGAATATAGAGCCGAGGTCCTTTTTCTCATGATGCAAACCTTCCTGCATAGCATGAGCCCCCTTCCACCAACACTTCTGTCAGAAGAATCAGAGATAAATGAACTCACAGATGTGGAAAGCTCCTATGCTGGTGTAGCCCACGTTTACACAGTGCTCGCTTGCTTGAAATGCGGCTTAAAATGAAACAAACCGGTATGATCAGATTTTATAATCTTTGACTATGTTCTCATTCCCAGTGAAAATGAAGTTAAACATGAAATTCATTATTGCTTAAAGCCTAACTTAGTGATTACCTGAATTATATTGGAACCCTGCAACGCCCATTGGTTTGCTTTTTGTTAGTACTGTAAGAAGTGATGGCCAATCCTGACAAGTTTGTTTGGTGTCATATATCCCCTTTGGACTAGGGAGTTCTGACATAAAACATCACTCCAAGGCTGAGGTGGGGGAAATGTCTGAGAGAAATAGCGTATAGGAGAACACAGACCCCGTCTAGAAGACAGTTATTTCTATTTCAAATGGAATTTTTTCTGACAAGCTCTAAAGTAAAATTAATAAGGAGACAAGTTGTGTAACCTTTTACCCAATGAGACAGTGTGGGTCACTGAGTTCCTCTCATCTCTGCAAAGTGAAGGTGTAGAACATCTGTCAGGAGATGGCCACGGTTCTTTTTATGAATGGCAATGGATGCATGAGGGAGGCAGTAGGTAGTTTGTTCGGGTTTTTTGTTTATTTTGGCTACCCATTATATTTATGGCAGCTGAGACCCCTTTTTCTTTTTTAAGGAAGCCCACTGTCACAGTTCAGCCTTTTAACCCCCAGGCCAGGCTAATGTAACTTCTAAACGGTCCTTGGATTTCTTTCATTTTGGAGATCTTTGGGGTTCAAACCTCCACGAATGCTTGTGGTTCGCAACAACTGATATTTTAAGAATACTGGTGGCTTTAATGGGACTTTTCCAAACTGACGATAACCCAGAGTCTGCCTCGCTTGAAATGGATCAGGCCACGGTGTCTGTAAACGAGGTGTCCTTCGCTCCTCATATGCCCGGAGATTTCAGGGGAGTGACCGAAATGTGGGGTGAGCTGGAATCCTCAACCATAAAGACCAAGGTAAAGGCAGAAGCCCTTTTGCACCAGCAACCTGTCACATAAAGATGGACATTCCAGGACCCCAAGACTGATCTCGTCTGGGGAAGGAAGTCATAATATTAGCAACAGGCTGTGCCAGCCTTGACCTCTCTCCTCATACCTGAGAGAGCTTATGAATGTGGAGTACTGAGCCTGTGACCCCGTCACCTAGACTGCAGCTTTAGCTCCTACTCCATGGGAGTCCAAAAAGCTGCAGAGTTTCCATCACTTGTCAATTTCAATGTCTTATTGTTACTTTTTCTGATTTTTGGTGTTTGATTTTTACAAACTGGGTGTCATCCCAGCCTTTCTATTCCACTGCAGTGGTACAGTGGGGCTCTGCACGTACCTGTGTGTACGAAACCTGTCACATCCACACAGGGAAGGAGCTAGAAACAAATTCCCAAACCTAAATAACTCTAAAATACTGCCCATCAAAATGATTGAATATGTGCTCCTCATTCTGTGAAAGTGTTTGAAGAAACTAAGCTGTCTGATATCATCAAAATTCTGTGTATTAAGGTCTGTCTGTATTAAGTTTTTTATCTTTGGAAGCCACCAGGAGAAGGTTAGCCACATACTGGTGAAGTTGAAGAGGGAAACTCTGAGGTCGTGGCTTAAATGTGAACAACCAATTGAAATATTCAAGCGACTCAGCGTAGATCACAGTGCCTGGGTGAAGTTCAGTAGCTGAGATGAATGGACAGAGGGCTCCGTTGTTCCTGTTTCAGGATTTTGAAGGGTTGTTTTTCTGCTGTATTATTCTGATGATTTGGCTGAACAGATGATTTGATTCCAAAGCAGGATCCTTGCTGACTGACTGACTTCCTGGTCTGTACTGTGTACCCCAGAGCGAGCTGATGGTGCTGGTAGTAGTTTAGGTTCTTCATCTTATTTGTGTTATGTATTTCATTAAAATGAACGAAGAGAGCACGTCATGTTTTCCAGTAAGCTCTCTTGGTCAGAACTGTAGAGAATCGGGGTGGAGATCAGCTGGTCCAACTGGGAGCCTCATCAGCTTCTTCTCTATTAACTCTTAGGTTCTCGTATGGGAGAAGCTGGGCAGGGGGCTCCCATCTAAGGTCTGACTGCATCCTAGGGGACTCAGAGCACCACTAGGGAAAATGAACTCCCCTATGCAGGCTTTCAGGAGTGGGGAATGGGTGGAGAGGAGGTGGGCCAGGGCAGTGTGTCTGCCTGATGAGGGGATGGTTAAAGGCGGGGGGGTGATAGTGGAGTTCTCTGCTGTCACTGTCAGGGCCAGGCCCAGCCGGCACACCCATCTGGCTTGCCCTGGGGTTGTGTCTGGTCAGGCCCAAATGAGTTTGGGGATCTGGTTTGAAAGCTTATAAACGGGGGCGGTTCCGGCTTGCTTGGCCCTGTCCCCAGCATCCAGGCCTGGGCGAGGAGCGGAGGGGGCAGGCTGCAACTGCCCCCTCCCCAGACGGGTTCTCTCGGGCAATTGCTGCATGATTCTGAATGGCCACCGTCAACCAACGTGAGAACCGGAAGCAGGGACCCTCTGCTCAGCCCGTGGTAGGGGCACTGCCCATGCCCCTCCCCCTGCTGAGGTGCCATGAGGGGGCCGGAGCTCCGAGCAGACACTGCGGTGCTCTGAGTCTGCCTGCCAGCCCAGGGGCATGTGATCCCTGCTCCTGTGGCTTCAGCCCCCCAGGAACCAGCAGTGATGTTCCCTCTGCTTTTCCCATCCGTGTGCGGAATGTATTTTGTTATGTGCACCAATATGGAGGTGAAGTGTGGTGGGGCTGGGGCCGAGGTATATGGGGTGTGGGAGGGGGGTCAGGGCTAGGGAGACTTTGGAATGTTGGGGATGAGGGTTCTGACTGGGGTTGCAGGATCTGGGGTGGGGTCAGGGATGAGGGGTTTGGGGTGTGGAAGGGGGCTCAGGGCTGGGGCAGCAGATTGGAGTGCAGGGATGAGGGTATCGGCTGTGGGTGCGGGCTGTGGGGTGGGGCTGGGGACGAGGGCTTTGGGGTTAAGGTTTCCTTGGGGCTGCAGCAGGGAGAGGACTTCTCCCCACAGCAGCTCTGGGACTGGGGAGAGGCGCCTCTTCCTGCCAGAGCAGCTCCGGGACTGGGGAGAGAGGCATGTCTCCCCACCAGACCCCTGCAACGGGGGTGGGAGATTCGCCGCAGCCCTGCATGCCCAAGCTCCCCCATCACCTCTCCCCACCTCACCCCACTGCCATCTTCCAGGCCCTCCTGTGGGCACACCCCTGAGTGCAGGGTGCACACCTGCACGACTCTCCCAATTAAGTGTGTGGCCCTTGGTGGGGTCCTACGTGGCCGTGGAGGTGCGCACCTTAGAGGGAATGTAGGCTAGTGTGATTGCCTGCCCTGGCCAGGGACATGGGGCTGGAAGTTTCCACCCAGAGACGACACGTGGGACATCCCTGACATTGTACCCCTCCTGTATCAGCAGGTTTGAGTCATCTCTGCTGGGAGGGGTAGCTTGTCCCCCACTGTAACATTAGGGGCGGGGGCTGACTCCATGGCAGATGACCCCTCTCCCTTCCCTACCAGTGGCGGGAGGGGAAATCACTTACCCACTTCTCCAGCTTCCTCCTTCAGCTGCAAGAGGTTTCTAGGTTGTGTTAAATACACTGCGTGGCCGTACCAGCCAGCTGGTGGTTGGAGCTGGCTGTGCTGAAGTGCTGGTTTCAGGGTCGTGCTATAATAACCTCAATGTCACCATTCAGGGCAATTGTACCTGGATTCCCACTCCGTGGCCCACCAGCAACACCCACTCTTAGACTTCCAGCCTTCACCTCTCTTGGGGGAAACACATATCTCCCCCTCTCCTGAACAGGGAATTTCCAGGCTGCACTGGTCCCATTTACATCCCACACAGGCAACGTGGCACCAATGTCCCTCGGATGGGTGACCTGTGCAATGTCTCAGTGATCACCCACACCTTCTGCCTCCTGATGTGCCTGGACCCAACAGTGAGGAGCATCGTGGAGAGAGCGGGGAGACCTGTCCTTACTCTGGTCTCGCGCCCGCAATGCCTCGCAACGACTAGGGAAGAGGATCGGCTGTCACTGGATGTGATGCAGGGAGCACCGGCAGCTGGGACTCCTGGTCCCATGCATAAAGAGCTGAGCCCAGCATAAAGAGCCTCATCACCCTGACTGCCAGAATGATGCTGGAGAGGACCCTGAAGGACGCCATCTGCTGTCACTGCTGACAACTTAAAGCGGAAGTTGGATGAGGGCAAGGTTTTCGAGGTAAGACGCCAGCAACCACTTCCTCCCCAGGGGCAGCTTCACCCAGTTTGCCAACTGGTGACAGGGCCCAGCTCAACTGCATTCCCCTGAGAAATGAGATGCTGCTCCACTTCAGAGCCTGGCAGTTACACCACAATGCCATCCAGGACCGACTGGTCAAAGCCATCCCGACAACCCTGGGGGAGATCACCGTCAACCGTGCCATCTCCGGAACGGACAGCCAGCTACGCCCAGGCATCGTTGTGACCAGCGAAGAGCAGAGAAGGGTCGTCATGGTGGCCATCAGGGTGCCTTTTGAGAATAGGACCCCAACCTTCCATGGGGTCTGATCTCAGAAGGTGGAGAAATACCAACAATACCAGGACGCATGAATGAGAAAGCCGGCAAGGGACACAGGAAATAACCCATTTTCTTCCGTGACAGACAGTATCTGTCCATAGAAGACCTACCAGACACCGACAGAGTGAGGAACAAACTCCACCCATGTCCATATCCCCTTTTCCGTTACTGACTCTGACTCTGTACACTATATGGGTGGCGTACCCGAGATCACTTATTCCCTATCACTTTTAAAAACTTACCCACCTTAATCTGGAGCAATTCTTGATATGTACCCTATGTGTATCTCATCAGCTTGTAACTAAGACTTCTAATTTTTCATAACCCTATCCCCACATCCTTGTCTGCCCCGGGTCTGAGCAGGGTCAGATGTCATGGGCCATCAGCCGGTCCATACCACATGCCCACACCATGGCTGCACCTGTGGAGCTGTCTGGTCTATTAGATTGTAATGCACTTTTGAGAGCAGGGCTGGTTGCTCACTATTGGTGTGTACGGTGCCCGGCACAACGGGGTCTGCATCTTGGTTGGGGCATTTAGACACTATAATGATGCTGCCTCTGGTGGGACACAACTGAGAGTACCAATTCAAGACAAATTGCTTAGAGCAGGACAGTTACAGCCCAAAGCTGGGGTTCCTATGCACACCAAGGCAAACCGAACAAAAGCAGTCAACCAGAGAGGACTTCGGTTTTACCCCACTGGCTATCCAGAAGTCATACAAGCAATTTCCTTAGACACTCTGGTTTCCCAATATCACCACCAGGGCCACTCGTTATGGGTACGAATGGTTATGAAAACCAATACCCCAGTAAAAAAAAAAAGGTTCTCCCGATCCCAAAGGACCAAGCCCCAGACCTAAGTCAATATACAAATCAGATCTTGCCCACAAATCACGCAGTTGCCAATCCTTTAGGATCTAAAATTTAAAGGGTTATTAAGAAAAGGAAAAAGATATAGATGAGAGCTAAAATTGGTTAGATGGAATCAATTACATACAGTAATGGCAAAGTTCTTGGTTCAGGCTTGTAGTACTGATAGAATAAATTGCAGGCACAAATCAAATCTCTGGAGTACATCCACAGCTGGGATGGGTCATTCAGTTCTTGGTTCAGAGCTTCAGTTTGCAGCAAGGTTCCTCCAGAGGCAAGAAGCCGGATTGAAGACCAGATGGAGGGGTTTTCGGGCCTTTTATATTCTCTGCCTGTGGAAGGACCCCTCTTTGTTCTTATTGTGGAAAATCATAGCATCAAGATGGAGCTTGGAGTCACATGAGCAAGTTACATGTCCATGCGTGACTCAGTTTGCAGGCCAACACCATTGTTTACATGTTAGTTTGAATGTTCCCAGGTAAGCTCAGATGTGGATTAGCATCTCGCAAAGTCCATTGTCAGTTAAGTGTTTCTGGATTGGGCACTTACTGAGAATAGTCCTTTCTCAAGAAGCTCACCAAATGCTTCCCTGAGACTACTTAGAATGAAAACAAATTGAGATAGAAGTACATAGCCAATATTTATAACTTCAATTACAAAAATGATACATGCATACAAATAGCATCATCCTAAGAGGCAAATCATAACCTTTCCATAGAAACCTTACTGGACGTCCTTTGTACAATATTTGCTGCAAATATATAACAGTGGTTGCAACAATGATCTATACGGTCCCAGTTCATATTAATAACGTCACAGACGCTACTGTAGAATGGACATATTGAGGAAAACAAGCCAGTGTGCAGAGGTGCTGGAACAGTTTTTAAAGTGGGGGTGCAGAGCTATTGAACCAAACTGTAAACTGTGTATATAATGGAAAGCACATCTCTCCCACCCTTAGTTCCAGCACCTAAGCCAGCATGGTATGAATGGTCACTGATTGCTGTGGGAAAAAGTGGCTCCATCGCCTGACCACACCTGTCCCAGGTCTCTGGGGATCTCTCAATGAGCAGATGAGTCCCTGGCCCTGGTGATTTTTCATGTCAGTGACCCACCCTCATTGGCTCCAGCCTTGGTGCAAAGGTCGGATGAATTCTGAACAGGGTCACCTCGGCTCTGCGCCCCCTGGGATCTGAAACATTTAAACCTCTCTCAGGGTGCATCTGCACTGCAGGCGGGAGCGAGCTTTGCGTGGGTGTAGACAGACACATGCTAGGTCTGCTCGAGCTAGTGCACTAACACTAACAGCGTAGCTGGAGTAACCCGGGCAGCAGCTCGGGTTACCTGCCTGAGAACAACCCCGCCTGGACCCCTTAGGTATGTACTTGGGCAGCTAGCTTGAGCCACCACCCACGCTACCCCCCGCTACACTGCTGTTTTTATTGCACTAGTGTTAGTCACTCAGGGCACGCTGCACCCAGCCGTGTGGCTCCTGCCAGGCCATGCAGTGGTCAGCGTGAACCAGACTGTGCCCGTGACTTTCCCTAGACTGGGAGAGCCGCCAGCCAGTGTTGCCCACAGAGCGGCCAGCATTGGCCAGGAAGGGAGCCTGACCAAGGCTCCAGGGCACAGACTCACAACTTCCGCCGCACCCTGCACTCTGATTCCTATTGACAGAGCTCTGGGCGGAGATGAAGCACCCCCTGCCCTGTGAGACTGTAAAGTGTACAGAGACTAGAGAACAGGAATTAGAAACCCTTCAGCTCCTGGTTCTGAGTTAGTGATTAAGCCAGTTACAAGATGTTAGGGGGCTTATTCCTTCACCCACTCACTTCCCTGGTCCTTCTTGCATGAACAGAGAGCAACAATACCCGAAGTCCAAAGGTGCAAACAATTCGATGTTTATTGGGGTGAACTTCCAGCAAGCATGATTCCAGTTTCCTTCCTTAGTATCCTCCTTCCCAGCTCTGACACCACAGAGCCTTACACCTGTGTCCCTGTTCCCATTCCTGCCCTTAGCCAAACATGATTCCAATTGCCTTACCCACATTCCCTGTTCCCATTTTCCCCACACACACCCACCCCCTCACTTCCTGATTGACTGCAGACTATATAGTAAAACTTGAGTTCTGCTTAACTATACCTTAACCAATCATTTTCCTGAAATTTAACTAACCAATCCTAACATATTGTAACATGATTATGTAACCAATTATATCCCACCACCTTAATTAGTTTACACCCAGCAAAATTAATTATGCAGCAGACAGGAACAGTCACAGAACCAGACAGAGATTCTACAGACAAACAATAGCAAAGTGGGAACTATAATGACAAGACAATACAGAAGTGAGGATTTCACATCCCAGCTATTGATAAGTGAGTTCTTGCCAGACAGGATGCTATCAAACTAAGTTTCCTTTTACATTTTCTAGGCACTTCTCTTTCTCTGGAGGGGATAGGCATTATCAGGACAGGATTGTATTCCTAACAGCCCAATAGCACCTGATTTCAATGTGACTAGTTTGGAATGTGAGGATGTGACTGTTGCTTCCCAGCTTATGGCTGCCTAAGCACAAGGCCTCAAACTGTCATAGTAAGAGAGGGCCCTTACGCCGGCAGACAGTGATTTTGATTCTTTCTTTTGTACTTCTAGAACTAGCCAAGTGATAAGAATACACCTAAATTCTTAGAGTATAGGCCTTTACAGACAGGCCTGAATATCTATATCCTCACACAAGACACTGCTGCCTCCATTGTGATCTGTGATCCTGGGCTGAGCAGCTGCTGCTCCCCGATGCGGTTTGTGCCAAGGAAAGACCTTCATTAAAGCCCCTTCTACGCCCAGCCTGGTGGGGAGGAGGGTTCCTGTGGCTGGAACTAGCCCCCTAAAGCAGCCCCGGGCTCTGTTGATACCAATCCCTGAACTGGAGGCTCTAAGTGATGAGAGACTCCTGGGGGAAAGTGCTGGGCCGGGCAGGAAAATGACTGCACAAATGCCCCTGCGAATCTGCTCACTTATTGTTCATGCACCTGAGGAAATTCTCTGAGCTGTGTGAACATCATGAAGCTGTTGCCCTGACCCAGCTCTGGCCAGGATCTGCCCCTGGGGGAGCTCCAGAGAGACCCAGGGAAGGGGAGGCCTGGAGGGAGCTGCCCACAGAAAGCAGGTCTCTGCCAGAAGGGATCAGAGAAGGTACCAGGCAGGAGGTACCTGCAAGGATTTGAGGCAGGAAGCAGGAGGTGGTTTAAACACAGTCCCTGACTGCATCACTCAGGCTCCCTGGGCTGGGACCTACAGGAGAGGGTGGGCCTGGGTCCCCCTACCACCCAGGGATGGACGTGGGTAGAGACTGCTGAGATCCCTGACCGGGAGAGAACAGGAATAGTGAACTTTGCCTTTGTGTTCCTGCTGTAACTTACTTTATTTCTGCTCTGTTGAAGAAAGAAGGGAAGAAACCTGTACAGCAATGGAAAAGGGGTCAGGAGAGGCCCTGAGACAAAGGCCTAAAACCCTGGGACAAAGGCCCCACTAAAGGGGCCGGCAGCACTTTGGGTGGGGCCAGACTCCTTTCAGACCCGAAAGCAAAGAGACAAAGTAAGTCAGCTGGAGGACTGAAGTTATAGACAAAGACTGACAGATCTAGGTTCCATCCCTGAACCAACTAAGGGAAACTGAGTCAGGGACAGACACAGTTCTGCTGCACACTGCCAGGGTTGCTACAGTGCTAAAGTCCCTCAGTTATGGGTGCCTGTTAATACAGATGAAATTTATGGTCATTAGGCATCTAGACACTTTTGAAAATCCCACGAGGCATCTACCTGCATCTTTAGGTGGCTACCTACTTTTAAATGTGGGGCCTCAATGACATGACTGTGAGGGGTAGTTAGTTTCATTCTGCCAGTTCAAACAGATTTTTATTTCTTTTTGTGACACTTATTCAACTGCAGAACACCTGGGGGAAAAGATCTGCTTGTTCCAGATGCAGCCCCTCCATCTCCAATGAGAAACCTTCTGACATAAGTGGGGGTCCCCAACCAGCCCCAGAAGCAGCAGGGAAGACCAGGCTCCACTGTCTGGAGGCTGCTGGAGGGAAACAGACAAACGACAGAATGGTTCTCTTATTCAGGATGGAAAAGCTCCAGGATCTTGTCAGGCCTCCCCTATGCCCCGAGAGACACACAAAGGGGCTCAGCCCCCCAGTTATTCTCCCCTCTTCAGCTCAGCTTCAGGAACAGCCAGTTTATAAACCAGGGATCTTGTCTAGAGTTTTTGCCATTTTCTCTCATTCGCACATTTGGAAATAAAACCACCTCAGGTTTTGTCCCTTCTCTCAAATATTGACAATAAAAATATCTCCAGTTTTGCCCCTTTTTGTCTCTAATTATCAAATATGGAGATAAAATCCCCTCAGATTTCCCTTTGCCCACAAACTATTGAACATTTATGTCTCCCCCCGCCCCCCAGGTTCTGCCCCATTTCCTCAAGTCACAAATATCCCCAAACTGTCCAGCCCCAGGCCCCCCCTGTCCCAGTTGCTGCCCCCTCCCAGCCCAGCTCCCCCTCCCCCGACCAACTGCCAGTTACCTGCCCCTCCCCCGCTGCTGTCCCCTCCCAACTGCCATGCGAAGCCCAGCTCCCCGTAGCCCCTGGCACCTGGCCGGTACAGACTGGCGAGTGGGGGGTGCGGGGGCTTTACCTCCCGGGTCCCACTGCCAGGGTGGGTCTCCCTGCTGAACTCCCCCCGCCCCCCATGGCTGAGCCGGGCTCTTTGCTACTCCAAGGGCGGTGGCTCCTGGGAGCTAATGGGGGCCACCCCCCAACACTGTGCTCACTGCCTAGATACGTGCCCAATTCTCACACCGCCCCACAGCCCCACTCAGCTGGACAGAAACCCCAGCAATGGCAGACACGCCCCGTGCACAGAGCCAGTGACACTAATACACACACCCGAGGGGGCTGGGGTTTGAACCGTCTCTGCGCGGCCACCCCCGAGGCTGCCGTAACCTCTCTGGTGTCTGTTTGGTCACTAACACGCCCCCGCAAAGTCTCCCTGCCCCAGCTGCTAAGCCAGCCCGGTAACACGTCAGCCCCAGGCCAGTCCCCGTGGGTGGGGCGCTTGTGGCTGGTGGGGCGCAGTGCTCTGGGGTCTGTCTCGTCTGAGGGGGCCGGTGACCCACAGAGCTGGCTGGGTCTGACGCAGCCTTTCCGCTCCCAGGACTTCTCTGAATCCTCCTCACACAGGGTCCTGAGCTTAGCTCTCGGCTTCAGCCCTGGCTGGGCCCCAGTAAGCGTCACCGTCCCCCTTATGGTCAGGGGTTACAGCCTCCCCTGCCCTGGTAACGCGGCGTGGCCCCAGGCTCCCTGCTGCCCGCGTCAATGGCAGGGCCGAGGGACCCAGCACTTCCCAGGTAGTGACTGAGTGTGGATGGAAAGTTCCCTTGGATTTCGCCCTTTTCTCTCTGATAACCCAATATTGACCAACCCCCCACAGATTTCCTCCATTTCCCATCGAATTCCCAAATTAGATGTAAAACACCCTTCAGCTCGGCCCCTTCTCTCTCGTTACTGGTGACTGATGTAAAATCTCCTCAGATTGTGCCACTTTTTGTCTAATTCTCAAATACTGATGGAAAATCCTCTCCGGCTGGGATTTTTTCCCCTCACATGTTTTAAGTGCAGCAACTTCTCCTTTTTTGGAGGGAAGCTGTTTCCCTGAGTCATTCTCCATGTTGGGGGGCTGCACGGGTAGGGGGTCAAACCCCCCAGTGACCAACTTTCTCTTCACATCTCAGAATCAAATTGTTTCCCCCTTTATGCTCATTAAAATTGACCTGTCGGTGGTGACCATCAGAGCCAGGAGCCTCCCCCATTTGGGAAACAGGGTCTCCCAGCTGCTAGTGGGACACTTGGCCAGACCTGATCTGGTTTTAGCCCCAGATGCACCAGGATAAGGGGTCACTCCCCTACAAGGGGGGGTGCTCTGTGTGTGACTGGGTTCCTGCTCCCCACTGTTCAGCTCCCACAGAGTGGCTGAAAATCTGCACTTAACACCCCCCCATCCTGCCATTGACATGGGAGGGAGGGAGCCGTGGGCAATGTTAGGGTGGGGAGCGGGATGGGGCAGGAAGCTCCTGTGGTGAGTTGGGGGAAACAGCAATGGAGGAAGAGCAGGTGATTGGCAGCTGTTGGTTGTGGGGGGCTGGGTTGGGTTAATTATTTGATAATTTGGGGAAAATGGGGTACAGGCTGCAGAGGATTTTATATCAGTATTTAATTAGTAGTTGGGAGTTTAAAGTGAGATAGACACTCCTCCACCCTCCGACAAGGCTAGGAGTCAGCTAAGTGGGGTTTTGTGGATCACAGACACTGACCTTTCCATCTCTCCAGTTCAGATAGCAGAGTCTCCAGGAGGAGACAAGGGGGAGATGTGAGATTTCACCCTGTTATGTTTATGATGGTAAGCCCCCAGCTAATGTAACTGGTCCAGACACTGACCTTTCTCTCTCTCCATCTCAGATCACAGAGTCTCTGGGGGGAGAAAAGGGTGGAGGTGATTCATAGATTCTAAGGCCAGAAGGGGCCTGTGATGGGTTGGATCACAGAAACCCCCTTGGGGACTGCTGCCTGATGTGCTGAGACTACTTCTAACCCATTTTGCCTGCCAGCTTTGGACTCCAGAACTTTACCAGTTTGTGCCAGACATGCTAGCCTGCAACAAACACAGACCCAGGTCTGAACCACGTCCCACACAAGCTGCAGGCTTAACTGAAAACAGCTTAAGAAGTTTTCCTGTCTTTAACACTCAGATGCCCAACTCCCCAGGGGATCCAAACCCCAAATAAATCTGTTTTACCCTGTATAAAGCTTACACAGGGTAAACTCATAAATTGTTCGCCCTCTATAGCACTGATAGAGAGATATGCACAGCTGTTTGCCCCCCAGGTATGAATACACACTCTGGGTTAATTAATAAGTAAAAAGTGATTTTATTAAATACAAAAAGTAGGATTTAAGTGGTTCCAAGTAATAACAGAACAAAGTAAATTATCAAACAAAATAAAATAAAACATGCAAGTCTAAAGCTAATACAGTAAAAAAGTGATTACAGATGAAATCTCACCCTCAGAGATGTTCCAGTAAGCTTCTTTTACAGACTAGCCTTCTTCTAGTCTGGGTCCAACAATCACTCACACTCCTGTCCTTTATTCCAGCTTCTTTCAGGTATCCTTTGGGGGTCGACAGGCTATCTCTTGAGCCAGCTGAAGACAAAATGGAGGGGTTTCCCAGGGGCTTATATAGTCTCTCTCTCTTGTGGGTGGACACCTCTCTTTCCCCCTGTGTAGAATCCTAGCTACAAGATGGAGTTTTGGAGTCACATGGGCAAGTCACATGTCCATGCATGACTCAGTTCCTTACAAGTGGCAGCCATTGTTTACATGCTACCTTGAACGTCCTCAGGTAGACTTCTCATGTGGATTGGAGTCTTCCAAGGTGCATTGTCCATTAATTGTTTCTTGATTGGGCACTTAACTTGCAAATTCCTTTCTAAAGAAGCTGACCAAATGCCTTACTAAGGCTACTTAAAATCAAACAAGTACACAGCCAATATTCATAACTTCGAATACAAAAATGATATATGCATACAAATAGAATTAATATATACAGTAGATAATAACCTTTGCAGAGATATGTTACATGGCATATGTAGCATAAAACATATTCCAGTTATGTCATATATACATTCATAAGCATATTTCCATAAAGCATTATGGGGTGCAACGTCACAGGACCATTGTGATCATCTAGTCTGAGGAACGAACAATTAGATGCACACTTACAGAATGGGAAATGACGGCCTAGGAGGGAGTACTGCGGCAGGGGATCTGGGGGTCATAGTGGATCACAAGCTAAATAACACTGTTGCAAAAAAAGCAAACATCATTCTGAGATGTATTAGTAGGAATGTTGTAAGCAAGACTAGAGAAGTAATTCTTCCATTCTATTTCACCGTGCCACATTTCAGGAAAGATGTGGACAAATTGGAAAAAGTCTAGAGAAGAGCAACAAAAATGAGGTCTGGGAACATATACAACAATTAGGCTCACAGCAGGCAGAGGCCCTGTGACAGACATGGCTCTTAGCCCTTACTAAAACAGCATGATGCACACACACCAACATCCTAGGTGGGAAAATATTTACCCTGATAAAAGAAGTGTCCAGTAGTCGAAACTTATTGTTTCTCCCTTGCAAGTGTGAACTACTCTTGCGAGAGCTGGCGTCACCCCGACAGACCAGCCCCAATTTAGCATAGAAAGGAGAAAGAGAATAAAGGAGTACAGAGGTATAAGTAGGGGACCTACAGCACCATGATTTTTGAGTGCTTTTCACTATCTATCTGCTGGTCAGATAAGTGACAGCCTCCCAAGGCTTCTGCAGCTAAGGGGGTCCCTAAGCCTTGTCCCTTATTCGTCTTTCCGCGGAATTGAGTGACCGATCCTGGCTTGGCACCGCTGGAATCGAGAGATGCAAGGAGGGTAAGAAGCACCCACACCTGATCTCCTATCGTTAGTGTACACATATTTTGAAATAGAGCTCTATACTTTGTTTTCTTTCTTTGGGATTGTGGCTTCAGTTTTTGTAACTTGTTTATGTGTTTAACATCTCTACATTTAACTAAGTAGGCACTAGCAATTTTGTAACCACATGATTAGAATCTAGTTTAATAAATTTTGGTAACCATTGTGCATAAGCCTGACTTGTTTCTCTGGTTTACTGTAAAGCAGCCAACACAATTAAAGAACCTCAGCCGTTTTGGCTATAAAGCCTGGCCATTAGGTGAGAGTACTAAGAGCCTAGCGTTGAGTTGTGCCGCCTCCACGGGGCAAACTCTTGGGGCACCTGTCAGTCAATCCTGGCTGCCCGCTGCGAAGGAGCTCTGAGCTCTAGCAGTTAAAGTCACAGGTGGTTAGGACCTTGGGGCATCCGTCAGCCTAGCCCGGGCTGCCCGCCGCGAAGGGACAGTGCGTCCTAGCGGTTAAAGTCACGGATGGTATAAACGGGCATAGCTGGCACCTCACCAAACATCCCTGGCCATCGGCTAACAATAGGACAAGACGCAATGGGCTGAAATTGTAGCAAGGGAGGTTTAGGTTGGACATTAGCAAAAACTTCCTGTCAGGAAGGCACTGGAGTAAATTGCCTAGGGAGGTTGTGGAATCTCCATCGTTGGAGATTTTTAAGAGCAGGTTAGACAAACACCTGTCAGGGATGTTCTAGATGGTGCTTGGTCCTGCCATGAGTGCAGGGGACTGGACTTGATGACCTCTTGAGGTCCCTTCCAGTCCTATGATTCTATGATTCTATGCAGATGGGCCCCTCCAGGCATTGCCTCTAAAATCAGTTCTTTCCCACTTGGAGCTCGTCCACTTGGGCTGTCAGCCCTTGGGTACCAACACTGCTGGAAATGAGAGAAACATTGTCATAGGCTGATTCCCCATTCTGGCACTTTGAGTGCAGAAGGTGGGGCCCCACAAGGACTCCAAAGATTAATACTGGCCACTACAGGATGGTAATGCTGCCAGCACCCAAGTGTAGAACCCCTTTGAGAGCCCAGGAAGGCACACTTTGGAAATTCCTTCCTGTGCGGTACCCTCAAGCGTTTTCACCCCCTCCCCCCCGGGAAAGAGTTGAGAAAGGAAAAGAAAAAAAGAAATCAGCCGTTGCCACCAGCTATCTAAAAACATGTGCACAACCCTCTTAGGACCCAGAAATCCAATCAGCTTCTAAAAAGGGTAAATGTTATTAAAAAAACAAGAAAAGAAATAAATCTGGAACTCAGGCTATTGCTAGGTTTAGAATTAAGCATCAAGAATAGCTTTCTTAGGGTTCATCTTAAAGATTACAAGCAAACAAAACAAAAGCACCTGGGGTTAGCACAGGGGAATCCACAGACCACAACAAAAAGATCCCTGATCATCTGTCTAAAATTTCCTAATCTACTTACAAATCTGGGGTTCAAATGAGTAGTTTCTAGGTATGATATAGATTATTTCTCATACCTGGCTCAAGTTCCTTATAGTATATTTGCAGTCTGGTTTCTCTCTGCAACTCTGAGAACAAAGAAAAAAGACATCCAGCAGTTTTTCCCAATTTGAAAAGGTACAGCTTTCCTATCGGCTCCCCTGGTCAGGTGCCAACCCATTTTAAGCTTACCTCTTAGCCCTTTACAGGAAGGCAGTTAGGGTACAGTTGCTAAGGCAGATTCTATAACTAACTGAATGGCTGGGGAGTTACACAAAAGTGGTACCCCCCGCCTCATTTATCACACCACCGATTCCAGGGGGAAGCAGGACACCTACAGCACAGAAGTATCAAACCCAGGAGAGGTAGCAAGTAGCCCAGGGAAACCCGTCTGGTTTGCACTTGGCTGGATACTAGGCCAGGGTTTATTGACTCACTCTTGCCCAGCCCAGAGCCAGCAGACTGAGCTCTAAAGACTGCTCATTTCCCCACTAATTGATTGCAGTGCTAAGGGCTCTGTGTGGCTTTCCTCAGGGCTAGACCCGGAGGGGCGGCCCCACAGGATTACAGAGTGGTATTATTTTGCAGGTCTGAGCTGGTTTGTATGGAGCAGGCTCAGCATTTGACTGTCAGCCAGGGGTGGGAAGGGTCTGTTGGTTACGCTGAACCTAAATCCTTAGTGAAGAGACGATGTTAGACTTTGCGCTGTACTGCCCCTGTGCTCTGTTCCCAGAGCCTTCGGGGGGTGGGGGGGAAGGGCAGAGGGCTAGGGTATGTTGGGGTGTTGCTCATAAGTGCTGACTCCGTGGGCACACCGGGGCTGAAGCACCTACAGAAAAACATTAGTGGGTGCTCAGCACCCACCGGGATAATCAGCTGTGGCAGCCACAAGTCAGCCCTTGCGCATGCAGCGGGGCCCCCTCACCCCTTCCCGGAATTAGCTGTTTCCAGCCAATCAGCAATAGCATGCAGCTGCCTATCAGCTGTTTGGCAGGGAGCCAGCCATGGCCAGCAGGTATCAGAGGCAGGGGGAGGCTGAGCCTCTCCATACATCCAGGTGTGGCCCGCCCGCACTCCGCCCTCAGTCCCCCTCCTGCTTCCAGCGCTCCATGGCTTGCTGCCTGGCCTCCCCATGCTCTGGGGCTGGGGATGTGCTGCCTGACCTCCCTGCGCTCTGGGGCCTGGGGCCACAATGCCTGGCGCTCCAGCACCTGGGCCTCTAGCCTGGAGCAGGGGCCAGCAGCCTCAATGGGGACTGGGCTCCAGGGGGCGTGGAAGGGGCGGGGTCTTGGGTGGAAGGGGCGGGGGAGCTAGCCTCCCCACGCCAGCTGTTCACCCACCGACCACGGAGCCCGCAGATGAGCTCTGCTGCAGCAGTGTGTGGCTGTAATTCCTCGCCGGGTCCCCCAGCAGGGAAAGGTGGTCCCTTTCCAGGGCAGAGGGAGCTGGGCACCATTTAGGGCGGGCAGAGAGGGCTTCTGCTCCTCCCTGAGTTTCCTAGCACAGCCAGAAAATGAACTGCTGCTCCCCGTCCCCACTGGCACCGGAGGATCCGGAAGCCCTTAGCTGCGAGAGGAGCTAGAAGTTGCTTTGCTGGTAGGGCTGTCCCCCAGAGCAGCAGCTGGGAGATGTAAATTCCCCCTTGTGCAGGCTGCTGCAGCTCCGTGGCTGGGAGCGGGAGGGGAGAGCTGTACCGTTCTGTCCACTCCCACCCCTTCGCACACAGAGGGTCTTTAATGAGGTTCTCAAATGCCCCCTCCAGCTGAGCGGCTGAGAGCCTGTGCCACTTAGAAACCCCCCTGCCAGCCCCCGCAGCCAGCAACAGCACAAGCAGCCCGGGGACCAGAGGGGCACTCAAAGCACTGTCTGGGGAAAGAGCTCCTTGTCACCCAGATGATAGGATGAGTCAGGAGGGAGCAGGTTCCGGCAAGCCTTGGCCGAGAGAAGGGACCTGATGATGCTGACCTCCTTAAGGCTCTCCCACAAAGCTGGTCAGTTTTATTGTCAGTTTAAGAGTCTATTTCAGTTCTATTTAGTCTATAATAGAATAATTCAGTCCTATTTTGGTGAAATAGACATTTCAGTTGTTCCTGATGGAAATCAGAGGAAGTTATTGTACAGAGCTCTGCTTCTCAATCCCAAAATAACGTTTGCTTTCTTCAATTGGTCTATGGATCCTGGGGATATTTGGCAGGTGGGATCTAGGGCACCCAGAGGTGAAGTGACTTTCTCAAGGCTAAGCAGGGAGTCTGTGGCAGAGCAGATAACTAAACCCAGCATACCCGAGCCCCAGGCCTGTGCCTTAACCACTAGGCCATCCTTCCTACAATGGGGAGGAGAAACCTCCTGGACCATTTTCAGTGCGGGGGTGGAGGTGGGTGCTAGACAGAGCCACCAGGAGGTGGGGAGCACAGAGAGGTGGAGTGGGGGTGGGCCCTCAGGCACAGAGGGGGGGCCTGGCCTCGGGGGGAGGAGGCAGAGCCAGGGTGTGGCACCTGCCGGCAAAACCAAAAGTCAGTGCGAATGATGGGTTGTATATCCCCTCTGAGAACTCCTCCCTCTGTCCTCTTCCAATTGAAGTGGGCATCAGCCCTGTAGGACCACCCCGAGAGGGGATTTGACCAAATAGGGGAAGTGCCATAGTGGAGTGACCTGCCTGCAACAGGATCCCGTGGTCCCTCTAAGATGTTCCCACACTGCCCTCTACCACTTCATAGAATATCAGAGTTGGAAGGGAACCGAGGAGGTCATCTAGTCCAACCCCCTGCTCAAAGCAAGACCAATCCCCAATTTTTGGCCCAGATCCCTAAATGGCCCCCTCAAGGATTGAACTCACAACCCTGGGTTTAGGAGGCCAATGCTCAAACCACTGAGCTATCCCTCCACCCAGTTGGTGAGGGTTTCACTCCTGCCTTAGGCCATCTGAGAAGGGAAACGTGTACCAATCAGAACAGGTATAGCCAGAAGGTCTGGGCCATGATTTCAACAAAACACATCCTTGGAACGAGATGGCCTCTTCCACGCAGTGTTGTGTTGTGACTTCCAGGGTGATGCTGCCAGCCACGCAAACATGGAGCTCCAGAGATTGGCAGCTTCGGGCCTAGACCTTCAGGCACTGCCTATTCTGATCGGTATGTTTCCCTTCTGGGATGGACTATGGGGTGTGTGTAAAACCCTGACCGATTAGTAGAGGATGGTGGGGGGATTTCATGAAGGGGTGATGGGCCCCTCTTGCGAGCAGGTCACCCCACCATGGCACTTACCCTATTTGGTGAAATCCCCCCTCTGGTTGGTTCTAAGGGGATGAGGCCGACCCCAACTGGGAGAAGTTCTCGGAAGGGTCACATGACCCACTTCCGGATGGGTCATTCTGCCCCAGAACTTTCCCCCATTGCTCAAATCCATTCCTGAGGCAGATCGATGCAGATAAAACATCCCCAGATTGGTAGAGGAGTGGGAGAAGCTCTTAGAGGGGTCACATGCCACTCCTTGCTTCCGCTCACGTTGGCATCTTGACCCCAGACATCATACATCATGAGGCGGCCCAGCGACCAGAGTCTGTGCAGCCACCCTCTCCGTCGGGGCTGTGTGGCCCAACGACCAGAGTCCGTGTGGCCGCCCTCTCCGTCGGGGCTGTGTGGCTGAGAGTTCAGAGACAAGATGGTTGCCTCTCCTCTTGGGGCTGTGCAGTCTTGTGGCACACTGGGGAGGTGGACTGCCACCCACGGATGGATGGTTACCAGGGCAGGGGGACCAGGGGCCTCGCTACTCAACTAGGTCCTAGCTCAGGGCCTTGTCCATGGCCAATGTGTTTGCCGTTGAGTCAGTGGGGATCCAGCCAGAACATGCTGACGTCACTCAGCATGACAATGGCTCGTTCACCCAGGTTACTTCAGAGGAGAAGTCTCTAGGCCACGGGCTGGGGGTCTCTGGGCTCCCGGCGTGGGAAACTCCCAGACACTCCGATCTCCCTCGCACGTCTGCAGGCCCCCGGGGGTGCGGCTGGGTCTCGGCGCCTCGGGGCTCTGCAGTCAGGGGCTTCAGCTGCTTCTGGACTGGAGCCTACAATGTGCATCCTCCATTTTCGGCGCTCTGCCTGGTGTGAGCTGAGCTGCTCCCTTTCACACTGGTGCTCCAGTTCTAGTGTGTCCAGCAGGGCTGGGGAGGGGCTTGGCTTCCTCCGCCTAGACTGTGGGGTTATGTGGGGTTGGTACACCGCGGCACACGCTGCTCGGCCTCTTCTATCTCCTCCTTCCCATGCAACAGCTGCTTTGCCATCTCACAAGAGATGGGATCAGTGGTGGGCTCAGTTGGCTCCTGTTGGCCTCTAGATGTCTGGAAGAGGGAGAAAGGGCAGGAGCACAAATTAGAAAAACAAAACCTTCAAGCTGGGTAGTTTTCCACAGCACAAAACCACCCCACTTTGCTAATGTTCATTTGTAACTTCCCTGAGAGCTGGCATTTCTTAAAGAGAGCACCCAACCCCCTGCAACCTCCACTACCCTGGGGGCTGGCAATGGTTAAAGGGAGTCTGGGAGAATTTCTCCTCTCTCTGCCTGGCTCTGATGAGTGAGGGAATCACATGCGAGAAGCTGTGTGAATGTAGGGCTCTATGCAGTGGGGTGAGATGTCCTACATAGAGCCCAAAGGTGGGGTTGTCCTGACTCTGCAGTGACTTCATTCTAGTGAGAGAGAGATGTCAGAGATCAGCTCCAGGGTGCTGCCCTGTAACAGTGTGTGGGAATGGGGCAGAAGTGGGGCAATGATGCACTCATGAAAGGAGTCAAGCCTGATGAAGCCACATGCTGGGATGCATTTTCCTGTGTTAGGCTCCAGGCAATGCATAGGCCAGGAGTTGGTTTGGTGACCCTCAGAGCAGGCATAAGCACCACAGAGGAGAACCAGCACCTCAGTCTGCTCAGTGTTGTTTCCTGGCTTGGAACTCTCCTCTGTCTGACAGTGGTGACAGACTGCCCATGGTTCAGCCTGCTCCAGCCATACTCCCCAGGCTGTTCCAATCCTGCTTTTGACTTCTGACTCCAGCTCCAACCCTTGGCTCTCCTCTGCTCGACCTCCACCACTCTGACCACTAGGCCCCACTACCACTGCTCCAACCACTGGGCCCAACCATCCATGCTTTGGTTTCTGACACCAGCGATGTGTAGGAGTTGTTCACCTCACTGCTTTCCTGCATTTGTCAGCACTGGTTTTCATCTGCCATTGTGCTGCCCAGTCACATGGCTTTGTTAGATCCCTTTGAACTTTTTCAAAGTCTTCTCTAGGCCTGACTAACCAACATAATTTTGTGTCATCTGCCAATATCCACTTCACTGTTCAGCCTTAGTTCCATAGAGTTGATAAGGATCTGTTGTACGTACCATAGCAGGACAAAGAGGTCTTCTGTGTTGGTCCCAGTTCCGTAGTCGAATGCAGAACCCGACACAAGATTTCCAAGCTTCTGTAACCACTTGTTTTATGTATTGAGGATGTACCATCTGATGTACCACCATGTCAGATTTCAAAAGCACTTCCTGAAAAGCTGAATCAGAGGAAAAAGGTTGAAAACCCAATGGTGCTGATGTGCCTGGTGCCAAGGAAACCTCCACTTCAGATGGCCATTGCCCCCTGCTATTAGCTACCCAAGATTCTAAAAAGAAAAGGAGGACTTGTGGCACCTTAGAGACTAACCAATTTATTTGAGCATAAGCTTTCGTGAGCTACAGCTCACTTCATCAGTGCATCCGATGAAGTGAGCTGTAGCTCACGAAAGCTTATGCTCAAATAAATTGGTTAGTCTCTAAGGTGCCACAAGTCCTCCTTTTCTTTTTAAGGTGCCACAAGTACTCCTTTTCTTTTTGCGAATACAGACTGACACGGCTGTTACTCTGAAACCTGCCAAGATTCTAAGGGCACAACAACAATAACACAGCTACTCCCAAAATAGCCCTGGACAGAGAGGAGACCCCATTCTTGCGTAACTTCCCCATGTGCTGGCATACACTCGTACACACACCCGTACACACAGATGGTTGGGGGCACTTTTTGTTTTGATGGAACAGGAAAGTGACAGCCGTAGCGACATTAAACCATCAAACATTTAGGCTGAGATCCACAAAGGGATTTAGGCTCCTAATGTCTGCTGAAATCCTTTGTGGCCCTGTGCCTTCATTCCTTAAGAGGTCACAGGGAAAAGTGTTTCCCATGTGCACTCATGGGATTTCCTATGAGCTGATAACCAATCTCAGAGTGAATCTCCCTAGCCTGCAATCACTCCATTACAGGGAGGGAAGGTGATGAATCTTGCCCTACAGAGGGTAATCGTCATCATCACCATCATCATCATCCTTAATAACAACAGCTTTTTTCAATTCTGTCAGGCCTTCCATTACAGACTTTCTGACCTTTATGAAGACAGTTTCACCACACAGCTCTAAGGCTACGTCTATACTAGGAGCTAGGGATGGAATTCCCCTGCTCCTGTACACATATTGTGGTACCTCGATGAAGCTCGCATGACCATCCTTCTTCCTTAAACGCTGTCCTTAGACAGAGAGGGCCCTGTGTCCACATTCAAACCTGTGTTCGGGCCCTGTGCTGCACCCCTGTACTTCCCACAGAGGCACAAACACACAGAGGTATTTCCTTACCTTCATACAGGCGGGAGATGCCATCTTCATTCACTGTTTCAGACAACAAATTGTAGTAATGGCGGATAGTCTTTCCTAGACATACAATGAATACAATGGATCTCATTACTTTTCAAATCCTTCGCTGAAAACTGCTGAAGATGCAGCCATTCCCCCAGGACACCCTTCGGAAATTAAATACATTCCTTACATCTGTTCACAAAGCACATTAGATAAAGCATCAGACGCCCAGAAGTTACTGAGAGGCTGATTTCCAAAGGAGATTGAATTCACATCATGCTGGTTTCTCCTAGGTGCAGCCAAAAAGTTCTTGTGGGCAGGGGAAGTTGGTGCGGTATCCACACACACAGTTTTAGGATTCTGGTGCTGTCGGAAGGAACAGAGCAGCCGTCTAGAAAAGGGCTTTGAAGGAAACATTTAAGAAAGCTCAAGTGAATTTCCTCTGCTTACCAATGAACAAGGCTGCAGAGTGTCGTATTGTTGTCTGGGAGCTTTCCAGGTACTCTAGGGCCTGGAACAGGAATTTGGGGATGTGGCTCTTGTTGTTCTGCATCTGGAAAGAAAGAAGGAAGAAATGCACAATATACAAATGACATGTTCTCCCCACAGCAAATAGTCCAGGAAAGCCAAAGCATAGAGCCAGGCCATGGCAGCCGCCAATACGAACCCATACACCAGAGCAGCACCTCTCTGAAGTCACTGTTGTGTTCTCCAGAACCTCCGCTTTCATTTGAAAAGACAAAAGTTTGGAGGTCTGACAGTTGTGGAGAAAACTGTCAACAATGTGAACAGATTGTAACTCCTGCAGAAATGAACCAGCAGAGAGCCTGGAATAGTGTCTTGCAACCCGACCGAAGCGGATGGGTCCTCAGGGTGTGGGGTTAGAAAGGTCTCCCTCAAGTCCCCATTCACCCCTCTCAAGGCACAAGGAATTCACCTACCAAGCACTTCCCGACACACTTCAAGAGCTGTGAGGAGCCATCCCAGGCCATGCTGCGGAACAGCCTCTTCAAATGAGCCCAGCCGAGAAACACTGCGCAGCGGAAGAGCGTCAGTTTACATCGCTGCAAGAGAAGGGAGACCAAGAGGGTTCTCACTGCGAGAGGGATAGTCTGGGGGACATCGAACCTTCCCCGTCCCTTGTTCTCCTGCTTTTCCTGCTAGTGGAGATTCCTGTAATTTGTTCTACACAGGACTGTGCTCAGGAGAGGAAACTGAGAATTGGCTGGAGAGAGCCAGGGTCGTCCTGTCCTTTGGATGGTTTGGGGCAGTTACCCAGGGCCCCATACTTTAGCGGGAAGCAGGACCTGGGCCGTGCCAGGGCCAGCAGCAATACTCCTGGCCCCGCTACGCTTTGCCTTCAGCTCAGTCCTTCTGTACAAAGAGACTGTATGAGAGCGTGCGTCAGCTTTGGGATCCCAAAGAGTCTGACCAAAGGAGCCCTCAGATCAGGCTTCCCTCCACATCCCAGTTGGCCCAACGAAAGAGGGCAACGTCCGGTGAAGGTTGGGAAACTAGGACCTAGAGAAGTTCTCTCAGGAGCTCCAGGGAAGAAGGCAGGGCAGCTGCACCCACTTTCCAGAAGGCTGTGGGCATATATCAGCTCCCCGAACCGACGGGGCACTGACGGATCTTTGCTCCCTTTTCTTTTGCTGCCTCTTGTTGTGAATCTTTGGATGCAGCAGCCCAAAGGCCTGAGGCCTGTCTTTGCAGGAGAGACTCAGGGCTCTTTCCCAGAAGAAGGCTTTTCTTCCCAATTGTTCTGTGTGCTGTGAGGATGGATAGGGCACGAGGCTCCAGCATGGAGTGAAGCCGGGAGGAGAAGACTCTGCTTGGGCAAGGGGCTCTGGTAATGAATGCAGTGGGGGCCCCAGGGGATTCTGGCTCTTTTCTCTTAAGGAAATAATGACCATGGCACTTAGCAGTGTCATACTCTCGACCTGGTCTGCAAGATGCAGCAGCAGCGGGAGCAAGCAGTGGATGATTTCCTGCTGAACGAGGGGTTTGTCCGGGTCCTGCACCCTGCTCACCACGTTGCCAAGCAGTGAAATGGCAGCTGAGCGCACACTGCCCCTCTCCTGGCAATGACACACAGGGGGTGGGGACGCCCGGTTAAAGCCAGGCAGTATCAGAGCAGAACGCGACAGAGTCCTAATCCGCCCGCTGCTCCGGTTCCCCTGTGTGAACTGACTTGGCTGGTGGGAGCAGGGCGGACACCAGGCCAGCGCCATAGACATCTTGCACAAGGCCTGAGACCCTGTGCAGGACAGCGCAGCCCCAGGGTGTCCCAGAGGCAGTTTCTGTCTGGAGAGCCCAGAATCCCAGAACCCGAGAAGATTTGGGGAGAGGAGGGAAGTCTGGTGGAGACTGATCTGGGGAAGGGGAGAAGCCGCTGCTGGAGCCTTGCAGGGATGCGCTGCTACAAAACACAGCATTTCTTTTGCTCTTCGGTGCCCCCGAGAGCTGGGCCATTCCCGACCCACCTCTTTCCTGCTGAGAATCTCCACCTCTTTGGGGGCCTGTGTTCTCCAGACAGCTGGTCATCTGCCCAGGGCCAGGCCCCCTCTCCCCCAGGCCAGACTGCAGCAGGGGCTGGGAGCATGGCGCTGAGACTGAGCTTTGGCGAGAAGAGCTCTGACAGGGAGGTGGCTCAGCAGGAGATTCCCCACCCATGGCTGGGGCGCTCCTTGGAGGCTCCATGGCAGGCCTGAGGGGCGGGAGCCAAGGAGATGGGGAGAGAGAGACAAGGGCATCAGAGACAGGTGGAGGGGGGCATGGGCTTCTCCTGGGGTTCCAAGCCTTACGTCATCAATGAAGGGTCGAAGGCTGACTGCAATGTCCTGGGAGATGGAGCCAAGCCCCTCCCTCCTGAGGAGGTAGATGATGTCTCCAGCTTTGTGCATGGCCTCCTTGACACACCCTCCATCCCGGTCACAAAACCTGGCCACGGTTCCTGGCAGCTGGGCCTGTAACCATCTCACCTGCAGGAATGAAGAAGGCAACTCATTACTTTCCGGGGTGACAGCCTGGAGCACATGCTGGACCACTCCCACCTAGGAGAAACCACGGATGGCACAGCCCCCCCAACGGGGCAGAAAGTCGTTCTCCTGTCACTCTGTGCCAGCTGCTCACTGTAACCTTTGTCTTTGCTCACCCCACCTCCCCCATTGCATCCCATCTGCAATCAGGGCTCCGCTCACGGGAGCAGGGAGCACGTCATGCCTTGATTTGCTCAGGAAAGCACCTCCACCATTTGAGGGCTGTGTGTTAAACAACAAGGCTTGTGTGGGGATCTGGCTCTCATTTCCGAGCTATCTGAGAGACATCGGCTTCCTCGGTCCCCTGGGCAATCCACGCCTCTTACCTTTTCTGGCTGGAACACAATACTGCCAAGGCCTCGCAGACTGAGCTTACGTATGACGGGATTTGTGTCTTTGCTCCATTCCATGAGCTGCGCCCGGAGCTCTGATTTTGTCAGCACTGTCTCAATGGAAGGACTCTGGAGAAACTGGAAAGAGCCAAATCAACATCAGGTTGAGGAGCAGAGGTCTTCCTGTGGGGTATGTTCCCTGGACAGTCGTCTTTACCAAAGGGCCACTTACTCCCACCCAAAGACTCTGGTGCGTCGGGAGCCAGTTGCTGCTGTTTCAGTTGGTTCATTCCCAAAAGTTAGACTCATGCACAAATCACAAATCAACCCCCAGGGAAAGGGGCGTCTCCAGGCCTCATTGAGTGCCATGCAGAGACCCCTGGGACAGAAGAAAAGCAGAGCCTCAGGAAAAGGTGAGGAGAGAAGCATGGTCTTGGGGCACTGGAGAAACCTCTCCTCTTGTCCCATAATCCCATCTCAGCACATCCAGCCAGGAGCAATCTCACCCGGTCTCTCCCTCCCTCTCTTTGCCATGCCCCACAACCATCCATGTGCAGAGAGGAGCTAGCTGGCGGTAAGGCTGCTGAGCTGCTGACAATGTGCCCCAGAGCTTACTGGCCTGAGCTGCTCTCCAGAAAGCCCCCTTGTGCCTGTCAACTAATGAATCTCACCTCAATACAGAAAGCCATGGCGATCGTTCTCTGCTCCTCCTCCCTCTCACTCTGGACGATGGTGATTGCCTCTCTGAAAACTGCAGGGAGCTGAGGGTTCTCAAACTCGATCATGGCTGTGGAACACGGAACAGAAAGTCCCTTGTGATTTTCAAGAGGGAGAGAGAGTTCCTCTCCAGTTGCTGGGCTGAAATAGCAGCCTGGAACAGAGGGATATTTCACATGGAAATCCCATTCCCAAGAGTGACCCAATGAAGAGGAAACTTTGGGCTCCTACCTTGCAATCAGGCCAACACCCTGCAAGTAGTAATATCGGGAGGCTATCGTGTCCCAACCCTGCTGAAATTGGAGGCTGGCAAATTCCTTCCAGCTTCCGGGCATGGAGAAAAGAGTCTTCACAGCCTCCACTGATGTGCTAAAGAGAAAAAAATACCAGTATCAGGCAACGAGATCAGCCCCAAGCATGGCAAATCAGTACAAACCCTGGGACACACAGCGTGGTCAGCAGTAGCTAGCCTCCCCGGGGATAGATCCAATGTGATATCATGGTGCTTCCCTGCCCAATGGGCCCTGTCTACACTGCCGTTTTATTGAGTTTCTAACCAATTAGTGACACTGTAGCTTCCTAAGATGGTTGGTGTCATCACTCACTATGGTTGAATATTTGATTCTTTACTGTGACAGGTAACAGGACTCAAGCGGGCATGTGGGGTCGGATCCTTAGTTGGTGTAAGCGAGCAAAGCGATGTCAGTTTACACTACCTGAGGTGTCTTCTGGTGCTCTGTTTTCCCCTATAGATGGAAGCCCCTAACTGTGCCCACAGAGCCAGTTGAACTGGTCCCTCTTCCTCCTGTCTGCCTGTGACGCTGATCAGCAATAACCAGCAGGACTCAGAGTTTACAACACATTGAGATGAAAAGAGGCACTCACCCCTCTCAGAGCTATTGTTGCCGGCTGTCTGCAGACTCAGGAAGGCTGCACTGCATTTACGCTCTGGTCATGTGTGGATGATTTTTTTTTTTTTTTTTTTTGCAACAATTAGGGCTGGAAATTTCTGTCTTCAGAGATTTACCTCTGCTGCACAGCTCCAGAAGAATGAGTGTATTTTTTCACCAATTCCTCAGCCATGGAATAACTAGGGATCTGATGACAGGTAACAATCCTGCACTGGTCTGCAGGGGATAGACAGATGGGCCTCATGGGCCTTTTCCATCTCTGCCTTCTCTCACGCACTAAGGAGCAGCCAGACCTCATGAGCCAGGGATGTTGAGTGAGCCCCAAAGTCATTTATTGGCCCTGTACTGGATCTGAGAGGAAGTGGGGTGACTCATAGAAATCAGGACAATGCTGGAATTCTCCAGAAAACTGGCATGTCTCCATCCCGGGGAGTGCAGGTGGAGGGGTTGGCTCCTCAGCGGCTGGGCCTGGGCATCTCCTCTTAGGAAGCATGGACAGCTCTCTGCACAGCAGGAAACTCGCTCCAACTGTGTGAGCCCCACGGACCCTCCCCGGCCTGTGGCCTGTCAGTGGGAGCAGGAAGAGAAATAACGGACTGAGGTGATAACAGAGCAGCTCCCTACCTGTGCGATGACAGCGTGTGAGCCACACAGGTTAGAACCACGTCCTGGGGGTGGGAGCGAGCCAGCAAGGCCGTGGCCCTCAGCGCTGCTTTTCTGGCTCTGGGATCGCAGACATTGTCAAGCCAGATTAAGATCCCTCCCACAACGTCTTCAACCTGGAAGAATGCCAGGAAGTTGAGGGATGGATTTATCAAAGAGTGGCCTCCTCCCAGGGAAGCCCTCCTGGCAGCCCTGCAAGCCACCTCTGACCTCAGTTTCCCATCTTGGCTCCTCCCTAATCTGAAGAAAGAGGCTTTGACAAGTCCAGGAACCCCAGTCTTCCTGAGGTCTGGTTTAGCACCTTAAAGCTCAGAAACACACACAAAAGCCTTCCCCAAAACCTTACAGTGGGCACAGCCCAAACTCCCCTGATGTCCCAGGGCCTTCCCTGCCATAGCAAACTGCTCTCAGCCCTGCTCTCAAAGGCTTCCCTGCAGGAGCCTTTCCTCAGTCTCTGCAACTTCCTGTTGCTCTTTCTAGCACAATCAGTTCCTCCAGACCAGGGGTCTCAACCTAGTTTCCATTGTGGGCCACATCCAATCCTACCTGTTTGGCCCTGAGGATGTCCCATGGGGCGCAGCTCTGTGCTGATTGGGCCGCAGGTTGAGAGCCACTGCTCCAGACCCCAGAGCCCACCCTAGAGATGGCAGGCCGGGCTAGTTGGATGGGGCGAGCCAGCTCCAGGCCCAGCGCTAAGGAGAACCTCTGTGCTGCGGGATTGTAAAACCTGCCGTAACAAATCTTAAAGCCGGCTGTCTACCCTTGGGCTCAGGCTATGGCACCAAGAACAGCAGTGTAGACATGGTGACTTGGGCTGGAGCCCAGGCTCTGAAGCTCCCCTCCTCCCTGGGCTTCAGAGATCAAGGTCCAGCCCAAGCCCAGAAGAGTCTGCATTCCTGTTTTGGCCCCACAGTGCCAGCCCTGGGAGCCCAAGTCCATAGGGCCAGGAGGCTTTGCAAGACAGGGTAGACAGACCCTAAAGGGACAAGCCACCCCCGAGGGCTCTTCCATGAGGAACTGGTCATTGCTCTTGCCTCTCTCGAACAAGGAGCAGGAGCTACAACGCTGGGTGGAGGATTCTGTTGACCTGTTCTGCTAGCGGGAGTTAGAGCCCTGCACAAATCAGTCTGCTGATTGAGGGGCCATTTGTTAACTTCCCGCTGGGACCTGTTGGAAAGAAGGAACTCGGGCAGAGACAGGGACGACCTGCAGGAAACCCTAGGAACAGGCAGGTTGGGGAGGAAGTTCAGGCTGAGGGTTCTGTTCGTTAATTAGTCTCAGAGTTTCCAGGAAAGGGGAATAAGTCTGCACTTACGTGCCACCTGCAGGCGGTCTTTGGAGAAGGGCAGGAATGTCACCTATTTCCAGGCCGAGCAATTAAAGGCAACGCTGAAAGGACTGTAGGGAACGTGGACCCTGATTCCTTTCTCGAGAAGCTGCGCCAGCTTGGGCAATTCAAGGAGTTCTCTGGGCTTCAGATTCCCCAGGTGTCAAATGGGTAGAATTCCTACCTCCCAGGGGGGCGGTGGAGCATCATTAATCAGGGGGAGTAAATGACGCTGAGAGCCTCCTACCCAGGGGATGTAGAAATGACGTCGGCGAGAAACCTCCCTAGGCCAGTCTAATTCATGGGGCAGGCACTCAGATTCTGTGGGGTTGGGCAACAGGCTGAAAGGTTGGGAGAGACAGAGAGAGACGTGCAAAGCCAAATTCTTCCTGATACTTCAGCTGGAAAACAAGGCCCTGCAGCATGTCTGAGGAAACCATGTCTGCTCCTGGAGCCTAATGTGGAGGCTCGTCAGCAGACTAGGTAAGTGCTGCCTTGCCAGGGCTGGGACTGTCCCACACCTTCAGTGTGGCTGGGCGTCCTCAGGGAAGTGTCAGGGCTCCAGCGGGCAGAGAACACTTTCAAAACCTGACGCTGCGGATCCCCGCGGCCAAGCGCTGAATGGCAAGGGGCTGAGCCAACCTTCAAAGCACCATGCTAGGGAGTCCCAGGAACGGTTTCCTAGGAGAGGCGATTCTCCCGTCCCCATCTCTGCGCAGCATCCCCCTGCCCCACTGCGGGCGTCTCTTACTCTCTCCATCTTGTCTCCGTGGAGAGATACGATGGCCCTCAGCTCTTCCTCTGCGGCTCTAAATCTCTGCAGGGTGGGTGTTGTCAGACCCTGCACGGCTGTCATCAGCAGGGTGTGGAGCGGGGCTGAGGAAGGGTGTTCCCCGAGGGTCTGCAATGAACAGGGACAAAGCCTGTGGGGACTGAGTATTTCCCTCGGGCAGCTGCCCTGGAACAGTCTGTCCCCGGGGGAGGCTGGCAGCGCCGAGGGAGCCTGGAGACTCCGGCTGAGCCCGTTTCTTCAGAAGCCTCCCCAGGTGCCAAGGTTTCCTCAGCCTTTCCTCCGCTCTCTGGCCCCCTCTCCTGAGAAGAGACGGGAGCCTCTCGGGCAGTGCGGGGACCCCAAGGGCCATCCCATTTCCTCCCTCTCTAGCCCCTCCTCCCAGGACGCCCAGCTTTTGCTGAGAAAACCTCAATGTCCTGCAAAGCCCATTCGAGTTGCTCCTTGAGTGTCGCCGAGGGGTCACTGGAGAACCTGCCCCCTGTCCCATCCCACCCCGAGCGCCTGAGCAGATTGGCTCAGCAACTCTGGCAGCCCACAGTGTCTGCGAGGAAAGGAGTAAGAATAGGGCCCAAACGGAAACGCCCTCTTCCTTCCCCACCCCGCAGCGTGTGGCGCTGCCAGGAAACAGGCAGGAATCGCCGGCAGGAGAGAAAGTAGCTGAGACTGAAGGAGCGAGTCTGCCTGGCTGAGGAGAATCCCAAACCGTGGGCCTCCGGGGCCAGAGCCCTGTGGGTCAGAACTCACTGGGCACAATGTTACTCCAGGGGGCCCGGTTCCAGGGTCACCGAAACCCAGGGCCTGGGGTGCTGGAGGCCTTTGCCCTGGTGTCTCAGGGCAGCCCCTTGGGATTGCTGCAGCTGGGCTGCGTGGCGCTGGATTAGCACCGTCTGTCCTGGATGCCCGCAGCTGAGGACGCAGTAGAGCACACCGGAGTGGCCGACTCGCGTACAGACTCCAGCCCCCCGGCACCTCAGGAGCTCCCAGAATTGCAGACTTTTGTCTGCGCTGCAGGGCGCTCTGTCACTGACAGAAAGGGTCACAAGGCATTGAGGTGCCTTTGTAACTCGGACGGAGCCCAGATGTTGGCAGGCGGGATCGAACCTGGGACCTCGGGAGCTCAGTGCATGAGCCTCTACCACAGAGGCGGGCAAACTTTTTTGGCCTGAGGGCCACATCGAGTTTTCAAAATTGTATGGAGGGCCAGTTAGGGGAGGCTGTGTCTCCCCAAACAGCCAGGTGTGGCCTGGTTCCCGACCTCTATGCAACCCCCCCACACTTCTCACCCCGACGGCCCCCCGGGGACTCCTGCCCCATCCACCACTCCCTGTCCCCTGACCGCTCCCGGATCCCCTGCCTCTGACTGCTCCCCACTACCCCATCCAACCCCTCCTCTTATTCCTGACTGCCCCCCCAGAACCCCTGCCCCCATTCAACCCCCCCATTTCCTGCCCTCTGACCGCCCCGACCCCTATCCACACCCCCGGCCCCCGCCCATTCCCTCAAACTCCCGCCCTCTATCCAACCCCCCCGCTCCCTGCCCCCTCACCACGCTGCCTGGAGCACCAGTGGCTGGCGGCGTTACAGCTGGGCCATGCAGCACAGAGCCCCGGGTCAGGCTGTGACTCTGCAACTGCACTGCCCCAGGAGCTCGCAGCCCCCTGCCCAGAGCATCACGCCGGCGGTGCAGTGAGCTGAGGCTGCAGGGGAGGGGGAACAGCAGGGGAGGAGCTGTGGGCGAGACTCCCGGGTCAGGAGCTCAGGGGCCGGGCAGGAGGGTCCTGCAGGCTGGATGTGGCCCACGGGCCGTAGTTTGCCCATCTCTGCTCTACCGCATGAACTAAAACCCAAATGGCTATTAGCTGAGGCTATAGAGCAAATCATGGAGCAGGTCCTCAAGGAATCAATTTTGAAGCACTTTGAGGAGAGGAAAGTGATCAGGAACAGTCAGCATGGATTCACCAAGGGCAAGTCATGCCTGACTAACCTAATTGCCTTCTATGATGAGATAACTGGCTCTGTGAATGAGGGGAAAACAGTGGACGTGTTATTCCTTGACTTTAGCAAAGTTTTTGATATGGTCTCCCCCAGTATTCTTGCCAGCAAGTTAAAGAAGTATGGGCTGGATGAATGGACTATAAGGTGGATAGAAAGCTGGCTAGATCATCGGGCTCAATGGGTGGTGATTCATAGATATTTAGGTCAGAAGGGACCATTATGATCATCTAGTCTGACCTCCTGCACAACGCAGGTCACAGAATTTCACCCACCACTCCTACAAAAAAACCTCACACTTATATCTGTGCTATTGAAGTCCTCAAATCGTAGTTTAAAGACTTCAAGGAGCAGAGAATCCTCCAGCAAGTGACCCGTGCCCCATGCTACAGAGGAAGGCGAAAAACCTCCAGGGCCTTCCAATCTGCCCTGGAGGAAAATTCCTTCCCGACCCCAAATATGGCGATCAGCTAAACCCTGAGCATATGGGCAAGATTCATCAGCCAGATACTACAAAAAATTCTTTCCTGGGTAACTCGGATCTTACCCCATCTAATAACCCCATCACAGGCCATTGGGCCTATTTACCATGAATATTTAATTATCAATGGCTCCACGTCGAGTTGGCAGCTGGTATAAAGCGGAGTGCCCCAAGGGTCGGTCCTGGGGCCGGTTTTGTTCAATATCTTCATTAATGATCTGGATGATGGGATTAATTGCACCCTCAGCAAGTTTGCAGATGACACTAAACTGGGAGGAGTGGTAGATATGCTGGAGGGTAGGGATAGGATACAGAGGGACCTAGACAAATTAGAGGATTGGGCCAAAAGAGATCTGATGAGGTTCAACAAGGACAAGTGCAGAGTCCTGCACTTAGGACAGAAGAATCCCATGCACCGCTACAGACTAGGGACCGAATGGCTAGGCAGCAGTTCTGCAGAAAAGGACCTAGGGGTTACAGTGGACGAGAAGCTGGATATGAATCAACAGTGTGCCCTTGTTGCCAAGAAGGCTAATGGTATTTTGGGCTCTATAAGTAGAAGTATAGCCAGCAGATCGAGGGACGTGATCATTCCCCTCTATTTGGCATTGGTGAGGCCTCATCTGCAGTATTGCATCCAGTTTTGGGCCCCACACTACAAGATGTGAAAAAATTGGAAAGAATCCAGTGGAGGGCAACAAAAATGATTAGGGGGCTGAAGCACATGATTTATGAGGAGAGGCTGAGAGAACTGGGATTATTTAGTCTGCAGAAGAGAAGAATGAGGGGGGATTTGATAGCTGCTTTCAACTGCCTGAAAGGGGGTTTCAAAGAGGATGGATCTAAACTGTTCTCCATTGTAGCAGATGACAGAACAAGGAGCAATGGTCTCAAGTTGCAGTGCGGAGGTTTAGGTTGGATATTAGGAAAAACTTTTTCACTAGGAGGCTGGTGAAGCCTGGAATGTACTACCTAGGGAGGTGATGGAATCTCCTTTCTTAGAGGTTTTTAAGGTCAGGCTTGACAAAGCTCTGGCTGGGATGATTTAGTTGGGGATTGGTCCTGCTTTGAGCAGGGGGTTGGACTAGATGACCTCCTGGGGTCCCTTCCAACCCTGATATTCTATGATTGTATGACTCACCTTTTCTCTGTTTCTAAGTGGTCCTGGTGTCACTAAATGGGACAGAACACCACACCTAGGAGGTGTGCGGGTTACACCTATGAGTGCAGGGATGGGCCTCGTATGATTTTCAGCAGTGCCTGTGTCCCATGGAAAGTGCATCAGAATCAGGCACCTGAGTCAGGCACTTCTGCAAATCCTACTAAGCACCTCCGTACTTCTTTAGGTGCCTCAACCCCTTTGTCAATCTGGGCCTCATTCAAGCAACCCAGATAAACTTGTAAAGATTGGCTGGAGTTGATCACACTTGAAGAGTGTTTCTTTTCAGCTCCCTGAGCAAGGGGCAGGTAGTTCTTCTGTCAGAGATACCAGCACCAGAAGATATTAATACACACAGCAGGGGATGCTTTCCATTATCTCAGTCACAAAGCGTCATTACCATCGTCATATGGGAGCTGCTCGTTAATGAGGGGATGGGAGTGCGCTCTTCTTCCTGCTCTTCTGGGCTCCCTTTTTCCCACTTCTCCTTAGTCTCCGATGGCTCCTTCTTCATCCCTGGAGCAGAAAGAAACCTTCTTAACATTTTGCTTTTCCATGTCTTATCCCTGGTTTCCAGAGGATGGAAGTTGGGCACAGAGCCCTGAAGCGAATTGCCCCGGGTCAAACTGAAGGTTGTTGGCAGAGCTGAGCAGAGAACTCCAATCTCATGACTCTTAGCTGGGGGCTTTTACCAAACAAGGCTTCCTCTTATCTAGGGGCCGGTTTCTTTTCTATTCTACTCTTCCCCTCCCCTTGCCCACCTTTCCTGTCAGTGACGGGCAACAGGCCTCATTTTGCATTTAACCCCCCAAGAAGCAATGACTCAGCTCTGGTACGGTTCCCAGCTGTGACCTGCTGAGACCCCTGGAGCATGTTACTGATGAAATGGACCCGATCCAGGAGAAAAGAAATGATTTCCTTCAACGTCCAGCCTCTCTGTTCCCCTTACAGCCTGGAGCAATGTTAGTACTCCCCACAGCACAGGGCCAGACCCCCAGAGGGGGGTGACCTGACATTGTCAGCTCTCCCCACCTCAGCGATGGTCCTCTGACACCCTATCCCAGAGGATCTGGCACTAAATGGATTCCAGAGTCTGAGGTACCCATCAATCACTGCCCCATGAGACGGCCCTGATGTATAAGGCTGGTAGAGTGACTGGCGTGAGTGTTCCTCACATGCTCCTCGCGAACCATGTGGATTGAACCATCTCACCTGTAAGAACCAGTTCGACTTTGCCTGTAGTCTCCTGCAGCTTCACCTCCTCTGCCTCCACCTGGTTCTCAGCTGCTTTCTTCTTCAGGGACAAGTGCGTCCACCTTAGAATCATAGAATCATAGAATATCAGGGTTGGAAGGGACCTCAGGAGGTCATCTAGTCCAACCCCCTGCTCAAAGCAGGACTAATCCCCAATTAAATCATCCCAGCCAGGGCTTTCTCAAGCCTGACCTTAAAAACTTCTAAGGAAGGAGATTCTACCACCTCCCTAGGTAACGCATTCCAGTGTTTCACCACCCTCCTAGTGAAAAAGTTTTTCCTAATATCCAACCTAAACCTCCCCTACTGCAACTTGAGACAATTACTCCTTGTCCTGTCATCTTCTACCACTGAGAATAGTCTAGAACCCCATCCTCTTTGGAACCACCTCTCAGGTAATTGAAAGCAGCTATCAAATCCCCCCTCATTCTTCTCTTCTGCAGACTAAACAATCCCAGTTCCCTCAGCCTCTCCTCATAAGTCATGTGTTCCAGACCCCTAATCATTTTTGTTGCCCTTCGCTGGACTCTCTCCAATTTTTCCACATCCTTCTTGTAGTGTGGGGCCCAAAACTCACCTTCTTGGAGAGGAAGCTGTTCTCTCCTCATCCCTATCGGCCATCGAATGGTCAGATTGGCCACAGACACAGTCTTTTCATGCCTGAGAGGATGGTCCATGAGCATTTGCTTCTCTTGGGCTTCTCTGGCAAGTCCTGCTCTTGCTGGCTGAGGACAGAGCATGCCTCCATGGCTGCAGGTTGGACGAGCACTTTGTGCACGTGGATCTCTCTGTGCTCCCGAGAGGTGAGTCTTTGAAAAAAGGAACGAAGCCTGGAATAGAAGGAAGGAGGAAATGGGTTTTTCTGTCATTCTCTAAAGGAGGGGAATTAGTCTGCCCAGGATTCCCAGATCCAAGATCGTGGTCTTTTGAAGCCATCTGAATAGCCAGGACTGGTTCATACAACCAAGAACAGAAGCAACATGAGACTGGCCATACTGGGTCAAACCAAAGGTCCATCTAGCCCTGTATCCTGTCTTCTGACAATGGCCAGTGCCAGGTGCCCCAGAGGGAATGAACAGAAAATCATCAAGTGATCCATTCCTGTTGCTCATTCCCGGCTCCTGGAAATAGAGGCTAGGGACACCATCCATACCTATCCTGGCTAATAGCCATTAATGGACCTCTCCTGCATGAATTTATCTAGTTTTTTGAACCCTGTTATAGTCTTGGCCTTCACAACATCCTCCGGCAAAGAATTCCACAGATTAACTGTGTGTTGTGTGGAAAGAATACTTCCTTTTGTTTGTTTGCAATTTGCTGCATATTAACAAAGGCTTCAAAGGGGGCACTTGGAGTTGAACCAAGGACCACTTAATGTGCAGTCAAACACTCGATCACTGAGCTCTACCCCCATGACTAGACCCAGCCCCAGGTGAAGACACTTGGGACCATGGTGAAAGAGGAATTCTTCTGGGGAAGTTCCAGGGCCCGTGTTATGCAGGAAGTCAGACTAGATGATCAGGGCTGGCCTCAGAGCCTTTGAAACTGTGAATTTATGAACCTAAAGTTGCCTTTAACAGCTAGTATGAAAGTTGCTGCTCCTGTCCCAGAGGAGATGCGTTGAGGTTTCCTTGGGGAGAGGCACCAGGATCCCCGTTCCACCTTTGTCACAGCCTTTCTGGGACACAGCACATCACAGCTTCTCCCCTTTTGCTCTATAACAAGAAACCTCCACGCACCAGATCTGTAATCCCGTCCTAGCCCAGTCACTGGCTCCAGTTCCTAGCCTGACTCTCACCCCATGGAGCTCACGCCTCCTTTGCCAATGGACAGACATGGAAACAGCCAAGGTCAATTTCTGTTTTCTTTGCTCATTGCCTGGGCCTAGCTGCAAAAATGCTTCATTATTAACCCCACTCCTTTGTGCACAGAATGCTGGGACTCTGGGAACAGACATGGCCAAGCTGAAAACCAAGACACCTCTGTTCCCAGAGAAGCCAGGAAAAGGAACAAAGGATTGTCATCTAGAAGGCTTGAGGGTCTGGAAGGATGGATTAGCAGCTGCAAATATGTTGACTTATTCTCAACTATTCCAAAATCTGGACTGTATTAGCAGGGGGAAAATAACCAGTAAACTTTAACTGAAGAATTTCCCACACTATTTATAACGTCCAATCAGAACAATAGGCCACCCAAACAATGACAAAGAAATCACACTGAGACCCATGACAAATTTAGGCTGCAGTTTATTTAAACCCCTTTCCCCTATTTAAAGCAGGGGTGGGAAGAGGTGAGGCTGGGATTAGGGAAGGGGGTGGAGCAGGGGTGGGAAGAGGTGGGGCTGGGACTTTGGGAAGGGGGTGGAGCGGGGGTTGGAAGACTCCAATGACTCCAAGATTTCTTTCTTGAGTGGCAATAGCTATTTTAGACTCTATGATTTTATATGTATGGTTGGGATTCTGTTTTACAGTGTGCATTATTTTGCATTTATCAACATTGAATTTCATCTGCCATTTTCTTGCCCAGTCAGGCACCCAGTTTTGTGAGATCCCCTCTTTGTAGTCTGTTTTGGACTTAACTATCTTAGTTTGTATTTGTTTGTATTTGTATTATCTGCAAATGTGGCCACCTCACTGTTTACCCCATTTTCCAGGTAATTTATGAATATGTTGAACAGTACTGGTCCCAGTACAGACCCCTGGGGGACACCACTATTTACGTCTCTCCATCCTAAAACTGACCATTTATTCCTACCCTGTGTTTACTATCTCAGAAACAGTTACTGATCCATGAGACAACCTTCTCTTTTATTCCATGACAGCTTAAGAGAGCAGAATAGGGTTTCCTTGGGAGGGGGATGAATTGAGAATATATCAGAAGGTTGTACAGGTTTATTGTTCCATGAAAGTGAAAGTACATCTGAAACTCAGTCTTCATTGTGAGCAGGATTTAAACCTGCATAAGGGAAACCCCCAGTGGATTTCAAATCCAACACCTTAACCACTCAGCCATCACAGCTGTTGAGAAATAAAAGCTGCAATTCCAGATAAACTGATAAATAACCACAATGCCCAGCACTGAAGTCATCTGAAATATGGAATTCAAACAGTAAACCCAGCTCCTAAAGCAGAGGGAAAATAGGGCCTTTTCTTTTTACTTAGCCATGTACAATAGCTCGGAGAGCACTTTTAAAAGTCTCCCCTCCCACAGCCTGGAAAAGGCCAAGGATTCTCAGGTTCTAACTTGCTCTGAATGAGGATCACTGGACCATAGAACCATTCATTAGAGAAACCTGTGATGCACAGAACGAGGCTGAGAAAAATGCTTACTGGAAACAAGAATTGCTCCCCTGGAATAGCAGCTGTATTGGGCAGCTGGAAATCTCACAAGAGAAGCTTGAGCTTTGGAGGCTCTGTAGTAGAAGTCCTAGTTACTGCATGGGAGGTCTGCATTTGTTTTATGGACAATAGAGGTCTGAGGTCTATTGCTGCAAAATTTCAGTAGAAAATTTCAGACCCAAATTGTGTGTGGTGGGGAGATTGGTGGGGGTTTCTTTGGTTTTGGTTTAGTGTGTTTTCTTTTTCTCATTTTAAATGTCCTTGATCATTTTGATGGGAAAAAGATTTGTAGGAGGCCAAGGAAAAGTAAGAAAAGTTAAAAATCTGCATTGGCAAGAGGGGGTCTCTGAATTCCAGGGCAGGGGTGGAGATTTTCATGGTGGGGTGGGGCGGTTAAGGGATAAATGAGAGGCTTTTGCTGGAACACAGGGAGAGGTTTTGCAGTTTAATTTTTCCAAAGAGAAACCTCCCCACTTCGCCTGTGCTGTTGCCCAGCTCAGACCCCACTGACACGCCTGTGATGAAGTGGGATTTTCTGAACGTTTTGTATGCATATTGTGTATACCTCAGTTTCCCCTATTTGTTAAACAATTATCTAGGTCAGAGGTCCCAATCTGTGGGGTTCACCCCTACTTTGGCCTGGGGGAACATTCCTGGGGATGCAACTAGGGCCTAGGCCAGCGCCCACACAAGGAGGCGGGGGTGGGTGGGAAGGAGGACCACCCTGCTCCGCTCCTGGCAGACTGCAAAGAGTTACAAAAGGATCTCTCAAAACTGGGTGACTGGGCAACAAAATGGCAGATGAAATTTAATGTTGATAAATGCAAAGTAATGCACATTGGCAAACATAATCCTAACTACACATATAAAATGATGGGGTCTAAATTAGCTGTTCCCACTCAAGAAAGAGATCTTGGAGTCATTGTGGATAGTTCTCTGAAATTATCCACTCAATGTGCAGTGGCAGTCAAAAAAGTGAACAGAATATTGGGGATCATTAAGAAAGGGACAGATAATAAGTCAGAAAATATCATATTGTCTCTATAAATCCATGGTATGCCCACATCTTGAATACTGTGTGTAGATGTGGTTGCCCCATCTCAAAAAAGATATATTGGACTTGGAAAAGGTTCAGAAAAGGGCAACAAAATGATTAGGGGCATGGAACGGCTGCTGTATGAGGAGAGATTAATAAGACTCGCACTTTTCAGCTTGAAAAAGAGTTAACTAAGGGGGGATTTAATTGGTGTTGGTCCTGCTTTGAGCAAGGGGTTGGACTAAATGACCTCCTGAGGTCTCTTCTAACCCTAATCTTCTATTATTCTATGATATGATAGAGGTCTATAAAATCATGACTGGTGTGGGGAAAGTAAATAAGGAAGTGTTATTTACTCCTTCTCACAACACAAGAACTAGGGGCTACCAAATGAAATTAATAGGCAGTAGGTTTAAAACAAACAAAAAGAAGGTTTTTTTTCATGCAACGCACAGTGAACCTGTGGAACTCCTTGCCAGGGGATGTTGTGAAGGCCAAAACTATAGCAGGGTTCAAAAAAGAACTAGATACATTCATGGAGAATAGGTCCATCAACAGCTATTAGCCAGGATGGGCAGGGATGGTGTCCCCTAGCCTCTGTTTGCCAGAAGGTGGGAATGAGCGACAGGGAATGGATCACTTGAAGATGACCTGTTCTGTTCATTCCCTCTGGGGCACCTGGCACTGGCCACTGTCGGAAGACAGGATACTGGGCTAGATGGACCTTTGGTCTGTTCCAGTCTGGCCGTTCTTATGTTCTATGTTCTTAATAAGGAGGATGTAAGCAACAATGTTTCTCCAGGGTACATGATGAAGAGGCAATGACTCCACTTCCCTTGCTGGTTTCTATCATAGAGGGTGAAGCAGAAGAGTAAGGGGCAGGGGTGATGCAGAATTAAGAGGGCAACAGACAGCCATCTCATAGCAGGCCCTCTAGATTCACACCAATAATTACCTGCCTTTTCCTGGGTGAAACCCACAGCTGAGGTTCCCGTGCTTCACCATGTCCCCTGCTACAAAGTGCAGCTGACTCTCCCCCAGTGCTCTTGCTGAGCTGGAATGAGGGGAAGAAAGAACAAGGCCATGCACCCCAACCATAATTTAGGGGTCCTCTCAATGGAATCCATTTATGGTTCTAAAGACAAGCTTCAAACCATTGTGTGTCCTAAAAATAAAGAGTCTAATGATTGCGGGTTTGAGTCCCATGGTAGTTCTGCTTCCTTAGTTTTCACTTTGGCCAAAGGCTCTGGATCCAGGTGGGCCAGGGAAAGCAAAGACTGGCATGTGAGTTCTAGATAGTCCCAGTCTAGCCTCTGGGCTTCCAAGCTTGCCAAAGAAAGTGGGTGGATGCCTGGGTTAGTGTGTAGAGAAGTCTCCCTCCTCCTAATCTGTGCCAGTTCCTGTGCTTCAGGGGCTGGTTAATTAGCACCTTTGGAGCCCTGGGTATTTCTCTGCTTCTCGCCAGCCGGTGAAAAGCTGATTGGCGAAAAATCTCCCACCAGAGTGAGTGCCTTGAGTGGGAACGGTACAAGCCCCCACCTGGGGGCTGGCCCTGCTTTCCTACCACATTCTGATGCTGGCCACAGAACGCCAGCAGTTGGTCTGCGGTTGGCCTGCAGTGGGTGTTTGAAGCACCAGGAGGCGGGGAGCAGATCGGCCGGGTGTCTTTGTAGCTGTCTGCAGACCACAATTAGGCATGGTCCCCCCTCCTCTTGCCCCACCCTCTGAAGCTCGATGGTGTGGAAGCCTTTCCTTAGAGCTGTCAGCCCCAGCCACCCCTGCTGTAGGTGCCCAGAGGAAGAAAGTGGTGCTGGACTCCAGCCCGTGACTCTTGCTGTTAGGATATAGATATTCAGGCCTGTCTGTAAAGGCCTGTACTTTAAGAATTTAGGGGTATTCTTATTACTTGGCTAGTTCTAGAGGTATAAAAGAAAGAATCAAAATCACTGTCTGCTGGTGTAAGGGCCTTCTCTTACTGTGACAGTTTGAGGCCCTGTTCTTAGGCTAAGGCCTTTGGCTAAGCAGCAGAGGCAGCCATAAGCCAGGAAGCGAACAGTCACATCCTCACATTCCAAACTAGCCACATTGAAAGAAGGTGCTATTGGGCTGTTAGGAATACAATCCTGTCCTGAATACAATCCTGTCCTGATAATTCCTATCACCTCCAAAGAAAGGGAAGTGCCTAGAAAATGTAAAAGGAAACTTAGTTTGATAGCATCCTGTCTGGCAAGAACTCACTTATCAATAGCTGGGATGTGAAATCCTCACTTCTGTATTGTTTTCCCACTTTGCTATTGTTTGTCTGTATAATCTCTGTCTGGTCCTGTGATTGTTTCTGTCTGCTGTATAATTAATTTTGCTGGGTGTAATCTAATTAAGGTGGTGGGATATAATTGGTTAGCTAATCATGTTACAATATGTTAGGATTGGTTAGTTAAATTTCAAGTAGAATGATTGGTTAAGGTATAGCTAAGAATATTACTATATAAATTAGGGGCAAACAGGAAGTAAGTTGGGATTCGAAAATAAGGAAAAGGAACTTGTATTTAAGCTTGCTGGAAGTTCACCCCAATAAACATCGAATTGTTTGCACCTTTGGACTTCGGGTATTGTTGCTCTCTGTTCATGCGAGAAGGACCAGGGAAGTGGGAGAGTGAAGGAATAAGCTCTCTAACACTTGCTCCTGGTTCTTTCTCCTGATTTTGAAGCCTGGCCATGGTGCTCCTTCTTTTAAGGATGAGGTGGGCAAGAGGAAAAGCGTGGAGACAAGTGCAATGGCAAAAGCCTGTCAGCATCAGGTATCTCTATCAAGACACTCAAGTTGTGGGACCCCAAGCTATTGCATGGGTTCATCCTCTCAAGCCAGTTGGACCAAAGACCTCCCTCGAGTAGGCATGAGGAACCCAGCAGTAGGGAAAAGACAAATTCTTGTGCAAACCAATGCAGTGCCAGGAAGTCCCACCAAGATTTGAATTGGGATTACAGGATTCGGAGTTCTGAGTGCCATTGGAGCATAGGACCAGCTGGCCTGGCCTTTTCTGGAGGACACCTGTGACCACCAACACTCAGATGTGTTGTATCCTTGGGGGCAACAGTTTTAGGAAGAAATCACTTGAGACACAGAGAGCTGTAAACCTGGAGAGCAGCCATTTATTGCCACATACTGAACTAACCAAAAACCAGCCAAAACTGGCTGGGCTATCCCCTAATAATCTGACTCAGTTGCCATAGCAACAACAAGATTCTATTACCATAACAACCAAATACACAACATATTCCTCCTCCCTTAATGAGAACATCCCCTAAATAAAACAAACACGAAACTAGAGAAGGAGGGTAGACTGCCTCCTTCCCGGCTAAACCCCAGGGACTATTTCACCCTGTAACCATGGGTTCACCCTAGCTAAAGCTCCAGCCATTGAGGAGGCCTTCTGTCTCTAGGTGGATTACAGCAGACTTCTGGTGTTGTTGCACCTGACAGTGTCCTGGGCGCAGACCTGACAATGGGCTCAGGGTTTGTAGCGCGAACGGGTGAGGATGTGGTATCAGCTCGTTCCAGGCAGGGATCTATCTCCACTGCAGGCAGTAATAGAGGGGGAAAGTCAGGAACAGGTGACTCTTGATTCGGTGTCTCGCCGGAAGTGGTGAAGTCAGGCAACTCAACTGAAGATGTGTCCTGAGGACTGGTATGACCTGGCAACAGCTGATCTACATGTTGCTGACAGGTGAGGTCCTCTGCAGTCCGGACAGTGTAGGAAACAGGTCCTGTTTGAGCGATGACAGTGGCAGGGACCCATTTAGCTCCAGCAGTATAATTCCCAGCCAAAACCGGCTGTCCCGGGCTAAAGGTTCGGTCTTTTGCTCTGGGTGCACACCTGATGACTTGATCTTGCTGCTGACGTTGCACAATTTGTCGGGGTTCAGAAGGTTTCAGCAGATCAAAGCAAGTGTCATTCCATCATTAGAAAGGCTAGGGATGCCTTGGTCATAGCATGAGGTGTGTTTCTGTAGGATAGTAAGAAGGTGTCCAGAAGCTTTTGAATGGATAATTGTCCCCTTGCCAATTTTAAAACTTGTATCATTGTCTGCACAAACCTTTCAGTTAATCCATTGGTGGATGGATGGTATAGTGCTGAAGTGATGTGGTGTATCCCTTTTGCCTTCATAAAATTTTTAAACTCCTGAGAGATGAACTGCGGTCCATTGTCACTCACAAGTTGTTCTGGCAGACCAAAATGACTAAAGAGTCCCCATAGTTTTTGGATAGTACTCTCTGCAGTAGTGGACTGCATTAGAGAGACTTCTGTCCATTTAGACTGGGCGTTTACCACTACCAAGAACATGCTTCCTTCAAATGGGCCAGTGAAGTCAACGTTAATACATTGCCACGGGTTGTCAGGCCAGTCCGATGGGTGTAGAGGTGCCCACTGGGGTGCACTCCTCACATCCTGACATAACATACAAACTCTTGCCTTCTCTTCAATAGCACTGTCCAATCCAGGCCACCAAAAATAGCTTAGTGCAATTTCCTTCATGCGCCCTATTCCACAGTGACCGGAATGTAGCTGTTCTAACATCTGTGATCTCAGTGGTGGTGGGATAATGACATGTCTTCCCCAAAACAAACAACCAGACTGAATCATAGAATATCAAGGTTGGAAGGGACCTCAGGAGGTCATCTAGTCCAACCCCCTGCTCAAAGCAGGACCAATCCCCAATTTTTGCCCCAGATCCCTAAATGGCCCCCTCAAGGATTGAGCTCACAACCCTAGGCTTAGTAGGCCAATGCTCAAACCACTGAGCTATCCCTTCCCCTGGATTGATAACTCCATCCTCCTGGACATGTAGGTAACAAGGTCGGGTGAGACCGGAGGGATGTTCCATGCATCACCAGGTCCGTAACTTGGGACAATACTGGGTCAACGCGGGTTGCCTTCTTTACCTGAGTAGTGGTGATGGGTGTGTTCTCTACCTGTTCAAAGTAAAAGATTTCCTTCTGGGCAATATCTTGACTTTTGACAGGCAAAGGCAGCCTTGGGAGACAATCCACATTGCCATCAAGAGTGGATTTCTGATATTTGATTTCATATGTGTGCGTGGAAAGCAACAATGCCCAATGCTGCATAAAAACATGACATACAAATACAACTAGCAGCTAATGGGGGAATGCCTGTGTGAAGTCAGAGGTTGATGGTCTGTGAGAAGAGTAAACTTCCATCTGAACAGGTTCTGATGAAACTTCCAAATTACGAAAACAATTCCCAATACCTCACATTCGATTTGGGCATAGTTAGTTTCTGCTTTGCTTAGGGTGTGAGAAGCAAAAGCAATAGATGTCTCTTCTCCCAAAGGCATAATGTGTGACACGACCGCTCCCACTCCATAAGGGGACTCATTGCAGGCCAACTGTAGGGGTAAGGATGGATCAAAGTGCGTCAGAACTTCAGAATTCAGCAATGCACCCTTAGCTTTGTTAAATACAACATCACAGGCTTCAGTCCACTTCCAGGCCTTGTTCTGCCCAAGGAGCCTGTGGAGTGGTTTTTGCGGTGTGGCAAACTGCGAGATAAACTTTCCATAATAGTTCAATAGTCCTAGAAATGAGCAAAGCTGGCTAACATTTTGAGGAGGGGGAGCCTCCACAATAGCCTTAATTTTTGCAGGGGCCTTATGAAGACCCATAGCATCAATGATGTGTCCCAAATATTCAAGAGAGGGCTGGAAGAATTCACACTTGTCTTTGCGGACTAGTAGGCTATACTCTTCCAGTCCTTGTAGGGTAGCCTCTACATTCTTTAGGTGATCCTCCTCATTCTTTCCAGTGACCAGGATGTCATCCAGATACCACTGGACTGTTGGCAAGCTACACAAGATCTGGTCCACAGCCCTCTGGAATAGGGCAGGAGCAGACGTTATTCCGAAGGGTAGGCGACAGTATCAATAAAGCCTTTTATGCACCACAATAGTCAACAGCTCTTGGGACTTTTCATCAATGTGCATCTGTAAATACGCTTGACTCAGGTCAATCTTACTGAACTTCTGTCCCCCAGCCAGGCCCGTGAAGAGGTCATCGATGCGAGGAAGCAGGTTTTGCTCTGCACACAACACCGGGTTGACAGTGACTTTAAAATCACTGCAAATCCAGAGGGAGCCATCTTTCTTCGCTATTGGAACAATAGGAGTTGCCCATGGGCTATAGGTAACTGGTATTAGGACTCCATTTGTGGCCAGGCGCTCCAGGTCCACCTCAACTTTTGGCCTGATGGCATATGGCACAGTTCTGGCTTTCAGATATTCTGGTTGACTGTCAGGTTTAATGTTCAATGTCACAGTGATTCCCTTCACCCTTCCCAGATCCTCTCCAAAAACAGCAGCATGTTTCCTTAGTACAGTGGTCAGACCGGTTTCTTCTTTAGTCATTTGGTGCACTTCTGCTCAGTTCAGCTGGATCTTCCCAAGCCAAGACCTACCCATTAAGGCTGGGTAATTACCTCTCACCACAAACAGTGGCAATTTAGCAGCCCGTCCATTGAGCTCCACCTTAACCTCAGTAGTGCCCAACATGGGCAAAGCTTCTCCCGGGTACGTCTTCAGATCAGTTTTCGTTGCCTGAAGCAGAAGATGCTCTAGCTTTTTGTTATACACCATCTCGGAGACCAGCGAGGCGGCTGCACCGGTGTCCAGTTCCGTGCATATCGGTTTGCCGTCCAACAACGGGGTTACCCAGTGTTCATGTGAGCCCACTGCCAAAGACAAAACGTGGAGCGGCACTTCTTCTTGTGATGTGGTGTCTCCTTGGTCATCCTGGGTCTGCTCTAGGGTATGCAGATTTCCCTTTTAGGTCGGCCAGACCACAGGCCTCTTTTTCCTTTGTTTACAGGCACACTCAGTGTGTTCGTTTTTGCCCCATTGTCGACACACCAGGTCCTGACACCAGCACTCTGATGCCTGGTGACCCGGCTTACCACAGCCGCAACACTCCTGACTCCGCACAGTTTTGTGGGTAGGTTCTTGTGACACCTTATGCACCCTAGGGGATGCACCTCCTGTATTGCACCTCCTTTGTAGCCAGTTCCATGGAGACTGCAATATCAACAGCTTTCCGTAAGGTAAGCTGAACCTCTGTCAATAGGCAGTTCTGTATAGCTTCACTGTGCAAGCCGCAAACTAACCTGTCACATAGGGCGTCATTTAATAGCTCCTTAAATTCACAGTGTTCCTCAAGCTTTTTCAAAGTTGCTACAAATTGCATAACTATTTCGTCCTCTTTTTGGTCTCTTTTGTGGAACCTATATCTTTCCGCAATTACCAATGGTTTTGGAGAAAAATGGGACCCCAGGATTTCCACAATGTCACTGTAAGATTTGGTCTCAGGCTTAACAGGGTGTAGTAAGCTGCGCAGCAGGGAACAGGTATTAGCCCCTACAACACTTAAGAATATTGGCACCTTCTCTTCTGTAATGTCATTTGCCATAACAAAAAGCTCAAAACACTCAGTATATATGTGCCATTGCACTAGAATCTCCTCAAAAGGTTCCAGCGGCCCGTAAGTGTACCCCTGGTTTTAGTTTCAGTTTGCACCGTCAGTGCAAACAAGCCAGTTCTCACCCCCTTCCGACAGTTTGGGGTGGGGGGTGTTGTACTTGACTTCTACTTTCTTCTGTTGCTGGGGAAGCACAGGAATCCCATCCTTGTCGCCACGTTGTTGTATCCTTGGGGGCAACAGTTTTAGGAAGAAATCACTTGAGACACAGAGAGCTGTAAACCTTAAAAGGCATCCATTTATTGCCACACACTGAACTAACCAAAAACCAGCCAAAACCAGCTGGGCTATCCCCTAATAACCTAACTCAGTTGCCATAGTAACAACAAGATTCTATTACCATGACAACCAAATACACAACACCCCACTATCTCAGTATTTGTCTGTAACCAGCCCTGAGTGCTGGGACAGGGGAGAGGAAGGCATGGAAAGTTTTGATGAGCCTAGGCAGCTGTGTGAGCTGATGACTTTGTCTAACCAGTTGGGGAAGGCAAGGTTAGTGGAAGATGAGTGTCCCTGTACCTTACCTGTTACCTGTGTGGAGGATTGTGACCGCGAAGGGAATGTTCCTGTCTCTGTTAGGGGTAAATGTACATTAAGTAAATGTCAGACTTGCCCATGGAGGGAGCTACCCCAGTCTAAAAGCAATTGTCTGTGAACAGCCATGTGTGCTGGGATAAGGGAAATAATATCCCAAGTGTCTGTTAAAGGGGAAGGTTTCTCCAGCTCTTTTTTGTCTGTGGAGCAGACAGAAGGTGCCTCTCAGCCTGTGATGGTTGAGGGTAGTGCAGTTGTCTCAGAGTTGGTTCTGGTTACAACCAACACCCAGAAAGGAAATGGTCCTAAATTTTTGTCTGCTAGGGAGAGTGACACTGTAACTAGGTTGCATCCAGTTAGTGTCCTAACAAAATCCCAGAGACCAAATGACTCTGGTACTGTTGCTTTGCCTGTTGCTAGTGTGTTGCTGGGAAAGGGTGCAGCAACATTGTCTAATCAAGTTGATACCCTAGCCAGGGCACAAGGAAAGCATAAAAGTGATTTGATTGTGTTGCCCACTGACAGTGTGGAAACGTAACCAGAAGGAAATGATTCCTGAACTTGTGTGTGTTGAGACTGACAACTTGTATGTTGCCTAGTCAAGGCACTAAGAGAATTTCTCTCCTATGTGTAGGAGTCTCTGATGTTCAATGTGGTGTTAGTTAACAACTGAAGCATTTTCCAGGTTAAGGACATCTGAGAGGGCTCTTCCCTGTATGGACTTGCTGATGCTTGATGCCATGTGAGCACAAAATGCAGGTACCCCTTCAAGCTCTTTCTTGTGTGAATTATCCAATGCGGAATAATGTGTGAGCTCAGACTGAAGTTTTTCCTGCAGTTATTGAAGCTTTTCCCACATTCCAAGTATTTATGAAAAAAGAAAAGGAGTACTTGTGGCACCTTAGAGACTAACCAATTTATTTGAGCATGAGCTTTCGTGAGCTACAGCTCACTTCATCGGATGCATCCGATGAAGTGAGCTGTAGCTCACGAAAGCTCATGCTCAAATAAATTGGTTAGTCTCTAAGGTGCCACAAGTACTCCTTTTCTTTTTGCGAATACAGACTAACACGGCTGTTACTCTGAAACCAAGTATTTATGGGTTCTCTCTCTTGTGTGGATTGTCTGATGTGAAGTAAGGTTTGATCATCAATGAAACTTTTTCCAGTCGAGGCATTTATAAATACAGTGCTATGTGGATTCTGAAATGTTTAGGAAGGTATGAACTGGAACTGAAGCTTTTCCCATCATCCAAGCATTTGTGGGGTCTCTCTCGTATGTGGATTGTCTGATGTATATTAGGATTTGAACTCTCATGGAGGCTTTCCCACAGTGCAGGGTGGGCAGAAAAGTTTTGCTACACTGAAACATGGTCAAAGAGCCACAGCAGCTACATTTCAGGTCGGAATCTGGGATAAGGTTGGTTTCACTCAGGTCTACATGCTGCAGCGTGGACACCAGAGACCTAGGTTTGACCCTAGGTTAGAAATGTCTTTATGTAAGGTTAAGAAACAGTGTAGATGCTCAAGCCCAGGGTTCTCCAACATGGGCCAGCTGACTCCAGACACAATAACCCTGGGCTTACATTGCATTGTAGACAATCCCAGAGTGACATACATGCATATCCTCATTAGTGTTCGGTGACACAACCAGTTCAGGAGAAAAAAAAATCCAGGACTATCTTCAAAAATCACACCTGGAAAATGAAAGGGATATAAACAAGGAAACATTTTTATATGCTTTATTTACATTAAGTAAATGTCAGGCTTAAAGAGACTGGGAGGGAACTTTCATAACCAGACCATGTGGTAAAAACAGTCAAAAATTTGATGCATTGTCCTGAAAGGCATTAAAGTGGAAATATTGCAAATGAACTCTGGGTAGGAATTAATGAGCAGAGGTGAAAGTGGGCTGGTGCAGGCCGGTCTGGCGTACTGGTGAGAACTGGCCGCCGGTACCAGCCCGCACATGGCCAACGTTAAAGCGCTGCCACTTTTGCTCCCCCGCGTCGGCAACCCTGCGGTAGGGTCCGGCAGGGCCCCTGATGGGGGGACCAAAAGGGGCAGCAGCCTTGGGTGGCCCTTCAAATCACAGTGGCGGCAGTGAAGGGCTGCCTGGGGGAGCCTGATCCCCCGCCCCCCCCCTTCCACACGAGGCCCCCCCCTTCCGGTGGCCAGAGCCACCCCCCCACACCTTGCCCAGGGGGGACCCGGGGTACCAGTAAATCCCTCTGCTTACTTTCACCCCTGCTAATGAGTTACAGTCACACATTCAGAAAGATTTTATAGATCTCCCTCTCGTGTTTTCTTTCCTTCTCCCTTTTATTTTATTTCACCCAGTTTTTCACATCATTTTAGCTAGCACTTGTTTTCCATCCATTTATTTCTCTGTCTGCCCCTAAATCTCTTTTATTTCCTATCACAAATCATTCCAACACAGGTTCCCAGTTTTCTCCCCGAGCTCTTCCCTTCCTCTCCTCTGCCCCAAGCTTTTCTGGTTTCAGGATTGTTTTGCTTTCACTCTTTTCACATTAGTTCCCTACCCCCCATGCCTTTCCCCAGGTTTCTCTATTTACACTTGTTTTACTTTATTTCCGCCCCCCCCACTTTGATTTCTTCTCTCCCTTCTGATTAAAGCTGCTCTGTACCTGCCTCTCTCCTCCGTGCAGCCAGCTCACCTTCATCCAAATGACATCCCCCCCGCCCCTCCTCCTCACCACAGCATCCCTTCCCCAGTAGCCTGGAGGTCACACTTCCCAGTCCCTGGGACTGGGTCTCTATCTCCCAGGCTCCCTGCTGGTGCAGAGGATCCACCTTCTCCCCAAACCTCCCAAATGACAATTAATTTGGTGTCCTTGCCACCCCCACATCTGCCCGTCCCCCAGACCCGCTAGTAGTTACAGCCCCAAGCCCCACATCACTTCTGTCCCTGACCCTCCAACAGTTCTCATCCTGCAGCCCCCCCATGTGCCCTTCAGGGCCCCTATGCTCCTCCTGCAGCTCCAGAGCTATTCACACCCCCTCCTTGCCATCCCTGGGGCTGCAGGGCGGGAGGGGGAGTGTCACAGAGATTAGATATTGGGGTTGGGTAGACAGGTGTCCTCCAAGGTCATAAAGATGAGCCCCAGGCTAGGTAGATGAGAGTCCTCCAGTATCAGAGAGACTAGGATGACTGTGATTAGAGACACCCATTTTTTCATGCCCATTGAACTATTCCCACCGCGTCTCAGGAGCACTGTCTGAGCCAGAATTCCCAGAGTCCTCCTGCGCCATAGAGGACAGTGCCATACGGGCGGCAAAAGCCGTGGGTCAATGAGATTGGAGGAGGTAGAGAAGCTGCCCCTGCTTTCTATACTTTGACAGGTCAGACACCTATCAGGCCCTCCAGGGTCAGAGAGATTGCATGGCGGAAAGTCTGAAGGAAGACAGGAAACGTCCAATGTCACAAAGACAAGGGTGCGTGAGACTAGAGAGGTTGATTTCAGGGTCTCCAGAGTCATATCCAGGGCCGGCTCCAGGCCCCAGCTTTCCAAGCAGGTGCTTGGGGCAGCCGTCCCTGTCCCGCGGTGGCTGTTCGGCAGCAGCTCTGCCGCTCTTCCCGCCGCGGTGGCTTTCAGCGGCGGCAGCAATTCCGCGGCAACTGCTGGGGGCGTCGAAATTGGTAGAGCCGCCCCTGGTGATATCCCCCCATGTCTCAGCAATACTGTCTGAGCTGGGATCCTGTCCAGACCCAGAACCAGGGACGGATTCGCTGCCCGGTGAAAGAGGCTGGTGGGAAAGTGAAGATCGGGGCCTCGTTATCAGCATCAAAAAAAGCCACCTGCCCCCATTCACAATCCAGAGAAACCCGGATCCTTCTGGGGACCTGGCTCAGGGGAAGGGGGATCTCAGGGAAGGTGAGAGCCTGGAACTGATGCCCCCACCTCTGCACAGCCCAGATCCCCCCCTCAGGGTTATGACTGATCCAGCCTTTCCTCCTCACAGACTCTCTGGCCACCCCCACAGCCCAGCGCCTCCCATCGCCCAGCTCCACCTCCCAGCAATGTCTCCCCCGGGTGAATCCCTCACAGCCCAGCACGCAGAGCTCAGTGTCAAATCGCTCAGGATTGTCAGGCAGATCCTGCCGAGTGTATCCCCATCTCACACTTTTCCGATCCTCAGATAGGATGAGCTGGGGATGAGCCGTGTCTGGATCCAGAGTCACAGTCACTAGGGAGAGAGAATCAGAGTGTGAGGGGCAGGGCTCAGTCCTGGGGGAGGCTGGGACTATTTCCCACACTCCCCAGCAGCCCTGGTCTGGCTGGGACAGGCCTGGATCCCAGGGAGCTGCCTCTGTCCTGGGCACCTGACACTGAGTAGAAATGTCACTGCAGTTCTCAGTCTGGGTAATGGGACCCGCTTTTGTACGTTCTCATTTGGTTACAGAGGCTGCAGCTCCCTGTTCCCCAGCTGGCTCTAGCTCAGGTGGCAAAGAGTCTGGAGGGGGAAAGGGTCACAGAGATGAGAGCACCTGGTCTCGGATTTACAACGCCAACCTGGGGAGTTGCTTCTCTGCCCTGAGTGCCTGAGACCCAGCAGAGATGCCCTGGCAGCTCCTCCCCATGGCTGCTGGGACCTGCTGTGGGGGCTGCAGAAACTGCCCCTCTCTCCCCTCTTCCCTGCTGCAACTCCCTGCTGGGGCTGCTCCTCTGAGGGTCAGAGAGGAAGAACCTGACGTTGTGCAGAGAGGAGTGAGAGGAGGGAGGCACCAGATATAAACCCAGGGGGAAGCTGTACACTGAGCCCATCCTCCTGTCCCTGGCCTGGGAGAAGAGGAGGGGACAGGGCGTTGGGGCAGAACCACTCCAGCCCAGAGAGTGGTAAATGGGGGGTGGTCTTGGGAAGAAAGAAGGTGGCAGCATCATAGGGACACACTATCTCTAACTGAGGAAGAACTGGGGAGCTCAGCCTGCCCAGCTGAAGAGAAAGGAGGGATGCTGGTAAAGAACAAGGGGAGAGAGCCCCTCACCCAGGGAAAAGCAGAGAGGTGTGGCAATGTCCTGAATTTAATATTTCAAAGGCACATGGACGGGTCTGGAAACACCAGGACATTTGTGTGTTGCTCAGTGCAAGTGTATCAGTTCATGGACTCAGTGCAAAGGCTGGTGTCAGGATTGTTTGTTTAACTTCAGCATGGGACCTCCTTAGCATTTCATGTTTGTATTTTTATTTCTTGGGGGTGGGGGTGTCACAGTCGGTGTTGGTTTGGTTTGTGTCTTTAGCTACTTGCTCATAAAACTGTTTTCATGCATTTTTTCTCTGAAGTGAAAGTTAATCTCTCCTGAAATCTCTCACCTGGTCTGTATGAGCCTAGGGATTTCCCTCTTTTTGTCTGAATTTCAGAGCACAATTCATGAAGCAGTGAATAGCTCTAATGGGAGAGCCCAGCCCTGGCCTAAGGAAAGGTCGGATGTTGGAGAAAAGCTATGCAGGAGACCCCCTCTTCCAGGGTAAAGGAGAGGGATGTGTCTGCCCTAAGGGGAGAGTGCTCTCTACACATTCCTCTCAGTTTAATATTGGAAGGGCCTGTGAATGTCTATGAAAACCCCAGGGTCAGAGTTAAGGGTGTTTGGTCAGTATCTGTTTCTATTCACTGGTGTGGACATGAACTGAGCAGTAAGGTTGGTGTCAGGACTGTTTGTGTGCCTTCAGCGTGGGATTTCCGTAGCAGTGAATGTTTTCTTTTTAAGTCTGGTCGGTGTTGGTTTGGAAATGTTTTCATGGGAATTTTCTCCTTTTTTAAAGATAACCTGCACCTGCAATCTTACCCTGTCTGTGTGCTCCTGTCTCCAGTTCAGATAGCAGAGTGTCTGGAGATGGAAAGGATAAAAGAGAGGTGAGATTTCATGCTGTCATATTTATAACATCCCCACTCTTAACTGACATAATTATGTCTTAATAATGAGAGAGAAACAGAGACATACCCACCTCTTTAATAATAACTAAACTGAAACCTTCTATTTCAGGGGTCAGCAACAGTTGGCACGCAGCCCGGCAGGGTAATTCGCTGGCGGGCTGCGAGACATTTTGTTTACATTGAGCGTCCACACGCATGGCCCCCTCTGCAGCTCCCAGCTGCTGTGGATTACACACAAGAGGCTCCTGTGCTGGAGAGGCTCACCAGGATTTACGCCTTCCCTTTTGGCCAACACCAGCTGCCATATGGGGCCAGAGCTGGTGGGCTGGGTCCACATTTCAAGAGTGGCCTGAAATGTTGGGTTCTAAACTGCTCTCGAGCACATGCCCTGTGCTCGAGTTGTGTAGTTGGGAGAGAGAAACTGAGATACCCCAAGTTTTGCTATATTTTTACCTTAATGATTTTGCCAAGGCTCTCTAAATGAATCAGCGTGAGACATCCTGGTGCCTGGGCCCCTGCTCAATTTGATGACTCTCCATTTTTTATTAAATAGCTACATAACCTAATTATTAACCAATTGGCCAGTCTAACTCCTCCCACAGTCTCAGAGACACACCGTGATTTCCCCTCCTAGATCCCAACTCTCAGTACCTTTGAATTTCCTCACAGTCTCCATTAAAACAATATTTTCTTGGGAGAAATCACTGAGCCTCTTCTCTAGCTCTGGAGAAATCTCCACTGGCTGCTGGAACTTCCCCTTCTCATACCTGGAGAGAGAGAATTTCATTATTACATTTCAGTCACTAACTCACCATCATCCCTTGCTAGGGGAAGTCGCTGCTCTACGGGGCCTGCAGCACAGACTATGGCCATGCCACCTTCCCCCAAAAGCCCAATTCATGCTCTTCCACTCTGGCCTGGACAGAGCAGATCTGAGGATAAAAGAGGAGTTGAGTCTCCAGGGCCAATTCTCTCGATGGCCTCCATGCACCAATACTGGTATGCTCCATGTTGCTTGTGTGCATCATGCTACAAGATCTTTCTTTCAGGTAGTAGACTGAGACCTCAGCTGCACCCAAACCAGCTCATTCCACACAGGTCTCCAAACAGACTTCCAGTGGAAAAGACCCTTGATCCCTGCTGAGCAGGGTCTGATTATTACCAGTACACTAGGGGTGAACGGCCCGTATTGCATCTCCAGAACCCTGAGGCAGTCAGTCCCTCAGGACGTCACATCTCCGGGAAATACTTTAGGTCAGTCTTTCCCACTGAATAGATATTCCAGAGTATTCTATAAAAGGCGGAGACCCTCAGAATTAAGTTGATCAGAGAAATTTTTATCCAAGAAGTGACCCTGCCCCACGCGTTTTGCTGTAGAGCCCTGTGGAGATGTGCTGTTAATGTTCTCTCTAAGCCCTTTCACAGCATCGTGAAGTACAAGGGGGGTGAGAAAGAGCCATGTACCTGCTCAAGGTGCTTCTGAAATCCTAGAGAGGAAACAGACAGAAAAACAACCTTAGTCTCACATGCCATGACGCCACCCGCTGGGGATCCCAGGGAAGGGATTTTGCAAATATTAGGAAAAGCAGCTTGGCCCGGGGCCCAGGCCATGGATCTGCTGACTCAATGTCATCTTTATATCTACGAGTGACACTGAGATCTCCGACTTCTGCACCCCGGTGCCCAGGATTCAGGATCTGTCCTGTCCCTGTGGTGGGATGTGGGATGTTTCTAACTCAGTCTCACCTGCAGGAATTCACTCGCTGGCTTCTGACCCTTCCCCTCCAGCTCACTGATCAGCTCACTGAGATGGGAAATCTCCTCAGAAAGTTTACTGACATTGTCATTCTGTATCTTTACAACCTTCCTGTCCAGCTTCTCCAGCCGGGCCAGCAGGAGTCGCTCTTGTTCCTCCAGGAACTGCCGCAGTTGCTGAAATTCAGACACAATCTTCTGCCTCTCGGCCTGTGTCTGGATCTATTAAAAAAAATGGCAGGCCAGGGACATAGAATCTAGGGTCCTCTCATGGAGTGCCGAATGTGCAGGAGACACAATTTCTTTGCAAGCTCTAAGATGTCTGACACTTGACTTTACCCCGTGGTTAATAGGGAGAGGATTTTCTAACACATTCCCACTACGGTGACCAGATAGCAAGTGTGAAAATTCAGGACAGGGGATGGGGGTGGTGGTGGTAATAGGAGCCTATACAAGACAAAGTCCCAAATATCAGGACTGTCCCTATAAAATCAGGACATCTGGTCACCCTAATTCTCACCAGCCCTAATATCTCTCAATGGGAAGTTTCTATGACTAACATGGGCAGGACACTGTGTTATCAGAGGTCTATGTTAATCCAGACCCAGAGCAGAGGGAGGCAGGACTCAGCACTACATTGACAGAGATGCTAGGGGAGAAAAAAGAATGGAACAATTAAACAAGGCAAGAAATGCCTGCAGACCCAGGCAGACAGCGCTGCCCGGGATATAGGTCAGTTCCCTTGGGAGGAGTTTTGTGAAAGCAGCAAGGGCTAGAAATGAATTGGAATGAAAGTTGAGATTCTGCAGAATATGATGTTGTCCTGATCCAGCCAGAGGAGTTCGCAGGGCCAGTGTATGTGTGTGTGCAAACATGAATCTAACATAGCAATCCCTGGTCATGGAGAAACACACACAAGCCCACTTTCTCCAAGGCCACAGTGGAATCTGTTTCCCAACAGACCTCCCACTGCAAGTCTCTGCAGGTTAATAACATTGGGCACCTACCAGATATTCCCGGGTTTTCCTCACTCCAGTCACTTTAAATCCCAGCAGCTTTTCTCTCTCTTCCTGCAGAGTCTCCAAATGGGCCTGAATCTTTCCCTGGAGAAACAGAAATGATTTGAGGGAGTTTATTTTGAGGGTTCAGAGTGTGTTTGTGGAAAGGGGTGTTTTTCCATTGCAACCGAAGACTCTGTAGGTGACTGTCAGCTCTACAGGGTCCATGACATCAGGAACCACAAGGAAATAAAACCTCATTAACAGAGACTAGGACTGTTTTATATTCAGACAGTTTAGAATTATTTGTCCTCTTTCTCCATTGAGTTAAACTGGCAAGAAACTGGAGTCACATGGTGGTGAATCAGTAAACCTACATTTGACAAGTTTTTGCTAACAACTTTGGCTGGTGCTTGGCCACATACACAATAACACAGTACAGACTGCAATCCAGTCTAATCCCAATGGTATCTGATTTGGACCTGCGCTGTCTGGGGCCCTTCTGTGTTTGTATTCAAGGTGCTGAGGGTCCACACAGAGTTTGGCTCAGTGACCTCCCCTATTGCTGGTCGGCCTCTGAGTATTAACCCCTCATGGAGCAATACAGGAATTCAGAACCCCAGTGGGAAACCTCATCTCCCTTCTGGGTCTGGGATTGTCATCAAGGCCTTGGCCTTGAAATGGCCACACTTCATCACAAGCAGGTACTGTTGGGGAGGCAACATGGCCCAGCAGTTGGAGCTTTGGCCTAGGCCTTAGAAGACCCGGTTTCTGCTCCCAGCCACTCATTTTCTGGGCACGTCAAAGCCCCTCTCTATGGTTCAATTTTCCCCTCCCACCCTTTGTGTCTCTTGTCTATTTAGACTGTAAAGTCCTCAGGACAGGGATTGTCTCTTTGTGTTTTGTGGGGGCCCTGCAGAATCCAGGTCAGATCTCATCTGGGATTTGTAGTGGTTACTGGGATGCAAATATTATTATTAATTATTATTAATAATAACAACAACAATAAATTTAGTAATAGCAACAGCTTGTAACTCCCCCTTCTCCAGTCTGAAGGCAGCACTCTCACATAGATCAGCCTGCAGCTCTAGTGATTTAAACCTCACTGATCATTTAGCAGCTTAAGTTGGGCTGTAGGATCCCTTATCACTTATCTCACTAATGGGAACTAGATTTGAAATAGCTTCAGCTGCTCAGAGAAATGTTTCCCACATCCATCATATTTAAAGTCTTCATTTTCGTCTCATTAGCCACCTTACCCTGTACATTTCTTTTCATATCGTTTTTCATACTGTGAAGGCTTTAGGGAGCTGAATGATGCAGTTACATCCACAGCTGTAGGAGGGAGAAATTAAGCGTGACCGGTGAGTTATTGACAAAGCTAACCTGTAATTAACATAGAATCAATCAGACAGGACAGTGACTCCCTACCTTGTACTCCTGGGCAGCCTCCTCGATGGGAATCACTGTGTGAGCTCGGTGCGCCCGGGATCTGTCACACACCATGCAGATGGGACTTCGATCCTCCTCACAGAACAGGTTGAGAGGCTCCTGGTGATCCCCACACACCCCCTTCCCTCCTGCTCTCTTTGCTGCCTGGAAACTCAGACCTTTGGCTATTGCTAGGACATTTGCCAGCTGCCTGTTCAGTCTGAGGTTTCTCTGCTGAGCTGTTTCTCTGCACTGGGGGCAGGTGAAATTCGCATCGGATCCTTGCCAGCACTGGGTGATGCAGACTTGGCAGAAACTGTGCCCACAGTCTATAACCACTGGATTTTTAAAAAGCTCCCAACAGATGGGACAAGCAGCTTCATTCTGGAGACTTTCCAAGGGGCTCTCTGCAGCCATGGCTCCCTCTGGGCAGTGGAACTGAGTTAGTTTCACTTTCCTTAGCTCAGTGGAACTGACCCCCCCTGCAATAAAAACAGGGTGTTTCCCTTCCTGGCACTGACTCATGCTGGTTGCTCAGCTGGAACCAGCCCCCTGGCAACATTCCACCCCAGAAGCTTTTGTTTCCACAAAAGTGGAATGCACTAATAAGGCTAAAAGAAAAGGAGAACTTGTGGCACCTTAGAGACTAACCAATTTATTTGAGCATAAGCTTTCGTGAGCTACAGCTCACTTCATCGGATGCATAGCTCACGAAAGCTTATGCTCAAATAAATTGGTTAGTCTCTAAGGTGCCACAAGTCCTCCTTTTCTTTTTGCGAATACAGACTAACACGGCTGTTACTCTGAAACTAATAAGGCTCTGGTCCTGCAATCAGCCCCCTGTGTCTCTAAGGGGTGATATTAAATTCACAAGCTGAAAAGTTGGTTAAAGGGAATCAGTGTTTGAAAGGCCTGTTTGCCATTGGCACCAAGGCTGCTGGGACTCAGTGTCAAGGGGCCCCGGTGTCTCCAACTCTCATGGTTTTATCATGAGTCAAGGCCATTTAGTGGCGCTTTAACACCCAGCTCCTGGAAGCATGGTGACTAGCTGAGAATCTTGCCTGCCAGTTTCTAAAATGCGGAAGTTTCTAGCCCTTGTGGCTGAAGCAAAAATCTTGAAATTGTTCCCCAGGCTTCAGATTTATGAGACTGTGACGCACTCTATATGATTTTACGGAAATATGCTTATGACTGTATATATGACATAACTGGAATATGTTTTATGCTACATATGCCATGAAACATATCTCTGTAACAGTTATGATCTACTGAATCTATTCATCCTATTTTTGTATACATGTGTCATTGTTGTATTCGAAGTTATGAATATTGGCTGTATACTTGTCTGATTCTAAGTAGGTTTTAGTGAAGCAGTTGGTCAGCTTCCTGAGAAAAGACTGTTCTCAGTAAGTGCCCAGTCAAGAAGCCCTTAAGCCAACAATGAACTTGGAGACACCAATCCACATCTGGGCTTTCCCAGGAATGTGTCTTGGCTGGTAAGGAACTCAGTCATGCATGGACATGTGACTTGCCCACTTGATTCCAAACTCCATTTTGTAGCTGGGCTTTGCACAGGAGAGAGGAGGGGGTCGCCACCCACAAGAGAAAGTCTATTTAAACCCCTGGGAGACCTCTCCATTTTGTCTTCAGCTGGCTAAAGAGAGAGCCTCTCCACCCCCAAAGATACCTGAAAGAAACTGGAACAAAGGACAGTAACTACAAGGGGTGTGAGTGATTGCTGGACCCAGACTAGAAGGAGATTAGTCTATAAAAGAAAGCTTACGGGAACTGGTGAGGTTATTATCTGTATTCAGTTTTCTTAGACATAGACTTGCGTGTTCTATTTTATTTTGCTTCATAATTCACTTTGTTCTGTCTGTTACTACTTGGAACCACTTAAATCCTACTTTCTGTATTTAATAAAATCACTTATTAATTAACCCAGAGTATATATTAATACCGGGGGGGTGGGAGGGGGGAAGAAACAGCTGTGCATATCTCTCTATCAGTGCTATAGAGGGCGTACAATTTATGAGTTTACCCAGTATAAGCTTTAAACGGATTTATTTAGGGTTTGGACCCCTTTGGGAGTTGGGCATCTGAGTATCAAGGACAGGAACACTTCCTAAGTTGCTTTTAATTAAGCCTACAGCTGTTAGGGGATGTGGTTCAGACCTGGGTCTGGCTCAAACCAGGCAGGGCACTGAAGTCCTAAGCTGGCAGGGCAGGAAAGCAGGAGCAGAAGTAGTCTTGGCACATCAGGTGGCAGCTCCCAGGGGGTTTCTGTGATCCGAACTCTCACGAGATTTAAAACAAAACAAACAAAACCTACATTTTCCTTTATTCGACTGACATTTTAGTTTTGTTTGTTTGTTAGCTTTTGGGTGTTGCTGTGGTTTCATTCTCAAGATTCTCTGCTAGACTAAATTTTTTTAGAGAAAACTGCTCTTCTCATCTAAGCACAGCACACCGAGAGCTGGGGCATTTAGAAAAGAACGGAAAGAACTGGGATAAAATGGTAAGAGCCAGGGACAACACCGATGCGAGATGTTTGCTGATGTGGAAAGGGCTGCACTGCTGCCTAAGGTAGGTAGAAAGCCTCTGTCCTCATAGCATCTGAGCACATACTTCACAGCACCTGCATGAGGCAGAGAAGGGCTGTTATCCCCTTTTTTATACAGATGAGGACAGTGAGGCACGGAGTGAATAAGGATTTGCTTAACGTGCACAGAAAAATGTTGACAGAGCAAGGAATAGAACCTGGGTTTGCTCTCTTCTTTCACTACCCCCTTAACTCCCCCACCCCGACAGTCATTGCACTGTCCCTCTCCACAATCATGAGGCCAGACATATGCACACTGAGGGGAAATAGTGGACAAGAATTGATTACATGAAGTAAAAAACTTATGAATTTTCAGGCCTGTTCTAAAATATACAGGATATCTCTGAATGCCCGTCACTGCCTCTACTCAGCCCTCTGGCCCACATCCATTCCCCTCTCCTGTTCTGACTGCATCCACAGATCAGCTACTCCTTGGGGCTCTGCTGTTTCTAGAGATGAGAAAGAGAAACAGAGATTCAAACATCTCTCTCTCATCCACAAAGAAAGGGGAAGAACAGGTTAAAGAATATCTAGATAAGTTCAATGTATTCAAGTCAGAAGAGCCTGATGTAATTCGTCCTAGGGTGCTTAAGCAATTTTGGAACCATTAACAATTATCTTTGAGAACTCCAGGAGGACGGGTGAGGTCCGGGAGGACAGGAAAAGGGCACACAGAGCACCTATATTTTAAAAGGGGACCAAAGAGGCGGCCCCTGGATATCATAGACCAGTCAGCCTGAGTTCGATACCTGAAAAGATACTGGAACAAATTATTACCCAATCCATTTGTGAGCACCTAGAGGATAAAAGCATGATAAATAATAAGTCACCTGGATTTGTCAAAAGAAAAACAAAACATGCCAAAGCAACCTAATGTACAAACGATTCAGTGTCACAGAGCTGCGTCCGTCTGGGCTTCCTCTCTGGGCTCCCCTCTGGGTCAGACACTCCTGTGGTCCCCCAAATAGGGAAGGTGACCCTGGTCCAGCTGTGGGCTCAGCTGTGACAGACCCTTCACTGGCCAGCAAACCCCCCCGTCCCCCCAACTCAGATTGGGCTTCCTTCCAGCTACAGAGTCCCCGGGCTCTGTTCCCACCGCAGCGGTCACCAGGACCCCAACTTCCACCTTTGGGGTACATGCCTCTGTGCACCCCAGGGCAGGACCCGTCCCTGCCGACCTGCAGCTTCCTGGCAGCCAGCAGCTGGGACGGCCTCGGTGGGATGCTCCCCGCCCCGAGAGAGATGACAGGACAGGAGCTGGCTTTATCCAGCCACTTCCGCAGGGACTTGCCTTGAGCCCCAGGGCTACCGGAACTGCTTTCGACCACCCCTTCCCTCAAAGCTGCATTTTCCACTCTTATAGAGGAATTAAAGAGACACTCCCTTATTTCCCCAGCAGAACATGTGACTTTACCCTCCCCTCTGGAGCTTTCAGCACAAGATTCCTTCTTACTGCTAGCAAACCCTAGGACAGATTCTGCCACATCAAAGATATCATTCCCCAGTAGAAATGGTGCAAAATTGCGTGCCTCTGTTGCAACAGTCAGTTCAGCCTGCAAATCACGAGTTTCCATGTGCACTGTAGCTAAAGGTGCAAGGACTTTGTAACCTCCCGCCAGTTCTAATTCTGCCATTTTCCCTGGCAACAAATCCTTCTCCTGGTCTCCCTCCTGACCACAGAAATCTCTGCACCCGTGTCTCTTAAACCGTGAAGTACTTTCCCATTAAGTTTAACAGCATGCATGTGCACGCTGCTTGGTTGTGTAGAAGCAACCTTTACAAATCCTGTGTGGAAAGAAGCAGTAGCCTGGCTCTGAGAAGCAGCAGCTTCATGTGTTACTTGCTGCCTGTTCTCCCTCAGCGAGGGACATTTATTCCTCAGGTGCTCAGTGGACTTACAATGAGAGCACCTCTTGGGCTCCTCTGCTTGCACAGGAAATTTGGGACGGGTAACAGGGGAATGGGGAGGTGAACGCCCCGCTTCCTTTTTCCCAGGGGTAAAATGGTGATTCTGCTTTCCCTCAACCCTGTACCCCTCTGCCAGTGGTTCATGTTTAATTGCAGCTTGTGACGGCTCAAAAGAGTCTGCAAACTCAGCCAATCCACCCACTCCATCCACCTTTTTGTCCCACAAATACTGTTTTACATCATCACTGCACATATTCAGGAACTGTTCCTGAGTAACCAAATCACACATTCCTTCAAAGCTTGTAATGCCTTTTCCCCTCACCCACTTGTCTAACAAATCTCTCATTTCATTTACATAGGCCACATTTACTCAATCCAGATCCCCTCTTAAGATTCCTGAATTTAACCCTTTAGGTTTCAGGTGTAATCTGAAACTGTTTTAAAATCAGTTCCTTAAATTTACCACAGTTTGAAGCATCATCAATAGGCATTTTATTGAATATATCCAGACCTTTTCCAATCAATTTTGCCATCAACGTAGTCATTTCTTGATCATCAGGGATTGCATGGAGGGTGCACAGTCTCTCAAAGGTGATGAAATATTTGGCAATATCACTGGACTCACCATACTGCGGATATAATCGTTCCCATTTGTGGATTTTGGGGGAAGTGGAGCCAGCTGCTGGAGGGCTTTGTCTCTTCCACTCCATAACAGTCAGTTCATGCTTCTGGGCCTCCCTCTGGGCCTGTATTTCTCTGTCTTTTAACTCCATGGCTAGCTGCTTCGCTTACTCCTTCTCCTGCCTTTTTGGTCAGCCTCCAGCTGCCTGAGTTTCATGGCTCTTTTTTGAGCAGCTTCCTCCCTGGCTGCCTCTGCCTCTGTAGCCCTTGTGTGTGCAGTCTCCTCCCTGGCTGACTCTGCTTCTTTGAGCTTCAGTTGAAACTTGCGGTCCTTTGCCTTCTCTTCTGCTTCCAGTCTGGCCACCTCTAGTTTTGTAGCTGCCTCACCGGTAGTCATTTTCCTGCTTTCTTGTGCTTATTTCCCTCACCCTAAATAAACAAACAGAAAATAACAAACCAGTAACCACTTTGTCTGTTCTCCAGCCACCACACCCGAAACTCACTTAAAATCACTACCAGTGTCTCAAAGCAATCAGCTGTGCACAGATCCTGCTCGACTACGCCACTGTGATGGGTTGTGTCACAGAAACCCCTTTGGGACTGCCACTTGATGTGTTGAGACTACCTCTAAGCCCGTTTTCCCTGGCAGCTTGGGACTTCAGTACCCTGCCTGGTTGTGCCAGACACGCTAGCTTGCTACAAACACAGACCCAGGTCTGAACCATGTCCCCCAAAAGCTGCAAACTGAAAACTGTTTAAGAAGTGTTCCTGTCTCCAACACCCAGATACCCAGTTCCCAATGGGATCCAAACCCCAAATAAATCCGTTTTACTTTGTATAAAGCATATACAGGGTAAACTCATAAATTGTTCGCCCTCTATAACACTGATAGAGAGATATGCACAACTGTTTGCCCCCGCAGGTATTAATACTTGCTCTGGGTTAATTAATAAGTAAAAAGTGATTAAATATAAAAAGTAGGATTTAAGTGGTTCCAAGTAATAACAGACACAACAAAGTAAATTACCAAACAAAATAAAAGAAAACACGCAAGTCTAAGCCTAATACAGAAGGAAACTAAATGCAGGGAAATCTCACCCTCAGAGATGTTCCAATAAGCTTCTTTGACAGATTAGCCTCCTTCCTCATCTGGGTCCAGCAATCACTCCCACCCCTGTAGTTACTGTCCTTTGTTCCAGTTCCTTTCAGGCATCTCTTTGGGGTGGAGAGGCTATCATTTGAGCCAGCTGAAGACCAAATGGAGGGGTTTCCAGGTGCTTATATAGTCTTTCTCTTCTGAGTGGAAACCCCTCCGATCTCCTGTGTAAAATCCCTCAACAAGATGGTTTTGCAGTCACCTGGGCAAGTCACATGTCTATGAATGATTCAGCTTTTGGCAGGCCAATGCCATTGTTTACGTGTTAGTTTGAACATTCCCAGGAAAGCTCAGATGTGGATTGGCGTCTCCCAATTACGTGATTAGATAATCACTTCCAATTAGATAAGTACTCCCAATTACGTGAACAACCCCTTCACACTATGTTGACCAAATCTGCCTGATGTGCTTCCTACAGCAAACACTTTCAATACAAGCACAGAGCCAATGCTCGTAACTTCAGATATACAAATGATCCATGCATACGAATAGGAGGAATACATTCAGTAGATCAGAACCTTTGCAAAGATAGGTTACATGGTGTATCTAGCATAAAACATATTCCAGTTTTGTCACATGTACACTCATAAGCATATTTCCATAAAGCATTATGGGGGGCACCATCCCAGCAGGAATGAAATTTAGCCTGGGAAAGGTGTGGTGGGGGACGGAGATGAGCAGCCTCTTTGATAATGTCTGTCGAAGTGGTTAGACGCTCTCACCCAGAAAGGGGGTGTTTGAGTTTCAGGCTAAATGCACCTTTTTTTTCTGTGCTCCACCAATGGCACCTTATGATGGTGTGCTCTAGTCACCACTGTCTGGTGCCGTCTCCTGACTATCATGAGGATTAGCTGCCTGTGGCCGATGCTCCTTCTTGCAGTTGCACGCTGCATCTCCGCCTGTCAGTCTCAGTCTGCAGCCCCTCTCTCACTCCAGGAGCTGCTGCTGCCTCTTTGTGACCTGGCCCTTTGCCAGGTCACTGTATATGTTTTCCCCTTCTGGGGCAGAGTCCTTCAAAATCTCTTCCATTCAAGAGGTATCCTGTGCCCTGATCCTTTGACTTCTGCAGTTGCCCAGACAGTCTTCCAGTTCACTTCCCCAGTGGTGGGAGTGGAACTCAGGCCTGCCCTAGAGCCCGGGATCTAGAACACACAGCCGAGGTCTGTTCAGTCTCCAGGGTGTGAAGGATTCACAGTGCCTGGAGGGGTGCTGGGAGGATCCCTACTGAATAGAGCACTTGGGAAAAGGGAGCAGGTTACAGGTACAGCAATGGCTGCACAGAATGCACTGGGCAGTGAGAAGCAAGGCTGTCAGTCATAAGGACCCCTGTAAAGTGGAATTTGAAAGTTTATTGTGGTGCTGGCAGACCACGTGCCAGCTCATGCCAAGGCCCCTAGGTGTCAGCTGAACATTGCCAAGCACAGAGCTGGAACCCATCTGGTGCACCAGTCTGTTAGTATTGTTAAAACAGGGATTAGAGTTTATAAGAATATGTTTAGTGTTTGGACTTTATGAAAAGCTTGTAAGCTTCTGCATGTGTTAGTCTCACTCGTAATATCTGTGTCCCGTGTGATAAGGTGATATTTAGGTGGTTGCTCTGTAACTCTAAATCACCCACAAAGAAGGCCCATTGACACCAGACAAACCATTCTGCAACATCAGGGGACAAAAGACTGTTGATTGCTCTGCCCACCATGAAGAGGAGACGTTCAAGTGAATTCCTCCCATCAGTGAATTTGCGATTCAAAGCAGAAGGGGGGGATGGAATAAAAAGCCCTGACGAGGAGGAACTTTATCTCTTATGTTGCTGGGACTCTGAGGGGCAAGGATTACTAAGCGTAAAGCAAAAGGTCCCCAGTGCTTGGTCTGGACTAGCCCTAAAGCACATCTAGAGTGTGCTTATTATAGAAGCCTCTTTCACTTTTTGAGACTTAAGATTGGAACTCATTTGTGTGTATCTCTGTTCACCTGCTTTAACCTTGCACATAACTCTCTTATTTCCTTTCCCTAGTTAATACATCTTTAGATAGTTTATTATAAGATTGGGTATAAGCATTGTCTTTGGTGTAAGATCTAAGGTGCAATTGATCTAGGGTAAACGACTGGTCCTTTGGGACTGGGCATAACCTGAATATTGCTGTGATAGGTGGTGTAAGGGACCATCTATCACAAAGGCATGCTTACCTGGGTGGCAGGATAGACTGGGGCATTAAAGGGGACTGCCTATGTTTCCAGACTAAAGCTGTTGTAATGTTTGAGGAGGTTACATTTGATAATCGGTTGGTGAAATCTAAGTATAGAACTCCCTGCCAATGTGGGGTTTGTGCCCTGCTGACTAACAGTCTGCCTGAAGGTTGGTACGCATGGTCTGGAGCCATGGCAGGACAGCTTGACAGAGACATGTACAAATAGGCTGACATCAGGCTAACCTTGTCATGTAGACCAGGCCACAGCCCCAGAGACCCAAGATCTTGCTGAATCACAGCCAGAAGAACCACCAGACGGAAACCCAAATGTGAGAGGGGACCACTTCCATTACGTATTGCGTAATACATTATGACACAGCTTCAATAGGGGGATTTAAATAACTGAGTTCTGAGTCCCGGCAGGGTGCTGCCATGTTGGTCTAACCTCTCTTCACCTTTTGCTCTTTTCATCCAGGCCATGTTGGTGGAAGCTCTCTCTGCCCCCCAGGCTTTTAACTCACCCATCCATGCTCACAGCTGCATTCCTGCCAGGGAGGTACAAAAAATGATGCAACAACCAACCACAGTTTCAGCTTCCTGTCTTCCCCCTTCCCACAGCCACTCTGTCTGTCAGTGGCTATTCTAATCCCCTGAGCGTACCTGCTCCTGGCCAAAACAAAACAAAAAAGTGGAAAATTCACCAGGCAGAAAATAATTTTATTTTAAACTGATTCATAGGAAATGTGCAGGATTTGAATACCTCGAAAGGGATCATTTAATAATCAGAACAGAAACCAGGAACAACATTTTTACAAAGCACTTTTTCAAGGCACTGAAATGGCTACATTTCTCCTCAACTAAAGCATTAAAGTGATGAATTCTTTAAATAACAAACGACACCATCACTTTCAATGGAATCTACAAATCTCACGGTCAAGCAGTTCCTCAAATTGACAGGTTTCAGAGTAACAGCCGTGTTAGTCTGTATTCGCAAAAAGAAAAGGAGTACTTGTGGCACCTTAGAGACTAACCAATTTATTTGAATTGTTTCCACAGTATGCATCCGATGAAGTGAGCTGTAGCTCACGAAAGCTTATGCTCAAATAAATTGGTTAGTCTCTAAGGTGCCACAAGTACTCCTTTTCAGTTCCTCAAAGGATTTTGAGTGCCTGACTCCCACTGATCTCAAAGGGAGTTAGGTGCCTAAATATGTCTGACCATCGGGGCCTTTTCCTTTTCACTTCTATTCATTTTGTTCCATTCAATTTCCAGATTCCCCACTCCAGCCCCACTGTCTTCTGCCCACTAGTGCCTCAGAGTTCAAAACGCCACCAACGATCACGAGATTGGCCTAAAATTCAGGAGAATTTTAAGATATACATATTTTTAAAAATTCTGGTTTGGGGTTGAATGTTTGATTTTTTGAACTGTTGCCTCCCCTGCCAAATGTTCCAGAGATAATTTCAAGTTGAAAATATAAAAAATAAATTCTCATATTAAAGAAATTAATATAATAAATACAAATACATAATGTAATCAATAAAATAAATATCTTTGGCCCATCATATATAAATATTTATAATTATCACAGAAATTAATGATCATTAATTCAATACCCCATGAAATAATCCTCCTCCAATATTCCCTGCCCTCCCGTCTCCCTTCTGAGACCAGCTTTCTGAGATCTCCCTTCACCTCTCTCCCACTTCTCCCAGCCCCCTTTTCCCACATAGTCCTGCTTCCTGACAGCTGTCTCTAGCCTTCTCCTTCCTCCAGAGCCCTGCTCTCTGAAAACCTCTTCCCCTGCCCCCAGCCCCGCATGGAGGAATCGGCCTGGCTGGATGGTGGTGGAGTAGAGCAGAGGTTACATGAGGACTGACTGGAGCAGCACTGGCTCCCCAGCAGAGAGCAGCTGGACCAGTGACCACAGAGCAGAACTGACTTCACAGCGCCCCAGCCCAGCCAGCTGGGAAAGCGGAGCTGAAATTACAGACCTGGATCAGGTAGCTCCTCATTGGGGTGGGACAAGATGGAGCAGTGCTGCTACCAGGACTGGCGCAGACCAGCCGAGGAGAGACGCCTCTGGGTGCCCCTAAGCTACGACGGAGACTGACTCCATGTGTGAGAGGGGATTTGGTGTGTGGGGTTTGTGGTGAGTTCTGGGCTTTCCATCAGCTGCACAGCTATTTGAAGGTGGGAGGGGCTGATCAAACTCCTCATGTTTTTATTTGGGTTGCTCAAATTCTTATCTTCAAATACATATGTAAGCAGAGTCAGGATGAGCTCCACCCTGACATCTGGTGGTGAGGTGTGGCAAGTTGTGGAAAAGAACTTCAGGGGCTGATCTCATTTGCATAGGCACACCCACCCCGCCTAGACTGAGGCCATAGCTGCCCAAATGGTCACTTGGGCTTCTATGGGATCCCCAGGGTCTCTGTTACTGGGGCAGGAAGAATAAATTGTTATTACCCTGATTATGGGAAACAAGGACAGTGGAACTGCACTTGGCCTTTTGTTATGATGGAGGGACTCGGCATCAACTAAGTAGCACTCGCTAGGCAAGGGACATGGGCTCCAAAACTCTGTGAATTGAGAGAGGCTTGAGACAGGCATTAGCATCTGGTGGTGTGGGCCCCTTTGTGAGGTATGCTTACCTGGGTGGCAGGATTGACACCAATTGCACTGCTGTCTCTCTCCGCTGTGGAATGACAGAGCTAATTTTGGGTCTATTAAGAGTCTTGCTACAGGTGCTGTGCTGAATTCACTTTGGCCTTATGGTGCCCCAGCACTAAGGCTCCCACTACTCTGAGCTGAAATCACTGAGCACTGTGTCAAGTAGTGGGGAGCCGGAAGATCTAGGGTGCAGTGGTGCTGTTTGTGAATAGGCTGGCGGAGCGTTTGTGAGACGGCGAGTGGAGCCAAGCTGTTCGTGAGATGACGGAGCGGAGCAGAGCCGTTTGTGAGACAGCAGAGCCCTGTGGGGCAGTCAGCTTCAGGACACGTAAGGTGCCCCTTACCTCTTTTCCCCCCCCACAGGCACATTTTTAGCTGGACTGGGGAGTAACACTCTGCAGATGAACTTTTGAACTCTGGGGCTGGACCTTTTGGACTTTGGGTGATTTTTTGGATTGCTGGACTCAAGAGACGTTTGGGTTCTGGGACTCAAGAACCCGAGGGAAAGGATGTGGCCCAATTTGCTGGGGTGGGTCTTTGCTCATGGTTTGGTTAATGAACACTAGTTGTGGTGTTTTCCCAATTTAATGCTGATGTCGTTTACCTCATGTTATTAAAGATTCTCTGCTACACCGAGACCCTGTGCTTGCGAGAGGGGAAGTATTGCCTCTTTGAGGCACCCGGGGGTGTGTAGGATTTTCCCAGGTCACTGGGTGGGGGCTCGAGCCAGTTTTGCATTTGCTTTGATGAGAGGGGACCCCTGTGTACTGAACCCGGCCCTTGCTGCTATCAACGTGGCCTGGCAGAAGGGTCACACACACACTGGGGCTTTCATGTTTCTTTTGACTCATTCTTCCCCACCCCAACAAAGATCCCCATGTTCCATGTTGCCAAAGAACACGTTCCACTCGCTGCTGGCTGCCCGGGGCTGTGTTTGTCTCTTTGTTCACCAGATTTCATGGGCACTGTCTCCTCCTGGTCTGCGCTGTGCTCATTGTGCCCTGTGCTGGTGTTGGAGCCCCTTTCCCTGCCCAGGCCATAGAGGGGGAGCCTGCTACAGCCTCAGCTCAGGAGTCAGACCTCTGGAGCAGTGCCGGCTCTAGCTCTAGAGATGGCTGGGTCAGTCCCCGGTGAACTGGCCACAGTGGCGCCATCACACTTATAAGTGGGAAAAACCTTCTGCAAAGTTAAGCGAGGTTTTGTCTTTATTTCCCACTGCTCTGAGTGGAGGTTCAGTGGACTCCTAACACATTGACCCAGCCCTGTTTCCTCCCACAGGCACCTGGCTTCACAATGGACGGAGCGACCCACTGAGATAATTTACTCTCAGGATCACAGAGGCTAGGAGCTAAGGGGATAGAAGAGGTTTCTGCTAGAGTGATAGATGGGAGTCTTCCCAGATCATAGTGAGGTGGACACCAGAGACTACAGAAGACCAGCTGATAGTCCCCCATGGGATATTTCCCTGGTGTCTCAGGACACAGTCTGAGCTGGGATACTTTGCCCTAGCCCAGAGCCAGGGGCAGATTCTCTCTCCATTGAAAGAGGCTGTTGGGAAAGTGAAGATTGGAGCCTCGTTATCAGCATCAAAAAATTCCACATTCCCCCTTCATAGTCCAGAGAAATCCAGATCCTCTCAGGGGGCAGGGGCAGGAGGCTGAGAGGGGAGGTGAGAGCCTGGTACTGGTCCCAGTCACACTCCTCAGAGAAATGTCTGATCCATTCCTTCCTCCGCAGATTCTCTGCTCCCCCCCACCCCCAGCCCAGCACTCCCCATCCATCACCTCCACCTCCCAGTAACCTCTCCCCAAGGTGAACCCCTCATAGCCCAGCACACAGGCCCTAGAGTCAAATCTCTCTGGCTTGTTGGGCAGATTCTGACAGGTGTGTCCCCATCTAACACTTTTCCAATCCTCAGACAGGCCGATTTGGGGAGGATCCCTGTCTGGATCCAGAGTCACAGTCAGGGGTTGGCAACGTATCTGTACATGGACACAGTGGCCAGTCAGGGTAAGCCACTGGTGGGCCGGAACGGTTTGATTACCTGCAGCATCCGCAGGCATGGAGCCCCACAGCTCCCAGTGGCCGCGGTTCACTGCTCCAGGCCAATGCGGGAAGTGGCACGGGCCCAGGGATGTGCTGGCTGCTGCTTCCTGCAGCTCCCATTGGCAGGGAATAGTGAACTGCGGCCACTGGGAGCTGCGGGGCTCTGTGCCTGCGGACACTCCAGGTAAACAAACTGTCCTGGCCCGCCAGCGGCTTACCCTGACGGGCTGGGAGCCAAAGGTTGCCGACCCTGGTCATGGTCACTGTAGGGATGAGAGAGAATCAGAGAGTTAGAGGTGGAGCCCAGCAGGCTCAGGGAGTAACATCAGCGCCACTGGAGACAGGAGTGGAGCAAACCTCACAATCCGCGTGGTCACTACAGGTCTGTGCAACTGCCCCCCCGCCCCAGTGGCAGTCTGTGGGGGGAGGCCTGGCAGCCCCCTCCCCAGCCACAGTCCGTGCGTGCCCAGCAGTCTGTGTGTGTCTCAGCAGCCCCCTGCTCACTCCCACGTGAAGCCCAGATCGGGCTGAGCTGGGCCTCTGGTTTGTTTGATCCCTGAAGGGTTTTCTGGGCACTAACTGGGACCCCAAGTTTCTCCTAATTTGAGGAAATCCCTGTGAAAACTCACCTTTTCCGGGGGTCTGTTTCACACCCTCGGCCAGAGACGTTCCCCATTCTTTCTCCAGTTCAGCTGGCAGCAGGTCTCGTGCGAGGGGCGGGGGAGAGCTGAGATTTCAGGCTGCCGTGTTATGGCGGGATTGCTGCGATTAACTGGCTGAATGTGCTAATTCTGAGGACGAAACGGGGAAAGGGGCAGAGACCGAGAGTCAGGGAGTGAAATGGAGAAAATACAGGAAGCATTTTGAGCAAGGGCGAAGTGCAATGACCAGAATCCAGAATATTCTCTGCACCCCTTGTCTAACTCTGGGCCTGATTCTCTTCCGCATTGACGGCCCTTTCCCTGTCTCCGGCGGTGTCTGGAGGGCTTTATGCCCTGTCCAGCCCCTTCACACTGCCAGGAAGGGAGAGGTGTTATGGACTCTTCGCCCAAACAGGAACCAGGCCCTGAGTCACCTTCATCCTGGGTTTCCGATGACCCCGAGAAGTTGGGGGGCCACCGGTGCCTAGACGGTGGCCCTGCCACAGAGGCCCCGCCCCCAGTCATCCTCTTCCCCCGAGGCCCCCCCCACCCACTGTTCACTCCTCTGGCCCCCAAGGTCCCCCGACCTGCCCCTCGCTCCTCTCCGCCTCTTCCCCCAAGACTCCACTCACCCCCTCTTGCTCCTCTCTGCCCCTTTCCCCTAAGGGGGGCTACCGGGGGGCCATGGGCCAGGCACCCGTCCCTTTTCTCTGTCTCTGGTGAGCGGGGGGCCGTGGGGTCCTTGGGGAAGGAGGTGGAGCAGGACAGGAAGAGGCCGAGAAGACGGGGCCGCGGGGAAAAGGCCGAGGGGGGGTGGGGCGCAGGTTTTGGGGGAAGAGGCGGAGGGGGGGATGGGATGAGGAAAAGCAAGAGCAGGGCATCGGGCTAAGAGGCAGAGGGGAGGGGGGTGCAGGCGGGGCCCCCACTTCTCTGGAGCTTCACTTCCAGCGCTCAAAAGATGACCACAGGCCCACGGGCCTCCGGAGGGGAGACCCGCCCCACATCCCCAGTGTTTCCCCCCCACATGGACAGCCTTTTGGGGGAGGCTCAGCCTCCCCTGGCCTCTTCTACGGGCTGCCCGTGCTCAGCTCCTTCCACGCTCGGGAGAGGGGCAGCACCCAGGAGTGGGGCTTAGCCGGGGGCGCTGGGTGAGGGGCAGAGGCCTCGGGAGCTGAGACCGCAGGGACACAGCGTGAGGCACCATCCCAGGCATCCCCATGAAAGGAGCAGAACAGGGTTTACTTGGGGTGGGGAGTGTACGGAGAGCGTCCCAGGGTCGGTGGAGATGTATTGCCCTTGTGAGCAAGTGTGGCTAAAACACAGGCCTCGCTGTGAGCAGGATTTGAACCTGCGCAGGGAAACCCGCTTGGATTTCGAGTCCAACACCTTAACCGCTTGGCCATCACAGCTGTGAGTGACGTGACCCCCAAGGCCCGAGAAACTGATAAATAATCACCGTGCCCAGGCCTGAAGTCCTCTGAAACACAGAATTCAAACAGGAAACCTGGCTCCCAAAGCACAGGGGATTTGGGGTTCTCGTTGCTCAGCCATGTGGTTAAACATCAAACCAACCCCCTCCTGTGGGGCCTGTAATTGTTTAAAGAGAGGGACATGGAGACAGGGAGAGGTTCACTGACCTGCAACTGGACCGAGATCAACTCCCCTCAAACCAGCTCATTCCTCACCGGTTTCTGAACGGTCATCACGTCCTACAGACGTTTGCTCATTCCTGCCCTGGGCAGAAGAAAACCCCAGTGCCCTGGAGGTGACAGGCCCGGACTGTGTCCCCAGAGTCCCGGGGCATCGTCCCTGCCCTGAGGCTCTGGCTGCACTGGGGAGTTTACAGTGGTAGTCTCTAGTGGAGCGGCTGGAAGCCGACGGGAGGGAGCTCTCCACCCTCAACGAGCAGCCATAGCCATGTTGGCAGGAGAAGCTCTCCCAGCAACATAGCACTGTCCACACCGGCGCTTAGGTCAGTGTAACTTGTGTCACTCGGGGGTGGCTTATTCACACCCCGAGCCACATACGTTCTACCGACACAAGGGGGAGTGTAGACGCAGCCTTAGCAGAGAAGCGATTAAGATCCACTTCCTGGACACTACAGTGCTAATAAACGATGGTCACATAAACACCACCCTATACCGGAAACCTACTGACTACTATTCCTACCTACATGCCTCCAGCTTTCACCCTGACCACACCACACGATCCCTCGTCTACAGCCAAGCTCTGCGATACAACCGCATTTGCTTCAACCCCTCAGACAGAGACAAACACCTACAAGATCTCTATCAAGCATTCTTACAACTACAATACCCACCTGCGGAAGTGAAGAAACAGATTGATAAAGCCAGAAGAGTTCCCAGAAGTCACCTACTACAGGACAGGCCTAACAAAGAAAATAACAGAACGCCACTAGCCGTCACCTTCAGCCCCCAACTAAAACCCCTCCAACGCATTATTAAGGATCTACAACCTATCCTGAAGGATGACCCAACACTCTCACAAATCTTGGGAGCCAGGCCAGTCCTTGCCTACAGACAGCCCCCCAACCTGAAGCGAATACTCACCAGCAACCACATACCACACAACAGAACCACTAACCCAGGAACCTATCCTTGCAACAAAGCCCGTTGCCAACTGTGCCCACATATCTATTCAGGGGACACCATCACAGGGCCTAATCACATCAGCCACACTATCAGAGGCTCGTTCACCTGCACATCCACCAATGTGATATATGCCATCATGTGCCAGCAATGCCCCTCTGCCATGTACATTGGTCAAACTGGACAGTCTCTACGTAAAAGAATAAATGGACACAAATCAGATGTCAAGAATAATAACATTCATAAACCAGTCGGAAAACACTTCAATCTCTCTGGTCACGCGATTACAGACATGAAAGGTGCAATATTACAACAAAAAAACTTCAAATCCAGACTCCAGCCAGAGACTGTTGAATTGGAATTCATTTGCAAATTGGATACAATTAACTTAGGCTTGAATAGAGACTGGGAGTGGCTAAGTCATTATGCAAGGTAACCTATTTCCCCTTGTTTTTTCCTACCCCCCGCCCCCTCCTAGACGTTCTTGTTAAACCCTGGATTTGTGCTGGAAATGGCCCACCTTGATTATCATACACATTGTATGGAGGGTGGTCTCTTTAGATAAGCTATTACCAACAGGAGAGTGGGTTTGTGTGTGTGTGGGGGGGAGAAAACACCCACTAATTTTTCCCCATGGGTGCTCCAGCCCCGGGGCACCCATGCAGTCAGCGCCGATGATGCCCTCCCCCAAATCAAAAGTCCTCGAGATTTTGGGTGCATCTCTCCATGTTGTAAATGTTACCAGCTTCTGTGTGTGTGTATCTCTCTGGGTGGGGGGGTCTGTGTGTGTTGATGCTTAAGCTGATTGTGAGGTCACGGATGCCAACAGCAAAGACTGTTCGGCCTCAGCATTCTTGCCCTGCCTTCAGTCTGCCAACTGGCTTGGTTGACAACGGCTGGTGACCCAAGGAGCTGCTGAGAGACGCGGACTATCCCTCTGTCAACAACTTCTTGCATCAGCTTTTTCCACAGGTTTTCGACAAAAGATGAGTTTTTACAGAAGGTAATTCCCAGATTCTTTTCCTGCTCCTTCGATCGCACATGACAGGTTGGTGCCTCCTTCCCCTCGGGCAGGGGTGGCCGACCTGGGGCTCCGGGGCCGCATGCGGCTCGTCAGAGGTTAATACGCGGCTCCTTGCACAGCGCTGACTCCGAGGCTGGAGCTACAGATGCCAACTTTCCAATACGCTGTGGGGTGCTCACTGCTCAATCCCCTGCTCTGCCCCAGGTCCTGCCACCTCTCCACCCCTTCCCCCAAGGCCCCTGCCCCTTCCCCCGAGCCTGCCATGCCCTCGCTCCTGCCCCTTCCCCACCAGAGCCCCCTGCGCATGGCAGAACAGCTGATTGCGGCGGGCGGGAGGAGTGGGGAGGGAGGGGGAGGCGCTGACGGGCGGGGCTGCCGCTGGGCGGGAGGTGCTGGGGGCTGGAGGGGGTGGTGGATGGGGGGCTGCTGGCGTGTTACTGGGGCTCTTTGGCAATGTTCATTGGTCAATCCTGGCTCTTCTCAGGCTCAGCTTGGCCCCCCCGGGGCAGGGACGGGGTGGGGGCAGCGTTGCAACAGTCAGATCTCAGCGTTCCGTTTTGATTTGAATGTGGGCGTCTCTCCCTGCTCCGTCTGCTTCAGCCTTTCCCGGTCTTTGGAGGCAGATTTCAATGCTTTTATCTTTCAGCAGACTAGTACGGGTGAATTTCCATGGGTATAACCTAAAGGGAAGATAAAAATCTGGTGTCGAATTTAGATTGATAGCTCCATCAATAGTATTTCCCTTGGAGTTGCCCCTAATGCACTCCTTGCCTTCAAGTAGTGAATATAAACCCTTTGTCTCATGTCATGATTGTCTAATGTATGTGTATTGAGACATGATCGGTCTCAGAATTTACATGATTGAAACACACATAAATGAGCTCAAATATGCAGAAGAAATAAATCTGAAGCTATTGAAAGTGATCCAGCTCCACTCCCATCCCCTGGCTGCCATCTTGGTAGTTCTCTCAGAAATAATCTCATGGAGAGAGACTTCAAAACTCTCTACAAATTCTACTATACCCCCATTGGGCTACATAAACTAGACGTGTCAAATCCGCCCTGCAATTCCTTTCCAGGAAAGGGGTTTAAATAAACTGCAGCCTAAATTTGTCATGGGTCTCGCTGTGATTTCTTTGTCATTGTTTGGGTGGCCTATTGTTCTGATTGGACGTTATAAATAGTGTGGGAAATTCTTCAGTTAAAGTTTACTGGTTATTTTCCCCCTGCTAATACAGTCCAGATTTTGGAATAGTTGAGAATAAGTCAACATATTTGCAGCTGCTAATCCATCCATCCAGACCCTCAAGCCTTCTCGATGACAATCCTTTGTTCCTTTTCCTGGCTTCTCTGGGAACAGAGGTGTCTTGGTTTTCAGCTTGGCCCTGTCTGTTCCCAGAGTCCCAACATTCTGTGCACAAAGGAGTGGGGTTAATAATGAAGCATTTTTGCAACTAGGCTCAGGCAATGAGCAAAGAAAACAGAAGTTGACCTTGGCTGTTTCCATGTCTGTCCACTGGCAGAGGAGGCGTGAGCTCCATGGGGTGAGAGTCAGGCTAGGAACTGGAGCCAGTGACTGGGCTAGGACGGGATTACAGATCTGGTGCGTGGAGGTTTCTTGTTATAGAGCAAAAGGGGAGAAGCTGTGATGTGCTGTGTCCCAGAAAGGCTGTGACAAAGGTGGAACGGGGATCCTGGTGCCTCTCCCCAAGGAAACCTCAACGCATCTCCTCTGGGACAGGAGCAGCAACTTTCATACTAGCCGTTAAAGGCAACTTTAGGTTCATAAATTCACAGTTTCAAAGGCTCTAAGGCCAGCCCTGATCATCTAGTCTGACCTTCTGCATAACACGGGCCCTTCGACTTCCCCAAAAGAATTCCTCTTTCACCATGGTCCCAAGTGTCTTCACCTGGGGCTGGGTCTAGTCATGGGGGTAGAGCTCAGTGATCGAGTGTTTGACTGCACATTAAGTGGTCCTTGGTTCAGCTCAAAGTGCCCCCTTTGAAGCCTTTGTTAATAAGCAGCAAATTTCAAACAAATAAAAGGAAGTATTCTTTCCACACAACACACTGTTAATCTGTGGATCTCTTTGCTGGAGGATGTTGTGAAGGCCAAGATTATAAGAGGATTCAAAAATGAACTAGATAAATTCATGGAGGATAAGTCCATCAATGGCTGTTAGCCAAGATGGGAAGGGATGGTGTCCCTAGCCTCTGTTTGCCAGAAGCCAGGAGTGAACAACAGGAACTTGATGATTCTCTGTTCATTCCCTCTGGGGCACCTGGCACTGGCCGCTGTCGGAAGACAGGCTACAGGGCTAGATGGACCTTTCGTTTGACCCAGTGTGGCCAGTCTTTTGTTGCTTATGTTCTTGGTTGTATGAACCAGTCCTGGCTATTAGAGGAGCAGATGGCTTCAAAAGACCACTCTCCTGGATCTGGGAATCCTGGGCACACAAATTCCCTTCCTTAAGAGTAGGACAGAAAAACCCATTTCCTCCTTCTTTCTATTCCAGGCTTTGTTCCTTTTTTCAAAGACTCACCTCTCGGGAGCACAGAGAGAGCCATGTGCACACCGTGGTCGTCCAGCCTGCAGCCATGGAGGCATGCTCTGCCATCAGCCAGCAAGAACAGGCCTTGCCAGAGAAGCCCACGAGAAGCAAATGCTCGTGGAAGATCCTATCAGGCATGAAAAGACTCTGTGTCTGTAGCCAATCTGACAACTCGATGGCAGATAGCGATGAGGAGAGAACAGTTTCCTCTCCAAGAAGGTGGACGTGCTTTTCCCTGGAGAAGGAGAAGAAGGAGAAGAAGAAGAAGAAGAAAGCAGCCAAGAACCAGGTGGAGTCAGAGGAGGAGAAGCTGCAGGAGAAGCAAGACAAAGTTGAACTGGATCTTACAGGTGAGGATACAAACCACATGGTTAGCAAGGAGCATGTGAAGAATACTCACACCAGTCACTCTACAAGCCTTATGGAAGCAGGGGAACGATCTCGCTATTGTGGGGGACTTTCCTGGCTTCTGCACTACTCCGGTGAAATGGGCTAGAGGAAGGATCTGAGATCTCGCTTCCACTTCCTTTCCCCAGAGGACTCCCTGCCCTGGAGGACTCCCCTTCCACTCTCCTGTCTGGCAGAGTCCTCGTAACCCCAACAAGGCTGGGCCCAGGATTCCTGGGGGGCTCGACCCCCAACCCTGCTGTGGTCACCTAGGACAGGGGCTAGGGTGTCCCCACTCCGGGGTACTCTCTCTGCACTGGGCGCTTCCCTGACCCAGTGATCATTACATACGATTTAAAGCAAATACAGTTTATTTAATCAGCAATTAATTTTAAAAAGAATAAGGAAAAATGGGAAAGATGAAAGAAAACACATCACCCCGCTCTGTGGCAGGGAACATCACAAACCATGTCTCTGGAACGTCAGGGCCGTTCACAGTTGGTGCCTTGTAGGTCCCAGGCCCCTTCTCCGGCCCTGGCTGTGCTGCAGGGATGCTGCAGGTCGGACACTTGCTCTGGTGGTGACCATACCCCTCCGGGCTTTGGGGGGTGGGACCCTCCTTCCCGCCGGGTTCAGATCCCCCTCCCAGTCTGGCCTGCAAGGACCCTCGGCTGGGGGTGTCTCTCTGTGCTGGACCCTTTGCCAGGGTCCCCCCTTGGCTGGCCCCAGTTGCTCTCCGCACCCAGCTCCAGACTGCTCCAGTTCCAGCCCCAGCCCCACTGTTCGAGCTCCGGCTCCACCCTGCCTCAGCACTGATGCTGCTGCTCTGCCTCCAGCCCCGGGGCTGCTTCTCCGGCCCCGCTGGCTCTGTGGCTGCAGCCCTGCTCCCAGCCCAGGGTCTGCTCTCCCTGGGCTGTGTCTCTGCCCCGCTGGCCTGCCCGCCTCTGCTCCCCAGCTCAGCTCGGGCCCCTGCTCTCTCCTTAGCTCGGCTCCACGCTGCCTGAGCCAGGCAATTCCAGCTCACGTGGAGGACGGGGACCTTTCTGACCCCCTGACTCCGTCATTAGCCTGCGCACCCTGTCAATCAGGCTGACCTGGAGCGTTGGCCTCTCCCCATGGCCCCTGAGGACTGTCAGTATCAGAGTCCTGGTTTCCCATCCACCCTTCCCCTTCCTTTCGGTACTGGGACCTAGCCAACCCAAAACCCCACTGAGTTTGAGTAAGGGGCCAACAGTCCCCTTACACTTCCACATCAGGGCCGTCTCATGGGACAGTGATGGGTACCTCAGACTCTGGAATCCATTTAGTGCCGGATCCTCTTGGAGAGGGTGGCAGAGGTCCATCGCTGAGGTGGGGAGAGCTGACAATGTCAGGTCACCCCGTCTTGGGTTCTGGCACTGTGGGGTGGGGAGTACTAACATTGCTCCAGGCTGTAAGGGGAACAGAGAGGCTGGACGTTGGAGGAAATCATTTCTTTTCTCCTGGATCGGGTCCCTTTCATCAGGAAAATGCTCCTGAGGTCTCAGCAGGTCACAGCTGGGAACCGTACCAGAGCTGAGTCATGACTTCTTGGGGGGTTAAATGCAAAATGAGGCCTGTTGCCCGTCACTGACGGGAAAGGTGGGCAAGGGGAGGGGAAGAGTAGAATAGAAAAGAAACCAGCCCCGAGGTAAGAGGAAGCCTTGTTTGGTAAAAGCCCCCAGCTAGGAGTCAGGAGATCGGACTTCTCTGCTCAGCTGTGCCAACAACCTTCAGTCTGACCCGGGGCAATTCCCTTTAGGGCTCTGTGCCCAGCTTCCACCCTCTGGAAACCAGGGAGAAGACATGGAAAAGCAAAATGTTAAGAATGTTTCTTTCTGCTGCAGGGACGAAGAAGGAGCCGTCGGAGACGAAGGAGAAGTGGGAAAAAGGGAGCCCAGAAGAGCAGGAAGAAGAGCGCGCTCCCATCTCCTCATTAACGAGCATCTCCCCTATGACGATGGTAATGACGCTTTGTGGCTGTGCTCATGGAAAGCGCCCCTTGCTGTGTGTGTTAATATCTCCCGGAGCTGGGATCTCTGACAGGAGAACGACCTGCCCCTTGCTCAGGGGGCTGAAAAGGAACACTCTTGAAGTGTGATCAACTCCAGCCAGTCTTTACGAGTTTCTCTGGGTTGTGGAAGGAGGTCCAGTTTGACAAGGGGGTTTAGGCACCTAAAGAAGTCCAGAGGTGCTTCGTGGGATTGGCAGAAAGTCAGACCAGGCCCATCCCTGCCCTTGTCGGGGTAACCGGCGTATCTCCTGGCTGTGGGGTTCTGGCCCATCTCGTGGCACCAGGACCACTTCGAGACAGAACCGATGAGTCTGCTCTCCAGCCTGAGCTGACAGCTGCATGGGTTTTAGCTCATGTGGTAGCGGCTCCTGCACTGAGATCCCAGGTTCGATCCCGCCTGCCAACATCTGGGCTCCGTCCCAGTTACAAAGGCACCTCGACGCTGTTGTGACTCTTGCTGTCAGTGACAGAGCACCCTGCAGCGCAGACAAAAGTCTGCAATTCTGGGAGCTCCTGAGGTGCCGGGGGGCTGGAGTCTGTATGCGAGTCGGCCACTCCGGTGTGCTCTACGGCGTCCTCAGCTGCGGGCATCCAGGACAGACGGTGCTAATCCAGCGCCATGCAGCCCAGCTGCAGCAATCCCCAGGGGCTGCCCTGAGACACCAGGGCAAAGGCCTCCAGCACCCCAGGCCCTGGGTTTCGGTGACCCTGGAACCGGGCCCCCTGGAGTAACATTGTGCCCAGTGAGTTCTGACCCACAGGGGTCTGGCCTCAGAGGCCCACGGTTTGGGGTTCTCCTCAGCCAGGCAGACTCGCTCCTTCAGTCTCAGCTACTTTCTCTCCTGCCGGCGATTCCTGCCTGTTTCCTGGCAGCGCCACACGCTGCGGGGTAGGGAAGGAAGAGGGCGTTTCCCTTTGGGCCCTATTCTCACTCCTTTCCTCGCAGACACTGTGGGCTGCCAGAGTTGCTGAGCCAATCTGCTCAGGCGCTCGGGGTGGGATGGGACATGGGGCAGGTTCTCCAGTGACCCCTCGGCGACACTCAAGGAGCAACTCAAATGGGCTTTGCAGGACATTGAGGCTTTCTCAGCAAAAGCTGGGCATCGTGGGAGGAGCGGCTAGAGAGGGAGGAAATGGGGTGGCCCTTGGGGTCCCCGCACTGCCCGAGAGGCTCCCGTCTCTTCTCAGGAGAGGGGGCCAGAGAGCGGACGAAAGGCTGAGGAAACCTTGGCACCTGGGCAGGCTTCTGAAGAAACGGGCTCAGCCGGAGTCTCCAGGCTCCCTCGGCGCTGCCAGCCTCCCCCGGGGACAGACTGTTCCAGGGCAGCTGCCCGAGGGAAATACTCAGTCCCCACAGGCTTTGTCCCTGTTCATTGCAGACCCTCGGGGAGCACCCTTCCTCAGCCCCGCTCCACGCCCTGCTGATGACAGCCGTGCAGGGTCTGACAACACCCACCCTGCAGAGATTTAGAGCCGCAGAGGAAGAGCTGAGGGCCATCGTATCTCTCCACGGAGACAAGATGGAGAGAGTAAGAGACGCCCGCAGTGGGGCAGGGGGATGCTGCGCAGAGAGGGGGACGGGAGAATCGCCTCTCCTAGGAAACCGTTCCTGGGACACCCTAGCATGGTGCTTTTATAGGTTGGCTCAGCCCTTGCCATTCAGCGCTTGGCCGCGGGGATCCGCGGTGCCAGGTTTTGAAAGTGTTCTCTGTCCGCTGGAGCTCTGACACTTCCCTGAGGACGCCCAGCCACACTGAAGGTGTGGGACAGCCCCAGCCCTGGCAAGGCAGCACTTACCTAGTCTGCTGACGAGCCTCCACATTCAGCTCCAGGAGCAGACATGGTTTCCTCAGACATGCTGCAGGGCCTTGTTTTCCAGCTGAAGTAACAGGAAGAATTTGGCTTTGCACGTCTCTCTCTGTCTCTCCCAAGCTTTCATCCTGTTGCCCATCCCCACAGAATCTGAGTGCCTGCCCCATGAATTAGACTGGCCTAGGGAGGTTTCTGGCTGACGTCATTTCTACATCCCCTGGGTAGGAGGCTCTCAGCGTCATTTACTCCCCCTGATTAATGATGCTCCACCGCCCCCCTGGGAGGTAGGAATTCTACCCATTTGACACCTGGGGAATCTGAAGCCCAGAGAGCTCCTTGAATTGCCCAAGCCGGCGCAGCTTCTCGAGAAAGGAACCAGGGTCCACATTCCCTACAGTCCTTTCAAAGTTGCCTTTAATCGCTCGGCCTGGAATAGGTGACATTCCTGCCCTTCTCCAAAGAATTTGGCCTTGCACGTCTCTCTCTGTCTCTCCCAAGCTTTCATCCTGTTGCCCACCCCGCGAACAGAACGGGTGAACAGAATCCTCCACCCAGGGGTGTAGCTCCTGCTCCTTGTTCGAGAGAGGCAAGAGCAATGACCAGTTCCTCATGGAAGAGCCCTCGGGGGTGGCTTGTCCCTTTAGGGTCTGTCTACCCTGTCTTGCAAAGCCTCCTGGCCCTATGGACTTGGGCTCCCAGGGCTGGCACTGTGGGGCCAAAACAGGAATGCAGACTCTTCTGGGCTTGGGCTGGACCTTGATCTCTGAAGCCCAGGGAGGAGGGGAGCTTCAGAGCCTGGGCTCCAGCCCAAGTCACCATGTCTACACTGCTGTTCTTAGTGCCATAGCCTGAGCCCGAGGGTAGAGAGCCGGCTTGAAGATTTGTTACGGCAGGTTTTACAATCCCGCAGCACAGAGGTTCTCCTTAGGGCTGGGCCTGGAGCTGGCTCGCCCCATCCAACTAGCCCGGCCTGCCATCTCTAGGGTGGGCTCTGGGGTCTGGAGCAGTGGTCCTCAACCTGCGGCCCAATCAGCGCAGAGCTGCGCCCCATGGGACATCCTCAGGGCCAAACAGTAGGATTGGATGTGGCCCACAATGGAAACTAGGTTGAGACCCCTGGTCTGGAGGAACTGATTGTGCTAGAAAGAGCAACAGGAAGTTGCAGAGACTGAGGAAAGGCTCCTGCAGGGAAGCCTTTGAGAGCAGGGCTGAGAGCAGTTTGCTATGGCAGGGAAGGCCCTGGGACATCAGGGGAGTTTGGGCTGTGCCCACTGTAAGGTTTTGGGGAAGGCTTTTGTGCGTGTTTCTGAGCTTTAAGGTGCTAAACCAGACCTCGGGAAGACTGGGGTTCCTGGACTTGTCAAAGCCTCTTTCTTCAGATTAGGGAGGAGCCAAGATGGGCAACTGAGGTCAGAGGCGGCTTGCGGGGCTGCCAGGAGGGGTTCCCTGGGAGGAGGCCACTCTTTGATAAATCCATCCCTCAACTTCCTGGCATTCTTCCAGGTTGGAGACGTCGTGGGAGGGATCTTAATCTGGCTCGACAACGTTTGTGATCCCAGAGCCAGAAAAGCAGCGCTGAGGGCCACGGCCTTGCTGGCTCGCTCCCACCCCCAGGACGTGGTTCTAACCTGTGTGGCTCACACGCTCTCATCGCACAGGTAGGGAGCTGCTCTGTTATCACCTCAGTCTGTTATTTCTCTTCCTGCTCCCACTGACAGGCCACAGGCCGGGAAGGGTCCGTGGGGCTCACACAGTTGGAGGGAGTTTCCTGCTGTGCAGAGAGCTGTCCATGCTTCCTAAGAGGAGATGCCCAGGCCCAGCCGCTGAGGAGCCAACCCCTCCTCCTGCACTCCCCGGGATGGAGACGTGCCAGTTTTCTGGAGAATTCCTGCATTGTCCTGATTTCTATGGGTCACCCCCTTCCTCTCAGAACCAGTACAGGGCCAATAAATGACTTTGGGGCTCACTCAACATCCCTGGCTCATGAGGTCTGGCTGCTCCTTAGTGCATGAGAGAAGGCAGAGATGGAAAAGGCCCATGGGGCCCATCTGTCTATCCCCTGCAGACCAGGGCAGGATTGTTACCTGTCGTCAGATCCCTAGTTATTCCATGGCTGAGGAATTGGTGAAAAAATACACTCATTCTTCTGGAGCTGTGCAGCAGAGGTAAATCCAGAAATTTCCAGCCCTTATTGTTGCAAAAAAGACAAAAAATCATCCACACGTGACCAGAGCATAAATGCAGTGCAGCCTGCCTGAGTCTGCAGACAGCCGGCAATAATAGCTCTGAGAGGGGTGAGTGCCTCTTTTCATCTCAATATGTTGTAAACTCTGAGTCCTGCTGGTTATTGCTGGTCACTTTGCAGAGTCATCCATCTGAGGTGTTTTAAACACAATCCACATGTTCTTTGGGGCCGTGAAACTCAACTTGGACCCTAGCCAGAGCTCAAAACTCCGGCTTTCCTCGGATTCTTCTGCAACGCAGTTCTGCACTGCCCAGAGACAAATCTGTGTCACATGGGAGAGCAAATTGAAGAGCAGCATGAAAGAAATTGAATTTCTTGCCCAATTCAGTTACCAGAGGAATACAGTGTTGGTTTTCATATTTCTTTGAGTGTTTGATTTGTAAACCTTTCAGGTTTGAATTCCTTGGAACAGCCACAGTGCTTTCCAGGGGCTGTGCTCACAAGCTGTAGAAACTCGGTAGCCTTGGCACAGAATTTCAGTCCAGCTTCCTGAAGACCTTGCTTCCAGGCCATTTGCTCTTGATTTGTCCAACCTAGCTCTCAGTGTCTCCAGGGCTTGACCACCATGTCCGACCTTCCTCACCAAACTTGGAAGTGAAATGGCTGGAAGTCTTTTGGATCCGTCTGCAGTCTTCCTCTGCAGATGCCTGCGGGGACCAGCAGGACTTAGATCAGCAAGAATGGAGAGAAGAGAGGAGAGGGATTTCAATCGTAGTTTCCTTCCATCTCTGTCACGCTGGGCAGTACAATCTCCCCTCCCAAGCTCCTGAATCCTCTCCTATCAGGGCATGTTCTGATTCAGTGTCTGACCCCATCCACCACACTGCAGTAGGAGTGAGGTGCTTTGAGACACTTGGCCAAACGCTGGGTCTCAGTTCCACCCCCAAATAGCCAGAGTAACTCCAATGAGGTCAGGCAAGTTCCTCCGGACTGACCCTAGCGTAACAGAGCAGAATTTTGCAGTCTGCAGTGTGTTGGTCACTCTGTGGTCAGTTCATGGTCACTGTTTGGAAGCAGTGGTGCTGGCTTCAGGAACAATAACCCATTAGGGGAAAGGAATAAATACAACGTTCTCTGAAGGGACTTGCCCAGCCTCAGCCTCCCTACACCGATCGGTGTCTCCTCTGAGAGACGCCTTTCCTGCCTACATTGCAAGCCTCTCCCTGGGGAGGGCGAGAGGTGGCCAGGCAGGGAAGGTCTGACTTCTGTTTCTGACTCTGCAGATGTGCCCTTGAGCTGTGGAAGGCCTTGGGTGAAGAACCCCAGCTCACCAGGGAGGTGCTGCGGCAGCTGCTGGACAAGCTCCAGCAGAGACGCCGGGAGGAGAAGGGTGGCCATGTGTCTCTGGCTGTAAGTGAGATTTGAGATGTCACTTTGCGAACCCGTCACTGCAGGCAGGATGGTGCATCTTTGTGTGTGTGTGTGTGTGTGTGTGTGAGCTTCACCCCTTCTGAGCTTCAGGCCACAGCTCCACTACACAGTTCAGCTGACCTAACCTCCCTCGGCACACAGCCGCCACAGCAAGCCCATCCCTTGGGTGGGGCTGCACTTTGCTGCATGTGTCAGCCAGGGCCGGCTCCGGGTGCCAGCAAAGGAAGCAGGGGCCTGGGGCAGCCAATAGAGAGTTGGGGCGGCACGTCCGGGTCTTCGGCGGTAATTCGGCAGCGGGTCCTTCATTCCCTCTCTTCCTCTTCAGCGCCACTTCGGGGGCAGCTCAATCGGGTTTTTCTTTTTTTTCCCCTTCTCCGCTTGGGGCAGCCAAAAAGCTGGAGCCAGCCCTGGTGCCAGCAGCGCACGTGCTCACCAGAAGCGCTTGTCGCGATTCCTCGGTTAGGGTGGGGCATTGCGGGAAGGCTCCTGAGAGTCAGTTGACGTAAACGACGCGGTGTCTACACTGACACTGCATCGACCGAACTGCATTGACTTGGACTCTCTGCCCCTTGTGGAGGTGGAGTTAGGAATTTGGCACCCAGGGGCAGTTCTGCCAATGGGAAGGAAATTCCATAGTTAGGGTGATGCTGGGTGAGTGGCCTTGTGTTGACCTAACTCTGTCATGTAGACCAGGCCTTCATGTGTCCTGGCCACCTCCAATCAAACCAAAGAGGTGTAAATAAAGTTTCCCCCAGGTAAAAGTTACAGATCTTAAGTGGTTTATCTGCTGGTACCCTGGCTCAGTCGTCTTCTGCTTTAGATGGCCCTTTAGTGAGCAGGTGCAGTTCGGGCATCTCTTGGAAGTATCCAGGTTTCTGGCTTTGTAAACTGTGGCTAGAAATCTTCCCAGCATGGGATCTTGAGATGTCCAGTACTTTTGACTGGGCCAGAAACACTGGGCCTATGAGAAGGCATCTCCTCAGGATGGTTTCAGCCCGTCCAGTCACGGCTGGAAAGCCAAAGCACAGGGTCTGCACCATTAAGAGAAATAACGGGGAATAACGTCACCCAGACTCTTCTGATCTTTCCATAGGGTTCCATCCTGCTTCCGTTCCAGGAATGGGGGAAGGTTCAGGACCTTCCAAATGTCTCCTCCCTCTCAGGAGCCAATCCTCTTTTGTGACACGCTGGAGAGGAAAGGAGACATGACAAAAGGACAATCGCGAATGGCAATGGGGGCAGGGGACAGATTGGGATAGTTGAGTGAAATGCTTTCCCCCTCCAGGCCATGAAGACCATTTACGAGGTCCTTTTCCTTTGGGGATACCGAGAAGCCATCCTGGAAATGTATCCCCAGCTGCTCATCCTCTGCGTCAGGCAAGTGCAGTATGTGATGGATCTGCACTTGCCAGGGACCTACATGGCCAGCGAGACATCCAGCCCCGAGGAGGGATCCAGCTGCCTCAGCCCCCTAAGGTAATGACTGAAAGGAAAAGGAAGAACAGATTTGTTCTGCTAAACACCCGGGGTCTGTTCATGGCCATCAGTGGTTCGGGTGCTGTCGTTGGCCCAGGCTCAGTTGGGTGCAGGTCTCTCTTGAGGGAAAAGGGTTGAGAGCCGTGTGTTCTTGTGAGTCACACTCGCTCATCTGACGCCGTCCACAGGCCAGCTGCTTTCCCCACACACTCAGGCAGCAGTCATGTTTGTGCATCCATCCACCTGTGCCACCCGCCAGAGGGTCAGTGCTTTTATCACTGTCTGCTGAGCAAATCTGGGGGCCTCCGTCCCCAAACGCGGACAGAGCCACACCGGCAGCACCTGGGGCCAGGCCCTGCAGGATCTCAGCCCCACAGGCAGGCAGGAGGAAGAGGGACCCGTTCGACTGGCTCTGTGGGCACAGTGAGGGGCTTCCATCTACATGGGAAAACCAGAGTGCCGGAAGACACCTCAGGTGGTGTAAACTGACATCGCTTTGCTCGCTTACACCAACTAAGGACCCGACCCCACATGCCCGCTTGAGTCCTGTTACCTGTCACAGTAAAGAATCAAGTATTCAGCCACAGTGAGTGATGACACCAATCATCTTAAGAAGCGACATTGTCACTAATTGGTTAGAAACTCAATGAAACGGCAGTGTAGACAGGGCCCATTGGGCAGGGAAGCACCGTGATATCACACTGGATCTATCCTCGGGGAGGCTAGCTACTGCTGACCACGCTGTGTGTCCCAGGACTTCTGCAGATTTGCCATGCCTGGGGCTGATCTCGTTGCCTGACACTGGTATTTTTTTCTCTTTAGCACGTCAGTGGAGGCTGTGAAGACTCTTTTCTCCATGCCCGGCTACTGGAAGGAATTTGCCATCATCCAGTTTCAGCAGGGCTGGGACACGATAGCCTCCCGATATTACTACTCACAGGGTGTTGGCCTGATTGCAAGGTAGGAGCCCAAAGTTTCCTCCTCACTGGGTCTCTCTTGGGAATGGGATTTCCGTGTGAAATATTCCTGTTCCACTCTCCTTACAATGTGTATGATAATCAGGTTGGGCCATTTCCAGCACAAATCCAGGTTTTCTCACCCCCCCACCCCCCCCCACAAATCACAAATCAACCCCCAGGGAAAGGGGTGTCTCCAGGCCTCATTGAGCGCCATGCAGAGACCCCTGGGACAGAAGATATACACTGTAAGGAGAGTGATCACTTTAGATAAGCTATTACCAGCAGGAGAGTGGGGTGGGAGGAGGTATTTTTTCATGCTTTGTGTGTATATAAAAAGATCTTGTCCACTTTCCACAGTATGCATCCGATGAAGTGAGCTGTAGCTCACGAAAGCTTATGCTCAAATAAATTGGTTAGTCTCTAAGATGCCACAAGTACTCCTTTTCTTTAAGGGACTTTCTGTTCCATGTTCCAGAGCCATGATCGAGTGTGAGAACCCTCAGCTCCCTGCAGTTTTCAGAGAGGCACTCACCATCGTCCAGAGTGAGAGGGAGGAGGAGCAGAGAACGATCGCCATGGCTTTCTGTATTGAGGTGAGATTCATTAGTTGACAGGCACAAGGGAGCTTTCTGGAGAGCAGCTCAGGCCAGTAAGCTCTGGGGCACATTGTCAGCAGCTCAGCAGCCTTACCGCCAGCTAGCTCCTCTCCGCACAAAGATGGTTGTGGGGCATGGCAAAGAGAGGGAGGGAGAGACAGGGTGAGATTGCTCCTGGCTGGATGTGCTGAGATGGGATTATGGGGCAAGAGGGGATGTTTCTCCAGTGCCCCAAGGCCTTGCTTCTCTCCTCACCTTTTCCTGGGGTTGTGCTTTTCTTCTGTCCCAGGGGTCTCTGCATGGCACTCAATGAGGCCTGGAGATGCCCCTTTCCCTGGGGGTTGATTTGTGATTTGTGCATGAGTCCAACTTTTGGGAATGAACCAACTGAAACAGCAGCAACTGGCTCCCGACGCACCAGAGACTTTGGGTGGGAGTAAGTGGCCCTTTGGTAAAGACGACTGGCTAGGGAAGAGACCCCACAGGAAGACCTCTGTTCCTCAACCTGATGTTGATTTGGCTCTTTCCAGTTTCTCCAGAGTCCTTCCATTGAGACAGTGCTGACAAAATCAGAGCTCCGGGCGCAGCTCATGGAATGGAGCAAAGACACAAATCCCGTCATACGTAAGCTCAGTCTGCGAGGCCTTGGCAGTATTGTGTTCCAGCCAGAAAAGGTAAGAGGCGTGGATTGCCCAGGGGACCGAGGAAGCCGATGTCTCTCAGATAGCTCGGAAATGAGAGCCAGATCCCCACACAAGCCTTGTTATTTAACACACAGCTCTCAAATGGTGGAGGTGCTTTCCTGAGCAAATCAAGGCATGACGTGCTCCCTGCTCCCGTGAGCTGAGCCCTGATTGCAGATGGGATGCAATGGGGGAGGTGGGGTGAGCAAAGACAAAGGTTACAGTGAGCAGCTGGCACAGAGTGACAGGAGAAAGACTTTCTGCCCCGTTGGGGGGCTGTGCCATCCGTGGCTTCTCCTAGGTTGGAGTGGTCCAGCATGTGCTCCAGGCTGTCACCCCGGATAGTAATGAGCTGCCTTCTTCATTCCTGCAGGTGAGATGGTTACAGGCCCAGCTGCCAGGAACCGTGGCCAGGTTTTGTGACCGGGATGGAGGGTGTGTCAAGGAGGCCATGCAGAAAGCTGGAGACATCATCTACCTCCTCAAGAGGGAGGGGCTTGGCTCCATCTCCCAGGACATTGCAGTCAGCCTTCGCCCCTTCATTGATGACGTAAGGCTTGGAACCCCAGGAGAAGCCCATGCCCCCCCTCCACCTGTCTCTGATGCCCTTGTCTCTCTCCCCATCTCCTTGGCTCCCGCCCCTCAGGCCTGCCATGGAGCCTCCAAGGATTGACCCCACCCTGGGTGGGGAATCTCCTGCTGAGCCACCTCCCTGTCAGAGCTCTTCTCGCCAAAGCTCAGCCTCAGCGCCATGCTCCCAGCCCCTGCTGCAGCCTGGCCTGGGGGAGAGGGGGCCTGGCCCTGGGCAGATGACCAGCTGTCTGGAGAACACAGGCCCCCAAAGAGGTGGAGATTCTCAGCAGGAAAGAGGTGGGTTGGGAATGGCCCGGCTCTCGGGGGCACCGAAGAGCAAAAGAAATACTGTGTTTTGTAGCAGCGTGTCCCTGCAAGGCTCCGGCAGCAGCTTCTCCCCTTCCCCAGACCAGTCTCCAGCAGACTTCCCTCCCTCTCCCCAAATCTTCTCAGGTTCTGGGATTCTGGGCTCTCCAGACAGAAACTGCCTCTGGGACACCCTGGGGCTGCGCTGTCCTGCACAGGGTCTCAGGCCTTGCCCAAGATGTCTATGGCGCTGGCCTGGTGTCCGCCCTGCTCCCGCCAGCCAAGTCAGTTCACACGGGGGAACCGGAGCAGCGGGCGGATTAGGACTCTGTCGCGTTCTGCTCTGATACTGCCTGGCTTTAACCGGGCCTCCCCACCCCCTGTGTGTCATTGCCAGGAGAGGGGCAGTGTGCGCTCAGCTGCCATTTCACTGCTTGGCAACGTGGTGAGCAGGGTGCAGGACCCGGACAAACCCCTCGTGCAGCAGGAAATCATCCACTGCTTGCTCCCGCTGCTGCTGCATCTTGCAGACCAGGAGGAGAGTGTGACACTGGTAAGTGCCACGGTCATTATTTCCTTCAGAGCAAAGAGCCAGAATCCCCTGGGGCCCCCACTCCAGTCATCGCCAGAGCCCCTTGCCCAAGCAGAGTCTTCTCCTCCTGGCTTCACTCCATGCTGGAGCCTCGTGCCTCATCCATCCTCACAGCACAGAGCACAAGGGGTGGAGAAGGTCCAATGTCCCCCACACTATCCCTCTCTCAGTGAGAACCCTCTTGGTCTCCCCTTCTCTTGCAGCGATGTAAACTGACGCTCTTCCGCTGCGCAGTGTTTCTCGGCTGGGCTCATCTGAAGAGGCTGTTCCGCAGCATGGCCTGGGATGGCTCCTCACAGCTCTTGAAGTGTGTCGGGAAGTGCTTGGTAGGTGAATTCCTTGTGCCTTGAGAGGGGTGAATGGGGACTTGAGGGAGACCTTTCGAACCCCACAGCCTGAGGACCCATCCGCTTCGGTCGGGTTGCAAGACGCTATTCCAGGCTCTCTGCTGGTTCATTTCTGCAGGAGTTACAATCCGTTCACATTGTTGACAGTTTTCTCCACAACTGTCAGACCTCCAAACTTTTGTCTTTTCAAATGAAAGCGGAGGTTCTGGAGAACACAACAGTGACTTCAGAGAGGTGCTGCTCTGGTGTATGGGTTCGTATTGGCGGCTGCCATGGCCTGGCTATATGCTTTGGCTTTCCTGGACTATTCGCTGTGGGGAGAACGTGTCATTTGTATATTGTGCATTTCTTCCTTCTTTCTTTCCAGATGCAGAACAACAAGAGCCACATCCCCAAATTCCTGTTCCAGGCCCTAGAGTACCTGGAAAGCTCCCAGACAACAATACGACACTCTGCAGCCTTGTTCATTGGTAAGCAGAGGAAATTCACTTGAGCTTTCTTAAATGTTTCCTTCAAAGCCCTTTTCTAGACGGCTGCTCTGTTCCCTCCGACAGCACCAGAATCCTAAAACAGGGTGTGTGTGTGTGTGTGTGAGAGAGAGAGAGAGAGAGAGAGAGAGAGAATTAACATGTATTCCAAGATGAAGGGAGCAACTTAGCTGTATCAACTGCACCAACTTCCCCTGCCCACAACAGCTCTTTGGCTGCGCCTAGGGGAGATTGAATTCACATCATGCTGGTTTGATGTGAATTCAATCTCCTTTGGAAATCAGCTTCTCAGTAACTGCTGGGCGTCTGATGCTTTATCTAATGTGCTTTGTGAACAGATGTAAGGAATGTATTTAATTTCCGAAGGGCTGTCTTGGGGGAATGGCTGCATCCTTAGCAGTTTTCAGCGAAGGATTTGAAAAGTAATGAGATGCACTGTATTCATTGTATGTCTAGGAAATACTATCCGCCATTACTACAATTTGTTGTCTGAAACAGTGAATGAAGATGGCATCTCCCGCCTGTATGAAGGTAAGAAAATACCTCTGTGTGTTTGTGCCTCTGTGGGAAGTACAGGGGTGCAGCACAGGGCCCGAACACAGGTTTGAATGTGGACACAGGGCCCTCTCTGTCTAAGGACAGCGTTTAAGGAAGAAGGATGGTCACGCAAGCTTTCATCGAGGTACCACAATATGTGTATGGGAGCAGGGGAATTCCATCTCTAGCTCCTAGTGTAGACATAGCCTTAAAGCTGTGTGGGGAAAGTGTCTTCATAAAGGTCAGAAAGTCTGTAATGGAAGGCCTGACAGAATTGAAAAGAGCCGTTGTTATTAAGGATGTGATGATGATGATGACAATTACCCTCATCACCTGCCCTCCCTGTAATGGAGTGATTGCAGGCCAGGGAGATTCCCTCCGAGATTGGTTATCAGCTCACAGGAAATCCCATGAGGGCACATGGGAAACACTTTTCCCTGTGATCTCTTCAGGAATGAAGGCACAGGGTCACAAAGGATTTCAGCAGACATTAGGAGCCTAAATCCCTTTGTGGATCTCGGCCTAAATGTTGGATGGTTTAATGTCGCTGCGGCTGTCACTTTCCTGTTCCATCGAAAGAACAAGTGCCCCCAACCGTCTGTGTGTAGGGGTGTGTGTACGGGTGTAGGCTGGCGGAGGGGGAAGTGACAAGAATGGGGTCTCCTCTCTGTCCAGGGCTATTTTGGGAGGAGCGGAGTTGTTGTTCTTGTGCCCTTAGACTCTGGGGGAGCTAATAGCAGGGGGCAATGGCCATTGGGAGTGGAGGTTTCCTAGGCACCAGGCACATCAGCACCAGGGGCTTTTCAACCCGTTTCCTCTTGGTTTCAGCTTTTCAGGAAGTACCTTTGAAATCTGACAGGACCACGTGGGACATCCTCAACAGACATTATAAATGGTTGCAGAAGCTTGTAAATCTCGTGTCGGGTTCTGCGTTTGACTAGGGAACCGGGACCGACACAGAAGAGCTCTTTGTCCTGCTATGGTACGTACACCAGACGCTTATCAACTTTTTGGTGTCCCTAGCCTCTGATTGCCAGAAACTAGGAATTAGGCATCAGGGCATAGATCACTGGATGAGTCTTGTCTGTTCATTCCCTCTGGGGCACCTGGCAGTGGCCACTGTCAGAAGACAGGATACTGGGCTAGATGGACGTTTCCTCTGACCCAGTCTGGCCTTTCTTATGTTTGGAACCGGGGCTGAACAACAAGGTGGATATTGGCAGATGACACAAAATTATGCAGATTAATCAGCCTAGAGAAGACTTTGAAGAAGTTCAAAGGGATCTAATCAAGCCATGTGACTGGGCAGCACCATGGCAGATGAAAACCAGCGCTGACCAAGGCAGGGCCATACACATGGAAAGCAGTGAGGTGAACGACTCCTCCATATCGCTGGGGTCAGAAGCCAAAGCACGGCTGGTTGGGCCCAGTGGTTGGAGCAGGGTCCTGGGGCTGCGTGCTCAGAGTGGTGGAGGTCAAGCCGAGGGGAGCCAAGGGTTGGAGCCGAAGTCAGGAGTCAAGAGCAGGATTGGAACAGTCTGGGGAGTAGGGCCAGGGCCGGATTAACAATTCCCGGCCAATGGGAGCTGCTGGGGGAGGTACGCGGTTGGGGGCAGAGCCGACAGGCAAAAGCAGCCCCCGGGACAGAGGTTCCCGGTGCGGTGCGGGTCGCAGGGACGTGGCTGGGGGGGCAGACAAGAAGGGCAGTACGCGGAGCCGCCTCGCCCGCACCCCAGCCAGGCAGAGCCGGCCTGGCTGGAACGCAGCACACAGGGGCTTTAGTGGCTGCAGCTCGGGCCCCCCTAAGCCCTGCTCCTTTCCTGAGTGCACCATTGCCCCACTTCTGCCCCATTCCCACACACTGTTACAGGGCAGCACCCTGGAGCTGTTCTCTGACATCTCTCTCCCTAGAATGAAGTCACTGCAGAGTCAGGACAACCCCACCTTTGGGCACCATGTAGGACATCTCACCCCACCGCACAGAGCCCGACATTCACACAGCTTCTCGCATGTGATTCCCTCACTCACCAGAGCCAGGCGGAGAGAGGAGAGATTCTCCCAGACTCCCTTTAACCATTGCCAGCCCCAGGGTAGCGGAGGTTGCGGGGGGTTGGGTGCTCTCTTTAAGAAATGCCAGCTCTCAGGGAAGTTGCAAATGAACATTAGCAAAGTGGGGTGGTTTTGTGCTGTGGAAAACTACCCTGCTTGAAGGTTTTGTTTTTCTAATTTGTGCTCCTGCCCTTTCTCCCTCTTCCAGACATCTGGAGGCCAACAGGAGCCAACTGAGCCCACCACTGATCCCATCTCTTGTGAGATGGCAAAGCAGCTGTTGCATGGGAAGGAGGAGACAGAAGAGGCCGAGCAGCGTGTGCCGGGGTGTACCAACCCCACACAACCCCACAGTCTAGGCGGAGGAAGCCAAGCCCCTCCTCAGCCCTGCTGGACACACTAGAACTGGAGCACCAGTGTGAAAGGGAGCAGCTCAGCTCACGCCAGGCAGAGCGCCGACAATGGACGATGCACATTGTAGGCTCCAGTCCAGAAGCAGCTGAAGCCCCTGCCTGCAGAGCCCCGAGGCGCCGAGACCCAGCCGCACCCCCGGGGGCCTGCAGACGTGCAAGGGAGATCGGAGTGACTGGGAGTTTCCCACGCCGGGAGCCCAGAGACCCCCAGCCCGTGGCCTAGAGACTTCTCCTCTGAAGTAACCTGGGTGAACGAGCCATTGTCATGCTGAGTGACGTCAGCATGTTCTGGTTGGATCCCCACTGACTCAACGGCAAACACATTGGCCACGGACAAGGCCCTGGGCTAGGGCAAGGGGGAGTAAGGAGAGTCTGGGTCCCCCTGCCCTGGCTGCCATCCATCCTCGGGTGGCTGCCCACGTCCCCATTGCGCCACTAGACTGCACGGCCCCAAGAGGAGGGGCAACCATCTTGTCTCTGAACTCTTAGCCAAACAGCCCTGCGCTGAAGGGCAGCCACACGGACTCTGGTCATTGGGCCACACAGCCCTGGATGGAGAGGACAGCCGCACGGACTCTGGTCGCTGGGCCACACAGCCCGGACGGAGAGGGCGGCCTCACGGACTCTGGTCATTGGGCCACACAGCCCCGGACGGAGAGGGCGGCCGCATGGACTCTGGCCGTTGGGCCACACAGCCCCGACGGAGAGGGCGGCTGCACGGACTCTGGTCGCTGGGCCACACAGCCCCGACGGAGAGGGCGGCCGCATGGACTCTGGCCGTTGGGCCACACAGCCCCGACGGAGAGGGCGGCTGCACGGACTCTGGTCGCTGGGCCACACAGCTCTGGACAGAGAGGGCGGCCGCACGGACTCTGTTTGTTGGGCCACACAGCCCCGGACGGAGAGGGCGGCCGCACGGACTCTGGTCGTTGGGCCACACAGCCCCGACGGAGAGGGCGGCCGCACGGACTCTGGTCGTTGGGCCACACAGCCCTGGATGGAGCGGGCGGCCGCATGGACTCTGGTCGCTGGGCCACACAGCCCTGGATGGAGCGGGCGGCCGCATGGACTCTGGTCGCTGGGCCACACAGCCCTGGATGGAGCGGGCGGCCGCATGGACTCTGGTCGTTGGGCCACACAACCCTGAGTGGGAGGGCAGCCATTTTTGCTCTGGCCATAAGGCCAAAGCACCCTGAGGCTAAGGACAGTTATTTAGTTTCACCCATGGGACCTCACCCCGTCACCCCGAAGGCATCGCTCATCTGTCACCATAAGACCCACACCATGATATAAGATTTTTGGGGTCAGGATGCAAATATGAGTAGAAGCAAGGAGTGGCATGTGACCCCTCTAAGAGCTCCTGCCACTCCGCTACCAATCTGGGGGTGTTTTATCTCCATCCATCTGCCTCAGGAATGGATTTGAGCAATGGGGGAAAGTTCTGGGGCAGAGTGACCCATCCGGAAGTGGGTCACGTGACCCCTCCGAGAACTCCTTCCAGTTGGGTTGAGCCTCATCCCCTTAGGACCAGCCAGAGAGGGGATTTCACCAAATAGGGTAAGTGCTGTGGTGGGGTGACCTGCCCGCAAGAGGGGCCCATCACTGCTCCATGAAATTCCCCCACTGTCCTCTACTAATCGGTCAGGGTTTCACACACCCCTTAGGCCATCCCAGAAGGGAAACGTACCGATCAGAATAGGCAGTGCCCGAAGGTCTAGGCCAGAAGCCGCCAATCTCTGGAGCTCCATGTTTGCGTGGCTGGCAGCATCCTCCTGGAAGTCGCAACTCAACACTGCGTGGAAGAGCCCGTCTCGTTCCAAGGATGTCTTTTGCAGAAATCGTGGCCTAGGCCTTTGGGCTAAACCTCTTCTGGATTGGTACACGTTTCCCTTCTGAGATGGCCTAAGGTGGGAGTGAAACCCTCTCCAATTGGTAGAGGGCGGTGTGGGGACTTTTTAGGGACCACGGGATCCTGTTGCGGGCAGCTCACTCCACTGCGGCACTTCCCGTATTTGGTCAAATCCCCTCTCGGGGTGGTCCTACAGAGCTGACGCCCACTTCAATTGGTAGAGGACAGAGGGAGGAGTTCTCAGAGGGGAGATACAACGCCCTTCTGCATGGGTCACCCTGCCCCGCAATGTCCCCTGATTGGTCAAATGCAGTCAAAGGCAAGCTCTGCTAGATGAGTTTACCGAGGGGACTATGTGGGAAGAATTTACTGTAAGATTCCCCGCATCTTCTGAATGGGGTTTGGGTTCTGCCCTCTTTAAAGGAAGGAAAAATCCTGACAGGTGATCTGTGGGCTGAAACCCACTGTGATGAGTTAGTAATCTGTCCTCTTCACCACTCTAGGATGGAGTCTGGGGTGCAAGCTCTGGGATGGAGTTTGGGTGCTGGGTGCAGGCTCCGGGCTGGGGCACAGGGTGGGGGTGCAGGATGGGTGGAGGGGTGCAGGCTCTGGGAGGGAGTTTGGGGATGGGAGGGGCTGCGGAGGGAGGGGATGCAGGCTCTGGAACGGAGTTTGGTTGTAGGCTCTGGGCTGGGGTAAGGGGTGGGGGTGTAGGAGGGAGTTCGGGTGCAGGACGGGGCGTGTGGGAAGGGGGTGGGGGGTGCAGGCTGTGGGATGGAGTTTGGGTGCTGGGTGCAGGCTCTGGGCTGGGGCAGGGAGAACCGCAATTAACTCATGCAATTAACTCAAAAAAATTAATCACAATTAAAAAAATTAAAACTGCAATTAATCATGATTAGTTTTTTAATTGTGATTTTTTTAGTTATGATTGATCACACTGTTAAACATTGAATACCAACTGAAATTTATTAAAGATTTTGGGGTGTTTTTCTACTTTTTTCTAATATATTGATGTCCATTACAACACAGAATACAGGGCTCACTTTCTAGGATGATTCTTTACAAATATTTACACTGTCAAAGTAATAAAAGAAAGAGCATTTTTCAGTTCCCCTCATAAAAGTGCTGCAGTGCAAGCTCTTGACCGTGAAAGTGCAACTTACAAATGTAGATTTTTTGTTTTGTTCCAGAACTGCACTCAAAAGGAAAACAGTGTAAACGTTTAGAGCCTACAAGGCCACCGGCGGTTGAGAAGAGGCGTTCGCATGGCACTTTTGCAGCCAGCATTGCATGGTAGTTATGTGCCAGGGATGCTAAACATTCGTATGCCCCTGCATGCTTTTGCCACCATTCCAGAGGACATGCTTCCATGCTGATGATACTCGTTAAAAAAAAGTAATGTGTGAATTAAATCGGTGACTCAGCTCCTTGGGGGAGAATTGTCTGTCTCCTGCTCTGTTTTACCTGCACTCTGCCACAGATTTCATCTCCTAGCCATCTCGGATGATGACCCAACACATGGTGTTCGTTTTAAGAACACTTTCACTGCAGATCTGACAAAAGGCGAAGAAGGACCAATGTGAGATTTCTAAAGATAGCCACAGGACTTGACCCAAGATTTAAGAGTCTGAAATTGGACTCCAAAATTTGAGCGGGATGAGGTGTGGCGCGTGCTTTCAGAAGTCTGAAAAGAGCAACACTCCAATGTGGAAACGACAAGATCCAAACCACCGAACAAGAAAATCAACCTTCCGCTGGTGACATCTCAATCTGTCATCAACACGGACGCATGACCTCTGGAATGGTGGTTGAAACGCAAAGGGACGTATGATTCTTCAGCACATCTGGGCTGTCAATATCCTGCGATGCCAGCTACAACAGTGCCCTGTGAATGCCTGGTCTCCCTTTTAGGTGACACTGTAAACGAGAAGTGGGCAACATTAGCTCCTGCAAATGTCAACAAACCTGTTTGTCTGAGTGATTGGCTGAACAAGTAATAGGACTGAGTGGGCTTGTGGCCTTTCAAGTTTTTCATTGTTTTATTTTTGAATGCAGTTATTCCACTTCTGTTACGTGTGAAAAATGCAGATTTTTCTTCCCCATAATTACAGCACTTACTCCTATACGACATATGCTGACTGGCTTTAGCAACAATCATGAAAAATGGGTCTTCACACATTTAGCAAAAAGAAAAGGAGTACTTGTGGCACCTTAGAGACTAACCAATTTATTTGAGCATGAGCTTTCGTGAGCTACAGCTCACTTCATCGGATGCATACTGTGGAAGCTGCAGAAGACATTATATACACACAGAGACCATGAAACAATACCTCCTCCCACCCCACTCTCCTGCTGGTAATAGCTTATCTAAAGTGATCATCAAGTTGGGCCATTTCCAGCACAAATCCAGGTTTTCTCACCCTCCGCCCCCCCCACACACAAACTCACTCTCCTGCTGGTAATAGCACTGACTGTCAGCCCCTGCCATGTCGTGATACCGTTCAAAGCCCCATACACTGGTTTGAGGAAGGTATTTTAGTGCTTGTAGGCCCGGAATGTATTCAGCTGATTTTTAGAGCCTGTTAGACTTTTGGTAGGTTTTTCAAAAGCATCTGTTTAAAATAATGTAGGTCTGGGATCGGGCACCTGACAACACAGATGGGGGCCTAGTGGGCTGTTCAAAACAGGTTAGGCACCAGGGGCTAGCTCCACAAAAATATTGAGGTGGGCTTGGCTGCTGCTTTCACTTTAGCTCCCTAAATCTGACACTGAGATGCCGCCGATCCTCAACCCCCCCCAGCTACGGCCTAAATGTGAGGGGACTGTTGCCCCCTTACTAACAGTCAGTGGGGGTGTTTTGGCTGGCTAGCTCCCAGTCCTAAAAGGGGGAAGGGTCGATGGGAAACCAGGACCCTGAGACTGATAGTCCCCAGGAACAATGGGGAGAGGCCAACGCTCCAGGTCAGCCTGAATGACAGGGCGAGAAGGCTAATGAGGGAGTCAGGAGGCCGGGGGGGTCCCGTCCTCCGTGTGAGCTGGATTTGCCTGGGTCAGACAGACAGAGTGGGGCCGAGCTAAGGAGAAAGCAGGGGCCCGAGCTGAGCTGGGGAGCGAGCTGTGCCAGATCCAGAGGGACCAGTAAAGCAGCCCAGAGAGAGCAGACCTGTCCCGGGAGCAACCAGAGCCAGAGGGGCCAGAGAAGCAGCCCAGGGAGCTGGAGGCAGAGCAGCAGCCGTGCAGAGACCGAGTGGTGGGGCTGGGGCTGGAGCAGTCCGGAGCTGGGTGCGGTGAGCAGCTGGGGAGAGCGAGGGGGACCCTGGGCAGCAGGCCCCGCACAGGGAGACGTCTCAGCCCAGAGGCTCTGCAGGCCAGGCTTGGATCGTAACCCCGACAGGGCGGGGGCGACACTGGGCAGAAGGGTCCTGCCACTTCGAGCCTGAGAGCGTGTGGCCACCACCAGAGCGAGTGTCCAACCCACAGCATCCCCGCAGCACGGCCAGGGCCGGAGAAGGGGCCTGGGACTTACAAGGAGCAGACTGTGAACTGCCCTGACGTTCCAGAGACGCCGTTTGTGATGTTCCCTGCCACAGAGCGGGGTGATGTGTTTCCTTTCACCTTTCCCATTTTCCCTTATTCTTTTTAAAATTAATTGTTGATGAAATAACTTGCATTTGCTTTAAATTGTATGTAATGGTCAGTGGGTCAGAGAAGTGCCCAGTGCAGAGAGTACCCCGGAGTGGGGACACCCTAGCCCCTGTCCTAGCTGACCACCGCAGGGTTGGGGGTCGAGCCCCCCAGGAATCCTGGGCCCAGCCTTGTTGGGGTTACGAGGACTCTGCCAGACAGGCGAGTGGAAGGGGAGTCCTCGAGGGCAGGGAGGCCACTGGGTAAAGGCAGTGGGAGCGAGGACTCAGATCCTTTCGCTAGCCCACTTCACCGGGGTTGTGCAGAAGCCAGGAAAGTTCCCCACAAGAGCGGGACTGTTCCCCCGCTTACAGGAAGAAGGAGGTGCCTGAAAGTAGGACCCACAAAACCCAGCGTGCGAGGCATCTCCACACCGACACTAACCAACGGGAAAGGCCGATGGGTGGGGTGTGCCCTGAGCCCCCCCCCTCTGGATCTCAGGTTACGAGGTCTGGCTTGGAGAGAGGCACCTCCCCTGGCTCCCGCCCGCCCAGCTTTCCCACAGCCCCTGCCCTGCCCTGCCCTGCCCCGGCCGTACCTGGTTCCAGCCCGGCCCTGCCGCGGGGTGGGACCAATACCGCTGCCAAGGCCGTCCCGAGGGGGGTGCGGGCCCAGGGCAACCCCCCCTCCGCCCCAGACCCTGCCCCACTCCACTCCTTCCCCCAATACCCTGCCTCCTTCCGCCCCTGAAGCAGCAAGATTAATCCCATACATTGCATTGATTGTGACTTCTTTGCCTGATTTGAAACGAGACCAAAAGGACCTGAGTCTCCTCGCTGTCGATAGCCCCCCGCTTGGCCAACCAGCACTGAGACGCTGAGGGGCGGGCGGCTGAGAGGTCTCACCAGAGGTCCCACAGGACGGCCCAGGTGACCATCAGAGCGGATCGCCTCTCAGATCCAGACCAGCTCTTTGTGAGGACCTCCCGCGATGAGAGCAACCCCCCCTTGCTCACCCTGCATAGACACCCCTCCTTGGGAAAGGGAGGGAAAACAGGGAAAAAAGAAGCAAGAGAAGAGGAGAAAGGAGGGAGGAAAGAGGAAAAGGAACCAAAAAGGATAAACCCCAAGGTCCCAGTGTTTCCAAGCGTCAAAGTGCTCGGTAGGAAATCACATTCTGCCCCCCTTAAGCCAGTGTTTTCTGTGCCGAGAATTCTGCCTGCAGCAGGTGCATCAGACCCAACAGGTTCCAAACCTCTCGCAGCCTCTGACCTTGTCAAGGGAAGTTCGTTTTCCGGCACAATCACTGGTCGGAAAGGAGAAAACTCCACAGAGGCTCCTCCTCATGCTACGACATGAATCCTAATTCTCTCCCCGTCCTCGAGGGGAGACCTGGAGAGACGTGCGGCTGCAAAGCCGGGGGGGTCTCAGCGACTGCCCTGGCCCTGCACCTCGGCCCTGCCCCGCTGATGTCGGGGTCTCTCTGTGAGGTCACCCCCTCCCCACCACCTTTGCCCAATGGGCTGAGGTCCTGCAAAAGGCCTTTGTGATGTCACTGCCCCCCCACCCCTCCCCTCCCAGCTGATGTCCTGCCCCTGCCCAGCCTCTTGGAGCTTGGAGTTGTTGCCCCCGGATCTCCGCACTCAATGACTGGTGAGTCGGGGGTGGAGCCGGCTATACAATAAAACACCAGTTTTTCATAAATTAGTCGACTTAAGGCCAGAAGGGACCATTGGAGCATCTAATATGACGCCCTGCATCTCCCAGCCCTCCCGTGTGTCACAAGAGCTGCTTTTTGACGAAAGCACCTTCCCGAAAGGCATCTACTCTTCACTGGAAGACATCAAGAGATGGAGAATCCATCACTTCTCTTGGCCGTTTGTTCCAGTGATGAGTCGCCCTCCCTCTTACAAATCTCTCCTTGTTCTAAGGAGAATTTTTCTGATTTCTGCTTCCAGCCATTGGTTCTTGTTCTGCCTTTCTTTGCAAGACTAAAGAGCCCTTTAAATACTTGGTGTTTTCTCTCAGCAAAGGCACTTGCAGGCTGCCATCAGCTCACCTCTCCATCTTTTTAAAAACTAAACAGACTGAGTTTTTCAATCCCTCCTTATAAGTCTTCTCCATCCCTCAATATGGCTCTTTTCTGCACCCTCTCCAGTTTTTTTTTAACGTTATTTTTGAAATGCGGACACCAGAACGGGATGCAGTATTCCAGTGTCAGTCTCCCCACTGCTGAATCACCTCCCTTTCCATCCTCTCTTTATCTATCCATGGATGGCGTCACGGACTCACAGGACTTGTGCTCTCTCTCAGCCTCGTACAGTCCTTGGGAGGAACCCCCTTCAGTGTGACAGCCCTTCTCGGAGATCCACTCTCTCGAGGGTTAAGCCGTAGGCCCTTCCGCCTCCTGGAACCCCTCTTCTCTGAGCCTTGAGCATGCCTGTCTGCCGTGGGCCCCCTCAGGGAGTCCCCTCACTCTGAACCCCTGGGGCCTCTACTCCCAGAGGGAAGAACGCAACCCCGATCCCGAGACTGCCGTGACTCTCAGCCAGCGTAAAAGAGAGGGGTTCATTGAGCATCTGAACACAGCACAGGAAACTCTCAGGGCCTCAGGCCTAACCTCCCTCTGCACAGTCCATCTAGGTCTCTCCTGCACCCGTGTGGGCTCTGGCTGTTTTCTCTCCCCAGTCCAGAAGCCCCCTCCTTCCAGCTAAGCGTCCGATATCAGCTTCCCACAAGCCTGTGTCCTCTGTCTTCTGTCCCACGTGAACAGGCTGCCTGGGTCTCCTCTATCTCAGCCTCTCCTCTCCTCCCTCTTTTCTTTCCCCCTGGCTGGAAGCAGTCACCGGGTCTTCTCTCCTCAGCCCATTGTCCTACTACTGGCCTGACCTGGCTGTGACTTCCAAGCTGGGCCTCCCGCTCACCAGTCGCTGGGGTATCCATTCTCCAGGCCTTTGCCTGAGGGCCCAGCTGACAGGCGAGATCACCGCTGGTCCTCTGTAACAACAAACTACCTCTCCCACCAGTGCCACCTCGTTAAACAAACAGCACCCAGGGAAACTGAGTCCCACACGCGGCATGCAAACCATTGAAAAACCAAGAAAATCCCCCCGTCATCACCGATGGCTTTGGCCCTGTTCCCCACAGCATCGCACCGGGAGCGGATGTTGAGCGGCTCGCCCGGTATGACACCGAAATCCTGGACAGAGTCACAGCTTCCCGGAGCACAGTTCCCCCTCGGTGGCCTGCCTGCTCTGTCCTGCTGCCCCCTCCCACTGCGCCAAGAGGGGACCTGGTGACTGGAGCTGCTGTGGTTGTGTGAGAGCGCCGGGCTGAGAGACCAAAGGGCACCTCCGTTCTGGAACAGAGGGGTCTGGCCTGGAGGCGCAGTCGCCCCCGGTTTGGGGCACAGAAGGGGCTGAGGCTGGCAGCAGCTTGAAGCCCGTCCCCCAGCTGCGCTAGGCACTGTTTGAATGAATGCAACGTCCGTGTCACATACGGGCTCCGGGTGCTCGGTCGGAAGCACTGAACTGCCTCAGAGTTCTCTGTTTGCAAGGTCGGTGCCAGGAGATTAGAGAGACAAGGCGGGGCAGGGATCTCTTTCATTCTCCAACTTCTGCTGGGGAGAGACCAGCCTTCGAGCTCCACAGAGCTCGTCCTCAGGCCCTGGGCTCTCTCCCCAACAGAAGCGGGTCCAATAAACCATATGACCTCCCCGGCCTGGTCTCTCGATGTTTTCTGCTCCCACGGGCGTGGCTGGGAAGGGCCACAGGGCTCAGCAGGCTCAGGGAGAAACCTCAGCCCCACTGGAGACAGGAGGGGAGCAAACCTCACAATCCGTGTGGTCACTGCAGGTCTGTGCATCTGCCCCCTCCTCCCTCAGTGGCAGTCTGTGGGGGAGGTCGAGGGTGGCCAAAGGTCCCGATTTTAGAGGGACAGTCCCGATTTTTGGGTCTTTTTCTTATATAGGCTCCGATTACCTCCCACCCCCGTCCCGATTTTTCACACTCGCTGTCTGGTCACCCGAGGGAGGTCTGGCAGCCCCCTCCCCAGCCACAGTCCGTGCGTGCCCAGCAGTCTGTGTGTGTCTCAGCAGCCCCCTGCTCACTCCCACGTGAAGCCCAGATCGGGGTGGGCTGGGCCTCTGGTTTGTTTGATCCCTGAAGGGTTTTCTGGGCACTAACTGGGACCCCAAGTTTCTCCTAATTTGAGGAAATCCCTGTGAAAACTCACCTTTTCCGGGGGTCTGTTTCACACCCTCTGCCAGAGACGTTCCCCATTCTTTCTCCAGTTCAGCTGGCAGCAGGTCTCGTGCGAGGGGTGGGGAGAGCTGAGATTTCAGGCTGCCGTGTTATGGCGGGATTGCTGCGATTAACTGGCTGAACGTCCTAATTCTGAGGACGAAACGGGGAAAGGGGCAGAGACCGAGAGTCAGGGAGTGAAATGGAGAAAATACAGGAAGCATTTTGAGCAAGGGCGAAGTGCAATGACCAGAATCCAGAACATTCTCTGCACCCCTTGTCTAACTCTGGGCCCGATTCTCTTCCGCATTGACGGCCCTTTCCCTGTCTCCGGCCGTGTCTGGAGGGCTTTATGCCCTGTCCAGCCCCTTCACACTGCCAGGAAGGGAGAGGTGTTATGGACTCTTCGCCCAAACAGGAACCAGGCCCTGTGTCACCTTCATCCTGGGTTTCCGATGACCCCGAGAAGTTGGGGGGCCACCGGCGCCTAGAGCATGGCCCTGCCACAGAGGCCCCGCCCCCGGTCATCCTCTTCCCCCGAGGCCCCCCCCACCCACTGTTCACTCCTCTGGCCCCCGAGGTCCCCCACCTGCCCCTCGCTCCTCTCTGCCCCTTTCCCCGAAGGGGGGCTACCGGGGGGCCATGGGCCAGGCACCCGTCCCTTTTCTCTGTCTCTGGTGAGCGGGGGGCCGTGGGGTCCTTGGGGAAGGAGGTGGAGCAGGACAGGAAGAGGCACGAGAAGACGGGGCCGCGGGGGAAAAGGCCGAGGGGGGTGGGGCGCAGGTTTTGGGGGAAGAGGCGGAGGGGGGATGGATGAGGAAGCAAGAGCAGGGCATCGGGCTAAGAGGCAGAGGGGAGCGGGGTGCAGGCGGGGCCCCCACTTCTCTGGAGCTTCGCTTCCAGCGCTCGAAAGATGACCACGGGCCCACGGGCCTCCGGAGGGGAGACCCGCCCCACATCCCCAGCGTTTCCCCCCCGCATGGACGGCCTTTTGGGGGAGGCTCAGCCTCCCCTGGCCTCTTCTACGGGCTGCCCGTGCTCAGCTCCTTCTACGCTCTGGAGAGGCGCAGCACCCAGGGGTGGGGCTGAGCCGGGGGCGCTGGGTGAGGGGCAGAGGCCTCGGGAGCTGAGACCGCAGGGACACAGCGTGAGGCACCATCCCAGGCATCCCCATGAAAGGAGCAGAACAGGGTTTACTTGGGGTGGGGAGTGTACGGAGAGCGTCCCAGGGTCGGTGGAGATGTATTACCCTGGTGAGCAAGTGTGGCTAAAACACAGGCCTCGCTGTGAGCAGGATTTGAACCTGCGCAGGGAAACCCGATTGGATTTCGAGTCCAACACCTTAACCGCTCGGCCATCACAGCTGTGAGTGACGTGGCCCCCTAAGGCCCGAGAAACTGGTAAATAATCACAGTGCCCAGGCCTGAAGTCATCAGAAACACAGACTTCAAACAGGAAACCTGGCTCCCAAAGCACAGGGGGATTTGGGGTTCTCGTTGCTCAGCCATGTGGTTAAACATCAAACCAACCCCCTCCTGTGGGGCCTGTAATTGTTTAAAGAGAGGGACATGGAGACAGGGAGAGGTTCACTGACCCGCAACGGGACCGAGATCAACTCCCCTCAAACCAGCTCATTCCTCACCGGTTTCTGAATGGTCATCACGTCCTACAGACGTTTGCTCATTCCTGCCCTGGGCAGAAGAGAACCCCAGTGCCCTGGAGGTGACAGGCCCGGACTGTGTCCCCGGAGTCCCGGGGCATCGTCCCTGCCCTGAGGCTGTGGCTGCACTGGGGAGTTTCTGTTTTGGGTGGGAGGAGGTAGCTAGGGGCTGTGTGTGGGCAGAGGGGAGCTCAGGGTTCAGGGAGGGGGGTAGCTAGGGGCTGTGTCTGGGCAGAGGGTAGCTCAGGGTGCAGGGAGGAGGTAGCTAGGGGCTGTGTCTGGGCAGAGGGTAGCTCATGGTGCAGGGAGGGGGGTAGCTAGGGCTGTGTCTGGGCAGAGGGTAGCTCAGGTTCAGGGGAGGGGGGTAGCTAGGGGCTGTGTCTGGGCAGAGGTAGCTAGGGGTGCAGGAGGGGGGGTAGCTAGGGGCTGTGTCTGGGCAGAGGGTAGCTCAGGGTGCAGGGAGGGGGGGTAGCTAGGGGCTGTGTGTGGGCAGAGGGTAGCTCAGGGGGGCAGGGAGGGGGGTAGCTAGGGGCTGTGTCTGGGCAGAGGGTAGCTCAGGGTGCAGGGAGGGGGGTAGCTAGGGGCTGTGTCTGGGCAGAGGGTAGCTCAGGGTGCAGGGAGGGGCGTAGCTAGGGGCTGTGTGTGGGCAGAGGGTAGCCTCAGGGTGCAGGGGGGGGGGTAGCTAGGGGCTGTGTGTGGGCAGAGGGTAGCTCAGGGTGCAGGAGGGGGGTAGCTAGGGGCTGTGTCGTGGGCAGAGGGTAGCTCAGGGTGCAGGGAGGGGGTAGCTAGGGGCTGTGTGTCGGGCAGAGGGTAGCTCAGGGGTGCAGGGAGGGGGGTAGCTAGGGGCTTGTGTGTGGGCAGAGGGTAGCTCAGGGTGCAAGGAGGGGGGTAGCTAGGGGCTGTGTGCTGGGCAGAGGGTAGCTCAGGGTGCAGGGAGGGGGGTAGCTAGGGGCTGTGTCTGGGGAAGAGGGTAGCTCAGGGTGCAGGGAGGGGGGTAGCTAGGGTCTGTGTGTGGGCAGAGGGTAGCTCAGGGTGCAGGGAGGGGGGTAGCTAGGGGCTGTGTGTGGGCAGAGGGTAGCTCAGGGTGCAGGGAGGGGGGTAGCTAGGGGCTGTGTGTGGGCAGAGGGTAGCTCAGGGTGCAGGGAGGGGGGTAGCTAGGGGCTGTGTAGTGGGCAGAGGGTAGCTCAGGGTGCAGGGAGGGGGGTAGCTAGGGGCTGTGTGTGGGCAGAGGGTAGCTCAGGGTGCAGGGAGGGGGGGTAGCTAGGGGCTGTGTGTGGGCAGAGGGTAGCTCAGGGTGCAGGGAGGGGGGTAGCTAGGGGCTGTGTGTGGGCAGAGGGTAGCTCAGGGTGCAGGGAGGGGGGTAGCTAGGGGCTGTGTGTGGCAGAGGGTAGCTCAGGGTGCAGGGAGGGGGTAGCTAGGGGCTGTGTGTGGGCAGAGGGTAGCTCAGGGTGCAGGGAGGGGGGTAGCTAGGGGCTGTGTGTGGGCAGAGGGTAGCTCAGGGTGCAGGGAGGGGGTAGCTAGGGGCTGTGTGTGGGCAGAGGGTAGCTCAGGGTGCAGGGAGGAGGTAGCTAGGGGCTGTGTGTGGGCAGAGGGTAGCTCAGGGTGCATGGGAGGGGGTAGCTAGGGGCTGTGTCGGGGCAGAGGGTAGCTCAGGGTGCAGGGAGGGGGTAGCTAGGGGCTGTGTCGGTGGGCAGAGGGTAGCTCAGGGTGCAGGGAGGAGGTAGCTAGGGGCTGTGGTCTGGGCAGAGGGTAGCTCCAGGGTGCAGGGAGGGGGTAGCTAGGGGCTGTGTCTGGGCAGAGGGTAGCTCAGGGTGCAGGGAGGGGAGGTAGCTAGGGCTGTGTCTGGGCAGAGGGTAGCTCAGGGTGCAGGGAGGGGGGTAGCTAGGGCTGTGTGCTGGGCAGAGGGTAGCTCAGGGTGCAGGGAGGGGGTAGCTAGGGGCTGTGTCGTGGCAGAGGGTAGCTCAGGGTGCAGGGAGGGGGTAGCTAGGGGCTGTGTCTTGGGCAGAGGGTAACTCAGGGTGCAGGGAGGGGGTAGCTAGGGGCTGTGTCTGGGCAGAGGGTAGCTCAGGGTGCAGGGAGGGGGGTAGCTAGGGGCTGTGTGTGGGCAGAGGGTAGCTCAGGGTGCAGGGAGGGAGGTAGCTAGGGGCTGTGTCGTGGGCAGAGGGTAGCTCAGGGTGCAGGGAGGGAGGTAGCTAGGGGCTGTGTCGTGGGCAGAGGGTAGCTCAGGGTGCAGGGAGGGGGGTAGCTAGGGGCTGTGTCTGGGCAGAGGGTAGCTCAGGGTGCAGGGAGGGGGGTAGCTAGGGGCTGTGTGTGGGCAGAGGGTAGCTCAGGGTGCAGGGAGGGGGGTAGCTAGGGGCTGTGTCTGGGCAGAGGGTAGCTCAGGGTGCAGGGAGGGGGGTAGCTAGGGGCTGTGTCTGGGCAGAGGGTAGCTCAGGGTGCAGGGAGGGGGGTAGCTAGGGGCTGTGTCTGGGCAGAGGGTAGCTCAGGGTGCAGGGAGGAGGTAGCTAGGGGCTGTGTCTGGGCAGAGGGTAGCTCAGGGTGCAGGGAGGGGGGTAGCTAGGGGCTGTGTGTGGGCAGAGGGTAGCTCAGGGTGCAGGGAAGGGGGGGTAGCTAGGGGCTGTGTGTGGGCAGAGGGTAGCTCAGGGTGCAGGGAGGGGGTAGCTAGGGGCTTGTGTCGGGCAGAGGGTAGCTCAGGGTGCAGGGAGGAGGTAGCTAGGGGCTGTGTCGTGGGCAGAGGGTAGCTCAGGGTGCAGGGAGGAGGGTAGCTAGGGGCTGTGTCTGGGCAGAGGGTAGCTCAGGGGTAGCAGGGAGGGGGGTAGCTAGGGGCTGTGTGTGGCAGAGGGTAGCTCAGGGTGCAGGGAGGGGGGTAGCTAGGGGCTGTGTCGTGGGCAGAGGGTAGCTCAGGGTGCAGGGAGGGGGGTAGCTAGGGTCTGTTGTGGGCAGAGGGTAGCTCAGGGTGCAGGGAGGAGGGGTAGCTAGGGGCTGTGTCTGGGCAGAGGGTAGCTCAGGGTGCAGGGAGGGGGGTAGCTAGGGGCTGTGTCTGGGCAGAGGGTAGCTCAGGGTGCAGGGAGGGGGGTAGCTAGGGCTGTGTGTGGGCAGAGGGTAGCTCAGGGTGCAGGGAGGAGGTAGCTAGGGGCTGTGTGTGGGCAGAGGTAGCTCAGGGTGCAGGGAGGGAGGTAGCTAGGGCTGTGTCTGGGCAGAGGGTAGCTCAGGGTGCAGTGAGGGGGTAGCTAGGGGCTGTGTGTGGGCAGAGGGTAGCTCAGGGTGCAGGGAGGGGGGTAGCTAGGGGCTGTGTGTGGGCAGAGGTAGCTCAGGGGGCAGGGAGGGGGTAGCTAGGGGCTGTGTCTTGGCAGAGGGTAGCTCAGGGGCAGGGAGGGGGGTAGCTAGGGGCTGTGTGTGGGCAGAGGTAGCTCAGGGTGCAGGGAGGAGGTAGCTAGGGCTGTGTCTGGGCAGAGGGTAGCTCAGGGTGCAGGGAGGGGGGTAGCTAGGGGCTGTGTCTGGGCAGAGGGTAGCTCAGGGTGCAGGGAGGGGGTAGCTAGGGCTGTGTGTGGGCAGAGGGTAGCTCAGGGGGCAGGGAGGGGGGTAGCTAGGGGCTGTGTGTGGGCAGAGGGTAGCTCATGGTGCAGGGAGGGGGGTAGCTAGGGGCTGTGTGTGGGCAGAGGGTAGCTCAGGGTGCAGGGAGGGGGTAGCTAGGGGCTGTGTGCTGGGCAGAGGGTAGCTCAGGGTGCAGGGAGGGGGGTAGCTAGGGGCTGTGTGCTGGGCAGAGGGTAGCTCAGGGTGCAGGGATGGGGGGTAGCTAGGGGCTGTGTGTGGGCAGGGAGGGTAGCTCAGGGTGCAGGGAGGGGGTAGCTAGGGGCTGTGTCTGGGCAGAGGGTAGCTCAGGGTGCAGGGAGGGGGGTAGCTAGGGGCTGTGTGCCTGGGCAGAGGGTAGCTCAGGGTGCAGGGAGGGGGGTAGCTAGGGGCTGTGTCTGGGCAGAGGGTAGCTCAGGGTGCAGGGAGGGGGGTAGCTAGGGGCTGTGTGTGGGCAGAGGTAGCTCAGGGTGCAGGGAGGGGGTAGCTAGGGGCTGTGTGTGGGCAGAGGGTAGCTCAGGGTGCAGGGAGTGGGGGTAGCTAGGGGCTGTGTGTGGGCAGAGGGTAGCTCAGGGTGCAGGGAGGAGGTAGCTAGGGGCTGTGTCTGGGCAGAGGGTAGCTCAGGGTGCAGGGAGGGGGTAGCTAGGGGCTGTGTGTGGGCAGAGGGTAGCTCAGGGTGCAGGGAGGGGGGTAGCTAGGGGCTGTGTCTGGGCAGAGGGTAAGCTCAGGGTGCAGGGAGGGGGGTAGCTAGGGGCTGTGTCTGGGCAGAGGGTAGCTCAGGGTGCAGGGAGGGGGGGTAGCTAGGGGCTGTGTGTGGGCAGAGGGTAGCTCAGGGTGCAGGGAGGGGGGTAGCTAGGGGCTGTGTGTGGGCAGAGGGTAGCTCAGGGTGCAGGGAGGGGGTAGCTAGGGGCTGTGTGGGGCAGAGGGTAGCTCAGGGTGCAGGGAGGGGGTAGCTAGGGGCTGTGTGCTGGGCAGAGGGTAGCTCAGGGTGCAGGGAGGGAGGTAGCTAGGGGCTGTGTGTGGGCAGAGGGTAGCTCAGGGTGCAGGGAGGGGGGTAGCTAGGGGCTGTGGTCTGGGCAGAGGGTAGCTCAGGGTGCAGGGAGGGGGGTAGCTAGGGGCTGTGTGTGGGCAGAGGGTAGCTCAGGGTGCAGGGAGGGGGGTAGCTAGGGGCTGTGTGTGGGCAGAGGGTAGCTCAGGGTGCAGGGAGGGGGGTAGCTAGGGGCTGTGTGTGGGCAGAGGGTAGCTCAGGGTGCAGGGAGGGGGGTAGCTAGGGGCTGTGTCTGGGCAGAGGGTAGCTCAGGGTGCAGGGAGGGGGGTAGCTAGGGGCTGTGTCTGGGCAGAGGGTAGCTCAGGGTGCAGGGAGGGGGGTAGCTAGGGGCTGTGTGTGGGCAGAGGGTAGCTCAGGGTGCAGGGAGGGGGGTAGCTAGGGGCTGTGTCTGGGCAGAGGGTAGCTCAGGGTGCAGGGAGGGGGGTAGCTAGGGGCTGTGTGTGGGCAGAGGGTAGCTCAGGGTGCAGGGAGGAGGGTAGCTCAGGGTGCAGGGAGGGGGGTAGCTAGGGGCTGTGTCTGGGCAGAGGGTAGCTCAGGGTGCAGGGAGGGGGGTAGCTAGGGGCTGTGTGTGGGCAGAGGGTAGCTCAGGGTGCAGGGAGGGGGGTAGCTAGGGGCTGTGTCGTGGGCAGAGGGTAGCTCAGGGTGCAGGGAGGGGGGTAGCTAGGGGCTGTGTGTGGGCAGAGGGTAGCTCAGGGTGCAGGGAGGGGGTAGCTAGGGGCCTGTGTGTGGGCAGAGGGTAGCTCAGGGTGCAGGGAGGGGGGTAGCTAGGGGCTGTGTCTGGGCAGAGGGTAGCTCAGGGTGCAGGGAGGGGGGTAGCTAGGGGCTGTGTGTGGGCAGAGGGTAGCTCAGGGTGCAGGGAGGGGGTAGCTAGGGCTGTGTCTGGGCAGAGGGTAGCTCAGGGTGCAGGGAGGGGGGTAGCTAGGGGCTGTGTCTGGGCAGAGGGTAGCTCAGGGTGCAGGGAGGGGGGTAGCTAGGGGCTGTGTGTGGGCAGAGGGTAGCTCAGGGTGCAGGGAGGGGGGTAGCTAGGGGCTGTGTCTGGGCAGAGGGTAGCTTCAGGGTGCAGGGAGGGGGGTAGCTAGGGGCTGTGTGGTGGCAGAGGGTAGCTCAGGGTGCAGGGAGGGGGGTAGCTAGGGGCTGTGTGTGGGCAGAGGGTAGCTTCAGGGTGCAGGGAGGGAGGTAGCTAGGGGCTGTGTCTGGGCAGAGGGTAAGCTCAGGGGTGCAGGGAGGGGGGTAGCTAGGGGCTGTGTCGTGGGCAGAGGGTAGCTCAGGGTGCAGGGAGGGGGTAGCTAGGGGCTGTGTGCTGGGCAGAGGGTAGCTCAGGTTGCAGGGAGGGAGGGTAGCTAGGGCTGTGTGTGGGCAAGGGGTAGCTCAGGGTGCAGGGAGGGGGTAGCTAGGGCTGTGTGTGGGCAGAGGGTAGCTCAGGGTGCAGGGAGGGGGGTAGCTAGGGGCTGTGTGTGGGCAGAGGGGTAGCTCAGGGTGCAGGGAGGGGGTAGCTAGGGGCTGTGTGTGGGCAGAGGGTAGCTCAGGGTGCAGGGAGGGGGTAGCTAGGGTTGTGTGTGGGCAGAGGGTAGCTCAGGGTGCAGGAGAGGTAGCTAGGGGCTGTGTGTGGGCAGAGGGTAGCTCAGGGTACAGGGAGGGGGGTAGCTAGGGGCTGTGTGTGGGCAGAGGGTAGCTCAGGGGCAGGGAGGGGGGTACTAGGGGCTGTGTCTGGGCAAGGGTAGCTGAGGGAGTGCAGAGGGAGGTAGCTAGGGGCTGGTCTGGGCAGAGGGTAGCTCAGGGTGCAGGGAGGGGGGTAGCTAGAGGCTGTGCGTGGGAGGGTAGCTCAGGGTGCAGGAGGGGGGTAGCTAGGGGCTGTGTCTGGGCAGAGGGAGCTCAGGTGCAGGGAGGGGTTCGCTAGGGGCTGTGTGTGGGCAGAGGGTAGCTCAGGGTGCAGGGAGGGGGGTAGCTAGGGGTGTGTCTGGGCAGAGGGTAGCTCAGGTGCAGGTGGGAGGTAGCTAGGGCTGTGTCTGGGCGAGGGTAGCTCAGGGTGCAGGGAGGGGTAGCTAGGGGCTGTGTCTTGGCAGAGGTAGCTCAGGGTGCAGGGAGGGGGGTAGCTAGGGGCTGTGTTGGGCAGAGATAGCTCAGGGTGGGCAGGGAGGAGGTAGCTAGGGCTGTGTCTGGGCAGAGGGTAGCTCAGGGTGCAGGGAGGGGGGTAGCTAGGGGCTGTGTCTGGGCAATAGGGTAGCTCAGGGTGCAGGGAGGAGGTAGCTAGGGGCTGTGTGTGGGCAGAGTGGAGGCTCAGGTGCAGGGAGGGGGTAGCTAGGGGCTGTGTCTGGGCAGAGGGTAGCTCAGGGTGCAGAGAGGGGTTAGCTAGGGTGTGTCGGGCAGAGGGTAGCTCAGGGTGCAGGGAGGGGGTAGCTAGGGGCTGTGTCTGGGCAGAGGGTAGCTCAGGGTGCAGAGAGGGGTAGCTAGGGGCTGTGTCTGGGCAGAGGGTAGCTCAGGGTGCAGGGGGGGGGTAGCTAGGGGCTGTGTGTGGGCAGAGTAGCTCAGGGTGCAGGGAGGGGGGTAGCTAGGGTTGTGGTCTGGGCAGAGGGTAGCTCAGGTGCAGGGAGGGGGGTAGCTAGGGCTGTGTCTGGGCAGAGGTAGCTCAGGGTGCAGGGAGGGGGGTAGCTAGGGGCTGTGTGTGGGCAGAGGGTAGTCAGGGTGCAGGAGGGGGGTAGCTAGGGGCTGTGTTGTGGGCAGAGGGTGCTCAGGGTGCAGGGAGGGGGGTAGCTAGGGCTGTGTCTGGGCAGAGGGTAGCTCAGGGTTGCAGGGAGGGGGGTAGCTAGGGGCTGTGTGTGGGCAGAGGGGATCTCAGGTGCAGGGAGGGAGGTAGCTAGAGGCTGTGTGTGGCAGAGGGTAGCTCAGGTGCAGGGAGGGGGTAGCTAGGGCTGTGTGTGGGCAGAGGGTAGCTCAGGTGCAGGGAGGGGGGCAAGCTAGGGGCTGTGTCTGGGCAGAGGGTAGCTCAGGTAGCAGGGAGGGGGTTAGCTAGGGGCTGTGTCTGGGCAGAGGGTAGCTCAGGCAGGGAGGGGGCTGGCTAGGGGCTGTGTCCTGGCAGAGGGTAGCTCAGGGTGCAGGGAGGGGGGTTAGCTAGGGGCTGTGTGTGGGCAGAGGGTAGCTCAGGGGCAGGGAGGGGGGTTAGCTAGGGGCTGTGTTGTGGACAGAGGTAGCTCAGGGTGCAGGGAGGGGGCTGGCTAGGGGCTGTGTCTGGGCAGAGGGTAGCTCAGGGTGCAGGTGAGGGGGGTAGCTAGGGGCTGTGTCTGGGCAGAGGGTACTCAGGTGCAGGGAGGGGGTAGCTAGGGGCTGTATCTGGGCAGAGGGTAGCTCAGGGTGCAGGGAGGGGGGTAGCTAGGGGGCTGTGTCTGGGGCAGAGGGTAGCTCAGGGTGCAGGGAGGGAGGTAGCTAGGGGCTGTGTGTGGCAGAGGGTAGCTCAGGGTGCAGGGATGAGGTAGCTAGGGGCTGTGTGTTGGCAGGAGGGTAGCTCAGGTGCAGGGAGGAGGTAGCTAGGGCGGTGTTGTGGCAGAGGGTAGCTCAGGGTGCAGGGAGGGGGGTAGCCAGGGCTGTGTGTGGGCAGAGGGTAGCTCAGGGTGCAGGGAGGGGGGTAGCTAGGGGCTGTGTCTGGGCAGAGGGTAGCTCAGGGTGCAGGGAGGAGGTAGCTAGGGCTGGTGTCTGGCAGAGGGTAGCTCAGGGTGCAGGGAGGGGGGTAGCTAGGGCTGTGTGTGGGCAGAGGGTACTCAGGGTGCAGTGACGGGGTAGCTAGGGGCTGTGTCTGGGCAGAGTGTAAGCTGAGGGTGCAGGGAGGGGGGTAGCTAGGGGCTGTGTGTGGGCAGAGGGTAGTTCAGGGTGCAGTAGGGGGGTAGCTAGGGGCTCTGTCTGGGCAGAGGGTAGCTCAGGGGGCAGGGAGGGGGGTAGCTAGGGGCTGTGTCTGGGCAGAGGGTAGCTCAGGTGCAGGGAGGGGGGTAGCTAGGGGCTGTGTGTGGGCAGAGGGTAGCTCAGGGTGCAGGGAGGGGGGTAGCTAGGGGATGTGTGTGGGCAGAGGGTAGCTCAGGTGCAGGGAGGGGGTAGCTAGGGCTGTGTGTGGGCAGAGGTAGCTCAGGGTGCAGGAGGGGGGTAGCTAGGGGCTGTCATGGGCAGAGGGTACTCAGGGTGCAGGGAGGGGGGTAGCTAGGGGCTGTGTGTGGGCGAGGGTAGCTCAGGGTGCAGGGAGGAGTAGCTAGGGGCTGTGTCTGGTCAGAGGGTAGCTCAGGTGCGGGTAGGAGGTAGCTAGGGGCTGTGTCTGGGCAGAGGGTAGCTCAGGTGCAGGGAGGGGGGTAGCTAGGGGCTGTGGTCTGGCAGAGGGTAGCTCAGGGTCAAGGAGGGGGGTAGCTAGGGGCTGTGTCTGGGCAGAGGTAGCTCAGGGTGCAGGGAGGGGGTAGCTAGGGGCTGTGTCTGGGCAGAGGTAGCTCATGGTACAGGGAGGAGGTAGCTAGGGGCTGTGTCTGGGCAGAGGGTAGCTCAGGTGCAGGGAGGGGGGTAGCTAGGGGCTGTGTCTGGCAGAGGGTAGCTCAGGGTGCAGGGAGGGGGTAGCTATGGGGTGTTTCTGTGTCTGGGCAGAGGGTACTGAGGGTGCAGGAGGGGGGTAGCTAGGGGCTGTGTCTGGCAGGGGTAGCTCAGGATGCAGGGAGGGGGGTAGCTAGGGGCTGTGTGTGGGCAGAGGGTAGCTCAGGGCAGGGAGAGGGGTTGCTAGGGGCTGTGTGTGGGCAGAGGGTAGCTCAGGGTGCAGGGAGGGGGTAGCTAGGGGCTGTGGGTGGGCAGAGGGTAGCTCAGGGTGCAGGGAGGGGGGTAGCTAGGGGCTGTGTTGGGCAGAGGGTAGCTCAGGGGCAGGAGGGGGGGGTAGCTAGGGGCTGTGTGTGGGCAGAGGGTAGCTCAGGGTGCAGGGAGGGAGGTAGCTAGGGTGTCTGGGCGAGGGTAGCTCAGGGTGCAGGGAGGGGGGTAGCTAGGGGCTGTGTGTGGGCAGAGGGTATCTCAGGGTGCAGGGAGGGGGGTAGCTAGGGGCTGTGTCTGGGCAGAGGGTAGCTCAGGTGCAGGAGGAGGTAGCTAGGGGCTGTGTGTGGGCAGAGGGTAACTCAGGGGGCAGGGAGGGGGGTAGCTAGGGGCTGTGTCTGGGCAGAGGGTAGCTCAGGGTGCAGGGAGGGGGTAGCTAGGGCTGTGGTGGGCAGAGGGTAGCTCAGGGTGCAGGGAGGGGGGTAGCTAGGGGCTGTGTGTGGGCAGAGGGTAGCCTCAGGTGCAGGGAGGTAGGTAGCTAGGGGCTGTGTCCTGGGCAGAGGGTAGCTCAGGGGGCAGGGAGGGGGGTAGCTAGGGCTGTGTCTGGGCAGAGGTAGCTCAGGGTGCAGGGAGGGGGGTAGCTAGGGGCTGTGTGTGGGCAGAGGGTAGCTCAGGGTGCAGGGAGGGGGGTAGCTAGGGGCTGTGTGTGGGCAGAGGGTAGCTCAGGGTTCAGTAGGGGGGTAGCTAGGCTGGCGTGGGCAGAGGGTAGCTCAGGTGCAGGGAGGGGGGTAGCTAGGGGCTGTGTTGGGCAGAGGGTAGCTCAGGGTGCAGGGAGGAGGTAGCTAGGTGGCTGTGTCTGGGCAGAGGGTACTCAGGGTGCAGGAGGAGGTAGCTAGGGGCTTGGTCTGGGCAGAGGGTAGCTCAGGGTGCAGGGAGGGGTAGCTAGGGGCTGTGTCTGGCAGAGGTAGCTCAGGGTGCAGGGAGGGGGGTA